>NC_064626.1:569242866-569867866 GCF_023864275.1 Schistocerca cancellata
CTTCTAACGTCTCTGGTCTATCTGCCTCTGGTTCCATTTGGTATTTATCTGCAGGAATCGAAGTACAAGCCTCATGGTTTCATCCTTCTTCTTGACACACCACAGCAGGTTGTTATAAGAGCTAACTGCCTCTTCTATGATCTCTTACTTCAACACCTTCACCTAGTTCTGTATCTTTTGCTCATTAATGTGTGGCAGTTGGTGGGGCTTAACAAAAAATTTGATATGTTCCTTAACCTTGAATTTATACAATATCGTCTGGATGGTCCCTGGCACATGTGAAAACACTCTTACATACGACTTCAAACCATGCACCAGTCCTGTTTCTTGCATATTTTCAAGTTTCGCCTCTGTCTCCTCTGTCTCCCCATAAATTGCCTAAATTTCTTCTTACTGGGTTTCTAATAATCTCAATGCCATGATTACTTCTCTTCCGTCCTTCTCCACATAATTACTGAAATGCAAAATGACATTTTTATCTGCTACTTCTCCCGTGATGAAACTTTGTCTGAAGTGCAGAACCATCTCGTACCTTCTTAAGAAATCAAGCCCTAATATCGCCGCTATTGTCAATCCCTGAATCACCATATAATCAGAGTAAAACCTATGATTCTGGCACTTGAAACCAACTCGCACCTGCTCTTTTATCTTGGCACTCTTGCTACTCACAGCTCCTCTAAACCAGTAATGATGACTCTGAATTTTATATGTAATATTTCAACTGCTATTGGGAGAGTGCTTGCTCTTCTGTCCTTGTAAAGGAGAGCTGGGTCTGGACGAACACCGCCTGTGCTGAGTGAGTGTGACAGAAAAATGTGAGGCTGAGCCAGGTCGCTTTTCTATGAATATAACGAGGAGTGAGCAATAGCGTGTGGCGGCTCTTCAGAGCGGCCGACCTGCTATAGCTCTGAGCCAATGTATCGGGCACGAAGCGACGGCGAGTGCGACTTTCTGGAGCCAGCACTAAACGTTTTATTGCTGTTTGCCATCTTGGCCGACGCCCAGTGTAAAGCTGTCGGCACACGGACCGTGCATCCGAACGTTGAGCGTTGAGCGTGCCGAGTTTCTGACGTCACAGCATGGAATAGCACGCTCGGGAGTCTTTCCGAACGTGCAGAGGAATATCTGGCATGTCAGATATTATGAGCGTGCGTCTGAGCGTTGACCAATGAGATGCCCCAACGCCACCTACGTCACAAGCACGCCGTCTCCCTTCAGTACAGAGTTGTGAGGCGCCATATTGGCATTCATTTCAAGTCTATACATATATATGCCGTTCCGAGCACCAGCAAATTGAGAATCACTGCAAAACCCGTTGTTAACTGTGTGATTCGTTCCAATAAAATAATGAGAAACATCATATTCGCGGCAAAAGAATTATTGTAACTTGCGTATAATGAGAGTAGGCTATTTGAAGGCAGCGACACACTGAAGATCCACCCAAAACGCATTGTTATTGGTACAATTTGTTATAATTAAATTTCACTTAGTAACATATCTACGATTAATGTTTTTAGCATGCGCTAAGATACTATGATTGGTGCCTCTTTGCGAGATGTTGGTTTAGCGTAATGAAGAGCGTCAGTGTTCTATAAAGGGCTCTTTTTGTTTGGGCGGTGATTCGCGTCCTGACACAACCAATTTTTTTTTCTTAACATTCACGTTTTTATTAGGTTCCGATACTTTATTATTAGTTTAATACAAGTGTAGACTATAATATTTGATTTTATGTAAATAAAAGTTCACCTTTTTTTTTGGGGGGGGGGTGACTTTGTTCGATTGGCTTAATCTAAAGGACAGCTTGCGCTACTTGTTTAAAGATATTTTACTCTTTCTTTTACGCTTCGTAATTCACATGTTGCAAAGATTCTGCTACTGGGTAGGAACAGTGATCAAGTAAGACTGACCTTGGAGTTTTACTAAAATGTGGGAATCATGAAATAACGTTTATCTTATGCGGAAAAGTATTCCAAATTTGTAACACACTGTATGTAACGGAACTTTTATAAGCCTGTGTCCTTACTGATTGGACATGGTACTTTCCTTTTCGTGGACGATGGAAGAAATGTGCGTTTTAATAGAGCTAACGTGGGAATTACGCGCACTCGTTGAGTAAACAGTGTGGTTTACGAACTAGAAACATCCCTTTAACTGCCGCTGGAGTGCGTTGCGATCGCGTATACCACGTCGGGGCCCACGTACTGTATGCACAAGTCGCATCGTTCCTGAGCGTTCAGCAGCACGTTGAACTTGGCACGCTCAACGTTAACGTTCGACAACAAGGTCCGTGTGCCGACGGCTTTAGTGTAGTTTCCAGTGGTTCTCAGAATCTCAGATCTGTGCCATGCGACACCTGACGCACCAGCGCCTAGCGTCCAGGCGATATTTTGCTCGTTTTTGGCGGCGACTTCACGGCTGCTTTCACGCGTCCAGCAAAATGCGAGAAGCTGATTGGGCAATTCAAGAAGACATGACGTGACATCAGAGAGTCCTACTGTAAACTGACGGCAATGGACACGAAGGGTACAAGAAATGTTGCTATGTTGCTATCCAGCTGGGATTTTGCAGAGCGCACTGAACACAGATGGCAGGCGCTTTTTTCCACGGCCTCCTACGATTGGAGACGTTCGAGAGCGGTGGGGTCGCAGAGCACTAGTTTTCGGTGTCGGTGCTCTGAACACGAGATGGGGAGCCTCCTCTGGACTTCTTGGGAGAGTAGGTGTATTGATACTGTCTCCTCCTGGAGATACTCTTGTGCAGACCTAGGTGTAGGACTGTCTCGGTGATCCGGACAGAAGTTTAGAATTTATCTCATCGGGTTTTTATCTGCAGTCACCGATCATTAAGAGAGCCCAGCAGCACAGAGGACAGCGGCTGCACCAGCCGACTGCTGTTTGGCTGTCCACACACACTTGGTGGTAAAGTATTTGCAGCACAGGCCTAATACGGACCTGTAATTCTTCTCTGACACCCTCGGCAGCGTATGCTCTCGTTTCCGCGCTACGATAACCACGATTTTGTTGTGAATTTTTCGCAGAGTTCTGATTTCCGATCTGCATTCCGTCGCGTAGTTGGAGTTTATCACTATCTCTGTTGATTGACTGACTAGTAATAAGTTACCGTATTAAGTATTTCAGAATAGGTGCCCCTTTAAAAGAAGTGCCGACTACTTATTCTCAACACCTTTATTTTGTGCCCTTGTTCTATTAAAGAATTGTTCGGTGAATCGCATATTTACACGTTTATTAGACAAAGTGAATCTCTTTGTGATAATTTGTTTATCATATTCTGTAGTCACATGAAAAATTTCATTTCCTGTTCATGTTTTTAACTATTGAGACTAGAGATTAATAGGTAACTTTATTAAATAATAGCTTGTGTGCAGCCCTTTCTAATAACCATCTACAGGGTCATTTTATTAATTGTCTTAACGTTTATTTCTCCATTATGCATAAGTTGAGGTGGTAGTTAAAGGGGGGGGGGGAGTAGAGCCCGCATCTCGTGGTCGTGCGGTAGCGTTCTCGCTTGCCACGCCCGAGTTCCCGGGTTCGATTCCCGGCGGGGTCAGGGATTTTCTCTGCCTCGTGATGGCTGGGTATTGTGTGCTGTCCTTAGGTTAGTTAGGTTTAAGTAGTTCTAAGTTCTAGGGGACTTATGACCACAGCAGTTGAGTCCCATAGTGCTCAGAGCCATTTGAACCATTTGGAGAGTAGAGTGTATGAGCAGCTGTCATCTGTCATGGAAATTCAGTTGAATCCAGATATTATACACACTTCTCCAGCCCAGCACCTCGTGCAATGAATATTCTTCTAAAAAGACATGCATTACTTCGTGGGTGGAATGTCTTGCATTGGCCGTACGTAGTTTCTCGAATTTCTGTCGCTGCCTTCTCTCTGAAGTGAGGACATACGAATCTGATTTTCAAAACATTAGCCTACTTTTCGATAACGTATCACGGAATTCTTCGGGTGTAGGTGGTACGCAGCGTCTGGGCCCAGCGAAAACTTTTGTACTAACACAAACTGCTTCCTAAGCTCCTCCTCGGCCATGTCACGTGGCATTCTGTCAGCAGTCACGCTGGGAAGTACTTGCGGATCAGAAAGTGACGCCTCCCTTAATGCGGCATAATCTTTTGGTCAAATCGTGAGTCTCTTATTCTTCTCTGTTGCGTTCTTCTTCCCTCTGAATCGTCATGTTATCCATTCCGGTATTGCTTGTCGAAAATCTGCTACCTTTCATCTCTTTCGTGAGTGCGTCTTACGTTTCTCTGTGCCTGTGGTTTATGGTTTCCTGTTCATTCTTAAATTGCACTGAACCTCTTATTTCGGCACGTTCATTGAGATTTGTTGGTATTGTCCTGTTGGACGCTGTACATTAAGGGGACATTGTATGTCCTATGCCGCCAATGTTAAATTATCGAATTTTCTGACCCATTATCCTGGAAACTTTTTAAGACACCAACTTACGATTTTCGATAACTATTGAATGCACTTTTCTAGATACACTGAACTAGAATTATTTCTAAAATTGTATTGTGGGGCATGTTATCTTTTTTTTTTTTTTTCGAACACTCAATCTGTTATGAAACTTCCTGGCAGATTAAAACTGTGTGCCCGACCGAGACTCGAACTCGGGACCTTTGCCTTTCGCGGGCAAGTGCTCTACCATCTTTTTTTTTAATTTTCATTTTGTTCGCTTTAGTTCGTTGTATCTGCTCGGGGCGGACGTCGTAAGACATCCATTTAAGTTCGTTGTTGGTGTGTTAACTCAGTTTTTTTTATTACAGCGGGTACATTACCCTCTGACCGAACACGCTGAGCTACCGTGCCGGCAAACCATCTGAGCTACCGAAGCACGACTCACGCTCGGTCCTCACAGCTTTACTTCTGCCAGTATCTCGTCTCCTACCTTCCAAACTTTACAGAAGCTCTCCTTCGAAACTTGCAGAACTAGCACTCCTGAAGGAAAGGATATTGCGGAGACATGGCTTAGCCACAGCCTGGGGGATGTTTTCAGAATGAGATTTTCACTCTGCAGCGGAGTGTGCGCTGATATGAAACTTCCTGGCAGATTAAAACTGTGTGCCCGACCGAGACTCGAACTCGGGACCTTTGCCTTTCGCGGGCAAGTACTCTACCATCTTTTTTTTTCTTTTTTTTTTTTTTTTGGTTCCGGACATTTTTTTGCGGGCAAGGGCTCTACCAACTATTTTTAAAATTTTTCTTTTTTTGTTTTTTATATTTTATTTTTTTATTTTTTTGTGTTATTTTTTTCCTCGGCCAACCTTTTTTTTATATAGATGGAAAAAGGCGTCTTTCAGTTACGACAAACAAAATTAGAATGCACATCCGTAGCAACAACAGAACAAGAGTTCCTTCTAAACTATGAAATAGAATTTGAAACCAATAGTGTGATGATAGATAATAATTTTAAAAAAATTTAACCAAATCCCGCACGCCATTCCATATGCGTGGCCCATCTACGTACAGATTCCATGTTCCAAATTGGTACAACATTTCGCAGCGTGTGGAGCTCCATGAAGGCGGTCATCCTCTGCCCGGTACTCCCCAACTGTGAGGTAGGTTATCGAAGACACTGCGCAAATAGTTGGCAAATAGTTGTCGGTATCGGGGTGTACACTCAAGTGTGCTATGACTGTCCTGGAGAAATTGCCAGTAAGCAAGTACCATCTTCTCATCATCTCGAAAGAGGTAGTATATGGACATGCCTTTAAACCATGTGAGAGCGTGAGTCTTCGCAGGTGGGAAATAAGTATCCTCTGGACAAAGGAGGAGCCGTGGCTCAATTGTGCGAGGCGCGAGACGTAGGTAGCAGGCGAGGATCTTCTGCACTAGCAGCCATACCTCTGACGCCGATCCACATGTTAAACGGTGTTCGTCAGTATCCACGAGGTGGCAATGTGGGCAAAGGGGTGAATCCGCCATCCCAATAGCGTGCAGCCTTTGTCGTGTTACAACCTTCCCGTTCACCACCTGGTACCACGCGGCTCGTACCCGCGTGGAGAGGAACTGCTTCTGGACCGCTCTCCACACTGCAGGCCATAGGGTCGTAGGGCTCTTCCTCTCAATCACATTGCGAGGGATAGACCTTAGCAGCAGTCTGTAAAAGTCTCTCGCCTTGGGAGTGCGAGTGTTGGGAAGGTCGGGGTGCACGTAACTATACTCAAGAATAAATGCCGAGAGGTGCGAGAGTGAGGGTGTAATGTGCGCAACCGTGACAGGTGGCAGAAGAGACGCCGGCAGCAATTTCTCTAACAGACGACCCGTAAGGGAAGCATCTTTGAGGGTCCACAATTTCATCATTGTGCACAAGTATAATGCTGTAGCCCTCGCTCGTACATTTATAAGTCCCAGCCCGCCATCAAGCGGAGGCAGGGTGAGTGTTTCGTAGCGGACTTTAAAGAGGTGTCCGGCGGTAAGGTAATATCCAAACGCTGCTTGCAGTCTGTGTGCGATCGCTGTAGATATCGGTAGGACCTGGGCCATGTGGATCATCTTAGTTGCCACGTGAAGGTTGAGGTATTCTACACGCTGTAGGAGGTCCATCCGTCGAAGTAAGTTCCGGCGAACTTCTGTGCGTATTGCCTGTAGTAATCGTGCATAGTTCATGGCAGCCGTGTGGCGCACATCCTGTGTAAATGTTATGCCCAAGAACCGGATCTTGTTAAGTAGTGGGAGTGGGGCTAAAGCGTCATCCGGCAGACCTCTCCCAATGGGCATCGCTGCCGACTTGGCCACATTCATGAGGCTGCCCGCTGCCAAACCATAGCGATTGATCCATTGTATCACGGAGCGTACCTCGTCACCAGATCGGACAAGTAATAGAAGGTCATCAGCATATATCCTGCAGTGAAAGGTGTGATCCCTCAATGACATGCCCGAGAGCCTGTGTATCAACCCTCCGACAACTGGTTCGAGTGCGATCGCGTAAAGGATCATGGAGAGTGGGCATCCTTGGCGAACTGACCGTCGGATTGGAAAGGGACCCGCAATCCGTCCATTCACCAGTACACGGGATGCAGCTCCACGGAAAAGGCGCTGAAAGATGCCAAGAAAGGCAGGCGGGAAGCTCATGCGGGCCATAACGGACAGAAGGAACTTGTGGTGAACTCTGTCGAAGGCGTGGTCGAAATCAATGGAGATCAGAGCAGCTCGAAGGCGACAGGATGTGGCGATAGCTATTAAATCCCTGCATTCACTGGTTGCCGTTTGCATGTTGGTCACTCCGCCCTGTGTCGTTTGCTCCATTGAGAGGAGTAGGGGCAAAACCTTTATGCGGCTGGCGAGTAGTCGGGCGAAGATTTTATAGTCCGAGTTGAGCATGGTAATTGGTCTGTAGTCCTCGACCGTCCGACCTCTGGAAGACTTGTGTATCGGTATAAGGAGACCTTCCACGAATGCAGGTGGCAGGTGGGAACCGGGGGTCATCAGTTCTTGGTACATGATGATCCATCGGGGCATCATGAGATCGCGGAAAGTACGATAAAACTCGAGCGGCAGTCCGTCTGACCCGGGAGATTTGTTGAGTGCTCCCTCGATGTCGTCTCGTGTAATCCCACCTAACAGCGTCGCCGCTGCTGCATTGTCGAGTGTGTGCGACATGTGCTGCAGTATGTCGTGATCGGCCGCTTCCTCGTCCTCTGTATTCACCTCGTCGTAAAACCGGCGATAGTGATCTGAGAAGGCTTCTGTAACCGCCGCCTGAGTCATGACGACCCTACCACCTGGCAAAACGAGGTCCGTGATCAGCAGCTGTCGGCGTCGGCGGCTGTCGAGCACGATGTGATGCATAGACGGGTTTTCTCCTTCCACTCGGTCTTGACGTCGCGATCGCACTACGACCCCCTCCAAACGTTTCCTCGTAAGAGACAATATTTTACCTTTAATTCGGCGGCTTTCCATTTGTCGGTTTGGAGATGGTGGTTGGCTGTCGAGTTCGCGAAGCATCGTGTAATAAAAGTCCAATGTGTGACGATGCCAAGCTGCGATATCTTTTCCGAATTGTGTTAGCACACGCCGAAAAACTGGTTTTGCACAGTCCACCCACCATGCTAGAGTCGATGGGTATCGGGGAAGACGACGTTCGCAATCCAGCCATGTGTTGGCGATAATCTGACGGCATTCCGGGGCTTGAAGATGTGCCACATTCAGCTTCCAGGGTCCTCGGCTGCGCCATATCCGCTGCTGTTGTAGAGTGAGTGTGCATATGAAAGCGCTATGATCGGAGAAGGCAAGCGGCTAACGCTCGGCGTCCAATACTCCCGGTGCTAGAGCTCGTGAGACATAAATGCGGTCTAGGCGACTGGCGGAGTGACTAGTAAGGTATGTCGGCCCGGGACGGTCACCGTGCACTGTCTCCCACGTGTCGGTGAGAAGCAGATCTCGAACCAGGAGCCGAAGTTCTTGACAAGTCGAGAAATGTGGGACTTGGTCTTTGGGGTGGAGCACACAGTTAAAATCGCCGCCGAAGATATATTGCTCGAAGCGGCTGATAAAGAGGGGGGCGATATCCTCCGAGTAGAACAGCGATCGTTCGCGGCGTTGGTCAGTTCCTGATGGAGCGTAAATGTTAATGATGCGCGTGCCCAGTGCTGTGATCGCCAGCCCCCTTCCTGACGGGAGGTAAGTCACTTCTTCGATGGCAATCCCGTCGCGCACTAGTATTGCCGTACCGCTGCCATCCCGGTCCGCCGGTGACACATATGTCACATAACCGTAGAAAACGGGGAGGGCCGCTATATATACTTCTTGCAACAGGGCAATGTCAACATCCGAAGAACGAAGCATCTCACGCAGCAACTGGATCTTCACTGCCGTTCGTATCGTGTTGAGGTTAAGCGTGGCGATACGATAAGCTTGTTGCCGAACCGCAGGTGTTAAGTTATCCATTAAGCCTGGAATTACCTATGACGCTTCTGACTGTATTGACACCTCCGCATCCCCCCAAACCTCACCTGCAGTCCTTTCTAGAGAGCCGGCGCCAATGCCGTGGGCCCTGTTGGCGCAACTTGCATGGTTCCATAGTCGTCGTGGTCGTCCGCCCACGTCGGGGAACTGAAAGCAAGATCGGCCTCCCTAGCTTCCTCAGGACACGGCATGGGTGTTTGCACTCCAGAAGGTGGTGGGCAGCAGCTGTCCTGCATCTCGGCATCCGATTTTGCCACTGTAGATAGATGTGGTTTGTCCGCAGTTTCGTTCGATGGTGCCACACTGCAACAAATGGCGGCTGCCTCTGTGGTAGCGTCGTCATTGAAGGTGGAATCGTCATCCTCTGGAGGCTGTGTCGCATCCCGTTCGGAAGTTGCTCTACGCCTCCGCTTCCGTCGTTTCGGAGAGCGTTGCTTCCTGGTGTGTCCTTCTGTGTCAGACGATGGCAAAAATTCACGACGTTCCGGCACAAAGGCAGCCGTAGGCACAATAAGCGACTCTACGGCCATGCTATCGTCATGTATGTTGTGATCCGTCGACGGGGGCGGCGGCATCGGAGTTGAATCCGTAGCTTGTGGAACGGGTGTGTCATCATTGTCCTGTATTGGAACATGGAGCCGCGACCCAACAGTGGATGTCGGCTGTCGTGGTGAAGTGGTAGCTGTCGTGAGGGCTGCTGCATAAGTCACAGGAAGCAGCGTCAGCTGCAATGGCGGGTCCGCTTCAGCCGGCGGCAGTTGCGTGATTCGACGTTGCATACATTCTGATCTGAGGTGCCCCTCCTTCCCACAACCAGAGCAGGTCTTCGGTTGCCCATCGTAGATGACGATGGCACGGCAGCCACCGATATTCAGATATGAAGGTACATGTCTTTTAAGTTCTATTCGGACCTGGCGGACGCCGTTCAGCACTGGATATGTCTGGAATTGCGTCCATTTTTCCGCAATATGATCATGGACCGTGCCGTAGGGGCGCAGCGCTGTCACGACGTCCTCCGCCGGTAGTTCGAAAGGAAGTTCGAAAATTCTGATCGTGCGAAGGCCCATCTCAGAATAATCGACGTGCACAGTCCCCACATTGCCATCAGCATGGCAGAAACGGAGGCCCTGTTTCGTGTCCCGAAGGATCCGTTCACATGTTGCGTCGTTGATGATCTTGACATATACGATACTACTCACAATGGACAAGTGAATGCCGAGAATGTCGGTAGCCGGGATTTTAACTTCTTCTCGTAGAAATCGTTCGACTTCGAGTGCTTTGGGCCGTGCAAATTCGTTGCGGAACGTAAATTTGAGAGTCGATTTTCTGTATAGGTGCGCCATAGTGATCTATATGCTGAGTACGTCACGCGCGAAACGGCCGAGTACTATGTAAACAACACGAGCGCTCGCTCCGCGGCAGGAACACAAACAGCGCGTCCTCACCGCAGCACAGCCAAAGGCCAACTAGACTACCATCTGAGCTACCGAAGCACGACTCACGCCCGGTCCTCACAGCTTTACTTCTGCTTCGGTAGCTCAGATGGTAGAGCACTTGCCCGCGAAAGGCAAAGATCCCGAGTTCGAGTCTCGGTCGGGCACACAGTTTTAATCTGCCAGGAAGTTTCATATCAGCGCACACTCCGCTGCAGAGTGAAAATCTCATTCTGGACTCAATCTGTTGACAGTATTTTGTAAATAAATGAACATAAAAACAAAACAACTAATGATATTTTAATTGTTCTAGTTCCATATATGTCGAATCTCACACTTGGCATGCTGTGAAAATTTCATGTATCTACCATCAGTACTTTTTTAGAAAACGGGTCATTTATTGCAAAAAATGTAGTTCAGAGGTATTGAGGTTTAAAACGTCTTTTATTACAAACTCTTATACAGACTTACATTTCGGCGCCTTTTATGCACTAGAATTGCCCTGGCCCACAGTCTGTGTCTTCTTCAGTGTCACAACAGCCCAGTGCTTGCCTCCTCCTTTCCTTTCTTGTTTCTTTTGTCATTTGGTGAGGAGCTAATTCTGCTTCACGTACACGAAGCTCATCCAGTTTCCGCAGTGTTCTGTCCAAATCTTACCCCTAACTTCTCCAGAACCTTAAGTCTTTCATTGTTCCCACCATTAAAAGTTATTACAGCATCAGATACTGCTAACTCTAAGGTCATAAGGCCAACAAATAAATTTTTGGGCACACGGTACCACACAACATTATTGAAAGACTCATTCACATTCTGTCTCTTCCCATGTAAACAATTCTTCAGTAGCTCAGAATTTGCCAAATTTCTGTAAATAGGTTTGATTGCCATAATATCATTACTTTTACCACTGTCACCTGTTTCTAAAGTTACTTTCCTTTTCGATGCACTAGGGGGCCGTGTCACTTCAGAAACAATATCGTGGTTTCCATCACTGCTAGCACACGTGTTTTCAAGTACTTCAGAAGAAAATGCATGTCTCACATATCCGTTTCCCGCAAATTTGCGTTTCTTGAAGTTACTTGTACGCTTAGTTATTTTATTTACGTATAAAAAGCAATAGAAGTTAGCTTACTACAAAAATAGCTGATAATCAAACTACTTTCAACGAAAACTAGTATCAGAAACAAAGGAATGCTTTGTTTATTCTTAATGCAAACTTCTGAAACGTAGCAGTAGGTACAAAATAAAGCAATTCACAGCTTTCTAGACTGTATAGTTCCCAAGATATGACTGCTCAACTGTTGCAGTATATGCGTAGCCTCGAAATTTAACAGTAACACGTCAACATTCAAATTATTATTTGAAGGTCTCACAATTGTCTGATTTTAATGTATTATAGACGAAAATGTTCAGGAAAATCCAAAGTATATGTCAAATTCAACGAATTTCACGTACAATGTCCCATTAAGATCTGATAACTGCTCCACAGTGATGGTTAGTACTTACACTTTTTAACACTTCCTCTAACGTATCTTTTTGTGCGTTTGTGTACTCTTGCCTCCCTGATTTAACTTCTTCAATACCTTTAGCATTGGAGTTGAAAATGGCTCTGAGCACTATGGGACTTAACATCTGAGGTCATCAGTCCCCTAGAACTTAGAACGACTTAAACCTAACTAACCTAAGGACATCACACACGTCCATGCCCGAGGCAGGATTCGAACCTGCGACCGTAGCGGTCGCGCGGTTCAAGACTGAAGTACCTAGAACCGCTCGGCCACTCCGGCCGGCCATTGGAGTTGATATCTTTCCTCAATTTCTCTATTGTTCCTTTAGTGTCCTACACTAACGTATCTACTTCTGAATTTACTTCTGGCATCTTGTTATCTAGCTTTAAAATTTTTCCCTGCTCTTCGCATTTCTTTATGTGATCTTCTTCTTCCTGATTTAGGGCTTGTATCTGTTCATCTAGTTTTCCATTTAAGTTTTTGAGTTGTTGCTGATTTTTCCCAGATTGTGTATCTCAGATTTGGTCTCTTTTCTTAAAAGTCTCCTCGCAGTACTTCAGTAAATTCTCGCTATTTTCAGTTCTTTCCTCTAGTTTCTTGAACTGCACCCAATTTTTCTTGAAACATTCATCATTCTTTCCTTTGATCTTCTTGAAGAGTTCTGCGTTATTCTTTAAGTGTTCGTCATTCTTTTCTTGACTTTGCTTAAGCAGATTTTCGATTTTCTTAAGTTGTGACTCACTCTTCTCAAATTTTTAAATCAGAAAGCTCTGCAGGTCGAATGCTGCAGGTGGTGGTGGTGCGTGCTCTCGATGGCCATCACTCTGTGCTACACTTTCACATCCTTTAATCTCTGAATTTTCTTCCGCACGTGTCGTTTTACTCTCCTCTACTCCCCTAATTTCTGTCACCGATATTTCGTCACTACTTTGTTCCTGGTATTGTTCGTCAGTCATGTCGATTTTGTCCTGAGATGCTCCTTCACACTGCTCGCTATTATCTATCTCATGAATCTTATCTTGCGGTAGTTCCATATCTGAACCTCAGTTTAGTGTTTCTGAATTATTTGCAACTTCCGTCTCTACCGCGCTAGTTCGTTCTAAGCTTCGCGCCCTTGCTCTAGTAATCCTTGGCATCCCTTAACACAAATATTAAATGTCAAAGATACTTGACATTCAAGAGAAATCTAACCAATCTAACACAAAAATTCCTCAGTGTTTTTGCGCACACACTAAAATTCATTCCCCTAGTATCATACAACCCACACAAACACAAAAGGAATAAAATCCCCTCCAAAAGTTCGGTGATGGTGATTTTTCTGATTAATGACGGACATATAGAAACAAACCTCACTGAACAGAATACACAAAAGGTTACACACTTGCACTTAAAACTATATTTTAAAATGTGCATTTTTTTTTTGGTAGCAATACATGTCCTATTGATTTTAAGTCTCGCAGACCTAGCCGCAGTGTCAGGAGGTCACATATAAACGAATCCTAGGCAGACATCTCCAAAATACAAGATGATGTGGCGGGTGGAGGAAGTTATCTATGTAAATGGTCCCTCTATCTGAGCTACGCTAATTAATCATCCTCCAAAATAATGACTTAGGTCTTCAGTGATTACTAAATGGAATAAGAATTTCAATTACTTTGGTTTATTCCATTAAAGTTATTAATAAATCACTTGACAAACAATGGCAGTATTAAAAAACCTTGGCACATCTGACAAAAGGGTAGGGGGGAAAATTGCACCTGTTGTTGGATATGAAAGCAGATTGTTCACTGAATCGAAAAGCAAGCCTTTAAAGTGAAACTGGAAGTAATCAAAATACTATAAAATGACTTTAACGGCCGTACACGTCTCGCAGTTGTGGCCTTATCTCATCATGGTAAATGGCTGCAGAATCAGTCATTGGTGGCACCAATTACCCTCGTCAACAGCTAAGTGCAAATGAACCCGAAATAAGTCTAAGACCTTCCATACATCAGCTCTGGAGGCAGCAGCCCATCCACAGCTCTCAGTGGAGAATTCTGACGGCGAGGCTCCTGAAGATCGAGACTCCTGAAGAACACGTAAGTGCTGATCGAATGGTTACTAAAAATTAACCTCCCAATGCCGCGTTTTGCGTCTCTTACTGTATTCAGATTGGCTGGGCTGCTGACCTTCTCACCACCGACAGGTCGAAATGGTCCTTAGGAAACGCTAGTCTCCTTTCCTGCGCTGTCCTCTAGTTGGTTAACAAACAACGAGTGTTCTAACATTCAACACAGAAGAAAGACATCTCACTCTTTCCATCTCCCTCTCAGTGACCAGTGAGGTAGGTCCTCGGCGGCAGTCGAGCTTCTCTTCCTAATTTCTAGTTTACTTATGTTAGCCTGTCCCTGTAGTTCTTGTTGTTTAGTTCTTGTTGTTGTGTAAACATTTGGTTTTTTCCACTCCTGACTTGTGAAGCAATCGTGGCTGCGGGGCTTGCACTGTGTTTGTCCACGACACTCCAAGCACCCCAGGACGACATAACAAAGGGCTGTCCAGTGGCCTGCAAGCCAACGCCTCTCCCAGCACGTCTTTCTGGTAAACGACTCCACGTGTAGCACCCTACTTTACTCCCCTGGCAGCCCGGCTACTTCTGCACTGTCCCAAATTTCCTTCCAGCCTTGTCTCGTTTACATACGGCATGCAAATCCGAGTAAGAGAGTAAATGAAGAGTAAGTTACATCAGTCAGCTACCGACAATCGTTAGTACTATTATATATCACATTCGATTAAATACCTGATCTAAAGCGTCTTTCTTTAGGATTTTACATACGAGTATATTATGGGACTGTTTCCAAAGAAACGTTCGCTTAACAAAGCAGATGCGAGTACCAACTACCGCTTCCCAATACTGATTCTTTAATGAAATTTTTTGTAAACAATAAACCCCTTTTTCAAACCAGCAGCTGAGTTCATAGAATCAAAATTAGAAGTAAGAATATTCTACGTAAAGATTTAAAACCACTTCCGTGGTCCAGAAAGGTTTCTGTTTTGCACCAATACTCATTTTAAATGACTGTCCAGCAGTCATAAAACGTTTAAGTACTAATACAGTTCACTTTAAGACGAACATATAGGATTTTTAGTGGCCTACTCCTTCTACTTGATCAACGAATTTCTTAGTTGAACCGACTGATATGTATAGATATTATTGATAATGTCAGATCATGTATTACGTTAAATCTGACTTTCATACGCTATGTGATCAAAAGTATCCGGACACCTGGCTGAAAATGACTTACAAGTTCGTGGCGCCCTCCATCGGTAATTCTGGAATTCAATATGGTGTTGGTCCACCCTTAGCCTTGATGCCAACTTCCACTCTCGCAGGCATACGCTTAATCAGGTGCTGGAAGGTTTATTGGGGAGTGGCAGCCCATTCTTCACCGAGTGCTGCACTGAGGAGAGGTATCGATGTCGGTCGGTGCGGCCTGGCACGACGTCGGCGTTCCAAAACATCCCAAAGGTGTTCTATAACATCCAGGTCAGGACTCTGTGCAGCCAGTCCATTACAGGGATGTTATTGTCCTGTAGGCACTTCGCCACAGGTAGTGCATTATGAATAGGTACTCGATCGTGTTGAAAGATTCAATCGCTATCCCCGAATTGCTCTTCAACAGTGGGAAGCGAGAAGGTGCTTAAAACATAAATGTAGGCCTGTGCTGTGATTGTGCCACGCAAAACAATAAGTGGTTCAAGCCCCTCCATGAAAAACACGGCCACAACATAATACCACCGCCTCCGAATTTTACTGTTGGCACTACACATGCCGGCCGTTGTGACCGAGCGGTTCTATGCGCTTCAGTCCGGAACCGCGCTATTGCTACGGTCGCAGGTTCGAATCCTGCCTCGGCCATGAATGTGTGTGATGTCCTTAGGTTAGTTAGGTTTAAGTAATTCTAAGTCTAGGCGACTGATGATCTCAGATGTTAAGTCCCATAGTGCTCAGAGCCATTTGAAACATTTGGCACTCCACACGGTGGCAGATGAAGTTCACCGGGCATTCGCAATACCCGTACCCTGCATCGGATCGCCACATTGTGTGCTGTGATTCGTCATTGCACACAACGTTTTTCCTCTGTTCAATCGTCCAATGTTTACGCTCCTTACACCAAAGGAGGCCTCGTTTGTTATTTACCGGCGTGATGTGAGGCTTATGAGCAGCCGCTCGACATGAAATCCAAGTGTCTTACCTCCCATCTGTCATAGTACTTGCAGTGGATCCTGATGCAATTTGGAATTCCTGTGTGATGGTCTGGATATACGTCTGCCTATTACACATAACGACCCTCTTCAACTGTCGGCGGTCGCCGCTGTCAGTCAACAGACGAGGACTGTATGCTTTTGTACCGCACGTGTCCCTTCACATTTCCACTTCACTATCACATCGGAAACAGTGGACCTAGGGATTTATATGAGTGTGGAAATCTCGCGTAATGAGTATGACTCTAACGACACCCAATCATCTGACCACGTACGAAGTCCGTGAGTTCCGCGAAACGCCCCATTCTGCTCTCGCTCGGTGTCTAATAACTGCTGAGGTCACTGATATGGAGTACCTGGCAGTAGGTGGCAGCACAATGCACCTAATATGAAAAACGTATGTTCGGGGTGTGTCCGGATACTTTTGATCAAATAGTGTATACGCTTAGTGCAGTAATGTGATTGATGTTTATAAGTGCTGTAAACTTATTTTCCCTTTGATGATGCGTAATGCAATAGCCTAATAATTACCGTATGCATTTCAGAGTCTTGTACATATACATGATTTGTGACAAGTTTGTTATAACCTTTTCAGTAAAATATGTGTAAGATTTTTTGACTTATTCATACGCAAGATATGCGCTGTCTTGTAAGACGTTGTCCTCCTGTTGGAGGCAGTTAACCTATTGGCTTATACAGCCGCTGACAGCCAGTCTTAGGTTTCAAGTCCGTTATTATGAGGTGCATTCAAGTTCTAAGGCCTCCAATTTTTTTCTGCGGACTGGAAAGAGATAGAAACATGCGCATTGTTTTAAAATGAGGCCGCGTTCATTGTCAATACGTCCCAGAGATGGCAGCACCGTACGGCAGATGGAATTTTACCGCCAGCGGCGAGAATGAGAACTGTTTTAAATACTTAAAATGGCGACGTTTTCCTTACTTGAACAGCGTGCAATCATTCGTTTTCTGAATTTGCGTGGTGCGAAACCAATTGAAATTCATCGACAGTTGAAGGAGACATGTGGTGATGGAGTTATGGATGTGTCGAAAGTGCGTTCGTGGGTGTAACAGTTTAATGAAGGCAGAACATTGTGTGACAACAAACCGAAACAACATAGGGCTCGCACAAGCCGGTCTGACGACACGATCGAGAAAGTGGAGAGAATTGTTTTGGGGGATCGCTGAATGACTGTTGAACAGATCACCTCCAGAGTTGGCATTTCTGTGGGTTCTGTGCACACAATCCTGCATGACGACCTGAAAATGCGAAAAGTGTCATCCGGGTGGGTGCCACGAATGCTGACAGACGACCACATGGCTGCCCGTGTGGCATGTTGCCAAGCAATGTTGACGTGCAACGACAGCATGAATGGGACTTTCTTTTCGTCGGTTGTGATAATGGATGAGACGTGGATGCCATTTTTCAATCCAGAAACAAAGCGCCAGTCAGCTCCATGGAAGCACACAGATTCACTGCCACCAAAAAAATTTCGGATAACCGCCAGTGCTGAAAAAATGATGGTGTCGATGTTCTGGGACAGCGAGGGCGTAATCCTTAACCATTGCGTTGCATAGGGCACTACGGTAACAGGTGCATCCTACGAAAATGTTTTGAAGAACAAATTCCTTCCTGCACTGCAACAAAAACGTCCGGGAAGGGCTGCGCGTGTGCTGTTTCACCAAGACAACGCACCCGCACGTCGAGCTAACGTTAGGCAACAGTTTCTTCGTGATAACAACTTTGAAGTGATTCCTCATGCTCCCTACTCACCTGACCTGGCTCCTAATGACTTTTGGCTTTTTCCAACAATGAAAGACACTCTCCGTGGCCGCACATTCACCAGCCGTGCTGCTATTGCCTCAGCGATTTTCCAGTGGTCAAAACAGGCTCCTAAAGAAGCCTTCGCCGCTGCCATGGAATCATGGCGTGAGCGTTGTGAAAAATGTGTACGTCTGCAGGGCGATTACGTCGAGAAGTAACGCCAGTTTCATCGATTTCGGGTGAGTAGTTAATTAGAAAAAAAATCGGAGGCCTTAGAACTTGAATGCACCTCGTACATTGCCGGCTGTGACACGAGCTGAGCTGCTCTATATTCTTCTCAGTATTCTTCTTCTCTGTTAATAGATGGCATCACATGTTATATACCACTGGAAAGCTGAGAAATCGCTTTATTTAGTGATTATAACACACTCGATTTCTTTCGATATTTTGCGACTTATAAGCGATCGTTTACAGGTATAGATAGATGTATCCCCTTAAATTTTGTAGTGTGCAAAACAAGAACGAAGAAAAGTGATACACGGTATGAGTGTGAGAAATTTCTAGTGGCATTGCACATGCCTGTATTTTTTCGTGTATATCACACTAACAAAAACTTCTAAAATAGTATTATTTTCACTCCTCATCACTTAAATAAATAGTAAGGACAGATTTATAAAGAATTCCTATCAGAAAACTATTTAATATTGAGAAAAGTGTCTAAGACAAATTATGTTGATTTTTGTAAATTTAAGTAGGAAATGAAGAGTCGACTCTCTCTCTCTCTCTTTCCTTGTGCCTGTGTCCCGCACTCCGCTGGGTTGGCATGGTTATCGTCTGATTTGGCAAGGTTAATTGAAGGGGTGGCCAGATGCCCTTCCTGTCGCCAAACCCCGGTGTATGAGATAATGATAAAGATAACACAACACGATGACGAGGACAACACAACACCCAGTCCCTGAGCGGAGACAAATCCCCGACCCGGCTGGGAATCGAACCTGGCCGTCGCGATGACCACTCAGGTAATTGGGCAGACAATGTAGAGTCGAATGTGGGGAAAAATGTTAGTGAGTCAATGATTTAAGGTCTGCTGCACCAGCGTAAGATATAGGAAAGCATTCTAAAAGCTAATAAAGTTTTCTTCCAGAACATTTTATTCTTGGTAACAGAAGAAGAATCATTTTACAACACATTTTGATATCTTAGTTATTTTTCTACATACTCGTCATTCAGATTTAACCTTTTGTCGTAACATTCCGTAAGCTTTCCAATGCTTTCCACACACTCAACTGCTGCCAAGTTGTTGAATCAGTCACTATCGTCCTCTTTCAGTTAGCTGTCACTTCCATTGTGCTTTGCACCTTAAAGAAGTCCATCAGTTTGGGAAAAAAGCTGGTAATCACTCGGGACCAAGTCGGATGTTCGAAAAATCCCCATTTTAAAAATGCAGATGCAAATCCCTCGTCAACGCAAAGAATGCGACTGAGCGTTATAGTGGAGTAACGCAACGCCGCTAGACAGCTGTTTGTTTTGAGCAGTGCGGTGAGGGCCTGACAGTAGGATGCTGCATTTATGGTCTCTTCTCTTGGTGTAATGTCGAAGAATAGGACGCCTTTTCGACCTCAGAGCACTATAGCCATAACGCTTTTGGTTCTCACAATTTGTTTGACTTTATTTTTTTGAGGATTGTGAATAATGCCATTCCAGTGTCTGGCGTTTTGTTCCTGAATTTTAATGCGAACCTTGTCACGCTGGTCTGTTTGTCAAAAGTTGAGGAACCCACTTGGGACACATTTTTCTGTAGCCCAAATTGCCACTAATAGTTTGATAAAGAACCGATGGTGAAAGTTCAGGAAAGCACAACGTGAAAATGTCAGAAGTGAAATGTCTGTTCGACTAAAGTTTTCGTCAACCCTTGATTTGAGTTCGTCAGCGACAACTGAAGCTTGACGTGATTGTTCTTCATCATGAACATTCGTTCGTTCACAACTAAACATGATGCACTTGTTGTGTACAGCACAAGTTCACATACAGTGGTAGGGAGAGGTGGGCTGCCGAGTGTTGCTGCAACTGCTGTCACAGAGAAGCTGAAAGCTTGACAGGAGCAGAAATGATTAGCGAATAAGTAACGCAGCAAACAGAATTACAGGGTGGCGCACGAAGTGTGTTACCAATTGTTTCTTTCACAATTTACGACGCACATTAGATATCCCGCTGGGATCTCTACAGCAGTACCAGCTGAGCTTGAAAAAACAAATGAGTTACGAAATGACGTGTAATTCACGATACTGCCGCTAGGAGACTAGTAAGCAGCAATGGCTGACAATGGAAAACAGACGACACAGCAACGATCGGCAATTGTGTTACTTTTTCGTGAAACGAAAAGCCTTGTTGTGACTCAAAGGCGTTTTCGACAACAGTTTAACACACGATGGGTCTCTTGCAAGAAGACCATCCACAGGTTGTACGATAAATTTGTACAGGAAGGAACAGTATTGGAAGCGAAGCGACCTCGGCCTAAGCCTGTTTGATAGCCGGAGAATACTGAAGCGGTACGAGTCCCGGGAAATGTGTAGAAAGGCAGCACTGCAACTGGGAATATCCAGACGCTCCGTTCAACGCATTCTTAAAAGTGGCCTCCATATGTACCCATACAAGATGACCTGTGCACAGAAGCTCACTGAAGAACACAAGCAGCAGAGACTACTGTTTGCTCAGTAGGCGGAGGATAGGGAAGAAACTCTCAACAACGTTTGGTTTTCAGACGAGGCGCATTTTCATTTAGACGGTGTGGTTAACAAACAAAATGTACACTTTTGGGCCACTGAAAACCCACAAGTGCTTCATGAACAACATTAAGTTCCGAAGATTACAGCGTGGACAGCAATTTCCAGTCACAGACTTATTGGACCCTTTTTCTTTGAAAAAACTGTGAACAGCGAGCGTTATTCGAGCATGCTTCGCAATAGCTTCATTCCACAGCTCCTTGCTACTGCCTTGCCCTTGTACACGCAATGGTTCATGCAAGATGGAGCAAGGTCACATACTGCAAACACTGTGTTGGAGTTTTTACACCGGAATTTCGACATGTGAATCATTTCAGTCAGGTTTCCAGGTCGCTTCAATGACGGACAAAATTGGCCCCCTAATAGTCCAGACCTCAATCGATGTGACTTTTTTCTTAGGGGGTACCTAAAGGAAAAAATTTTTCCGAAACGTGCACGTGA
Organism: Schistocerca cancellata; assembly: GCF_023864275.1. Classification (NCBI taxonomy): domain Eukaryota; kingdom Metazoa; phylum Arthropoda; class Insecta; order Orthoptera; family Acrididae; genus Schistocerca; species Schistocerca cancellata. Next base: position 569,263,960 of record NC_064626.1, read on the forward strand.
TTTAATGGAGCTCAGAAGACTTATTCTTCAAGCTTGCAGCGAAATTACGGAAGACATGTGCCGTAGGGTAATTACTAACTTCAGTGTTCGTTTGAAGGAAGTTAGGAAACGAAATGGTGGCCATATTGAGCATGTGCTGAGTTAGAACAAATCTCCATGGACAGCTCTTTATTGTAGTATATGTTCCTTTCAGATTGTATTGACAATAAAGTTCATATTCAAAAACAAAATGGTAACACATTTCGTGCGCCCCCTCCCCCCCCCCCCTGTACTTAACTTGTGTACCTCCAGGTGCATGAAGACCCATTACAAATAATGCAGAAATAGATGAAGTCCAGCTCATACAATAGCAACTAGGATGAGTCTCGCTGTGCTGAGTACGAATGATGGTGTCGTAGTAATGTGGTTTCCAACTGCAAGTGGGCCGAGTGCCTGCCTCCGCCCATCCTACATTGCGGTGGCAGAGAGCACTCCTTGTACGGAGCCGCTGCAGTCTTGGCTCAGTGGGAGCGCATCACTGGATCCGCCAGGTCCCGTGCGACCACTGTTGTCATCACACAGAAGCTTGCAATTCCATTACCAACCCTGTGTGCTAAGAGGGTGGTATCGATACGTGATACCACAGTGCTACTTTCGAACTGAAACTTCATACATCACATTATCTAAACTTCTGTTATCTGTCTGTAAGTATCGATAGGTTTTTCTGCATTCAGAAGCCGAATTTCAGTACGTTGGTTGGTTGGTTGTTTGGGGAAGGAGACCAGACAGCGTGGTCATCGGTCTCATCGGATTAGGGAAGGAAGTCGGCCGTCCCCTTTCAGAGGAACCATCCCGGCATTTGTCTGGAATGATTTAGGGAAATCACGGAAAACCTAAATCAGGATGGCCGGACGCGGGAATGAATCGTCGTCCTCCCGAATGCAAGTCCAGTGTCTAACCACTGCGCCACCTCGCTCGGTATTTCAGTACGAATCTAATACCTGGCCAGCTCGTTCATTTTGTCACACATTATTAAGACAGTATAAATGATCAGTAAACGACCGTTCCTGCTCGCTGTATCATACTGGTGCCAAGGATCAGGAAATTCTATGACAGGGTGGTGGAGATGGGGAGATAATTGTGGGACTCCGCAAGCAAGAAGTTATTTACTTTTAGAATGATCCTCTGCAGTGTCACAAAGTCATTTGTAACACATTTCTTCCGCAGCAAGAGAAAAAATGTATGTTCTAGCTTTTGAACACTATTGTCTCTAAACCTGGCAGAAAATCCAAAGGGATTCTAGTCGTATGTTAAATACGCCAGCGGCAAGACACAATCAGTGCCTTCTCTGAGAGATTACAATGGAAATACTGTCGATGATAGTGCTGCTAAGGCAGAGTTACTAAACGAAGCCTTCTGAAATTCCTCCACCAGATAAGACGAAGTAAATATTCCATAACTGGAATCACCAACAGCTGTCGACGTGAGTAACTTAAAAGTAGATATCTGGGGAGTAGTGAAGTAACTTAAATCACTTACTAGAAGCAACTCTTCCGGTCCAGATTGTATACCAGTTAAGAACCTCTCAGAGTACGCTGATGCAAACAGTCATATTCAACCACTCGCTCGACGAAAGATCCGAACCCAAAGACGATTGTTGCGCAGGTGACACCAATATTCAAGATAGGCAGTAGGAGTAATCCATTAAATTACAGGCCCATATCATTAATGTTGATACGCAGCAGCATTTTGGAACATATATTGTGTTCGAACATTGTGAATTACCTCGAAGAGTACAGTCTGTTGATACATAGTCAACACTGATTTGGGAAACATCGTTATTGTGAAACACAACTAGCTCTTTACTCACACCAAGTGTTGAGTGCTTTCCACAATGAATTTCAAATTGATTTCATGTTTATAGATTTACAGAAAGCTTTTGACGCCGTACCTCACAAGTGGCTTGTGACCAAATTGGGTGCTTGTGTAATATCGTCTCAGTTATGCGACTGCATTCGTAATTTGCCGTTTGAGAGGGCACAGTTCGTAGTAACTAACGGAACGTCATCCAGTAAAACAGAAGTGATTTCTGGCGTTCCCCAAGGTAGTGTCATGGGCCCTCTGCTGTTCCTTATCTTTATAAACGATTAAGGAGACAATCTCAGTAGCCATCTTAGGTTGTTTTTTGCAGTTGATGCTGTCGTTTATCGTCTAGTAAAGTCATCAGAAGATAAAAAAAACTGCAAAACTATTTAGATATCTGCATGGTGCGAACGTTGCGAATTGACCCTAAATAATGAAAAGTTTGAGGTCATCCACGTGAGTGCTAAAAGGAATCCGTTTCGCTTTCATCACACAATAAATCAATCAAGGCCCTAAATTCAACTAAATACTTAGAAATTACAATTACGAACAACTTTATTTGGAAAGAACACACAAGATATGTTATGGGGAAGGCGAATCAAAGACTGCGTTTTATTGCAGAACACTTAGAACATGCAACAGGTCTACCAAAGAGACTGCCTACCCTACACTTGACCGTCTTCTTATGGAGTACTGCTGCGCGGTGTCAGATCCTTACGAGATAGGATTAACGGTGTACACCGAGAGAGTTCAAAGAAGGGCAGCACGTTTTATATTACTGAGGAACAGGGGAGAGAGTGTCATGGACATGATACAGAATTTGGGGTGGAAATCATTAAAACCAAGACGTTTTTCGTTGCGGTTGGATTTTCTCACGAAGTTTCAGTTTCCAACGTTCTCCGCCGAATGTGAAAATATTTTCTTGACGCCGACTTACATAGGGAGAAACGATCATCATGATAAAATAAGGAAAATCAGAACTCGCACGGAACGGTGTACGTGTTCTTTTTTTCCGCGCGCGGTTCGAGAGGGGAATGATCGAGGATTAGTGTGAAGGTGGTTCGACGGAAGCTCACCCAGGCACTTCAGAGTGATTTGCAGAGTATCCATGTAGATGTAGATTTATTATGTTTTAAAGTAGACTTATAGTTCCCTTCTAACTACAAAAAATTGTGTACTGTTTTTCTTCATGTATTTGGCGATCACCAGGAGAACACGTGACGCCTCCAAAGACCGAGCTGGGCCAAGTGGCTGGTCACCAGCTGCAAATGCGCCCAAGGTCATCTGTCCTTAGAGAAGAGCGCGTATTGTCCTCGGTCGTCCCGTTCGTTGTTAAGATATGAACTACACGGAAGCGCCAAAGAAATTGGTATAGGCATGCGTATTCAAATATAGAGATATGTAAGCAGCCGCAATACGGCGCCGGAATCGGTAACGCCTACATAAGACAATTGTCTGGCGCATTTGTTAGATCGGTTACTGCTGCTACAATGACAAGTTATCAAGATTTAAGTGAGTTTGAACGTGGTGTTACAGTCGGCGCATTAGCGATGGGACACAGCATTCCGAGGCAGCGATGAAGTGGCGATTTTCCCGTACGAGCGTTTCACGAGTGCACCGTGAATATCAGGAATTCGGTAAAACATCAAATCTCCGACATCGCTGCAGCCGGAAAAAGATCCTGCAAGAACGGGACCACGACGACTGAAGAGAATCGTTCAACGTGACAGAAGTGCAACCCTTCCGCAAATTGCTGCAGATTTCAATGCTGGGCCATCAACAAGTGTCAGCGTGCGAACCATTCAACGAAACATCATCGGTAGGGCTTTCGGAACGGAAGGCTCCCTCGTGTACCCTTGATGACTGCACGATACAAAGCTTTACGCCTTGCCTGGGCCCGTGAATAGCGACATTGGACTGTTGGTGACTGGAACCATGTTGCCTGGTCAGACGATTCCCCATTCAGATTGTATCGAGCGGATGGACGTTTACGGTTATGGAGACAACCTCATGAATCCATGAACTCTGCATGTCAGGAGGGGACTGTTCAGGCTGGTGGAGGCTCTGTAATGGTGTGGTGTATGTGCAGTTGGAGTGATATGGGAACCCTGATACGCCTAGATACGACTCTGACAGGTGACACGTACGTAAATATCCATTGTGCATTCCGAAGGACTTGGGCAATTCCAGCAAGACAATGCGACACTCCACACATCCAGAATGGCTACAGAGTGGCTCCAAAAACACTCTTATGAGTTTAAACATTTCCACTGGCCGCCAAACTCCCCAGACATAAACCTTAAAAAAATGGTTCAAATGGCTCTGAGTACTATGGCACTTAACTTCTGAGGTCATCAGTCCCCTAGAACTCAGAACTACTTAAACCTAACTAACCCAAGGGGCATCTCACACATCCATGCCCGAGGCAGGATTCTAATATGCGACCGTAGCGGTCGCGCGGTTCCGGACTGTGGCGCCTAGAACAGCTCGGTCACTCTGGCCGTCCATAACCCTTAATGAGCATATCTGGGATACCTTTCAACGTGCTGTTCAGAAGAGATCTCCTCTTCCTCGTACTCTTTACGCATTTATGGTGCTGGATTCATGGTGTCAGTTCCCTCCAGCACTATTCAGACATCAGTCGAGTCCATGCCACGTCGCCTTGTGGCACTTCTGAGTGCTCATGGGGGCCCTAGGCCTACACGATATTAGGCTGGTCTACCAGTTTATTTGGCTCTTGAGTGTATTATTCTCTGTTAATGAGGTGATACATTTCACTGTTCTCTGACGGAGAAAGGTTATTTTTGTCATTAGTAATTTGAGAATAATGTGTAAGTATATTCTTGGGTCGCTGGACAATCTTACTGTGCCTGTCTGGGAACTCCCCTAAAAAAGATTATTTCACAAACTTATCCTCGCTGTCTCCGTGAGAGCTTTGGTCATCGATGAGCAGGTCAGAATGGGAATACAGTAGCTACTGAAGACTGTTAGTTCTGCCATACATGGTATCTGGTTGTCCCAAAGGAGATGTCTTACTTGATTGCAAGACTGCAGAGCTTTATGTGTGCAGTTTATAACTTCACTTCGAACAACCTTTTTATAATCAATCCCACGACCCAAATACGGGAAACGTAGCACACGCTCAAGAACTCTTCCATTCAGTTGTAACCAGGGCTGTCTCATCGTCTGCTTACTTTCATGGCTGTTGTTGTGATCTTCAGTCCTAAGACTGATTGGATGTAGCTCTCCATGCTACTCTATCCTGTGCAAGCATATTCAGCGCCGAGTAACTACTGCAGCCTACATCCTTCTGAATCTGCTTAGTGTATTCATCTCTTGGTCTCCCTCTACGATTTTTACCCTCCACTCTGCCCTCCAATACTAAATTGGTGATCCCTTGATGCCTCAGAACATGTCCTACCAACCGATCCCTTCTTCTAGTCGAGTTGTGCCACGAACTTCTCCACAATCCTATTCAATACCTCCTCATTAGTTATATGATCTACCCATCTAATCTTCAGCATTCTTCTGTAGAACCACATTTCGAAAGCTTCTGTTCGCTTCTTGTCCAAACTAGTTATCGTCCACGTTTCACTTGCATACATAGCTACACTCCATACAAATACTTTCAGAAACGACTTACTGACACTTAAATCTATACTCGATGTTAACAAATTTCTCTTTTTCAGAAACGCTTTCCTTGCCATTGCCAGACTACACGCTTCCCTCCAGTACTAAATTGGTGATCCCTTGACGCCTCATAACGTGTCCTACCAACCGACCCCTTCTTCTACTCAAGTTGTACCACGAATTCCTTTTCTCCACAGTTCTATTCAGTTCCTCCTCATTACTCACGTGATCTATCCATTCCGTTCAACTGCTCTTCCAAGTCCTTTGCTGCCTCTAACAGTAGTACAGTATCATTGGGAAACGAATATTTTGTTTCTTCTCACTGAACTTTAATTCCTTCTCCAAATTTCTCTTTTGTTTCCTTTACATATTGCTCAATATACAGATTGAGTAACATCGGGGAGAGGCTACAACCCTGTCTCACTCCCTTAACAACCACTGCTTCCCTTTCATGCCCCTCGACTCTTATAACTGCCATCTGGTTTCTGTACAAATTGTAAATAGCCTTTCGCTCCCTGTATTTTACCCCTGCCACCTTCAGAATTTGAGAGAGAGTATTCCAGTCAACATTGTCAAAAGCTTTCTCTAAGTCTACAAATGCTAGAAACGTAGCTTTGCCTTTCCTTAATCTATCTTCTAAGATAAGTCGTAGGGTCAGTATTGCCTCACGTCTTCCAACATTTCTGCGGAATCCAAACTGATCTTCCCCAAGGTCGACTTCTACCAGTTTTTCCATTCGTCTGTAAAGAATTCGTGTTAGTATTTCGCAGCCGTGACTTATTAAACTGATAGTTCGGTAATTTTCACATCTGTCAACACCTGTGTTCTTTGTGGTTGGAATTATTTTGTTCTTCTTGAAGTCTGAGGGTATTTCGCCTGTCTCATACATCTTGCTCACCAGATGGTAGAGTTTTGTCATGGCTGGCACTCCCAAGGCTGTCAGTAGTTCTAATGGAATGTTGTCTACTCCCGGGGCCTTGTTTCAACTTAGGTCTTTCAGTGCTTTGTCAAACTCTTCACGCAGTATCATATGTTCTATTTCATCTTCATCTACGTCCTCTTCCATTTCCATAATATTGTCCTCAAGTACATCGCCCTTGTATAGACCCTCTATATGCTCCTTTCACCTTCTTTGCTTAGAACTGGGTTTCCATCTGAGCTCCTGATATTTATGCAAGTGGTTCTCTTTTTTCCAAAGGTCTCTTTAATTTTCCTGTAGGCAGTATCTGTCTTACCCCTAGTGAGATAAGCCTCTACATCCTTACATTTGTTCAAATTGCTCTGAGCACTATGGGACTTAACTTCTGAGGTCATCAGTCCCCTAGAACTTAGAACTACTTAAACCTAACTAACCTAAGGACATCACACACATCCATACCCGAGGCAGGATTCGAACATGCGACCGTAGCGCTCGCGCGGTTCCAGACTGTAGCGCCTAGAACCGCTCGGTCACTCCGGCCGGCCTTACATTTGTCCTCTAACCATTCCGGCTTAGCAATTTTGCACTTCCTGTCGATCTCATTTTTGAAACATTTGTATTCCTTTTTGGCTGCTTCATTTACTGCAGTTTTGTGTTTTATCCTTTCATCAGTTAAATTGAATATCTCTTCTGTTACCCAAGGATTTCTACTAGCCGTCGTCTTTTTACCTGTATGATCCTCTGCTGCCTTCACTATTTCATCTCTCAAAGCTAACCATTCTTCTTCTACAAGCTTGAGGCCAATGGCGGAGTGCGCTGTCCATACGCCCCTTCCGAACTCACACTCGAAAACTACGCCCCCCAGAAGTAACTGAATAGGATGTGTTGAAAGTAAGAAGGCAAAACGCCTTTTGTTGCTCCATTAAAGACGTTTAGACTCGACGTAGAAGCATGCTAGTTGCATCAAGGAGACCGCTACAAGGAACTTCATGAATCGGTAGCTCACAACTAGCGCCAAAATAAAATAATTAATTTCTATGCGTTAGTTACAATTTACTCCAAGTTGCTAAATTCATTAATGCTGAAGATACGCATAGGGTGGACAGAAATACTGAAACACTAAGATCACAACTTATTATAATGCGTAGTACGACGAAGGAAAGCTGTTGGTATTCAAAACAGCTTTCACCCGTCTCGGAACGGATAAATACAGATCCTTTAGATTTTCAGGGCGATCTGATACCATCCGTCCTCAAAAGTATGGCAAGTTCAGGCAACAATAATGAACATGGATCGCGATCATGCACCATTCTCTGCAAAGTAGACCACAAAGGCTGAGTAACATTGAGATCTCGTGACTGTGGTGGCCAGACAAGATGCGATAATTCATCCTCGTCTCACAAAACCAGTCGTGGATGATGGGAGCTGTGTCAGCATCGGCCCTGTCATCTTGGAACACTGCATCACCAATGGGAACAATCATTGCACCATGGGATGGCCCTGATCAGCCAAAATGGTCACATAATACTTGGCAGTAATGCGACGTTGGAGAATGGGACACATGAAATACCACGATACGTGTGTCCAAATCACCACCGGAACCCCGCCATATTTCACTCTTGGGATGTAAACTCAACCAGAAATTGGAAATAGTGTGCCAGCCAAGTGACATTATTCCATTGCTGTGAGGTCCAGGTGTCATGGCTTCGGCACCACGTTTTCCTATTACGTGCGTTTGCATCACTACCGCCGGCCGTTGTGGCCGAGCGGTTCTAGGCGCTTCAGTCTGGAACCGCGCGACCGCTACGGTCGCAGGTTCGAATCCTGCCCCGGTCATGGATGTGTGTGATTTCCTTAGGTTAGTTAGGTTTAAGTAGTTCTAAGTTCTAGGGGACTGATGACCTCAGATGTTAAGTCCCATAGTGCTCGGAGCCACTTGAACCATTTTTGCCTCACTATCAGTTGTTTCGAAATGCCACCTCGCCCTGCAGTTCCGTGCTCCTGGATCTCTCTTCGTGTTATTCCGGTGCTTACAGGGTTCGCAAGTGCGACATCGAGTTGTGCAGTGGCTTTTGCAACTGCTGTCGTCTTATTTCTCGTCAAAATCCTCTTCAATAATCGTTTCGCGATCACTCAACACACACTTTCATCCGCGTTGTAACTTAGCGAATAATTTTTCCGCTTGCCTTGTATGCTGTATAAAATATTCGAAACGGTTCGTCTTGAAGTTCCAAACACACCGGCTCCCCTGGTAATGGAAGCACACACCATACCAGCACCAACAATTTATCCAAGGTCGAATTCACTTAGTTGCTACATAACGCCTTCACAACGACACGGAGTTCTGCTCTGACCACGACTCATACTTATAACGTATTAAAGAGATTGTTCAGGTGTCGTTCGCGGTCAACTACAATACTGTCCACTAAAATTGCTACACCAAGAAGAAATGCAGATGATAAACGGGTATTCATTGGGCAAATATATTATACTAGAACTGACATGTGATTACATTTTCACGCAGTTTGGGTGCCTAGATCCTGAGAAATCAGTACCCAGAACAACCACCTCTGGCCGTAATAACGGCCTTGATACGCCTGGGCATTGAGTCAAACAGAGCTTGGATGGCGTGTACAGGTACAGCTGCCCATGCAGCTTCAACACGATATCACAGTTCATCAAGATTAGTGACTGGCGTATTGTGACGAGCCAGTTGCTCGGCCACCATTCACCAGATGTTTTCAACTGGTGAGAGATCTGGAGAATGTGCTGGCCAGGGCAGCAGTCGAACATTTTCTGTATCCAGAAAGGCCAGTACAGGACCTGCAACATGCGGTCGTGCATTATCCTGCTGAAATGTAGGGTTTCGCAGGGATCGAATGAAGGGTAGAGCCACGGGTCGTAACACATCTCAAATGTAACGTCCACTGTTCAGAGAGCCGTCAGTGCGAACAAGAGGTGACCGAGACGTGTAACCAATGGCACCCCATGCCATCATGCCGGGTGATACGCCAGTATGGCGATGACGAATACACGCTTCCAATATGCGTTCACCGCGATGTCGCCAAACACGGATGCGACCATCATGATGCTGTAAACAAACCTTCATTCATCCGAAAAAATGACGTTTTGCCATTTGTGCACCCAGGTTCGTCGTTGAGTAAATCATCGCAGGCGCTCCAGTCTGTGATGCAGCGTCAAGGGTAACCGCAGCCATGGTCTCCGAGCTGATAGTCCATACCTCTGCAAACGACGTCGAACTGTTCGTACAGATGGTGGTTGTCTTGCAAACGTCCCCATCTGTTGACTCAGGGATCGAGACGTGGCTGCACGATCCGTGACAGCCATGCGGATAAGATGCCTGTCATCTCGACTGCTAGTGATACGAGGCCGTTGGGGTCCAGCACGGCGTTCCGTATTAGCCTCCTCAACCCACTGATTCCATATTCTGCTAACAGTCATTGGATCTCGACCAACGCGATCAGCAATGTCGCGATACGATAAACCGCAATCGCGATAGGCTACAATCCGACCTTTATCAGAGTCGGAAACGTGATGGTACGCATTTCTCCTTCTTACACGAGGCATCACGTTTCACCAGCCAACGCCGGTCAACTGCTGTTTGTGTATGAGAAATCGGTTGGAAACTTTCCTCATGTCAGCACGTTGTAGGTGTCGCCACTGGCGCTAACCTTGTGTGAATGCTCTGAAAAGTTAATCATTTGCATATCACAATATCTTCTTCCTGTCGGTTAAATTTCGCGTCTGTAGCACGTCATCTTCGTGGTGTAGCAATTTTAATGGCCAGTAAACAGTGCAACCTGCAGGCTTGGCTGGAATCCGCAATTATCTTCAAGTATGCATTTCTCACGGCGTATCCAAACGTGTGCCAAACCCCTACAGTTTTATGCAATTGGATGAATCTTTTTGAAACACATTGTAGTTTAAATACGAGAGGGATTCAAACAGTGGGTTGCACATTATTATGGCAAGTCAAGTAAGACTCCTGGTCCCACGCAAATTATCAGTCACTGCTTTTACATATGATACATTATGCGGAAGACAAATCTCTAATATCAGAAACCGATTTTCGTTGTAGTTTGCATGTTAAGAGAAAATACGAGCGGACTTCAAAAACAAAATACACATTTTCATTCAAGGCTGCCAAACACTTAAAAGTGACTCAGATACATGACAGTGTTTTTTAACATACTTCCGAAGTCTTTTCAGTAATGGTCGAAACATTCTGCCAATCCTTCAGTTCCTCGCAGATATAAATCCGCTCCTTGGTTTCAGAACAATCCGAGAGCCTCTTTGTGAACATTCTCACCGTTAACAAACCAGTAGCTGATGTGGATCAATTCGTCGATTGCTAGGACATCGTCACCTGTGGTCGATGTCGATAGCCTTCTCAGTGAATTTGTGTGCAATTAAGGCGTTTCGCCAGCAAGAATCGTACTGTCCCCTGTGCTTCAGTTTTGGATGAACTTACCAGCTGCCGCGTCACTGCACTCTCATCCTCTGATGCACTTGTTAGCCGACGTCCGAAAACATGCCGACGCGGTAGCTCAGAGAGATCGGTCAGGGTGCTGACTAAACTCTGTGAGAGGGCGGGAAAAAAAAAGAAAATAGTGTTTTCATCACAAAAGTTTAAATACACGACGCAGAGAATCGATCTCATCACAGAAGAAATACGACGAAGCAACAGATAGGGAAAAAAAGAAGGCCACGGACCTTAGCACGCCGCTTTCGGGATTCGTGTAGGCAGCGCCGACCACTGTGCCGATTCGATTACCGACGAGGGCAGTTATACCGGACAGCTTGAGTGTGGGGCTCAGGCAGTTTGCCACATCCGACTAGGTGAATAGCGGGCTAGTACCCAAAAAATAGTTCAAATGGCTGTGAGCACTATGGGACTTAACTTCTGAGGTCATCAGTCCCCTAGAACTTAGAACTACTTAAACGTAACTAACCTAAGGACATCACACACATCCATGCCCGAGGCAGGATTCGAACCTGCGACCGTAGCGGTCGCGCGGTTCCAGACTGCAGCGACTAGAACCGTTCGGCCACTCCGGCCGGCCGCTAGTACCGATATCCTGCCTCAATTACAAGATTCTCAAACATTTAGGAAGAATATATGGTGCTTTGAAACACTGTAGAGCTGCTGGATCTGTGTGTTCTTTCCTAGCAGCAGACACTGTGTGTTCAAATAATTGATAAGCCTGGCTGGGCAATGGATCCACTTCGTTCAGTGCGGATGTACAAATATGTCCGATTTCCTGTGGGAATCTGTAAGTGGCGAATAGGAGCATAATGGACAGGGACTGCGGGTAGATAGCGCTCGATGGGAGTGTAGATTGCCCGCGAGGCGAACCGAGATAGTGCTCGCTGTGTCCCGGATGACGCAGTGGTTACCGTACCTGCCTAGTAACTAGAAGATCCCGGGTTCGAATCCCGGTCCGGTGCACATTTTCGTTCGTCGCCGCTTACTCCGCCCAATGTTCCGCTGCAGCTGATAGCAGTGATCCCCCTTCAATTTACATATAGTATTTCACAGCTGCTGGATCTGGGTGGTGTTTGTTCTTTCGTAGGAACACACACTGTGCATTACAAAAAAAAAAAAAAAAGAAAAAAGAAAAAGTAGATAGCAGTCCTCACACTTCCACGCGGATAACATGAGACACAAACAGGTGGGGCACGTAAATTAAGCCCTGGGGGTGGGAGGGGGGGGGGATGGTGGTGACAAGAAGAGCACATGGCCATCCTTTTCCACTAACAATGCCAGATTCAGATTTAGCAAGCTGACCCCGCGACGATACCGGATAAGGCAAAAGAAAACGGAGAAGAAAATATAAAACTCTGATGCACCTGTTTCGCGCACAATAAAAGAACTGTCTGCAGGTATCACGGACAAGTACTCACTTCTTACAATGTACTATAGCGCAATGTTCTTAGTATAGGACGACTTTTGTAACTTACTTTTTGAAGTTCCGTCGCACTTTTGCAACCTCCTTCTCCCCCCATTCCCCTCTCGTTTTATCCCATGTGAGTGGTGCTGATCTGACAAGGGATTTACTTCAGACTTCGTACGTATTTAGTAGTCCATTAGGACAACATAATGTGCGAGCTAATGGAATGAGAGAATACCAGTATTTGCAAAGTTATTTGGCTGTTTACTAACTGTAATTATTAGAACAACTATATTTACAACTATCGACAAGTAAATGACAAAACGCATAAAGTTCTCCTGAAAATGTACGGGCGTTGTGATTTGTGAATAAGGTCCCCTTCTTGATGAAGACTACGATGGTACACAGATGCATCTTTTAACTCACGTTTTGAAACCGCATTACGCTTTGAATCTTCATGACATTCATCATCGCAAGTCACCTCCATTTTTACAGTAAAAGTTTTAAATTTTGTGAGTTTCAAAAAAATTGCACGTACACTATTTGTTCTTGAAAGGACATCCGACGATTATTTGTACATTACCCTTATATTCTGGCGTATTGTAACTCATTGTGTTATTTAATATTGTTATTTACAGCTTTATTTATCGATGTCTGACTTCCGCTTTGCAACCCCATTCCTCGTCCTTGAAACCTGTGCCTGCGTGTCGAAGCGTCCAGGTGCAAACCAGTTCTGGGTACCTCAACCGATTGCAGGAATAAGGGAATTCGTAAATCACGACCGACATACATTTTCAGGAAAAATTTATGCGTTTGGTCGTTTACTTGTCATCATTATAAATAAAAATCGTTTGTAATAACAGAAATTACTAGCCGGCCGAAGTGGCCGCGCGGTTCTGGCGCTGCAGTCTGGAACTGCGAGACCGCTACGGTCGCAGGTTCGAATCCTGCCTCGGGCATGGATGTGTGTGATGTCCTTGGGTTAGTTAGGTTTAACTAGTTCTAAGTTCTAGGGGACTAATGACCTCAGCAGTTGAGTCCCATAGTGCTCAGAGCCATTTGAACCAGAAATTAGTAAACAGCGAAATGACATTGAAAATTGTATAGGAGTTCATGTAAATACATATATTTTTTGTTACATTTTGTTTCAAATGTCGTATGTATATATGAAATATTATGACCAGTATTAAAAAATATACCTTTAAAAAACAAAAATAAAATTCCAGGATTCGACGCAGCGATATAGTGATTGCGAAACTTTAACGCTCACCACTTGACCACCACTTACAGTCGGTAACGCACAGGTACATATTCGAAGCGTGAAAGTTCTCTTGTGATTTTCTCCAAACTGCCTAACTAGAACGCCTTACTTCTTGCACATTGTCTTGTCCTAATGGACTACTAAAACAATAGGGAGTCTGAAGTAAATCCGTGATCCGAACGCCGTGGCCTCCTGTAGTGAGATGAGATGAAGTCAGGCCACAGCAGAAGCAACAGGATAATCCTGTGACGTACGAACCACACTTTTGGCGGATGGTTGTTGTACATTCTTTAAAAGTCCACACTGCCCTGCCTACCAAATTACGTCGGTTGAGAAGCAGGTTGGGCAAAAATCAGCGACTCGGCGGTCGATGCACCAGTTAGCACTGGACAAGTGCGGCCCGCCGATTACACGTCACCCTCAAAAACTGGTTTGAGGCGCGACTCCCCAGTCCGAACGGGCTACGTCCTTATCGCTGAAGTGTGCCAGGTGACAAAACTACACAAATTAGTCAGTTTCAGCCTCCTGGGAGCAGGAAAGAACGAATCTACGAGTCAAAATTTCATTGATTCTGCGAAAAAATCACGGTAGTTCATGACGACTGCACATTATGTGCCAAAAAGAGAATTACAAAGAATTGTTGTACGGTATATTAGGTTGGTGCACAAGTTCGTAGCCTGTTTTGTTTTGTATATTGGCACTTTGGCAGCTACGAAGTTATTTATTTTGTCACGCTTTATTTTGCTTTTTGAGTTAACTTATTGTCATTTGGATATGGCGAGTGGACATGTGGACGGTAGAAAATGGAGTGCCAAGTGGAAAAATCGGAACATTTCCGAGATATTCTTCTGATTAAGTCAAGTAGAGGGCTGAGAGCAGTGCAGGTAGCCAGCAGCATTTGCGCCGTGTAGGTAGATAATGCCGTTGGATAGAGCACGGCAAAAAAATGGTTTTCTCGTCTTAAGCAGGATCCTTTTGACATCAGTGACTCACCACCGTCAGGAAGAGCTTCAGGGTTTGATGAAGATCGTTTGTCATTTGTCCTTTTGTCCTTTGTCATTCCTAACATGTCTCTTTTTACACAAAATAGTGCAAGACATGATTATAATACCGGAACCAAAAACAATCTGTATAACGACTATAAAAGCTTAACATTAGTACAAAAAGGAGTCAAATACATGGGTGCTCATAAATTCAATCAAAGGTCTTGTAAGTAATAAAGATCGGTTTCAGATGAATTAAAGAACTTCCTGTTGGCCAACTCCTTCTACTCCATCGATGAATATCTTCACAAGGATTATAGCTCATAACTCTGTCTGCTTTAGAATTGTGCAAAATCCATGTATCTGAGTAAAAAAAAAATTTTAAAAAATTACTCTTTCCACATCCCAGAGACTCCTCTCCAAGGGATCCATGGAAAACGATAAATGTAATGTAATGAACATAATCCACAATGATCCTCGTCAGAGTAATCTAGAAGTGCAAAATATGATGAACTGTGATCATTCCACCAACGCGCGGCTTTTGCATGCAATGCGGAAGGTTCAAAAATCGAATGTACAGGTACTTTTTCTAAATCGTACCCATACACAGATTTAGAAAAACACGTGATACTGTTCCGAGAAAACTACGTTAGAGAGCATTACATATGGCAAACATAAAAGGTCCTTTAATTAAAATAGGCCGGCCGATGTGGCCGAGCGGTTCTAGGCGCTTCAGTGTGGAACCGCGAGACCGCTACGGTCGCAGGTTCGAATCCTGCCTCGGACATGGATGAGTGTGATGCCCTTAGGTTAGTTAGGTTTAAGTAGTTCTAAGTTCTAGGGGACTGATGACCTCAGATGTTAAGTCCCATAGTGCTCAGAGCCATTTGAACCACTTTTAATTAAAATAATAGAAGAAGTATATAAAGATAACAAACGTCAAGTGAAAATTGGTAGTACACTTTCAGAGAAATTTAGAACAAGCAAGGGCTTGTTATAACGCTGCCCCATGTCATGAATACTATTTAAAATATATGTAGACATCAATCTTAAGACATAGTCTCGTAAATACAATGGGATGGGGCTAGAAATTAAAGATGGAGTTTATTTACATCACCTACTATTTGCTGATGATTAAGTAGTTATAGCACAAGACAGGAGGATGCAAATTATATATGTAACCAATTAGCGATGGAATACAGAAACTGGGGATTGAAGATTAATTACCAGAAAATAGAATATCTCACTAAAGATCCAGATGACTTACACATAGAAGGAAAGAAAATTAAGAAGGTCAATGCTTTCTGTTATTTGGGATCTATTACAGAGATGGAGGGAAAATCAGAGGCAGAAATTAATAAAACAATTAGCAGTGGAAGGAAAGTCATTGGAATGCTCAAGTAATTCTTTGGAGCAGAAATATAATAAACCGTACCAAAAGTGTTATACATACTCAAATAGATACTAGAGAGCATAATTACATTTGGAGTGGAGACTTGGACTACTGCTCTGAAACACATAAAATACTGCAAGCAGTAGAAATGGACGTCTGGAGAAGATCAACAAGAATTTCCTGAACAGAGAACGTAAGAAACGACGAAATAATAAAGAGAATGGAAGTAAGAGAAAGAAT
The DNA here is from genome assembly GCF_023864275.1 of Schistocerca cancellata. NCBI lineage: Eukaryota > Metazoa > Arthropoda > Insecta > Orthoptera > Acrididae > Schistocerca > Schistocerca cancellata. The sequence continues at coordinate 569,280,140 of NC_064626.1, forward strand.
ACACGACGTGATGGATAAAAGGAAGCTACAATGGTACGGGCATGTAAGAAGAATGGAGGAAGCCAGAATTCCTAAAATGATCCTGGAATGGGAACTGGATGGGAAGAAGAGAAGAGAACGCCCTATGACCACCTGGCTCCAAAGTGTACGATTACCAATGATAAGACTTGGAGCAAAGAAAGAAGATATACAAGATGGAACAGCTGGAGGAACATCCTGAGGAGATAAATTAAGATCTAATGTAACAGAGGTAATAATTTTCGGGTATTATGTTGGAGAAAAACCTTTCTGTAGACGAAAATCTCAGTAAATAAATAAAAAGTATGTATGGTTACTGCATGCTCGAAGCCAAAATCACAAAAATCAGCGAATGGCCATATGTACATCTCTGCTTGCTCGTCATCAATTTGGCTCGTGAACAACAACGACGATTATTATCCTGTATCGTTACTGGTGACGAGAAATGGTGTCTTTGTGCTAACATAGGAAAAAGAAAGGAATGGCTGAGCACAAACAAAGCAGCAAATCCCCATAAAAAGACCTGCGCTTATCCACAAAAATAACGTTATGCATCCGGTGCAACAACGATGGTTGGGTATACTACGAATTGGTGCAACCATTACGAGATGCATTCAAGTTCTAAGGCCTCCGATATTTTTTTCTAATTAACTACTCACCCGAAATCGATGAAACTGGCGTTACTTCTCAACGTAATCGCCCTGCAGACGTACACATTTTTCACTACGCTGACGCCATGTTTCCATGGCAGCGGCGAAGGCTTCTTTAGGAGTCTGTTTTGACCACTGGAAAATCGCTGAGGCAATAGCAGCACGGCTGGTGAATGTGCGGCCACGGAGAGTGTCTTTCATTGTTGGAAAAAGCCAAAAGTCACTAGGAGCCAGGTCAGGTGAGTAGGGAGCATGAGGAATCACTTCAAAATTGTTATCAAGAAGAAACTGTTGCGTAACGTTAGCTCGACGTGCGAGTGCGTTTGTCTTGGTGAAACAGCACACTCACAGCCCTTCCCGGAAGTTTTTGTTGCAGTGCAGGAAGGAATTTGTTCTTCAAAACATTTTCGTAGGATGCACCTGTTACCGTAGTGCCCTTTGGAACGCAATGGGTAAGCATTACGCCCTCGCTGTCCCAGAACATGGACACCATCATTTTTTCAGCACTGGCGGTTACCCGAAATTTTTTTGGTGGCGGTGAATCTGTGTGCTTCCATTGAGCTGACTGGCGCTTTGTTTCTGGACTGAAAAATGGCATCCACATCTCATCCATTGTCACAACCGACGAAAAGAAAGTCCCATTCACGCTGTCGTTGCGCGTCTACATTGCTTGGCAACATGCCACACGGGCAGCCATGTGGTCGTCCGTCAGCATTCGTGGCACCCACCTGGACGACACTTTTCGCATTTTCAGGTCGTCATGCAGGATTGTGTGCACAGAACCCACAAAAATGCCAACTCTGGAGGCGATCTGTTCAACAGTCATTCGGCGATCCCCCAAAACAATTCTCTTCACTTTCTCGATCATGTCGTCAGACCGGCTTGTGCGAGCCCGAGGTTGTTTCGGTTTGTTGTCACACGATGTTCTGCCTTCATTAAACTGTCGCACCCACGAACGCACTTTCGACACATCCATAACTCCATCACCACACGTCTCCTTCAACTGTCGATGAATTTCAATTGGTTTCACACCACGCAAATTCAGAAAACGAATGGTTGCACGCTGTTGAAGTAAGGAAAACGTCGCCATTTTAAGTATTTAAAACCGTTCTCATTCTCGCCGCTGGCAGTAAAATTCCATCTGCCGTACGGTGCTGCGGACGTATTGACTATGAACGCGGCCTCATTTTAAAACAATGCGCATGTTTCCATCTCTTTCCAGTCTGGAGAAAAAAAATCGGAGGCCTTCGAACTTGAATGCACCTCGTACTACTGACATTTGTTGTCAACAACTGAGACGTCATGCAGACGCATTCCAAGAACCACGACCAGGAAGACTGTGTAAAGTGACGTTACTCCACAACAGCGATCACCCGCATTCTGCTGGACTGACAAGAAACACTATACAGGAGTTGGGGCCTCAGATTTTCACCTTTTCCGCTCTCTATCGAACAGCCTTCAAGGAACTTCCTTTCCTGTTGAAAATGCGCTCCAAACATGGCTCGACGAGTGCCTATTCTCACCACCATTTGATTCCTACAGTTGCGGAATCGAAAAGTTAGCCCAGTATTGACAGTCTGTTGTAAATAGTAAAGGAGAATATATTATTGATGACTCAAGTCTCTGTTATGTGTGTCTGTTGTGTTTATTAAATTTATGAAAAAACGCTACGAACTTATGCATCAACCCATTACATTCCTCCAGTAGCGAGGGCTGGTTGGCAGCGACCATGTTTACGCTCATCAGCCATTGATTAAAATGATGATGATGATGGCGTGTGACGAGGGCCTCCTGTCGGGTAGACCGCTCGCCTGGTGCCAGTCTTTAGATTTGACGCCACTTCGGCGACCTGCGCGTCGATGGGGATGAAATGATGATGATCAAATAACTCAGTTTTTTTATTACAGATGGCAGCTAACCCTCTGACCGAACACGCTGAGCTACCGTGCTGGCGAAATCTCATTTTGTTCGTTACAGTTCGTTGCAATTGTTCGTGGCGGACGTCCCCTGACGCCCGTTGAAGTTCATTATTGATCCATTCACTCAGTTTTTTTATTACAGAGCTACTGAGGGCGGACATTGATTAAAATAAATGCGAGATGCTTTTAATAATTTCCACAACGAAATTCTGTCTCGAAATCTGGCAGAAAACCCAAAGAGATACTGGTCATATATATAGCACACCAGTGGCAAGACGCAATCAATACCTTCAGTGTGCGATAACAACGGTGAAGTCACTGATGGCAGTGCCACCAAAGCAGAGCTATAAAATACGGTTTTCCGAAACTCCTTCACCACAGAAGACGAAGTAAATATTCCTGAATTCCAATCAAGAACAACTGCCAAGATGAGAAACATAGAAGTGGATATCTTCGCAGAAACGAAGCAGCTTAAATCACTTAATAAGGGCAAGGCCTCCGGTCCACATTGTATACTAGTCAGGTTCCTCTCAGAGTATGCTGATAAAATAGCTCCATATTTAGCAATTATATACCACCACTCGCTCACAGAAAGATCCGTACCTAAAGACTGGAAAATTGCTCGAGTCACACCAATACCCAAAAAGGGAAGTAGGTGTAATCCGCTGAATTACAGGCCTATATCACTAACGTCGATTTGCAGTAGGGTTTAGGAACATATACTGTTGTTGTTGTTGTGGTCTTCAGTCCTGAGACTGGTTTGATGCAGCTCTCCATGCTACTCTATCCTGTGCAAGCTTCTTCATCTCCCAGTACCTACTGCAACCTACATCCTTCTGAATCTGCTTAGTGTATTCATCTCTTGGTCTCCCTCTACGATTTTTACCCTCCACGCTGCCCTCCAATACTAAATTGGTGATCCCTTGATGCCTTAGAACATGTCCTACCAACCGATCCCTTCTTCTGGTCAAGTTGTGCCAGAAACTTCTCTTCTCCCCAATCCTATTCAATACTTCCTCATTAGTTATGTGATCTACCCACCTAATCTTCAGCGTTCTTCTGTAGCACCACATTTCGAAAGCTTCTATTCCCTTCTTGTCCAAACTATTTATCGTCCATGTTTCACTTCCATACATGGCTACACTCCATACAAATACTTTCAGAAATTACTTTCCGAACTTAAATCTATACTCGATGTTAACAAATTTCTCTTCCTCAGAAACGCTTTCCTTGCCATTGCCAGTCTACATTTTATATCTTCTCTACTTCGACCGTTATCAGTTATTTTTCTCCCCAGATAGCAAAACTCCTTTACTACTTTAAGTGTCTCATCTCGTAATCTAATTCCCTCAGCATCACCCGACTTAATTCGACTACATTCCATTATCCTCGTTTTGCTTTTGTTGATGTTCATCTTATATCCTCGTTTCAAGACACTGTCCATTCCGTTCAACTGCTGTTCCAAGTCCTTTGCTGTCTCTGACAGAATTACAATGTCATCGGCGAACCTCAAAGTTTTTATTTCTTCTCCATGGATTTTAATACCTACTCTGAACTTTTCTTTTGTTTCCTTTACTGCTTGCTCAATATACAGATTGAATAACGTCGGGGAGAGGCTACAACCCTGTCTTACTCCTTTCCCAACAACTGCTTCCCTTTCATGTTCCTCGACTCTTATAACTGCCATCTGGTTTCTGTACAAATTATAAATAGCCTTTCGCTCCCTGTATTTTACCCCTGCCACCTTCAGAATTTGAAAGAGAGTATTCCAGTCAACATTGTCAAAAGCTTTCTATAAGTCTACAAATACTAGAAATGTAGGTTTGCCTTTCCTTAATCTTTCTTCTAAGATAAGTCGTAAGGTCAGTATTGCCTCACGTGTTCCAGTATTTCTACAGAATCCAAACTGATCTTCCCCGAGGTCGGCTCCTACTAGTTTTTCCATTCGTCTGCAAAGAATTCGTGTTAGTATTATGCAGCTGTGGCTTATTAAACTGATTGTTCGGTAATTTTCACATCTGTCAACACCTGCTTTATTTGGGATTGGAATTATTATATTCTTCTTGAAGTCTGTGTGTATTTCGCCTGTTTCATACATCTTGCTCACCAGATGGTAGAGTTTTGTCAGGACTGGCTCTCCCAAGGCCGTTAGTAGTTCCAAAGGAATGTTGTCTACTCCGGGGGCTTTGTTTCAACTCAGGTCTTTCAGTGCTCTGTCAAACTCTTCACGCAGTATCGTATCTCCCATTTCATCTTCATCTACATCCTCTTCCATTTGCATAATATTGTCCTCAAGTACATCGCCCTTGTATAGACCCTCTATATACTCCTTCGACCTTTCTGCTTTCCCTTCTTTGCTTAGAACTGGGTTTCCATCTGAGCTCTTGATGTTCATACAAGTGGTTCTCTTATCTCCAAAGGTCTCTTTAATTTTCCTGTAGGCAGTATCTATCTTACCCCTAGTGAGATAAGCCTCTACATCCTTACATTTGTCCTCTAGCCATGCCTGCTTAGCCATTTTGCACTTCCTGTCGATCTCATTTTTGAGACGTTTGTATTCCTTTTTGCCTGCTTCATTTACTGCATTTTTGTATTTTCTCCTTTTATCAATTAAATTCAATATTACTTCTGTTACCCAAGGATTTCTACTAGCCCTCGTCTTTTTACCTCCTTGATCCTCTGCTGCCTTCACTACTTCATCCCTCAAAGCTACCCATTCTTCTTCTACTGTATTTCTTTCCCCCATTCCTGTCAATTGTTCCCTTATGCTCTCCCTGAAACTCAGTACAACCTCTGGTTCTTTCAGTTTATCCAGATCCCATCTCCTTAAGTTCCCACCTTCTTGCAGTTTCTTCAGTTTTAATCTACAGTTCATAACCAATAGATTGTGGTCAGAGTCCACATCTGCTCCTGGAAATGTCTTACAATTTAAAACCTGGTTCCTAAATCTCTGTCTTACCATTATATAATCTATCTGATACCTTTTAGTATCTCCAGGGTTCTTCCATGTATACAACCTTCTTTCATGATTCTTAAACCAAGTGTTAGCTATGATTAAGTTGTGCTCTGTGCAAAATTCTACCAGGCGGCTTCCTCTTTCATTTCTTAGCCCCAATCCATATTCACCTACTACGTTTCCCTCTCTCCCTTTTCCTACTACCGAATTCCAGTCACCCATGACTATTAAATTTTCGTCTCCCTTCACTATCTGAATAATTTCTTTTATTTCATCATACATTTCTTCAATTTCTTGGTCATCTGCAGAGCTAGTTGGCATATAAACTTGTACTACTGTAGTAGGTGTGGGCTTCGTATCTATCTTGGCCACAATAATGCGTTCACCATGCTGATTGTAGTAGCTTACTCGCATTCCTATTTTCCTATTCATTATTAAACCTACTCCTGCATTACCCCTATTTGATTTTGTATTTATAACCCTGTAGGCACCTGACCAGAAGTCTTGTTCCTCCTGCCACCGAACTTCACTAATTCCCACTATATCTAACTTTAACCTATCCATTTTCCTTTTTAAATTTTCTAACCTACCTGCCCGATTAAGTGATCTGACATTCCACGCTCCGATCCGTAGAACGCCAGTTTTCTTTTTCCTGATGACATCCTCTTGAGTAGTCCCCGCCAGGAGATCCGAATGGGGGACTATTTTACCTCCGGAATATTTTACCCAGGAGGACGCCATCATCATTTAATCATACAGTAAAGCTGTATACTGTATTCGAAAATTATGAAGTACCTCGAAGAAAACGATTTATTGACATATAGTCAGCACGGATTCAGAAAATATCGTTCTTGTGAAACACGACCAGCTCTTTATACTCATGAAGTAATAAGTGCTATCGACAGGGGATGTCAAATTCATTCCATATTTTTAGATTTTCAGAAGGCTTTCTACACCGTTCCTCAGAAGCGTCTTCTAATCGAACTGTGTGCCTACGGAGTATCGCCTCAGTTGTGTGACTGGATTCGTGATTTCCTGTCAGAAAGGTCACAGTTCGTAGTAATAGACGGAAAGTCATCTAGTAAAACAGAAGTAATATCCGGCGTTCCCCAAGGAAGTGTTATAGGCCCTCTGTTGTTCCTAATCTATATTAACGACATAGGAGACAATCTGAGTAGCCGTCTTAGATTGTTTGCAGATTATGCTGTCATTTACCGTCTTGTAAAGTCATCAGATGATCAAAACGACTTGCAAAATGATTTAGATAAAACAACTGTATGGTGCGAAAAGTGGTAATTGACCCTGAATAACGAAAAGTGTGAAGTTTTTCACATGAGTACTAAAAGAAATCAGCTAAATTTCGATTACGCTATAAGTCACACAAATCTGAAGACTGTAAATTCAACTAAATACTTAGGGATTGCAATTAGAAATAATCTAAATTGTAACGATCACACAGATAATATTGTGGGTAGAGCAAACCAAAGACTGCGATTCATTGGCAGAACACTTAGAAGGTGCAACAGGTCTACTAAAGAGACTGCTTACATCACTCTTGTCCGCCCTATTCTGGAGTATTGTTGTGCGGTGTGGGATCTGCATCAGGTGGGAATGACGGATGACATCGAAAAAGTACAAAGAAGAGCAGCTCGTTTTGTATTATCGCGAAATAGGGGAGATAGTTTCACAGACATGATACGTGAACTGGAGTGTCAATCAGTAAAACAAATGCGTTTTTCGTTGCGACGGGATCTTCTCATGAAATTTCAATCACCAGTTTTCTCCTCCGATTGCGAAAACATTCTGTTGGCAACCACCTACGTAGGGAGAAATAATCATCACTATAAAATAAGAGAAATCAGGGCTCGCACAGAAAAATTTATGTGCTCGTCTTTCCCGCGTGCCGTTCGAGAGTGGAACGGTAGAGAGACAGCTTCAAGGTGGTTCATTGAACCCACTGCCAGGCACTTTGTTGTGAATAGCAGAGTAACCACGTAGATGCAGATGCAGAAATAAAATGTACGAAATCTAGACCCGCCTCAGTTATATGATTCGCAGACATTTAGAAAACGTTTGTGCGTTTTCATGTGGGATAACACTAGACGCAGATACATGTGATACACAAACTTCGTCAGGGAGGGGGAAGGGGGGCGGGGAATCTGACCACCCTCTACCACTGTCAGTACCAACTCCAATAATTAACGTGGTGACGCCGTGAAGACACGGAAAAAGAAGATGAAGAATCCGAATGGAAACTAATTTGCTGACATTAGTCTGTTATAGAGTTTTAAAACTCGTTTTATGATCGAGTACTGTGTGTGACATTTCTGGAGACTAAAAATCACCTCCCTAGGACTCTACATGGATTCCACAAAAAATGGTTGTCTCAAAACCGACTAGATCCGTTCTTCCACGAGACCCTTGGGCGGTAGATACCGATGCCCAAAATGATGCCGTGTTCCTTGACTTCGAAAGTGCTTCTATACTTTTCCGCACTGTCACCTAATGAACAAAATACGAGCGTGGAGAATATCAGACCAGCTTCGACACTGGACTGAAGAATCATTCTTAACAAAGCGAAATCTTTTTGGAAACATTTTTGGAAAACATTTTTGTAAAAATCCACGTACAACTTCATAATGTGCAAATGTGTGTGGAAAATCAAGGATGGAACGTAACAACACCAGAGAAGGAAAGTTGCTACACACCATATAGCGGAGATGCTGTGTCGCGATAGATTCACAGATTCACACAATTGTAGCTTTCGGCCATTAAGGCCTTTGTCAGCAGCAGACACACATTCACACACGTACACACACACTCACGCAAACGCAACTTGCACACACGTCTGCAGTCTCAGCGAACTGTGCACCGTTCTTAAGCTCTACAGACATGATTTGACTCAACATGACCATTTCCCGGACTAAACTAATATATTTCAACAATATTTAAATAAAGGAATGTTGAAACTTCCAGGCAGATTAAAACTGTGTGCCGGACCGATACTCGAACTCGGACCTTGCCCTTTCGCGGACAAGTGGTCTACCAACTGAGCTACCCAAGCACGACTTACGCCCCGTCCTCACAGCTTTACTTCTGCCAGTACCTCGTCTCCTACCTTCCAAACTTAACAGAAGCTCTCCTGCGAACCTTGCAGAACTAGCACTCCTGAAAGAAAGGATATTGCGGAGACATTGCTTAGCCACAGCCTGGGGGTAGAGCACTTGCCCGCGAAAGGCAAAGGTCCCGAGTTCGAGTCTCAGTCCGGCACACAGTTTTAATCTGCCAGGAAATTTCATATCAGCGCACACTCCGCTGCAGAGTGAAAATCTCATTCTGGAAAGAAATGTTATTAACATTCATCCACATTCAAACGACTCACAGTAAATACAATTAAAGGGTTGCCCATACCTGAATAAGCCAATATTATAGCACAAATGCGCTCACTATAAATGGTAACAGATTGTCATTAATATTGTCAAACAGTTATTTAGGTCTGCTTGTCAGAAGCGTCTTTTTCACTCCCTCACGAAGATGGCGTCAGCTACCACATGTGATTGGCCATTTGTTAAATTATCTTGATTACTGGAAAAATAGTACACTGTTCATTGAATAAATACACAAGTACGAGCAAATATGAATATGTATTCATTTGCTGTGTAATTGAGAAGGACACGATGTTCTGACATACATTTGCATAATGAAAAGATACGAAAAACGTAACAAATCAAGAAATAAAACGGATACAGGTACATAGCTTTCAGAGATCATACCTATAGTGCAATGCTAACGTTTGAGGTATTGTACACTGAAATCGCAAGAAGTACTTAAAGGTTGTTAATTGCTAACGTCTGAGGTATCATACACTGAAATCGCATGAAGTACTTAAAAGATGTTAATTCACAGGTTTATAGTGAAAACATTTATTCGCTGTGAAATATTAACTTCTGCAGTTTTAAAGATATTGAAATATTGCTATGCCTCACTTTTCCGGGATTGCAAATGTATGTAGATTTGCTTTAATACTTGACTGTAACATTTTATAGATTCTTGAAGAGCTGTAAAAAGCCTTCTTTCAGTTAGTCTGCCTCCCCACTATTTCTTGGAGCTTTGTCTGTCCTCTTAAGCATCAAAGTTCCCTGTACAGGAATTTACAGATTTCCGGCCACACGCTCCCCGTCTCTTCTTCAGCTGATCTCACCTGGGGCGGCCGCGTGATGTCCTCGCCCCGCTGACTCGTACGCAGCCATGCAAGCAAACTCATTTCTCCTCAGTACCAGCCCTAGCTGGACGAATAACTCGCCCACATACTCGTAACGTTACACTCTGAATTACTTTGACATCTCCCTTTAACCCAACCTGATGGGGATCCCAAACGCTCACGCAGTACCCAAGAACGGGTTGCACTAATGTTCTACACGCTATCTCCTTTAGAGATGAGTTACACTTTCTTAAAATTCTTCCAATAAATCGAAGTCGATAATTCACCTTTCCTACCACCGACCTTACGTGCTCATTCTATCCCATATCACTCTGCACCTTTACGTCTAGGTATTTAATTGACATGACTGTCAAGCAGCACACCTCTTACACTGTATTGGAAAATCAGAGGATTCTTTTCCTACTCATCTGCGTTACCTTATTTTTTTCTACATTTAACGTAAGCTGCTGTCAATCACACCAAATAGAAATTCTGTCGAAGTCATTCCACATATCCCTTCAGTCCCTCACCAACGACACTTTCCCGTACACTACAGCGTCGAGAGCAAGCACAGTCACAGACTGCTATCAACCCTATCTGCTCCGCTGCATGATTTGTCCAATGGTTTTCAGAAACCTAGCAACATGGACTCTGCCTGTTGCGCTTCATTCACAGTTCACAAGACATCATGCTAGAAAAGAGCAACCTGAGTTCTCCACAAGCTACTTAAAAAAATATTGTCAGTGATTTATCAGCTTTTATTCTCATCTTAGTCACAAACCTGCTGCAGTAAAAAGCAATTATAGAAATGAGGTGTAGGGTAAACCTCGGTAATTTCATGAGGATTTCTGTATTAAGTTAAAGTACATAAAAAATATTTTGAAAGCCTGCTGAATTACACATGTAAGCCTGTCCTTAAACGCATTACTCTATTTGCACAATGTTATGATTAGTTGATCCTACATTCTCTCCCTTATGATTTCATCAACTAAGAATTTTGTAGGTTATTTCGTGATACCCCTTGATAAGTTCGTGACATTACTTGGGTAATTTTGTGATAATGCTTTAATTAAATGGCTCTGAGCACTATGGGACTTAACATCTATGGTCATCAGTCCCCTAGAACTTAGAACTACTTAAACCTAACGAACCTAAGGACAGCACACAACACCCAGTCATCACGAGGCAATTAATTAAATAATGAAAGCATTGTATTTCTGTAAAAGATTTTATTTTGACATTTTACGACATTGAGGCTTATTTATGATAATAAAACACTGAATTGGTATTACTGATTAAATGAAAGCCTCATTTTAGTCTTCACCAGAAAGGTTTTGACACTTGTTGCACATAAAAACGTCCTCATTCTCTTCAAAAGTATGTTGACACTTCGAATGGCACCACATTAAACAAAAACTGCACTGAATCCATAGTGCTCTGATTTTTTCTTCACGTCTTCTAAATAACTGTGGCCACAGGATCCACATTTATTGTCATCCTTCGTCCTCTTCTTTGTCACTCCAGAGATGCTGGGTTGTGGATTTAATGTATCTTCCTTTCGTGGCCTACCTATAAATCAATAAATTTCATTAAAATAAATAAACATCATCTCAAAGGAACAACTGTCAACTTTGTCAATAAAGCACGTGAGATAATATTTTAGAAAATGTATAGGCCTACCTCTTGTTCTTTTGGGAGCTGCTTCTTGAATTGGAGTCAAACATTTTGACTTGCTATTTGTCTTTCTTCTCCACTTGCATTTGTTCTCATCATCTACTAAGACAGGCAGAGCAAGAAGTTCATTCACTTCTGAATGACTTTCGGAATCATCTAATGCTGGTTCCAGATTCTCTTCTGCAGGTTTGTCTGTCAGCTTCGATGTTGCTATTGCCTCATCAGTCACAGTGGCAGGATTAAATGGACATATCCCAGTCTTCCTAATAGCTGATATGATGGTCTTAGGACTGAAAGCACTGTAGTAAGCAGGTTTCAACAATTTGTGGAAATCAGATCTGTTGGGTCTGAGACCTGAATTTTTGACCATTTAGCTATTTAACGATTTTCCCCATGATGTTTTAAGTTGCCTTTATACTCCTACATCCAATGGTTGCAGAATGTGAGTAGTGTGAGATGGAAATGCCAGAAGAAAGATATGGTTCTTCTTGGCCAGATCAATGACCTCCTCTGAAATATGGGGTTCATGGGAATCCATTACTAAAATTATAGGTCTTGCAGGAGGTATACGTTGTATGAAATGATTGATCCATTCCAGAAAAAGTTCTCCATTTATCCACCCTTTTGGTGATGGTTTCACAATGGTGCCAGGAATTACGTCTTTCAGAAGATCTACTGACATTCGAAGACCCTTAAATATCACCATAGGTGGTGTGCAGTGACAAATAGCATTGACACAGGTAAGCAATGTGTGATTTTCACCTCGATCAGCAAACGTTCTGCTATATACACACTTTTTGCCAATTGCTGTAACGATCTTGGATGCTTTCACCACATATGAGAGCCCTGTCTCATCGCAATTCCATATTAGATCTGGACGATCTTGAACTCCTAGATCTGTGATTAATGCTACTAATTTTTGATAAAAGTCAGTAATTATTGACCTATTTCCCACTGAAGACTTATAAGCAGCCAGATTTTCAGGCACTCTTAAGGTAAGCCCATAATGTGTTTTAAAATCTTTCCACCACCAGTCCCCAGCACCTTGTTCTTCTTCATTGAAGGCATGTTTCCTACCAGTTGCTGTAACTAGCTTATATGCCAGTTTTCGAATCTGAATTACAGTCAATCCGAATCCTAGTTCCATTTGTACAGATAAAGCAAACAGTTTCCCTAATTTAGGTAGGCCTACACATTCACCTTCAGTCCTGCTAATGAAGTCTTTCAGAGTAGAACATGGCACTTTACATTGCTTTGATGCCTTATAAATGGAGTACTTCTCCTCGTTTACCAACCTTGCTGCTGTAATAATATTTTGGTGAGCACATTTGCGATATTTTGAAGGCATCTAACATGCAGAAGAACAAAAACTGGTTAAGTTCCTGATAGCTTGGTTAATTCGTGATATGTAAATTTAATATATTATCTGGTTTAAAATGAAGTGCTCTATCTATACCATGGACATGCTACTATAAATAATTAAACACCCTCTTTTAAATACGTTTATTAACCAGTATTTGCGAAGACTGTCTAGGGTGGCGCAAGATGGCAGTTAAAATGCTAAGATTTTTACTAGTGCAGCTAAGGCTATTACGTCTAAACTAACGAAAGCAAAAACAAACCTTAATCAGAAAAAATTATTTATATCGCATAAACAAATGTGCAAAATCAAAAAATGTTACCTTGTTAATATGAGGCGTAATCAGCACTTTGAAAACACGTGGGATTCTGCGACGCGAAAGCGAAAGACAACTACCCCCAGCGGAAGGAAAAAACTCACTGTGCTGTCAAGGCCGCTGGTAGCGCGGTGTGAAATGCCGCTGCAGGTAGGGGACATGTGCCGCTATCTGTGAGTAAGCGACTGTACTTCTAGCGTGGTTGATAAATCCGTGAAGAGGAATCAACAAAGTATGACGAAATAAGCAATGCCACGAACTTACCAAGGTTTACCCTATTTGTAATCTATTTAAATCCATCGAGATAGCTGTCATGGTGTTTGGTGTCCCACTGCTCGACTTGGAAGAGAGTCTGAGCCCTCCAAGGCCTGTGCTACTGTTAACAGCCTGGTGATCAGAAATTGTCAGCGCCGTATCTTCCCTTCTTGCCGCTCAAAACTGAAGATGAGAATTTCTTTTACACTCAGATCTTGAACTAGTAGTCTCATGGTGGATCTCCACCACACTAGCTGGTAAAGATCAGAAGTCGAGCGAATACGAGTCTAATGTTGCGGGTTGCGTACTTTGCAAACCAAGGCGCCGCTGTGAAATCAGTGCTAACGACCTTCCTTCGTTCCCCATATGCACACATCAAAAAATGTTTCACATCACCTCGTTTCCGAGAGTTCCGGAACCTCTACAGAAAATTGGAATAGATATCAACATAAACATCATTTCCACCTTTTTTATTGCTCATGAAAACCACACATTCTATGTTTATCACCATACAGCGAGACCTTCAGAGGTGGTGGTCCAGACTGCTGCACACACCATTACCTCTAATACTCTGTAGCACGTTCCCTGGCATTGATGCATGCCTGTATTCGTCGTGGCATACTATCCACAATTACAGCAAGGCACTGTTGGTCCAGATTGTCTCACTCCTCAACGGCGATTCGGCGTAGATCCCTCAGAGTGGTTGGTGGGTCACGTCGTACATAAACAGCCCTTTCCAATCTATCCCAGGCATGTTCAATATGGTTCATGTCTGGAGAACATGCTGGCCACTCTAGTCGAACTATGTCGTTTTTATGAAGGAAGTCATTCACAAGATGTGCACGATGGGGACTCGAATTGTCGTCCATGAAGACGAATGCCTCGCCAACATGCTGCCGATATGGTTGCACTATCTGTAGGAGGATGGCATTCACGCATCGTACAGCCATTACGGTGCTTTCCATAATCACCAGCGGCGTACGTCGGCCCCACATAATACCACCCCAAAACAGCAGTGAACCTCCACCTAGCTGCACTCGCTGGACAGTGTGTCTAAGGCGTTCAGCCTGGCCGGGTTGCCTCTAATCACGTCTCCAACGATTGTCTGGTTGAAGGCATATGCGACACTCATTGGTGAAGAGAACGTGATGCCAATTCTGAGCGGTCCATTCGGCATGTTGTTGGGCCCATCTGTACCGCGCTGCATGGTATCGTGGTTGCAAAGATGGACCTCGCCATGGACGTCGAGAGTGGAGGTGCGCATCATGCAGCGTATTGCTCACAGTTTGAGTCGTAACACGGCGTCCTGTGGTTGCACGAAAAGCATTATTCAACATGGTGGCGTTGCTGTCAGGGTTCCTCCGAGCCATAATCCGTAGGTAGCTGGCATCCACGGCAGTAGTAGCCCTTGGGCGGCCTGAGCGAGGCATATCATTGACAGTTCCTGTCTCTGCGTCTCTCCTCCATGTCCGAATAACATCGCTTTGGTTCACTTCGAGATGCGTGGACACTTTCCTTGTTGCGAGCCCTTCCTGGCTCAAAGTAACAATGCGGACGCGATCGAATCGGGATATTGACCGTCTAGGCATGGTTGAACTACAAACAACACGAGCCGTGTACCTCCTTGGTGGAATGTCTGGAACTGATCGGCTGTCGGACTCCCTCCGTCTAACAGGCGCTTCTCATGCATGGTTGTTTACATCTTTGGGCATGTTTAGTGACATCTCTGAACAGTCAAATGGACTGTGTCTGTGATACAATATCCACAATCAATGTCTGTCCTCAGGAATTCTGGTAATTGGGGTGATGCAAAACTTTTTTTGATGTTTATAGTTCCTCGAGTATGATGGGTCTGAGAACTGCGGCGTTGCAGTCACTTCACACTCGTCAACACGCACTAGTGTAAGGGTATGCAGAACTTATTGTTAGTATGGAGGATAAGTACACGATAATGCTGCTGCGAAATAGCACTGAAGAGACGAAATGACTGACCGTTGGCATCAGATAGCTTTTAACAAAGCTGATTTTGTGAGACTGTGGAGAGCGTAAGACAAAAATTAACTGATGCAGTGCACACAATTACAAATGTGTTCCATTAGAGGAGGAGAAATGTTTGGAATAAGTATCATGCTATAATCCACTCTTCAGATGAGAAACATAAAAATTTTGTCTATTGCAAACAGAGGCTTGTATTCTTTATATGAATGCATAGCATCTGTTCTTTTGGAGGTACTCGTTCATGTCACTAGTCATTATTAGTTTTCATTACCAGTATAAAAACATCTCTAATATTTCCACATTTATTTAAGAATTCTCAAGAACATATTGGACAAAAAAAATTGTTACCAAAGAAAGTATTACATATTATGCACAAAACAAAAATAATTTGCTATCATACATCGCTGTCGTGCTTATTTACAAAAAGACCATACTTTGATTCCCAAGCCCAATCACATATACATATGTAAGCTCTGAGCGGTAACAGCTCTGTAGAAAAGGAGCAACTGATGTATAAGGATTTGAAACCACTCAGTAAAAAGAAAAGTGTTTGTCATGAATGCAAAGAAAGTGCAGTTTGCAGATAAGAAGTGTAACTCAGTTCACAACATAACAAAATGGGAATTTGCCTACAGTGCAGGACACACTGTTCCATGGGAGCAGACAGCTGTTCAAGTGGTTGATGACTGTGAATGGAGAACGTTACAACAAAAACTGATTTTTTTTTAAAAAGTTATTTATTTGTCACCCAGATTCAAAGTAATTTTACATTATCTGAAGTACACATAACATTACTTTCTTCTTCTTGATACTTTTGCTTGAGCCACTGGAGAGATGGAAACTGTATGATTCCAGATTCCAAATTGAAAAATGCTTGCAAATACGTATTATATGTCCATGAATCCTTCTCAGTGCCTTTAAAATACACAACCATATCTGCGTGGCCAAAAATTTGAAGCAATGTCAGCATATCTTCCTGAGCTATACCAGGATCATAGTTTTGGTGATGTTACATTTGAGGAGAATGTGGTGAAAACACATCGAACATCTTGAATGCAAAGAAAGCAATATCCTTAAATACAAATTGTCCACATTCATTTGAAATGCCTTGAGTGTCTATAATGATGTTTGCACTTTGAGATGTCATCATTAAATTTTTTAGATGTGAAGCACCTCATGTTCATTTATACAACTCATTGCACAACTTCCAACACAACTAACGTGTAAGCTGTAGTTTCTTTGGGAAAATTTTCTAATTGTGCAAATTCTATATGAATATTTACTATCCTTGATTTCACTGTTTAGTTCTTGTTTTGAGCATCTTATCACGACAAATGGTGTCAATTCCTTAAATTTTTGTGGAATGAGTACACATACAAATTCATCTTCTTTAACTACTTCAAAGTAAGAAGGAGAAACATTCCATAAATATCAACCAACAAGCTATAACGTTGTCACCTAACTCCAACTATAAATCGTCATGTTGGCAGAATTCTGAATTACAGTTGGCTTAAGCAGTGGTTAGGTTACTATTCACTGCAGTCACATTTCAGGCTCTCATTCCCATTATTTACAGCACCAGTATAATGAACTGTCCTCTTTCTAACTGAACAGCTATTTTAATAGCCCATG
The DNA here is from genome assembly GCF_023864275.1 of Schistocerca cancellata. NCBI lineage: Eukaryota > Metazoa > Arthropoda > Insecta > Orthoptera > Acrididae > Schistocerca > Schistocerca cancellata. The sequence goes on from NC_064626.1 coordinate 569,297,119, forward strand.
CCTGCCAGCATGCAGTCGATAGTATGGTATATTCAAACAGTTTGCATGAAAAGAAAGTTAATGGCATTTGAATACCAGTATTCCACCTACGCCTTTAAATATTTCAAACACTTCCCATTGGTTAAGAAACATTTGGAAATGTCCTAACTAATTTCTCAAGCATAGTTTTACTTTCTTTGGGCTCACATTGCCGTTCCTGAATGAATCTGTTGCACTCTCTACTAGGATTAGTTCCTGGATTGCATTCTTGATGATGCATTTCAAGTCCTCATTGTATCAAACCACCATCTTGAGTGGTATACATGTGCTGAGGCATCTGTACTCGTTTACTGATCCATCTATGGACCATGTCGATTTTGTAAACCATTCACATCAGAAATTTGTGTGGAAATGTATGATAAGGATTGATATGATTCCAATTTTCTTGCATGCTCAATTTTATCTACGTTCACTTTGTATTTTATTTCTTGAAACAGGAATGTGAAAGCATTACACTTAAGGTGCGATATCACTCAATCTGACGATATTCGACAATGAGCGAAGTGTCGGAAATACCCATCCTGACGACGTCGGCCCTGGAAATAACAAACTCTGCAGCAGTCTTATGACTGGACATAATATTCCATACGCAAAAATATATTTCATTCCCCTTACAGCTATTGCAGTTTTCCACGTCAAACCCATACCTTCCCTTACGACAGACCAAAACCATTTTCTTTGCACATGTCGGAAGATACATATCCTTTACAAACCCGCTGATCACAGGGAATCTATCACGAATTCCCTACGACTAAGCATAACCGAATGCTGGCGATACCAAACAATACTGAGGGAAAATCAGCGATGGGTGGATATGTCTCATAAGTTTATCTTGCGAGTGGTACTTCTGTGACTTAGAAAGAAAGACGTAATCGTCTTACAAGCCACAAGGTGTTAAAAACACGATGGCACACAAGTATCGCTAATGATATCCATGTTAAAAAAATTATACAAGCCTTATAAATCGAAGTATGGCGCTACCTCTGAATGATGTGGTTTCCCACACACTAAATTCAGACGGTGAACGCCGGGGTGTGTATTAACGGGCAGACAGTGAGGATACACGTCGCCAGCGATGTAAGCTCGTAATAAAATCACCTAATTTAGAAAGTCAGAGGTTCTGCAGTATATCCACTGGTTATAGGAGCCACGTATTCTAAACTTCCTTGTAAAAGTGGTAATAGTCATCAACACCTATCGCAAACGCACGGTATAGTGTAGCACTGCACTCGAACGCAGTTGCATTGCATTTGCTCTGTTTTCTGTATGTCTGAGTATCACGGATGGTTCAAGGAGAAAGACAGTGTGCTTTGAATGCACGTAGATGAATCCACTCATTCAAAGATAATATGAATTTTGTATCAATATATCAAGGATTTTCGAAAACCTCCACTGTGTAGAACTCAAGATCTAACATAATTCCCACACTAATGTGTTTATTATCACTGTTTTTTGAGCTGTATGTTGAATTAAACAACATTTTTTTCATATCAGGTGGTTTTCATGGATTTAACTCGCCTGCACAAACAAGGAAAAATCGATAATAAGTTACACACATTTTTATGATTAAATTGTCATCATCATTGTCACAAATGTTTACAGGGGAGTGTATTGCTGTTGTACATTTCTGCATGTTTACCATTTGAGAGTTCTTATATAAAATGGGGAACCGTTTTTCTGCTATTGTTAATATATAACATTGTCGCAGTGTATGCAACTTTAAAACATACAAATGTACAGCTATATAATTTCTGATTTTGATATAAGAGAAAAACACACTGGGCTCTACAGCCAGTTCATCACTATTGTTTGTGCCATCACCGAAGATACTGTTGAAAAATATGAATTAGGTCATGACACTCGACACTAAATGTGATAAGCAAAGATAGATGCTATTAGTTGTTAAAATAAGTGATGGCAGTGAGAACGTACTACAGGTTCTGAACACTGAAGCATCTTTCAAAACTTTGAAGTCGTCCATTAAGTCACTGCTAAAAAATATAATGGGGCAAATTATTGCGGTACTTGGAGCTGAAGATGGAGCCCAGAGCAGTAATCATGCCACAGTCACAGTCAGCCGAAGCTGGTCATTGAATTGTGAAATCAACGAAGTAACCACCTCTTTGTTGTCAGACCACACATGCTGATGCCTAGGCCAGTCTCTAGAACATAATTCCCTGCCAATTACAACAACCAGTCAATGCCCCTGTTCCAGATTGTTTGGCATGACGTATTAGGTTACTTTGATTAAAATACAGCTACTCACGGAGATCCAGTGCGGGCTGTAATTATTATACGGCAGCGAAACTTGGCAGATATGCTAATATGTTAATTTGGAACAAATTGCAGCCGGAAAAAAATTAGTTTCAACTTTGATCGCCAGGTGCAAATCTGACACTGTACACTGTTTGTATGATGATACGACATCCACACTGTCATTTAGTAAGCCATAACATGAGTGAACGGTATGGCTAAGGAGAAGTGAAACCACACCCTGTTAGTGAAACTGTTTTATGTTAATGGCAGCAATTACAGTGCCACTTTGAGAGCATATCGCCAGGTGAAAGTCAGAGGAGAGGCCTGATGTCATTAAATGGTTCAAAGAAGACCATAATGAAACTGGAAAACATGGGTGAGACTGGTGTGGCACCTGGAAGAGGTAGGCATCCTATCCCAGTGGAAGTTACTGACGAGGTTGCTGTTGCTGTAACTGATCATGCAGGACATTCCCGCTTAGTGCTAGTGCTTGTGCAGTGCCACAAGAATTGTCCATCCCATCGTCAATAGTATAAAAATTTTTGCAGTCTATTTTAGACTGGCACCCATACAAGATCCCGTCGGTGCAGCACCTAAAACTTCATGATACCCACGAATGTTCTGAATTTATTCTTTAGTTTCTGGCACAGATCAAAGCTGATGACATGTGGCCGAGCAATGTTCTATTGTGTGACGACGCACATTTTACATTATAGGGTGCAGTGAATACACAGAACTGCCGAATTTGGAGCTTTGGTAAACCATATGTTTTGCACAAACAGCCACTGCAGTCGCCATATGTGACTGTGTGGTGTGGATATATTATCGGCCCTCTCTTCTTTGAAGAGAATACACCCAGAGGGCCTATCAGATGTACTGTGACGTCTGCACATTACTGAGACCTACCTGTACAAATGAGATTCCTGCTTTGGAAGAGCGCCGCTATGTGGAAACCACTGTCTTCATGGAAGATGGGACAATATCTCGTCTTGCTCGCACGCTAAAAGATCTACTTAATGCAACCTTCCACAAACGTGTTATCTCCAGAGGTTTTCCAGATACATGGGCTGCAGGATCACCTGATCTGAATCCTTGTGACTTTTGACTTTGTGGATATCTAAAAGAACATGTTTACCTGGACACGTTTGTGACTCTACCTGATCTGAAGGCCAGTATACAGAAATATGTTGCTCAGATTCCACTGGAACTGCTGTGGGCAACTGTTGATCACATCATTTCTGGATGCAGTATCTTGTCGATGTCTCTGGCGCTCTTTTTGAACTAATTGTTTAACGACAGTTAATAATAGGATCAACATTATATCTTTATTAATTGTTTGACCTTTTCTGCACACATCCTACTTCTGATCCATTACACATGGAAACGTTTCTGTGCATCTTTCTTGATTCACTGCATCAGATTTGCCCCTGGTGGCCAAAATTGGAACTAATTTCTTTACCCAGCGTAAATTAGTTCTGCATTAAAACGTTAGAATATCTGCCAAGTTTCGCTCCACACTGGAGCGCTGTGAGTAGCTGCACTTTAGTTTAGACCACCTGGTTCTTATGTAGTCACTACTGCAAAGGCAACAGGAAGCAGCAGCCCGTAAACCCACATGAACTGGCTCCTCTTTGTTTGACGAGCTGGGTAATGTAGCTGCACCCAGCCTGTGTAGGTCGTGGTCTTGGAATCTTCACTATAGCTATGCTGCCATCACCATTGCTCCGTCAGGCTCAAATCTACGGACCTCTCCCCTATCACCTCTATGGGGCCACTTCCGTAGCCAGATTCTGTTAGCCACCCACTGCCACTCCCCAGCCAACGAGTCGGAGGTAGACCCTTAGCAACGTGGTGACCAACTGTAATGACCGTTGACACCACCAGCCACTTGCACTGCAGAGGCCACATCTTGTACTGGGTGACTGTTATCAACTTAGCCCAGCATACTAACTATGCCAGTGCAGCACGTCGCCTTCTCAGCTGCACGTGTTAACTGTTTGCTGGCTCTACCTTGCCTGATGCTACAAAGCTTGAATATTATGAGAGAACGCCAAACCGTACCAGAGACAGATGTTCAACTGAATATCTGTCCAAATTGAATAAATTAATAAAGAAACTAAAAAAAAAGAAGTTACAGTAACCTCATCAGGACCTTCTTCTGCTGCACCTGTTCCCATCTTCAGTGCCCGCATCTCGTGGTCGTGCGGTAGCGTTCTCGCTTCCCACGCCCGGGTTCCCGGGTTCGATTCCCGGCGGGGTCAGGGATTTTCTCTGCCTCGTGATGGCTGGGTATTGTGTGCTGTCCTTAGGTTAGTTCGGTTTAAGTAGTTCTAAGTTCTAGGGGACTCATGACCATAGATGTTAAGTCCCATAGTGCTCAGAGCCATTTGAACCATTTGAACCCATCTTCAGCAAGGAAGTGCCCTCCCCACATCCAGCCATCCAGTCCCAGGTTAAAAAGAGAATGATGACTACAAGATGTTGGTGTTTTCAAGACATTTACTAAGTCCAGTAGTCCTTAATATTCTGGAACAAATTAATCTCAAAAATGTCATGAGGCTGCGAGTGGAAAACTGTGAAGTCAATGAGAGAGTTTTAATGTTACGTGTTCAAGTGCCTTAAAGTTAAAAATGTGTGTAAGTTGCTTCTTTAAAATTAAAAAAAAATACAGAAGAGTGCCATAAATTGAACATAATTGACTATTCTTCGTTTCCTAAAGAACTGATGCCTTTTTATGTAATATTTCAAACAGATTTCACAAGTTTCAAAGTGCTGTCCTTATTTCTAAGCATGATAGTTGCGATGATCATTTCGATTTGCACGGAAAATATCAAATTGATAGACCTTCCCTATTAAACTACGTTGTTAGGCCTTAAAGGGGAGCAAAGTAAATATTTTCCCCAATGAACTACATGAGTTTGTCTTTCTTATAATCCTTACAAAAACGTGCAGTCATTGAAGCTTAGCCTGTTGGGGTATAATCGTTATGAGATTCCTGTTTTGTATAAACCTCTGTAATTACCTTTCTGACTGAGCGTCACTGACAGGATGATTTGGGGAGTAATAAAAATTATTGTAAGAAATATTATTCTGTTACATATTTTTAATTACATTTCCTTTTATCTCTACATAGGTATCATCCACGGCAGTAACTGTTTTCTATCTGTCTTCAGTTCAGTATGTATTGCGTTCAGATGAATAGGAGCGACAATATATTTTGGTGTTCCATCTGTAAATTCTATTTGGATGGAGTTAATACATATGGTTTAATTCATATTTAACTGTAAAAGTGCAGAAGGTTGAAATAAACAGTTCACGCAGCGTGGAAAAATTGGCCAATTTCTCAGAATGGATCTGATTGGCTTCAGTATTGGGCCCCTTATTGCTCCTAATATAAACTAACCACTTGCCATCCTGTATTCATGAAGATGCAGAGCTAGTTCTTTATGTTGATGCTAGAAGTATGGCAATCACACCCAACTTACAAGAATTAGCTGAGGAAATTATAAATAATATCTTTCAGAAAATTTTTAAGTGGTTCGCTGCAAATGGAATCTCATTACATTTTTATAGAACATCATATATACAGTTCTGTATAGTAAATGACGTAAGGCCATTAACAAATATAGCGTTTGGACAGAAATCTGTAGCTAAGGCAGAATATTCAAAATTGTTAGGTGTGTGCACTGATGACAGATTGACCTGAAAGAAATACATTGATGATCTATTGAAACATTTGATTTCAGCTACTTATGCTACTAGAGTTATAACAAATTTTGGTAATAAGCATATCAGTAAATTAATATACTTCATCTGGTTTCATTAACTGCTTTTATATGAAATCATATTCTGGAGCAATTCATCATTAAGGTGAAAAATATTCATTGCACAAAACTGTAATTAGGACAGTAACTGGAGCCCACAGAACATCATCTAACAGACTTTTATTTAAGGAACCAGGGATATTCACAGTAATTTCACACTATATATATATATATATATATATATATATATATATATATATATTCACTTACGAAATTTATTATTAACATTTTAACACTTTTCTACTCAGAACTGGCAGTGCCACTCTATTCATACTGTGCATGAGGACTTAGAGCCGTACATAAATTTACGTATTCATGATGCAGCAGTAAAGTATGTTAGTATTACTCTTGGAGGTTAGGTTAGATTAATACTTGTTCCATAGATCATGAATATGACACTTTGCAGCGTTGTGTCATGTGTCAGTTTAACAAAAGTTTCCTTACTTGTTATAATTTAATGTTTTTTGAAATAATTGTGTGATTACTAACTTATATGTTGAAGTTCATCTGCTGAGTAGAAGGAGTTGCCATTTAGTTTTTAAATGCTGGCTGGGTATCTGTTAGAGTGGCCGAAAACTTTTGTGGCAGCCTAATTCACTCTTTCTCTGCCAAACTTAGATTTAAGCCAGAATAGTGAAGGGTAGGAATTCGCGTCCGTTAAAAATGTTTACGTTATGCAATTTAAAGTTGATATTTGCTAACTGATACTTTCTAAAACCGAGGTATATCACTCTCTGTATGCCTAGTCAGGAATGACTGTTAGTTTCTGTCTGTCACGACATCTTAGTCCGCATGACCTGGGTTTGAATCCATATGCAGAACGAGACGGTTCGTCGTGTTATTTGAAATTCATACATATTCTCAACTAGCTGCTCGTGAATAATTTAAATTTTTAATGTCATTTTGTGTTAAATAACAAGTACGGTATGTTACTTTGAAGAGGAAATCATGAATACGACGAACTTACTACGTGCATTACCTATCTGACGTAATAATGAGAGTGGTAACATTTCAGGTAAGTCGTTTATTGCAATAAATGTGAGCTTACAAGCCTTAAGGACAGTCTCATCTGTGATAAGGTGTTCGCTGATACTCATAGTATCGTGGTATTACTTTACATCTTGAGTTATTGTGATACAGAGCAGAGTTTTCTGGTGGTGACTTGTTGGAACCAGTTTCAATAGTCGAACGACTGTACCAAGGAGCGATTAGAGGACCTGTTAGACAGCTGCGTTATGTGAGTTGCATGCGAATCAGGCGAAATTCAATTTAGGTCGTTCGGATACTTTTGAGCATGACTGTACATTAATATACAAATTGAATTTTCAAAAGTTTTGAAGTTTCATGCTTCCCATCTGTTGTCACAGTTTATCTATAATGCAGTTGCACTGTATGACAAATACATTACATCCTAGATTCCACAGAAGCCTATATATATAAACACAAGGGAAATGCCTATAGCTAGAAAGTTGTTTCAATAGCAAAACTTTTTGTAACAGGTATGAAGAAGTATTTGCTTCTTTACATTCAGCCAACCAAAGCATTCACTTACAAACTCAGACAAATTTCTAGTACAGATGGTGGAGCTTTAGCGAGTGTAATAGTGGCCTTCACAGAGTTAACAAATATTACATCAAATACAGTGTGAGACTTACCCATGAAACTATCCCATATTGGTTCAAATGACAAAAATTTATAAACTGATAACAAGAGGTATTGTATAATACCACTTTTTTTCGCAAAGTACTTCTTGAGGACTAAAACTGTATTAATACACAGAGCAGAAAAAAAGAAACAGACGCAGTTACTTGCATTTGCTCACAGTTTCACATGTGGAATAGCGTTAACTAAAACTGTACAGTAACTTAAGTATATGTGGTGACAAAATTTAAAAATATGTTTAGTACAAGTAGTTTACGACAAACCGCGTGTAACAGAAGAGACAGCAAAAATACTTTGCTGGAAATGTCCAACTGATTTTACCTTAAACACACCATCAACTTCTGCCGGGGTGATATTGGTTGTCTGAACCTCGAGGCCTTTTTTGTAGTCGTGGACTGGATCTTATTTAGCAAGAAAAAAACTGCTGTTTCAACATCCTAAAATACTTGAAAAAGGACTGTTCCTCATCTTCCAGCTCCTTGTATAGTGTATGGAACTCTCCGTCGCTGTCTCTATGTTTCAACATATTTCTTACCCATATCCTCCTCTGCTGTATTTCTTCTTCTTCGTCAAGTGCTATTACAATCACTGCCAAACTTCTTAAATTGAATTTAGGTATCTTCGCGCTTCCGGTAGTTCCTTCGTCAGTCGTCACACAAACTGCAAATAAACAAAGCCACACTGGTGAGAACCTTCTGTGACGTCTCAGGACGTTACGTTGACGTTCCGGGTAGTGCGAATGATCGGACGATCTTTCGGCAATTGACGTTCCGTGACGTGACGGAGACATGCCGTTAAGTGTGAATCGACCTTTAGTCAAGTGGCAGACGCAAGTAAACATTGTCGTTGAATATGGAAGGACGTTATGCCTGTTCCTGATGCCAAAAAATCTTGTTGTCGACTGCTTGCTAGGTACGGAGTTTTTCCGAGAAAAGAAAGAAAAATTACACTTTTCTTTGGGTAAGTGCTACTTACACATCGAGGGCAGGAATAATGATACAGATTTAATAAAAATCCCAGTGGAATATGCTAAGTACTACCAGTGAAGTGAATTAAAGTAAAATTTTTAAAGGCAAAGAATGTACCTGCAGACGGTTTCTCAACGCACTAAGGTGAAAATAACAACAAAAGAGGATGTATACAAGATAAGGCAATGGAATCTTCTTATCTAGATACAGAACAGCTATTAAACTTAAGAAACTTTTTGAGGAGACTCCTGGCGTACTATTTACGTATGTGTACAACATGGACGGGATGTCACATGGCACATTTTGCCGTAAATCTTACTCCATTCCGTGAACGAAACGGGAGGCTGTTGATCGAGGAATAAGATGAATAAAAATATGTCGTGTGCTTCAGTGGAAAGTAACTGAACCGTCACATTCATCGTACTGTAGTCCATTATTAGCAGTAAATGAACCTACTGGCCAAGTATGCCTCGTTCTGGATGCGCATGCTATTAATAAAATAATAATGCCAGACCGCACGCAACTAGAAAATCTAGAAGAACAATTACAAAAGTTTTATGCAGTACGCTATTTGACTAGCCTGGATCTCCGGTATTCTTATTGTCAAATGAGTTTAGGAAATACACAGCTTTTGCTCATGCTGGCGGAAGTTATCAGGTATATGTTTTATCTTTTCGATTTAACATAAATTCTACTGTATTCATTATGACACTGGATACAGTTCTCGGACCAGATCTCCTTGACAAAGTAAACACTGTACGTTGGTGATGTCTTGATTGAAACTGCTACATGGGAAGAACAGCTTGAATTATTGGACCAAACATTAAGTAAATTTCACAGGCTGTAGTCACAGTTAACTTGCAGAAATCAAAGTTTGGTCGAGAGGAAATACAATTTTTGGGATGTATTACACTTCCTGCAGGAATAACACCTGATCCTGATAAGTGCAGTGAAAAACTTTCCAGCTCAGAACACAAAACAGTAGTTGAAATCTTTTCATGGTTTGTGTTCGTTTTTACGTCGTTTTGTTTCTAGACAATTAACTTTGAGAGGTGGCATGAGCCCCCTCTCATATTTCTATCTTACGATTCTCCTCTCTAATTGCATGCGGTGGAAAGTTGCTATTCCTTCACACGCGGACTTCCCACGCAGCGTCTCTCGTCACCCGGGTGGTCCGGTGACAGGCGGGCTCTGCTGATCTGGAAAGCTTTAAGCCGACGGGTGTGAGGAAGTCGAGTGAATGCTTTGCAGACACCGACATTGTCAAGAGGCACGCCCGCAGAGCCTGAAGTAGCGGCTGGGCTAGAGGTTCTGTTACTTCGCAGAAACTTAGCGAAAACACTTTCTGGCGGGCTACCAGCGAGGCGTGGGAATGACTTGTGTACCCAGGCAGCTGTGGCGGGAAAATTCCCGCACTTTCTGCAAAATAGTAACTGTGATTGGCTTGCTCAGGGCATAGCTCCGTGACGTAGCAAGATCGGCGCAGAAATTGGCGCCAAGAATCTCCATTGGTGGAATGGTAGCGTTCCGGCAATGGAGTGGAATTTTCCGCCGGTTTTCGAGTTGCTGATTGGAACGTTTAACCACGGCCACTGTCGTGGGGGCGGGAATGTTCTGTGTTAGGTTTTTGAACGGGTGCTCTTGTAAGTAGTCGGCTCTCGCCTCTCAGTCGAGGACGTCGAAGCAACCAGCCAACAGCTCCGGTACGCCAGATCGTGTCCTGGCAGTCAAGAAGACAGTTTGGTAATGTATGTCCGCAGCACCGGCAGATAGGGATTTTCCTAGGTGATAATCAGAGCTCAGCAGAGCGCGCCTGTTCGTCTTTTTTCTAACCTTGTTCTGTCACGGGTAGCAGCAATTAATGTTGGGTTGGCTATGTGTTTTCTCTAAGATTTGAGTTGGAAGGAATTGGCTGCACATACCACTTCGTCATAATCCTCGCAATCTAGTTTAGGGACAACTTCACATTCACAGCGTTTGTTTGAGTATCCAATTTGAGCCAATTTGATGTATTGTTTCATGTGTTTTTGTTTATTATTTTGTGTTTAGTCTTAATAAATCATATTGTTATTTTGGACAGAATTTTCATTCTGTTAATCGGTAGAGCAACCCCATCATTCCTCACTATGTTAATGAAACCTTCGTTTATTTAACTTATTTATCAAATTAAATTATTGCAGGTGCCAAACTCTCTTCTACTCCACTGGCAGGGTTGATTAGAGTCAGTTCGCGTATTTTTTTTATCCTTGTGCAACAGCAAAAGTTGGAGTTAGAATAGGGGGGGCTTAGAGCATCATGTACATATGTAAATTCTAGACGAATTGAGTGTTAAAAACACTGCTAGCCCCGGCACCTCGCATAAAATGGCGACCCTTAGCCTCGGATCTTCCCTGTGAATCTTCTGATAAGCAAGTATTATTAGTAGTAGGGACACTCAGAATTTTTTTTGCTTAATTTTTTTTATTGATTAATACCCAAGTTTTTTCTGGTAGTTCCGCGTTTAGTTTTAAGTAGCGGCGCATGATTACTGTTTTTGTTTTCAGTGTATATATTCTTTTGTTCATTGTTTTTGTGTTCCTTTGATGGTGTGTCCGTATCACATCACACTTTGTTGGGTTTGTGTGCGGTTTCTGTACCACAACAAATCGTGCGTATAATTACAGCGTTGAAGCGGCGTTGTTGAAACTTTATGTCTATGTGTAAAAAATATATGGAGTAGATTAATTTTATTGTGCATTTTAGATAAATTTGTTTTTCATGAATGATAACGAGAAGTAAGGCACGACTATTATCGAGCGACGCTAAAACAAAAGAGGATAGCATAATGGATAAGGGGCAGTTTACCGACGGGAATAGGTTCGGAGATGAGATGGGCACATTTTTAGCAGGACAGGACGCCAGGGTCATTGATGAGGAAGGTGATTTGGACGCGATCTTAGAGCAGCGTTGCGGCCGTGATTATGATAGTGAGGTAGAGGATGAAACAGAGACAGTCACACAGGTCGAGACGGTAGCAGAAGTTTATAATCAAACGAACGAGAGCAGACAGGGGCCAGCTCGGCCACGTCAGAGCTCTAGCACCCAGGTGTCCAGAGTTACATCACCCATGGGTGACGAGGATCAAAATGATGACATTAACCCAATACTGAGCTTCCTACGATCAATGAAAGAAGAAGCTGACGAACAACGTAAGAGGGAGAAGGAAGAAGCTGACGAACAGCGTAAGAGGGAGAAGGAAGAAGAGGAGAAACAACGTAAGAAGGAGAAGGAAGAAGCTGACGAACAGCGTAAGAGGGAGAAGGAAGAAGAGGAGAAACAACGTAAGAAGGAGAAGGAAGAAGCTGACGAACAGCGTAAGAAGGACACTGAGGCAATAATTTCGCATATAGGGGAAATTCGTGGGGAATTACTAACAATAAGGAAAGAATGTGGAGAAGTAAAACAAATGTCAATGGCTGCACAAAAAGTAGCAGGCCTGGCCAAAACGGCAGCAATAGGGGCAATGAAAGTCGCGGAAGCAACTTCTAAACTCGCAAGGCGTTTGCGACGTACAACACAATCCCACTCAAAATCCCTAGCGTTCTTAAAAACTCAGGGTAATATCGCGGTTGCGAACAACACGAAACGAATGGAAGAAGTAGAGAGTCGGATAGCAAAACTAGAGCAAAACGGGCACACGAGCACTGCGCGTTCGGATACCAATGATGGAGTACACAGAATTGTGTCTCCGAGGAAAAGCCCGCCGTGCTCTAGCCCAATGACCGAGTGCGGAACTAACAATGCACACGCAGAAACAGCGAGTAATAGCTCCAATAATTGTAGCCCACTTATGAATTCTGAGTGTCACTTCCACTGTGATACAGAGGTAGCACATCACAGTTATCACCAAGATAGAACAGGACACTCAGCAGACGTGCAAGTATCGGAAACGAGCGACAACACCAGTGCGAGGATCAGACAGGATTTTGATCAGAATCATTTCCTGTCGATACTAAAATTCCAGAAGTTCAAAGAAAATGGAGGGTCGATGCATCCGAAGAGCTGGGTGATGCAGTTTACAAATTCATTACCGGCATCATGGCCAACCCACGCAAAATTAGAATTCATGTGTGGACACATCGAAGGCCAAGCCGCGGAAAAGATGCGGGGTGTAGCAGTGACGTGTCGGACTTATCAGGAATTTGTTGGTGCATTCCTGCGGACCTACTGGTCAAAGGAAACGCAGGACAGGATTAAAGAGGAAATAATATATTGTCCTGAACTGGAAGTGTCCGGGTATAGGAGCGCAACCAAATTTCTTGATGAGTTACTCAAGAAGAATCAATTTTTAGATAGTTCATATAGCAACGGAGAAATCATTAAATTTTGCTTTTCCAAATTGCCAGTTAGGTACCAACAGACACTTGTCGGCAAGTATGGATCTGACATAGAAGCATTCAAAAGTCTATTGCGCGAACTCGAAGTAGTCTTTGATAAACAAGACGCAAAGGACAGGAAGAAGGGGCAAAGTAACAAATACCACGGGCCAGGAAGGGAAGACGACAACAGATCGCATAATCGCACTGGTCAGTTAGGAAACCAGGGTTACAGAAGTCAAGGTTACGCTATTCAAGGTTATGGAAACCAAAGACACGGAAACCAGAACGTCAGGGAGCAGGGTCAATCTAGACAAGGAATCTGGGATAGGAGGAATAACGAACGGCAAAGCGATCGTAATTGGAGAGAGCGAAACCAAGGACAACAGTGGAACCAGGAGATTGAAACTAGACCCGCAAATCCTAATGCACGTCAGAGGAGGGGGAGCTTAACAAGGGATTGACGCCATACTAGTGCGAACACAGGCCGCCGGAATTTCGCACGTAATCTCGGACCTGGCCAACTACGGATGATACATTACGAAGATTTATCAGAAATCCTGCTCGAGGAACATAAAGCAACTCCTCGACAAGATCGGCAGCCTCTTATCACAGTAGCAATAGCTGAAAAGAGTATGAATGCGATAATAGATAGTGGAAGCTACATAACAGCAATATCTGAGGCAGCATACAAGAGGCGCTCTCAGGAGATGGACTGGCCTGTCCTATCGGTTAAGAAAACCAAAATAAAAGGGGCATTAGCGGGTAAATGTACGGAGGTCACCCAACAAACAAGACTGGAATTCTCCTGCCAAGGACACAAAATAGAGTCTAACTTCTGGATCGTGCCAAATCTGGCGATCGACATGATAATAGGAACGGACTTCCTAAATGAACATGAAGCGATAGTTGATCTAGGACGAGGTGAAGTGGTTTTGAGGAAAGGGAATCCCGTCCACATTAAGTTCGACGACCAGCTGATCCCAGCTCAACTACCGTCTAACTGTGTACGGATAAACTATGCGTGTCTGAAAGACAGAAAGGAAGAACAGGTCGACGTTGCGGGTAGGGGAGAGGACACGGATGAGAATGAAGTCGGAATAATGGGAGAAATAAAGGAGAAAATAGGAGAAAAAGTGGAAGCAATAAAGAATATAAGGTGCGACCACCGCAAAGAACTTCATAAATTACTAGTAGAACATGCGGAGGTCTTCCTTCCCAAGACAGGATCAATAAAGAACTTCCAATATGAATTTCGTGTACGTCCGCACAACCAGTTTCGTGTGCCACCCTATCCAATCCCCTTGGCATATCGACAGAAAGTAGCAGCTGAAATTGCGCGAATGCTGAGTGAAGGAATAATAGAACCTACGGCTTCAGCCTATAATAACCCGTTAAGAGTAGTCGAGAAGGCAGATGGTAGTATTCGTTTAGTCTTGGACTCGCGACAAATTAATACCATAATAGAACCCGAAACAGACAGACCGGAACGATTGGAGGAACTCTTACAAAATTTCCATGGAATATCAATCTTCTCATCAGTTGATCTAAAATCGAGTTTCTGGCAGATCGAGCTCCATCCAAATTGCAGACAGTACACAGCCTTTTTAGCATTTGGAAGATGTTACCGGTTTCGTCGTCTCCCATTTGGTTTGAACATTTCGTCTGCCGCATTCATTCGGGGACTGGACGGCATACTAAGCGATAATTTGAAACGTCATGTCACCAGCTATGTGGACGATTAGCTGATCGCGGAGAAATCTTGGGGAGAGCACAATGCGGTCCTCGGTGAACTCCTTGCGACATTCAAGGAATACGGAGTGACTATCAATATCGAAAAATCGAATTTTGGGACGTCCTCTGTCAAATTTCTAGGACATATCATCACGGGTGAGGGCATTGCGCTAAATCCCGAAAAGATCGAAGCGATTGAAAAGTTTCCCATTCCTACGACAAAGAAGCAGTTAAGGGGGTTCTTGGGGATCATAAATTTTTACAACCGCTTTATACATGTCAAAACTCAGAGCAGTCCTAGGTTGCATCAACTTACAGGAAAGAAGATTCCTTGGGAATGGGATGAGGCGGCCGAATCCGAATGGAAAGCATTAAAATTCGCATTATTACAAGCACCCATCCTATCACACCCTAACTTAGCAGAAGAGCTTTGCATAGTAACGGACAGTTCATACTCAGGTCTGGGTGTCATGGTGTTCCAAGACTATGTACATGAAGGAAACAGGGTGTGGAAGACAATTGCGTTTGGTAGCAGAGTACTAGCCAAGAGAGAGAGGAATTACTCAGTAACCGAGTTAGAGGCGCTGGCTATTGTATGGGCGTTTGAAAAATTCAGATACCTTCTGTTTGGTCGCAAGACGAGGGTCTACACAGACCACAAGGCACTCGAGTTCTTGATGACTGCAAAGCTTAATCACAGGCGGCTCATTAGGTGGGCATCATATCTGCAGCAGTACAACTTTTTCGATAGAATATATCCCCGGCAGTCAGAACATTATAGCAGACGCCTTATCACGGTCACCGATCGGATTTGAGCACAACATGGAAGAAGATCTGGAGGAAAATCACTACTGCCTTTTCTATATGCAGAAAGTAGCCTTTGAAAATTTTATTACCTGTAGTATGCATGACATCAAGAAGGAGCAAGACAAGGACCCTGCCCTAGTGTTATTGAAACAGAAATGGATAGACAGAAGACACGCCACCATCAGGCAGTTCTACCTCTTGCGGAAAGGCATAATTTCCCACCGAAATTATGCCAATGACACTGAATGGGGGGTATGCATCCCTGAACACCTAATGAACAAGTATATATGGCATACTCACCTCAGCTATGGACACTTCGGACCACGCAAGTGCAATCTCAAGCTAAGGACCATGTGTTACTTTCGAAACATGGAGCGTCGAATTCGGAGGGTACTGTCGACGTGTAAAGACTGCCAAAAGGCTAAGCACACCACTGTGAGCATGCAGGCACCATTATACCCAATCGTACCGACCAAATTAAGACAATTAGCAGCAACAGATTTGATGGGACCTTTGCCAAGAACAAGAAGAGGATATACTTACGTATTAGTGTTTGTTGAACTAACGTCCAAATATGTTACCTTTACGCCACTGAAGAGGGCGACAGGACGAACCGTATCACGAGCCCTAATCCGGGATTTCCTACCACAGGTTGGTCATGTGAGTAGAATTATTTCTGATAACGGGCCACAGTTTAAGTCAAAAACATGGAAGGAGACGTTGCGTCGATGTAAAATTGATCCCATCTTTATATCTTCACACCATCCGAGCTCGAATGCTGCAGAACGGGTTATTAAAGAACTCGGAAACTTGTGCCGGTTGTACTGTAACAAACAGCACACGACATGGGACGTTTTCCTTAAAGACTTCCAGGAGGTGATCAATGAGGCACCCCATGGGATAACAAAATTGGCACCCATTACAGTACTGAAAAACCGGATTCCTAAGGACTTGATAACCAAGGTCGTAAACTTCCCACCAAGATCGCGAACGCAGCACCAAGCCATAGTGGATTTGGCTCTCAAGAGGATACGGGCTGCAGCAGAGGTCAGGAAGAGACGTGCCGACAGGGGAGCTCGTCTACGACACTTCCAAATTGGACAAAAGGTGCTCGTTAAGTCTTTCCGACTTTCGAACAAACAAAAAATGAAATGCCAAAAATTCTATTCCGTTTACAACGGGCCGTACCGTATAAGGAGAGCAGCTCACCACAATGCTTATGAATTGGAGACGCTGAAAGGAAAGAAGTCCATAGGACTCCACCACATCTCTCACATAAAGGAGTTCGTGGAATAGTAGTAGTGTAAGTGGTGTACATAGTAGAATGGGCAAATACATGAACCTTGCTATAGTAGTAGTGTAAGTGGTGTACATAGTAGAATAGGCAAATATATGAACTTTTCTTCGGGGAACAATACTCGTCGCATTAATAGATTAAGATTGTTAATTAAAGTAATAACACGCTGCGTTTTCTCGCATAAGAATGTACTGCTGTTAATTTTTTGTCTATGTTCGGGATCTCCTCTGTCGTTGCGATAAAAGGCACTACCTTTCCATGAGAAATGTTTTTGTCCTTTCCTATCTGATGTCCATGTTGAGGGATAAGGATGAGTGACGAGATGTCGCACAAACGGGCGCATACAAGAACGTGCTCTTAGAAGCGTTCTGAGAAGTCGTGATACGCTCCATAGCGGCCACAGCCAGTTCGTGAGACGTTCATACCAATGCTTGCAGGCACGCGTCAGTGCAATGCAAGATTGTGGTATATTGCGTGATTTCGAGGATGAATATTGGCAGTATAGTTTTTACAGTGATGCGCCAACATCGTTGTCTTGCAAGTTGGGGTGAACCTGTGAGCGTTTGACTCCAATGGTGCCCTAGGGCCTAGACGGTAGAAATGCGGGCATAAAGCCTACCATGCCAATGTGCTGGTTGGGGATTTAGCATGCTGCTTGCGACTGTCACAGATGAATAACCAGTGACTCATACTAGGATATTCGTGACATAGTGTGTAGCTGGCGTGTGGTGGGCGACTGAATCCTCAACAGGAACCAGACTTGGCTGGGTCAAATTACATTGCCTCTGGAAAGGTGCGCTTTCATTGCTAAGACTGCATCACATACAAAATTAAGTTCAACTATAAATTTATTGTCTTGTATAGCCATGGCCAACCCAGTCTCTGGAGTTTCAGTGAGGCGTAATGAAAACCTGGAGGTCATGTCGTACAGCGCGCACATCACTGTCGTCAATAGCGGCGAGCAGCGAGACATCTCAACGTAACAGGAATTATGTAAGAGTATTGTATAAGGTAAACAAAAATAAATAAATAAATAAATAAAATAAATAAATAAATAAATAAAAGTGAAAGTACGTTATACTAGGATAAGTTAAACTGTAGGATTTAACAATAACTAGATTAATATTGTGGGGGTTTTCTACCACAAGTGTGGCGCGCGCCTGTTGGGATGCTATTTTTCAGGTCATCAAATCACAGACCCGAGATGGAGGGACGACCGGCGAGCGAAGTTGCATGTTCTTTATAGCTCAGTAAAACTTAGACCTGCGTAACAACATAATTTAATTAAAAGACATTGAATGTAGATCGTTGGCAAATGGTAGTTAATTCTTGAGCATGTCTACTGTCGATCTATATAATTAATAGTAATATTAGTGCGGGCCCGCACATTTAGTTCTTCATCCAATACAGCGTCACACACCATGTACAATAGTGAGATCGGTCTCTACACAAATATCAAGATAAATTATTTCCATTTTTTGTTATGATAGCTACAGATAAATAACTATAAAATTAAAATTACAGTGTCTGAAATGACAGACCATCAATGTATCGTTATGTAAATTTATTATAACATAGAAGGTCATGGGGAAAAGTTAGGCATAGGATTTTTGTAAGAATTGTGCAGAGGACGGGGATCGTGGCAATGCAGAGGCCAGCCGGAGGTCATCGGCTACCTGCAGGAGGAGAGCGTCGGCGCGCTACCTGACATGAGGGGCGCGAGGGCGTCCGGTCCTACAAGCTGACAGTCACCGGGCCGTGTACCTGAGGGATTAGGCGGGATCCTCGCCGGGCCACAAGCGAAAGTGAGGCTGGCCGTTGACACTGACACGCGACCCACGCGCGACAGCCCGTTAGCTCTCCGGACGCGGCGGCCGTTTGGAGGGATTCCCTGCGGCAGGCCACGTTGTCGTGAGTACACGAAGAAGATCACATATCGTGTCAGAACCTGCGCCTCATGTGCCTCAGGACAGAAAGGGACACTATATACTCACCTGTTTGGGTTTTTACAACTCACTAGCATAGGCCGATCTGCATACACAAAGCAGTATCGTGCCACACTAACAAATGTATGGTCTCATTTCTAACTTATCCTCTCTATTAGAGAGCAGTTTTAGCAATCGTCGCTCCTAGTTCGATCTTGTATGGATGACCTCACACACTTGTGGAGTCACTCCACGTGCCATCATCCCTCGTCGAACTGCAATATTGGGAAACGTAAAGTACTGTCCAGCGAGAGAAGAGACCTAGACTAGTGATGTATCCCAACAAGTAGACCTCAGAGACAATTAATCGACGTGAGGAGGGCCTATCACTGTGTCTTCCTACCGTACTGCTGTGATCATATGCGTGGGTCTGACTACAATCTCAACAGCGTACTGCAGACGCTCCAGCACTCCCTATTGCTGTTGCAACAACGTAGCAACAACACCCGACGTTTAGCCCTATGTGATGTCAGTACTGTGGCCCCATCCCAAAAGCCCCCCCTCCAATGCTCAAGACATGGAACCACGTGCATCAATGCATATGACTCAACATGCCAACCCCCTCAGAGAAACTAATGAATTTGTGAAGTGCTTCGAACATTTCTAACAATGTGATTTAGTGCCTCATTCTCAGCACAGTCATGAACAGTGTGCAATGTGCACGCACAACTTAATGTCCCATGAACCTTGTTTTTTTAAATTTCTTTCTCTAGTGTTGTTTTTGTAATGTATGTGATACCTTGTATGTGTTTGTTTTACACTGTAATTCTTATTACAAATTACTGCATTGTTCTCCACACCATTTTTTTTATCTTGTATTTATTGTTGAGTGTATGGAAACAGTGTGCCTGAAGTCCCCATAAACTGAAGCAGATACCACCACTGTCATTGTGAATGGACCATCAGTTCAGGGAACATTTTGTAAAGGTTATTCTTGCTGCAGGGAGACAGAATGAATCGGAGGTTGTAATTAGATTCTGAAAGCTCACAAAGAGATTGTTAACTTAAATAGTATCATGTGTGAGTGAGTTCAGGTTAGTTTAATGATTAAAAGTGTTGTAACATCTTGGGCATTTAATTGCAGAGCACTCCAACTCTGATTGTAAAGAATAAATTGCTCCATATTTGGCTCACATGCCCGGGCCATATTTAGAGAGTGAATGTCTGTGTGAATCGGTGTTTGGAAGGGGCTCCCTGGGTATGGATGTGTGATGTGAGTGTTAGTGTTCCATATTAAGAAGGTGAAGTTGGCTACATCATAAATAATCCTCCCTCTACGAGCTGCATTTTTCAGTTGCAGTTATTTTCTTTATAGAGTGCGGCATGTGCAGCCAGTTTGCGAGATTGTTCTTGGGTGATTGACTCACTACCTTGCTCCTAAGTGAGCCAACCGCTCACCAATTACAATCTAAAATGGCGTAGGGGCTATGAGAGGTGGCATGAGCCCCCTCTCATATTTCTATCTTACGATTCTCCTCTCTAATTGCATGCGGTGGAAAGTTGCTATTCCTTCACACGCGGACTTCCCACGCAGCGTCTCTCGTCACCCGGGTGGTCCGGTGACAGGCGGGCTCTGCTGATCTGGAAAGCTTTAAGCCGACGGGTGTGAGGAAGTCGAGTGAATGCTTTGCAGACACCGACATTGTCAAGAGGCACGCCCGCAGAGCCTGAAGTAGCGGCTGGGCTAGAGGTTCCGTTACTTCGCAGAAACTTAGCGAAAACACTTTCTGGCGGGCTACCAGCGAGGCGTGGGAATGACTTGTGTACCCAGGCAGCTGTGGCGGGAAAATTCCCGCACTTTCTGCAAAATAGTAACTGTGATTGGCTTGCTCAGGGCATAGCTCCGTGACGTAGCAAGATCGGCGCAGAAATTGGCGCCAAGAATCTCCATTGGTGGAATGGTAGCGTTCCGGCAATGGAGTGGAATTTTCCGCCGGTTTTCGAGTTGCTGATTGGAACGTTTAACCACGGCCACTGTCGTGGGGGCGGGAATGTTCTGTGTTAGGTTTTTGAACGGGTGCTCTTGTAAGTAGTCGGCTCTCGCCTCTCAGTCGAGGACGTCGAAGCAACCAGCCAACAGCTCCGGTACGCCAGATCGTGTCCTGGCAGTCAAGAAGACAGTTTGGTAATGTATGTCCGCAGCACCGGCAGATAGGGATTTTCCTAGGTGATAATCAGAGCTCAGCAGAGCGCGCCTGTTCGTCTTTTTTCTAACCTTGTTCTGTCATGGGTAGCAGCAATTAATGTTGGGTTGGCTATGTGTTTTCTCTAAGATTTGAGTTGGAAGGAATTGGCTGCACATACCACTTCGTCATAATCCTCGCAATCTAGTTTAGGGACAACTTCACATTCACAGCGTTTGTTTGAGTATCCAATTTGAGCCAATTTGATGTATTGTTTCATGTGTTTTTGTTTATTATTTTGTGTTTAGTCTTACTAAATCATATTGTTATTTTGGACAGAACTTTCATTCTGTTAATCGGTAGAGCAACCCCATCATTCCTCACTATGTTAATGAAACCTTCGTTTATTTAACTTATTTATCAAATTAAATTATTGCAGGTGCCAAACTCTCTTCTACTCCACTGGCAGGGTTGATTAGAGTCAGTTCGCGTATTTTTTTTATCCTTGTGCAACAGCAAAAGTTGGAGTTAGAATAGGGGGGGCTTAGAGCATCATGTACATATGTAAATTCTAGACGAATTGAGTGTTAAAAACACTGCTGGCCCCGGCACCTCGCAACTTAGTAGTCCTGCATTGGTCGGGCTATTAAGCAAGAACATGGTTTGTCACTGACTTCAGTAGATTCTGAAATCTAATGTCATCCTGACATGAATTTAGATTTTTGCGTTGCCACGGACGCATCCTTTTCGGGAATCGGTGCATGTCTATCTCAAAAGAAAAGAAAAGAACGGAAAGATTGATGTGATTAGTTTTGCTAGTAGTAACATTTCAGATGTGAATGTCGATATTCGGCTACTGAGTTAGAAGCTCTGGCCGTAATATGTACGTTTAAGAAGTTCAGTTATTACGTTAACGGAAAGAACGTTAAGGAATTTTGTGAGCAGCACGCTCGGTGCTTTTTATTAACCTGTAAGCTACTACATCCTAGGATCGCGAGGTGGACAGCTTTTCTATAGGAATGAAGTTTCGAGATAACGCATGTAAAAAGTAAGAACAATGTTGTACCTGACGGTTTGTAGCGTCTACCGCAACGACTGACTGATCCTTCGGCTTTAGCAGGACAAATACTTGATTACAGAATTTTGTGAATTAAAGACATCCATTACAAACAATACTATTTCGGTATTTGTAATAACATAGCTACATTGCAAGATGCAGATCCGAAGTGGCATAAAATAAAGACTCTTCCTACATAAAAACCCACCTGAGAAAATTTTATAGCATTACAAATATCAAAACAACGTTTTATTCTATAGACACAATGTTTATCGCGACAACTGGCGTATTTGTAGAGAAACCTTAGTTTGGCATACCCGTTATGTTTTTGGTCATTATAGTGCCACAAAATATTTAAAGAAACTGAATTTATATTGTTACCTTCTGAATAGGCGAGTAGTGAACAGCTGTCTTGCCTACTGCGCCAAAAAGCAAAGCCTACAAAAAAGGGTCGCTACACGGAATATCACTATATCTTACCACAGCCACTACAAACTGTCTCTCTTGATGTCAGCGGACCAGTACCCTTCGGACGAGGAGGTGTTAAGTGTCTAGTAGCTGTTTTTGACCCTTTTTCGAAATATATCAAGTTGTACGCTTCAGGATCGACAGCAGCGTCTACTATTGTTAGCACGATTCACTAACATTACATACCAACAGTTGGCAAGCCTGTCACATTCCTCACGGACAATGAATCGAACTTTACGTGCAAGAAATGGAACGATTTTCTACAAGGCAGTAGTGTTAAGTACATTTTGATATCCCGGCACCTCCCTCAAAGCAACACGGTTGAACGCATTTTCAGAGAATTCTATCGATTTATAAGAACTTACGCTAGTACAAAACATACACGTTGAATAGAATTTATTGAGCAGTTGGAACTGTTGTACATAATTTACCTATTTACACAACGCTATACACACCTGCAGAATTACTTTAGAACCGCAAGGAGCACAACGAATGGATAAATAGATTGCCACGCCTGTCTAAAGAAGAACCTGCTCTAGACGAAAAGATAAGGAAACCATCTGCTGCACTCACTGATCATGCAGGAATTAGAGAAATGTTCAGAAATATTTAACTGGAGAAACAGAGCTACTTAAATCTCATCCGAAATCGTCTGTTTTACATAAAGGAAATATCAAAGGAAATTACTCTATACGGGACCCTATCGAATAGTCAACATGTCACATCCAAGTAGTTACCTTTTGGTCTTTCCTAAATCTGGTAAAATTAAAGGACATTGTCACCAGGGTCTGAGAAGATATCTGCATGTGTAACTAATGATTTTGTTCTCTGATTTGAGAAAGCATTAGGTGCACTAACGTCTTTTACAAATAAAATGTGTGAAAACTGAAGGAAACAAAGAGCGAAACCTATGCTTTTATACTATGAATTTTAGATTAATCAAATTCGTGTAAGAAAAGTACAAAGGAATAGATCACTACTTAAAGTAATCCTGCTGTAATATGTAAAGATTTTGTGGACTGCAGCGAATACTGCTTTTATTTACTGAACAAATTACTGTGGCACCAGAGGTCCTGTGACTCATAATATGGAACACTATATTTGTAAAGCAATTACTTGATGATGCTTCTTATTATAGGTACAGTGTGCTTAAATGTTGGAATCAACAAAGAACTGAGAGAAAAAACATTGAAGTCTCAAGCAAGAATGTGTATTTATGAAAGGACCAATGCTCTCTTCAGGCAAAGTCTAATAAGTAGTCCTCATTTTTTTACTTAATTACTGTTAATCCATTAGTAGACAGTTAGCACAAATAGGTGTATATATTAGGCTTTAAGTTCTGTTATACAGAAGATGGACCCTTAACCATCATCTTGAACTAATTGAAACTAATATGAATCGAGAAGAGCACCAAGAGTTCAAATGGTTCAAATGGCTCTGAGCACTATGGGACTTAACTTCTGAGGTCATCAGTCCCCTAGAACTTCGAAACTACTTAAACCTAACTAACCTAATTACATCACACACATCCATGCCCGAGGCAGGATTCGAACCTGCTACTGTAGCGGTCGCGCGGTTCCAGACTGTAGCGCCTAGAACCGCTCGGCCACTCCGGCCGGCGCACCAACAGTTAAATTTCTGATGGAATCTGCTTCTTAAGAAGTAGATGAAGTACATTCTACCAATTGCTTTCAAAAAATGAAATCCTCGAGCTTAGATTAGGCACTGATTCATTGGAGCTAATACTGAGGAATGGATGGAAATTTCTCTTTGAAACTATACATATGGTAAGGCGCAGTGCTCCTTAGTTTGAACTGTTCTCTATTGACGGTTTGCTTTACCTATATTTTCGCACGTATGCGTCTTATTCTGCTGTGTGCAGATTTTCTACTTCGTAGTAGAGTGCCTGCTGCCCAAACCGTTAACAGTGATGAACCCGCTTAGTAGAAAACTTTAAAGCAAAATCGGCTTAACCTCACCTAAACATTTGTTCATTAATATTGAAAGTCGAATGTAAATATTTTTGTACAGGACAAGGAGAAGACTGAGAAATAAATGACATATTGACTTTTTATACGACAATCCTAACTGTGCAATACAGACTTGGTTGTCGAGACAGACTGTTGGATACGCGGCGAAGTTATGAAAATTCAAATGAAATTCACAAAATGAGCAACAAGTGCAAACTTAATATAGACATGAACTTCGTCCAAAGTAAATTTTCGTAACATGTTATATTATCCGGGCATCTCTTGTACTGTGTGAATAAAACTGAGTGGATGTCCTAGGATTAATCAAAATATATGTATAAATGTGTGCACACGTATCTACATGCTGTTTTAGAATTGGAAATCTTGTACCCTTTGTATTTTAAAATCTTTATTTCAGCACTACCCGTCTTTATTTGTGCAAAAGCATCGTTGATTCTCTCGTACAATTTGTCTCACGATCCCAGCCTCTGCGGAAGATTTGACGACTACCTAAGTGACGTCCTGATTGTGTCGTGACAACCAGGAACAGTACGGACAAGAAACTAAACTCCTGGATCCCATTCCTGTAAGTGGAACAGCTCGCCAACCTTTGTCGGCTCCTGTCACCAGACATCCCCGGGCATGTGGTGTACAGTTTCATCGATCAGTGATAAAATTATGCAAAATAAAGAAAACATTTTCCTGTCTATACGAACACTTTCAAGCTATGTACGTGAAATCCGTATATCTGTTGGTTTGTGTATTCATAAAATGTACTGAGTGTTCAATGGAAAGGAGGAATGAATAGACATTACGTAGTGACTTGCTTAATGGTCTTGTCAGTTTCATTGTCGAGAATTGTGGCAGCACGACTCAAGCGGGCTCTGTAATTCCACAGTTGGTATCACAACTCCCCGATCTCAGAGATGTTCTGTGAGTTATTTACGATGCGATTTTTGTTTTGTGATAAGTGCTAGTGTCTCAACACTGTCTTCTACTCTCTCTCTTCTGTCGTAGCCGTCCCAGTGAGAGGATGTAATAAAAGGTTGTGCCTTACATTGTTAATTTAGATAAGCTGAATTGGAATAAAATGATCATTTACTTTATTCAGTTGTATTATTTAATTTACTCCATGTCTTCATCTAATAATTTTAATGTTTTTCGGCAAATATTCGTTGGTGGTCGTCTTAATACGACGATACAATGGATCAGCCGCCATTGTAGTAGTAATTAGTGTTCACAGCATGTCCCAGAGAACGTAACGAAAACTCAACTCCGTCCGAACAGGCCTCGAAGGCCCAACGGTATCGACCGACCGCTGGGTCATCCTCAGCGCACAGGCGTCACTGGATACGGATATGGAGGGGCATGTGGTCGGCACACCGCACTCCCGGCCGTTGTCAGTTTTCCTGACCGGGGACAATACTTCTCAGTCGAGTAGCTCCTCAATTGGCCCCACGAGGACTGAGTGCAGCCCGCTCGCCAACAGCGCTCGGCAGACTGGACGGTCACCCACCCAAGTGTTAGCCAAGACCGGCAACGCTTAAATTCGGTAATTGATGGGAATCGTTGGTACCACTGCGGCAAGGCCGTTGGCCAGAAAACGAAACTATCGTCATTTTATTACATGAGAACGAAGCCCGCTGCCGATTTATAAGCGTCGTTTTGTTGCAGAGTTAGTTCTGAGGCAGAAAACTGATTAATCATCTTTCCACGGTCATGTATCGTCATGTTAAAGATAGGCCTACAACACAGGCTTCACCGATTTTCGTCATTCATTTCTCGTCCTTATAATCGCTCTTCCCTTTCTTCTGACTGTTAGATTACATCACAATAATTACTAACAGCTTGCTAAACGGTAAGTGCGATTATACTGTTACCGGTTGTACAGAACAATAGAGTTCCTCTCGGGTCGGAACTCATGAAACCAGCGGAAAACTGTTGTTTTTGAAGGAGTAGAATCGCGAAAAGCCTGCTGCAAACGCTCCAAAACAGATTTACATTCATACCCCCTCGAAAATAATGAAAATTCATCGCACGAAAAGGCTCTCCTTTCATCTTCATTGCTGCGAGGCGCTTACCGAAAAAAATGAAGAGCTGAACCAGAAGGCCGAGAAAGCTTAAACTGAAACGGGTTAATACAATGTGTAGCCCTGTCACCCGCCTGTTATGGAAATAAAACAATCAATAATAATTCAGGAAGCCTCAAAGCTTTTAGAGTGATCTTTGTACTCGTATTATCGTCTCTCAGTCATAAAATACGAAATCAGGCATTTAATTGAAGTGGAGAAGTAGCGTTAATCTTAAGTGTTGATAAAGGGTGACGACCACTATGAGGCGTTCAAACGTGCGCAGTTGTGGGCTTGATAACGTGAGTTCTCAAGAATTGGAACTAAAGCACACTCCAAACAGACAACATTCTTTGTTATTCCTTTCGTTTCTTCTGTTTTAGCAAACTCCTGTGTAACCTATACTCTGCTCATAATGTTGCTACGGCTAGGATCACTTCCATCTCGTCAAAAATGTACAAAGCGCCTTTTCCAGCGGTCTATGGATACACAGCATATCCAAGCAAGTGTTCAGAAAGTGAAATAGCTACTGGCGGGGCGAAGTAAAGGTACTGTCCACTGTACTTACACGCACTGAACTTAGAGAAATTGGTTGACTAATGCAAATATTATTCATCTAACATGACAATTTAAAAATTGCTCCACGCCAAAATTTCTCTGATTTAATGTTTCCAACGCAGAAACGGAACAGCTTAGTGCAAGTTGTTGAGATTATAACTAATGATTGAGAAATGCAATTACAATCAAAGAACTGAACCGGTTAACAGCTATATCTAAGCACAACGTTCCTCTTTTGTTTAATGGCAACCTGTGCCTTAGTACAATTGTTCTGGCTGTATTTACGACCAAGAGCTGATTAATTACAACATTAATGATCGGGTACAAACCAGAAAGGAAAGGCAGTATAATAGCAGGACAAATTTTCAAACGACTAGTGTCTTAGTAGAATACTACTGCCTATATTTTCGAGCGAAGAGCCGACCAAGTAAAACTCTGAGGGTCGAGTACAAACCAGAGAATAATAAGGAGGGCAGGTAGACAATGAAACAAATCACCACGAGGATTATAGAATGTTACTCCCCTTTATCAGGGGATCCACGGTGCGTCTCAGCGGGTTACTGGGTGGTGCCTAAGAAAGTCAGACAGAAGAGGGCAACCAGGCCACGAGCGGTCGTCCGACACGAATGTTGCCAACCAACCGGAGGGATGTCAGGCTGCTGCTTGTAGTCGACACTGATCCCGGCGAAGTACTCCGGTATCTTCGCTCTGCGCAGGCCCTCCTTGCGCAGCTCGTGGGTTCGGCCGCTCGGACCTCGTGATCACCCCTTGTCGCGAAGTTACCACCAATCTCCAAAATTCTTGCCTCGCTCTCGGACCAGTGAACCCCGTATATATTTTGGCAACCAAAGACCTTCTAAGGACACAACCCACAGATATCAACTCTTCCTCATAGATACTGGCAATGGAGCCGCAAGAGCTATAGTCGATACTACACTTGAGCCAGCGGCCCCAGACAGAACAGTCTTCTAACTCAATTTCGCCACAGTTCAGACTCGACTGTAGCAGTGTCTTATTAGTACAGAATAAATACATTGAAACTTCATGCATGATGCGGAATTTTTCACATGTCTCAGTGTTTATGAAGTCATATCTCTTGAACTACGTGTCGTATAGTGATGTATTTGTGTAGATACATTCAGCGACATATGTGGATACTGCCAGCGAAATATGCTGCGAATAGAGTAGGTAGCCAATGAGAAATAAATCGAAACTTCATGCACACTTTTTACACTCATCTTAGTGTTTATGACGTCATATCTCCTGAAATCGGAAATTGGTGGTAAGATCCTGTGGGACCAAACCGCTGAGGTCACACTGCTTAGGCCCGCATCTCGTGGTCGTGCGGTAGCGTTCTCGCTTCCCACGCCCGGGTTCCCGGGTTCGATTCCCGGCGGGGTCAGGGATTTTCTCTGTCTCGTGATGGCTGGGTGTTGTGTGCTGTCCTTAGGTTAGTTAGGTTTAAGTAGTTCTAAGTTCCAGGGAACTGATGACCATAGATGTTAAGTCCCATAGTGCTCAGAGCCATTTGAACACTGCTTAATCTAACTTAAACTAACTTACG
Source organism: Schistocerca cancellata (assembly GCF_023864275.1). Taxonomy (NCBI): domain Eukaryota; kingdom Metazoa; phylum Arthropoda; class Insecta; order Orthoptera; family Acrididae; genus Schistocerca; species Schistocerca cancellata. The sequence continues at coordinate 569,325,855 of NC_064626.1, forward strand.
CTGAGGACGACACACACACCCACGCCCGAGGGAGGAGTCGAACCTCCGACGGGGGGAGCCGTGCGGACCGTGACAATGCGCCTCAAACCACGAGGCTACCCCGCGCGGCATCTCTGCTGAACTATGTATGCTACCATGATATAATTTGGTAGGTGCATTTAGCTGAATATGTGGATACTGTCTGAAAAATTTATTGCGAAGAGAGTTAGCAAGACGGAAGTAATAAATTTAAATGTCATCCATGACGCAGCACTTTTCATGCGTCTCACTGCGTATGACGTGATATGGCCTGAACTGAACTGTGATAGGTAGGTGGTTCTTACCCCTACAGTGATGTTTACTTGACAGTAAGGGACAGGTGCATCGAGTCTGGCTGACAACCGTCCGCCGGTTTAGGAGAACATGAGGAACATACATACACTATGTGATCAAATGTATCCGGACGCCCCCAAAAACATACGTTTTTCGTATTAGGTGCCTTGTGCTTCCACCTACTGCCAGGTACTCCTTATCAGCGACCTCAGAAGTCACTATCATTAGACATCGAGAGAAAGCAGAATGAGGCGCTCTGCAGAACTCACAGACTTCGAAAGTGGTCAGGTGATTGTGTCATACGTCTGTACGCGAGATTTCCACACTCCTGAACATCCATAGGGTGTGATAATGAAGTGGAAACGTGACGGGACACGTACAGCACAAAAGCGTACAGGCCTCGTCTGATGACTGACAGAGACCGCCGACATTTGAAGAGGGTCGTAATGTGTAATAGGCAGACATCTATCCAGACCACCACACATGAATTCCAAACTGCATCAGGATCCACCACAAGAAAAATGTTCAAATGTGTGTTAAATCTTATAGGACTTAACTGCTAAGGTCATCAGTTCCTAAGCTTACACACTACTTAACCTAAATTGTCCTAACGACAAACACACACACCCATGCCCGAGGGAGGACACGAACCTCCGCACAGTCCATGACTGCAGCGCCTCAGACCACTCGGCTAATCCCACGCGGCCTCCACCGCAAGTACTATGACAGGCGGGAGGTGAGAAAATTTGGATTCCATGGTCGAGCGGCTGCTCATGAGTCACACATCACACTAGTAAATGCCAAACGACGCCTCGCTCGGTGTATGGAGCGCAAACATTGGACGATTGAACGGTGGAAAAACGTTGTGTGGTGTGACAAATCACGTACACAATGTGGCTATCCGATGGCAGGGTATGGGTATGGCGAATACCCGGTGAACGTCATCTGCCAGCGTGTGTAGTGCCAACAGTAAAATTGGGAGGCGATGGTGTTATGGTGTGGTCGTGTTTTTCATGGAGGGAGCTTGCATCCCATGTTGTTCTGCGTGGCACTATCATAGCACAGGCCTACATTTATTTTTTAAGCACGTTCTTGCTTCCCACTATTGAAGATCAATTCGGGGATGGCGATTGCATATTTGAAGACGATCGAGCACCTGTTCAAAATGCACAGCCTGTGGTGGAGTGGTTACACGAGAATAACATCCCTGTAATGGACTGGCCTGCACAGAGTCCTAACCTGAATCCTATAGAACACGTTTGGGATGTTTTGGAACGGCTACTTCGTGCCAGGACTCACCGACCGACATCGATACCTCTCCTCAGTGCAGCACTCCGTGAAGAATGGGCTGCCATTTCCCAAGAAACCTTTCAACGCCTCATTGAACGTGTGCCTGCGAGAGTGGAAGCTGTCGTCAAGGTTAAGGGTGGGCCAACACCATACTGAATTCCAGCATTACTTATGGATGGCGTCACGAACTTGCAAGTCATTTTCAGTCAGGTGTCGGGATACCTTTGATCACATAGTGTACATTTGTACACATATATTCATACATGCATACACACATTTTTATAATATGTATCGATTCCACACCTGCTAGTATCTCCTCACTATCTGGTTGTATTAAACGAAGAATATATCTAATCTAATCTTATCAAGTACAACGGGAGCCGGTACATCATTTTATGAGTGAAGTAGTCGATCCTTCGAGGTGAGTTTCGAGTGGCAAGCGTAAACGGGGAGAAATGGAGAGATTGTTACCAATACTGTCGGGATTCATTTGGATTTGTCGCCAGAACTCCTGTGAACCAATCGTAATCGACTGCGTCTTTAATATCTTATTTAGTATTATGTATCATATATTAAGGGAAAGAGAAAATAAACATGGTATTCTGCCGGCAAGCGTCAACTTTTCACTGAAGCGCTAAGTGTACCAAAGACTTCACTTTACACAAATGATTCAGAACGTTATGACGACCACACTAACACGAGAGTGAGTACTCTTAGACCGTTCGAAGGACAGACCTAAACCCACACACTAGTGGAAAATACAAAGTGAATGATCCGCAGCAAAGTTTCGACATGGCTGAAGTATTCGTCAAATGTTACATAGGTTGTATACATTGGATGCGGTCGTAAGCGGTAAACTAATGCGGATGCGTAGGAGGAGCAGTCCTGTAACGTTCGAATACGGTATTACGGATAAGCTGCCTGACACAATCGCGTTAATTATATCTGTAGGAGTAAATTTGCGAAACGACACGAAATGAAACAATCAAATAAATTCAGTTTTGTAGGCAAGTCGAATGTCCGACTACTGTTTATTGGGAGCGTTCTGGGAAAGTGTAGCGCACTTATAAAGAAGACAGCGTACAGAACACTGGTGCGGCCCATTGTCGATTATTGGTGGAGCGTTTGGCATGCTCACCGGGTCCGTTTGAAGGAGGATTTCGAAGTAATTCGAAAGCGAGTTACTAGATTTGTAACTGGCGGATTCGATCAGTATGCGAGTGTTGTACAATGCACGCACACACACACACACACACACACACACACACACACACACACACACAATTCTGACTCTTGGTATAGTTTTACCATTGTTTATCATCTAAATTGCTAATTATGTTGCTCGTTAGAAAAACTAAAGTCGTATGTCAAGGTTGTCTGGGAGACTTTAGTAGGTAGGTTCAGGTTTTATCTTCCTTCGCGTCCCTCACGCCTACCTTTGGAATGTAAGTGACTTTAATGGATGTATATATGAGCCTCTACTTTAAAGTGAGTGACTATTCCTTTCTACATAAATGTATTTGTGTATCTAGAAGTCAAAAATGGTTCAAATGGCTCTGAGCACTATGGAACTTAACATCTGAGGACATCAGTCCCCTAGAACTTAGAACTACTTAAACCTAACTAACCTAAGGACATCACACACATCCATGCCCGAGGCAGGATTCGAATCTGCGACCGTAGCGGTCGCGCGGTTCCAGACTGAAGCGCCTAGAACCGCTCGCCACTGCGGCCGGCTATCTAGAAGTCTCCCAGCTTAATGATTATTCCAAGAGGTTTCGGGATTACGGTCGGATGAAGTCGACGCCAGCCGGTTGCAATCCCCAAACCTCGAGTTAAACTGTAATTATTTTCCCGCCTCCATTAATTAATTTGTCCGCCCCAAGCACTAAGTGGTCAGCGTGACAGATTGCCGTCCTACGGGCCCGGGTTCGATTCTCGGTTGGGTCGGGGATTTTCTCCGCTCAGGGACTGGGTGTTGTGTTGTCTTCATCATCATTTCATCCCCATCCGGCGCTCAGGTCGCCCAATGTGGCGTCGAATGTAATAAGACCTGCACGAAGGCGGCCGGACCTGCCCTGTAAGGGGCCTCCCGGCCAATGACGCCAAACGCTCATTTCATATCCATTAATCCATTGGTAACTGCTCACTGATCCGCTGGGGCTGATTGACGCTCAGACTCGGCGTCACACTCTTTCCGTTAATCGTTGTGCAACTTCCCCTGCTTTTGCGCGCACCCATCTCACCAGCTGTGGTGCTTTCTCGCACTGTTGCCACACCTCCATGCAAACGTTTCGCCCGGCCTCTATTTTCAAGCATCTGCCAGCTTAAATTTTACAGAATTTCTATGACATCTCCCACAGTTCAGATACACCTGTAACCATTCAAACTGCTCTTCTGTGTTATGTTCAAGTCCCCACTTGTTCCTATTTGGTATGGGACCCACAAATTTGAGCAATATTCTGGGGGTCGGTCACACAAATGTTTTGTAAGCAATCTCCTTCGTAGAAACATTGCATTCTCCCTACATAGAAGAAATTCATATTGAAAACGGCTCAGAGAAGTTGAAGATAAACATGGGATGTCTCCTTAGCCATAATTGCAGCCTATGATACTGTCTGGCATGACAGACTCCTCTTCAGATTCATCATTATTATTCTGTATTGGAAACTGAGCATTCTGAACAACAACACACATCCAGGTGTTCTCAAAGAACCCTAAAAGTGGAGTTTACAAAATGAATTATAGTGTCACACAAGATTCTGTTTTGGCCCCACTCCTTCTTAGCGTGTGTACATGCGACCTTCTAGAAACAAAGTCAAGAAAATGTATATATGCTAATCGTATAGCTTTGATCACTCAGCTTAGCTTTAGGGAAGATGACGTAACACTAACATCAGACCTGAATATGTTGGATAAATACTTCGGACACAATATTCTCCGACTGAATTCTCAAAATATCATTGTATCAGCTTCCCACCTACCGAATGAAAAAGCAAACTACAAACTAAACATCACATTTACAGATCAGACTCTAAAATATTGCAACACCCTAAAATACTAGGTGTGACCTAAGTCAGCTCACTGACTTACAAAAGCCATCTCCAGACTGTGGCAGCTATAATCAAAACTCAGAACGATGTAGTCCAGAAGTTGACAATTACCGCCTGGAGTGCCATTGCAACAGTCAGATCATCAGCATTAGCCCTTTCATGCTCAGTCGCAGAATACTACTGTTCCATCGGGCTACACACTGTTCATACTAAAATAATTGACACACAGCTCAGTCGAACAATGAGCCTCATCACAGGGTGTATCTGCCCCACAAACTCACACTGGTTACTGGTTCTTAGCAATATTCCACCACCACCTAAGAGAAGATTACAATCGTTGCTCAAAGTGTGTAAAGGAATCAAAAACAACCCAGGGGTATCAGTTCATTCAGAGTTTTCATTATCAGAACCAGTGACTGAGGTCTAGAAAGCCACTGTGGCGCTTAACAATCAGTCTGCAGAACCATAATTTCAACATTTAAGATGCCTGAAACAATGGATAGCATGCATAAACCTTCTTTACACATCACCAACTAACTGAAACTCCCTGAGAGTGAACAGCAGGTTTTCATATGCCCCAACGACACTGGTGCCTACTGAATCGGATCATAACTGACTGAGGCAGATGTGGTGTATCGCTGCAGCAATGGGGATGGAAGCACTCCCCTCAGTTTAACTGGAGCGAAGAGTAGCAAACCGTACATCGTATAACATTTGATAGTTGCCTCAGGGGCAATGAAAATCTACAGTTTGTTTGCAGTAACTTCTGAGTGGGCTTCAAACCTGGACTTAACAGCTTTGAAGTCATTATGAACTTGAGAGTGTGTCTAACTGTGTAGAAATACGTAAGTTTGTTATACATAGTTGCCCAGTAATTTCTCCTGTCATCATACGATATATAAGTAATTCTACCAATATACTACCAATGACCCAAGGGACTGTCACATAGAACTGAGCGAACAACAGGCATACTAGAGACACTGACCAGTACTTCTGTACAAAGCTTAATCGGATTTTCACTGTCGTTTCCATTTCGCGGTCCATCAGACGTTAATTTCCGAATAACTCTCGTAAAAGTCAATTAAATTTCTGTGAGATTGTTCGCAAAGAATGCTGAGGTAGGAAGAAAGGCTGCAGCGCCAAATGACACCAGCGAAACAAGGAACACCTGCAAAGGATCAACGATCTGTGAAGAGTCTGGTAGCTGATTCTGACCATACATAAATGTAACGTTTCGCATCTACGTAAGCGGATAGACCCATCACTGTTCGATTAAAGCAGTGATGAGAAATCACTGGTAATAAAAAAAAACTTCAAAATACTAGAGTGATGAGAAGTGAAATGGATGCAGTAAAGGCAGGTGCCAGGCTGAGAACCTTTGGAAAAATCCTAAAACAATGCAACTCGTCCACGAAGGAAGTGGCTTACGAGGTAGGATAAATAGAGGAGGTAGAGAACTGCTCGTTCAGAAAGCACGAGAGAATTACATAAAAGCTCATCATGCTATAGTGGCAGACAATAAAGAGAGGTGCTGTGCATTACAGAGTAGTTTACACTTGAAATTACGAGAATGTACGTTCCAAGAAGAGTCACGAACATACATCTCGCGAAACAATTACGGCAAGAAAATGAGAGAAATTACGGAGTACCACGGGGGCTTACTGACAGCTGCTCTCCCCATACACCGTTAGCGAAAGGAACAGGAGAGGGGAGAGACGGTAGTCGTTTCAGAAGTACCCTCCCACACGACACACAGTTGTGACTTGCAGAGTACAGGTACAGATGTGTCCGAGACAGTGCATGTTGCCAGCTTTGACTTACAGCAGTGAGACACAAACTATTAAAGTGAAAACTGAGGGTTGCTAAGTGAGAGACGTCGGGAATGACGAGGCGAGAGAAGAAAAAAGACTAATGGAGCAGTAAGCAAAGTGAAATAAAAGGCCTGATTACGATAGTTGACATCGTCAAACGGGAAATCTTCCCGGATGGGCTAACACATAGTTGGGTAAAGAGAGAGCCGCGCTCACAGTGTCGCCTGCATGGGCGCGGGCAGAGCCTTGGAGTCAAGAGCAGCTGACGTCTGTCTAATGGTTTGTGCTGTGAAGTCTAGATGGCAATATGTGCAGTCAAGGCGCAAGAGTAGCCATAGCAATGTACCTGGCTGAGTATACAGTACTATGTTATGGTACAATGCGTTGTGTAGCTGAAATTGCCAGTCAAAGCAATGCGGTAAAGCGGCGTTAGATTTTATAGTTCAACTCTAGTTGGGAGATGGATTACTTGTACACCGAAAGCGAAGGGGGAGCACAATGTTTGGTATGTGGTAAAACATAGGCATTAAAAAGTGCAATTCGGAATGTCGCTAGAGAATACGTCACTTCAACCAGTATGGATGTGTAGAGGGTAAAAAACAACTTAATCTTCTTATTAATCTACACGAGGAAGGAACTAAAGTAGAGGTAAGTAGTAGGGTAAGGGCAGTGCGAGTCCACGTTTGATATCAAATTGATATGTGAATTAATTAAATTAAACAATTAATTATCCCCTCAGCCCCCTCCCTCCATCCCCAGATGACGTCATGAGTTTTCATAGACTGCACGTGGGTCCCAGTCCCCTCCCCCTCCCTCCCCACCCTCCTCTCCTGGCTACCCTGTTACGAGTGTTGGCATGAATTTTGAGTTTTGGCGGGAATTTATTTGTCTCAGTCTTGTGCTGACATCCCGCACCTACCCCTCCAACAGTAAATTTAAAATGGTGGTGTTCTTTCTGGGACTCAAACCCTGGTCCTTCTGATTGAAAAGCCCAAGTGTAGCCTCCGCCCATTCTCAACACAATTACACCACCAGAGGCGCTTGAAATTGCCAGCTGCCAATAGGAGCATAGCATCCAATCACGCTGCAGATATAAGACGGGCTCAAAAGCTCTGCAGCCTCAGTTGCAGTCAGTCACTCAACATGAAGCGCCAACAGAGATCGTCTTGCACTGCCCAGCGGCAGCAGCAGCAGAATAGCAAGAAGCCGTGGAAGAGTAAGTACCCTTGCTCAATGTCTGTGTTTACTGCTGTGGATGAAGATGAGTCTTGGTACTGCTATTATCACATGTAACGGTTTTTCTTCTCTGCTCATCAGCGGATGCGACGTCCTCCAGCCTGTTGGGGTCTGCAGCAGCGATGTGTCTCACCCCGTCGGGACCCGCACCAGCGGCAGCATCCTGCGATCCTGTCGTGCACCTGGTCAGCTTGATGGAGCAGGACGGTTGAAGACACCCAGCCAGCCCCTGACTCGCTGAAGTGTACCAGGGGTCCTAATCAGCATGACATAGGTCTTACTGGACCCCATATTCCAGTGATACTGTGTAACGTTGTTGCTTTATTTTGTGGTGTAAGCGGTGCTGATAGACAATAAAAGCGGGTTAAAAGCTGTGAGCTATCTGAGGAAGTTAACCTTGCATTACTGCGCAACTGTTTCACCAGGTATCCAGTCTAGCTTACCAAATTCCCAACCAGACTAACATTAATTATAATCTTTTAATAGTCATACGACAACCGGTGATATATAAAAGAGAATTTAAATAAAAAGAAATAAATCAGTTTATATTTGGAAATTTATTTTAACATTGATCATTGAAATTCCAGCATATTAAACTTGAGTCGTAACTAAGCTGGTGCCTTATTTAGGATTGTGAAAATGTGAGATTGTAATCTTACGGAACACATCAAATATGGAGCCAAGATTGGGAGACTGCATACAACACTGCATTCATAAAATAACACACGAAGATCGTTGAAACATACGCAAGAGGAAATTAACCACAACCAACCGATTCAGTTTTCATTACGTTCGTAGCACAATCCTGTCCGTTATGTAATTACCATACACTGGTATACTAAATTCATACTAACTCTCTGTGAAATCTTCCCAAAAAGAATAGCTGAGGGCTACTTTGATGATTACACCACATGCTTCACGTGGTCAACTTGGTTTACACAGAGAGTGTAATTCCACAATAATTTTGATAATTAAAATAAATTAGATCGAAAAGCAATTTACAAAAGAAAAACCTCGAACTGGTTACTATCGTCTTACTATTAACCTGATGGGTCAAACAATTATATAAGCACGTGGTAGTGACCTCACAAAGTACACCCCACGTGGGTTGAACATAAAAAAAAGTTGCTACATTGAAAAATATTGTCAAGACGAGATGTTATAATCTCACGCACACTCGCATTTAAGATTGATGATCTTAGTTAGAGTTACTGATCAACACGTGGTTCCACTTTACTCACAAAGTAGTGACAAAGCAACTACTGGAAAATATTCTGAACTTCACACTCGAAATACACTGCGTTGCAATTTAAGATAACATTAGATATTTTAGAGCTAAACCTGAAATAAAGGTGATTAAATTTTCAGTTAGGCTGAACTTAAGAAATCCATTGTCCTACGGACCTAGCAGACACGCGCTTAGCCGGAGATCTTACCACTTCAGACGCTCGCCACGGACAGACTGACGTGGTCCCTTCCTGAGGGTGGCTCACAAATACAAACGGAAGTGGCCAGAGAGGCAGCTTCCTATACCAACATGACAAGGGACGGACAGGACCATACTAAGGATAGAAACCTCTTTGCTTTTAGAAAGCGTAGCTACCTGTTCAGACGTTGGTCCTACTGTTCTCTAGCAGACAGGCTTGTCTGCTACCCTCAAGCATGCAACTAGAAATACATTTGCTCATTCATCCTCTCACACAGAAGGGAAGGGGGATGACAGTATCTTATCATATACAGTATATAAAAGAAAGCGGATGTAGGTTCCATATGAGACTGTGTGACATGAATTACTTATAAACTGTGTTTTAAAGTGTAGTAGTGTGACAGATCGTTCTTGTTTACGTGTAAAAGTAACACGTTCCACTACTCAGTCTCCTCCCAGATAGTCAGAAACGCCACAGTAAATTTAGAAGAGGAATTTATGCCGTAAATGGCAACATATTTTAGAAATTAACATGAAAGGAATCCAACAGAGACCTTTCAACTGCATGGTCAAAGTGAGGATGCAGTGGATGGGAAGATATCAATTAAGGTCTGAGCACCGCTACTGTTCACTTCAGTGTACAATTTAGCCACTTCAGGTTTGAAGCGTTTACAAATTGGTATAGAAGCAACTGCAGACGGAGACAGGCGTGTTGTGATAGAGATCGAGAATGCAGTTAAAAGTGTTAAAAGGTGATTTACGGATGTGGAATGGGGTGAACCGTATCCTGCAAAAGCAGCTGACGACCGAGTATCATTCGAGCCGTCCTCCTCAGGACGTTTACTGTGCTGCTCTAATTCTATCCGTTACAACAGTAAACGATGACTGTGCACTCCCTGTGAAATCGGGTGACACATCCATTTATCTGCAGTACTCCACCATTACAACCTTGTTCAGTCTACAGATGATTCTCTCCGTTGTGTTGGAAAGACTGAACAGATGGATGACTTGTGTTAAAGCTGTGTATAGAGACATTGCAGAGTATCTAAGTATGAACAGTGTGCATGTAGACGACTTCGAACAGTGGGCCAGTATCGTGCCGGCGAAAGCTAATGTACTGCCATACGTTTCAGAGAAATACAAGCTGAATTCAGTGCTTACAAGAAGGCTTTATTTTCTATATTCTGTACTGGCGTTAAGATAAAGAAAGAACTAGTTGACACAGTGCATCCTGTGTAAGATTACTGAATTAAAAAATTATATAACCATGTAGTGTTTTTTATTTCTTACCTCTTATTATATTGCAAGTACTAAAGCTATTACCCCAGTATTTTCACTGAAAAAACATGCAACAGCAGAAAATTATGCCATAGTATTCATTAATTTCTATAAAAACCCATTGCACGCCAGTACCTGACATAGTAGGTATCAAGGCAAGGTGGGTGAAGCATCTCGACTTTTTTGTAACCGACTGGAGATGTGACGGTGCGCAAGAAGAGCTGAAGAAGAAGAATGGCGCAGTCCTTCCCGACATCATACATGCGATAACTGTAGGTCCATCCAACTATGGCAAGACAAATGTTCTCATGTCGCTGCTGACACATCCGGATGGAGTCCGCTTTCAGCATGTATGTGTATTTTCAAAAAGACTGTTTCAGCCGGAATACCAACTATTAAAAGAGATATTGCAAGGTGTAAATGGTATGGCATACACGACATACTGTGACAACAGTGATGCCCCTCCACCGGAAAAAGTTGAGTCAAACACAGTGTTCACATTTCACGATGTTGCTGTGGAAAACTAAGGTGAAACTCGACGATATTTCTATTTCGGTCACCATACGGCTGGTGATGTATTTTATCTGAGTGAGACTTATTCCAGAATCCCAAAACAGCTGCTGAGGGCTAAAGCAAATCTAATTATAGCACTCAAACAGGACAATCTGAAATTAAAATACCTTTAACAGGCTCATGTGCGAACCGATATGTCGTTCAATGATCCCAGCAAAATTTCACAGCGACAACGATGACGCTATTTCTGATTTCATTAAGCATCACAGCGACACTAGGACAGACAAAATATTCGATGTCAGTGGTGGAAAACCATACAAGTTGAGGGTCAGCCTGAACTTTAAATTTTAAAAAATGCAGATCGGTGATAGACAGTTTCAAAGAACACCCGGTCTACTGAACTTTATTTTCCTTAAGACCCACAAAAACTGTAAATTATTCGCCTAAAGATCTGGAAATGTATCATGAAATATTGTTTTTAAATGATCTCCATAATAATGCAAAAAGCCGAAGCAATGTGCAATACAAATCGGTTATAAGACCTCTATTGGATGGTGAAAGAAATAGCAATGGTGATGGTACTGACATTCAGCACAAAAGAGTGAGCAATCGAGTCCCGCATTATACAGGGTGGTCCATTGATAGTGACCGGGCCAAATATCTCACGAAATAAGCATCAAACGAAAAAACTACAACGAACGAAACTCGTCTAGCTTGAAGGCGGAAACCAGGTGGCGCTGTGGCTGGCCTGCTAGGATTGCGCCGCCATAGGTCAAACTGATATCGACTGCGTTTTTTTTTAATAGCAACCCCCATTTTTATTACATATTCGTGTAGTACGTAAAGAAACATGAATGTTTTAGTTGGACCACTTTTTTCGCTTTGTGATAGATGGCGCTGTAATAATCACAAACGTATAAGTACGTCGTATCACGTAACATTCCGCCAGTGCGGACGGTATTTGCTTCGTGATACATTACCCGTGTTAAAATGGACAGTTTACCAATTGCAGAAAAGGTCGATATCGTGTTGATGTATGGCTATTGTGATCAAAATGCCCAACGGGCGTGTGCTGTGTATGCTGCTAGGTGTCCTGCACGACATCATCCAAGTGTCCGGACCGTTCGCTGGATAGTCACATTATTTAAGGAAACAGGAAGTGTTCAGCCACATGTGAAACGTCAACCACGACCTGCAACAAATGATGATGCCCTAGTAGGTGTTTTAGCTGCTGTCGCGGCTAACCCGCACATCAGTAGCACACAAATTGCGCGAGAATCGGGAATCTCAAAAACGTCGGTGTTGAGAATGCTACATCAACATCGATTGCAGCCGTACCATATTTCTATGCACCAGGAATTGCGGCCTTGCTGCAGTGGATACACCGGTTCCCGTGAGATCACCGAAGTTAAGCGCTGTTGGGCGTGGCCGGCACTTGGATGAGTGACCATCCAGCCACCATGCGCTGTTGCCATTTTTCGGGGTGCACACAGCCTCGTGATGCCAATTTAGGAGCTACTTGACGAATAGTAACGGCTTCGGTCAAGAATACCATCATAACGACCGGGAGAGCGGTGTGCTGACCCCACACCCCTCCTATCTGCATCCTCTTCGGAGGATGACACGGCGGTCGATGTTCACGGTAGGCCTGAAGACGGAGCGCTTTTTATTTTACCAGGAATTGCATGGAGACTAATTTGAGTGACATGTACTGTTCTGCCACTGGGCACAACAGAAATTATGGGACGATGACAGATTTTTTGCACCTGTTCTATTTAGCGACGAAGCGCCATTCACCAACAGCAGTAACGTAAACCGGCATAATATGCACTATTGGGCAACGGAAAATACACGATGGCTGCGACAAGTGGAACATCAGCGAGCTTGGCAGGTTAATGTATGGTGCAGCATTATGGGAGGAAGGGTAACTGGCCCCCATTTTATCGATGGAAATCCAAATGGTGCAATGTATGATGATTTCCAACGTAATGTTGTACCGATGTTACTGCAAGATGTTTCACTGCATGACGGAATGGCGATGTACTTCCAACATGATGGATGTCTGGCAAATAGCTTGCGTGCGTTTGAAGCGGTATTGAATAGCATATTTCATGACAGGTAGATTGGTTGTCGAAGATCGATACCATGGCCCGCACGTTCACCGGTTCTGACGTCCCCGGATTTCTTTCTGTGGGGAAAGTTGAAGGATATTTACTATCCACGGGAAATGCCCGACAACATGCGTCAGCGCATTATCAATGCATGTGCGAACATTACGGAAGGCGAACTACTCGCTGTTGAGAGGAATGTCGTTACACGTATTGCCAAATGCATTGAGGTTGACGGACATCATTTTGAGCATTTATTGCATTAATGTAGTATTTGCAGGTAATCACGCTGTAACAGCATGCATTTTCAGAAATGAGAAGTTCACAAACGTACATGTATCACATTGGAACAACTGAAATAAAATGTTCAAACGTACCTACGTTCTGTACTTTAATTTAAAAAAACCTACCTGTTACCAACTGTTCGTCTAAAATTGTGAGCCATATGTTTGTGACTATTACAGCGCCATCTATCACAAAGCGAAAAAAGTGGTCCAACTAAAACATTCATATTTCTTTACAAACTACACGAATATATAACTAAAAAATGGGGGTTCCTATTTTTAAAAATGCAGTTGATATCCGTTTGACCTATGGCAGCGCCTCTAGCGGGCCAACCATAGCGCCATCTGGTTCCCCCCTTCAAGCTAGACAAGGTCCGTTCTTTGTAGTTTTTTAGTTTGACGCTTATTTCGTGAGATATTTGGCCCGGTCACAATCAGTGGACCACCCTGTATGTATATTTGGATGGATCATTTAAGAAAAAGGATGGTCGTCATACAGTGGGATCAAAGCCTACACACAATGCTTTGGCATTCCTGTTCCAGGAAATACGATATGAACTTAATGGGGTAGTGGTTGATTGTACACGTAATGTTGGCATAGCATCAACCCTTAAAACATCTGTCTAATCATCATCCTCGGACCTGAATTGCCTGTAGGCAGAACAGCAGAAGAGTACCGCCGATTTACTGCATGCATATCTCTAAAAATGCTTATGGGGTACTTTGAGGACATACAGCGAATTATTATGAATGCTAAACAGGAACTTATTCCGGTACGGAGTGCAGCAGTTAGCAACTCATACATTCAAGGAGCTAAAGAGGAGATCAGATTATTATCAGTAAAGTTATATGGAAAATTACAATCAAATGAACACCCTTAGCTGCTTACAGGCGTTGACATACGTCAACGGGGACAGATGAAAATGTGTGCCCCGACCGGGACTCGAACCCGGGATCTCCTGCTTACATGGCAGAAGCTCTATCCATCTTTTTTTTTTTCATGGCAGACGCTCTTTTCATCTGAGCCACCGAGGACACAGAGGATAGTGCGACTGCAGGGATTTATCTCTGTCACGCCTCCCGCGAAACCCACATTCTCAACGTATTGACCCGCACTACATTCGTAGTGCCTCCGCCCTTTATACTCATTACTCGCGGCGCGATACCGATTCCCGTATGAGTTCGGGCACTGTTTGTGCATTCACACAGAAGAAGAAGATGGTCAAGTGGCCGGTGAGCCTTAACTGCATATTTTACTAAGATGGTATTTGTTCTTTCGGACATGTCCGAAAGAACAGATACCATCTTAGTAAAATAAATATGGAAAATGCCGCACATCACTGTGGTAAACGAGGAGCGTTTGAAGCTTTTAAAAGTTCTGAAATACCGGTTCATATCTGCCATTAACTTTCCGCTCACGGAGATTTTTGAGTATCCGGTGCAGCTGGAAACACCGAGATTCATCATACTTCCATTTCAGATCAATAGAAGAGTGAATTTAGCAAATGGTTCCACCGTATTTGACAACCGTAGGTCCAGTATCTACCTGAATTCAGAATTCTGTCCGTATGACAATTTACTGCTACAGTGGGACCAGGAAGTATACAATTCAGCATTTGATACGTATGCGAGTTTCCGTGCTAGTTACTCTGAAGGAGTTGAAGAGGAAGAAGGATGCCTACTCAGTCCACGAAAATTCGAGTGGCTGGCATCAATCATCATAGCAGACTGTTCTAAGCAGAATGAGACAATTAAATAAGGACCATTAGGTATACGAATCGAATTTGAATCCTCATCAAATTTCCCAGGATACACTGCAGCATATGGTCTAGTTCTACATGACTGTGTGATTAACTATTGCACACTTCCTGGTATTGTGCAGCGTGCTGTATAAATGATCAACTGCGGTGGCGTACCCAGAGAATTTCACAATGACAACTTGCAGTGTGAACGTCTTGGCCGACATTCAAGGTTTCTATGATGATGGGTGTAGAAAATTCATATTTAAAGATGTTGCATTCATAGAATACACAGGAGATGCTGGCATAATAGAGACATTCTCAGCAAGAATTGCAGCACCGAGGCCTTTCAGGGATGGTGGTTCACACATTACTTCCATGCACTCCACTGGGACGATTCTGGTATACCTTTTAAAGTCATTATGACGTAACTTCGTATATTCGATCATCCTGAGACCAGCAGCTACGTCAAAGGCGAGGGGAACATCACAAGAATGCAGCGAATCTTCAAGTTTGCTTCCATTCAAGACTTGAATTTCTACGGGTGTCCTGCTATCCATCAGTTCAACAAGAAGATGTGTGAAAATACTGTTGCGTCTTCTTACGAAAATGTAATATTACTTTTAAATTAGATTAATGGAAATAAATGAATTTTCTACCTCACATTCTGTGGTTTTCTTTCTTTCTACGTAGCTCCTACTCACATAGTACGTCGCTTTGCCCAGATACTACGTCTGTGACTGTGTTCAAGCACAGGAGACATAATTTCAGCCATGTTTGCTATATGCCTTTGGAAGCGGACACGATCACGTGCTGCCTGTTCCCAAAAACCTATATGTGTAGCACGATAGGCGAAATCCCATGCTCTCATTACATATATTTTGTTTTCCTCATGCTTCGAACTAATAACTTGTGCATCTTGCACAGCCTTTGTATACATTTGTAAGGGTAGGGATTAGTGAAATAAGAACAAAGAATATCAATTTTTCATTCAGTCATAAATATTCACAGTAGCAATACAGCTTTACATTCACAAATCTTGTTGTTTTTACAATACACTAAGTAACACTACTTTTAAATTCACAGTTCTTGTTACTGCTTGAATTTTTTTTCTTCACAGTTCTTGGTTTTACGAATAATACTAGTGGTTGAACAAGTTTTTTACTTTACATTGCAGTACTGATTACAGCTGTTGCAGATGCACACTTCCTCTTACACTAATACTATTACTGTTACTAGTGAAATTCCACCCAAATAGAAGACTAATTTATACGTTCAGCTGGGCGGCCCGAAATATTTTCCACCTCAAGCAGCTGAAATAATTTAATAATACAATGAAGCGGAGGGCCCTAAAATGTTCGACCCGAAGAGCTGCTCTAAAATGAACTGGCTGGAACTGACATTCAAAACTAATATGACTTGGACAGCTAGCGGGAAGTGATATTTAAAAACTAATCTGTTTACACAGGCACTCAATCAAGCATTCACCCACATGAAGTACAAAAGAGAGAAATACAGTTAATTATTTTTTTCCTTCAGTTACAATTTTTTAGCTTTTTTGATGATTTTGAGATTTTGATCCAATTATTAATTTTATCATTTTCTATAATTTTTCCCCAGCACATGCTGCTTACATATTCTTGCATATATTCAGAAAAAATAAACGTAATATATTAACACACAGGCATACATATTTAATCAGACATCCACACTCAAACATACTCACAAGCATACAGACAGATACTCACACACATATAAGAGCCAGCACATGCAGGCACACCATACTTCACACACATACAATATTTATGCTATGATAAAACAGCCATACTATTCGACACAAGCTCTCCCTCAGTCAGTCACTTACTTTCTCTCTCATTCACGCCGTCAGAGTCCCCCACCCCCTTTGGCGCTTCAAGTACAGAGTGTAAGTACGGGAGGATTTCGATCCTGTCATCACAATGGCTTTTTTATCGTCATGAGGTGCAATCCGACTTTGGATTGCAGTGTAGGGCACATCATCTGTCCTCGGAATCGAATACTACTTTGCTGTACCAAATGCGGAGGTTGTGGCGATGTGATAGTGAATTGAAGACTAAATACGAATCACGAACAAGCCTATCACATTTTTAGGAACACTTTTCGTAAAAATATTTCCCAATATGTTCAAAATGGCTGCCAAACTGCTATGAGTGTTCGGCTCAACATGTCTATGTGAAAAACTGCTCTCTCTAACGAATATAAATACATCTCCACGAACAGCCACTCTGACGCACATCTCTCTGCAGTTCTGCGAATTGCGAGATCGATCGCAACAAATACAACTCGCACTCTTCAGTGAAAAAGAGACACACCTCCACATCATCTGCTGAATGTCATTTCAGATATATAAGAACACACAAGCCTGTGTTTTTTATGATGACTTATATTTATTCATTTAATTATTTCTGTGAGTAACCTACAGTTAGTTTGTCGTTCATTGGTTATGTTGTATTCTAGATAAACATTTAGGTTGACCTACTGAATTTAATGGCTACAGGTAGTAGTCAAAGGAATATTTAGTTATCAGATGTCAAAGTAATTACTTCTGTTTCCTATGCATAATCTAATGAAGGGAATATAATTAAACATACTTATTAAACCCCATAATCTAATACACTGAATGGAAAGAGACATTAGACACCACAACGATGTCACAAGTTTACATCTGGTCCGATACGCATACGTTCTCCGGTTGTTACGGCAGTTTGTGCAAACAGCTACAAGGTTAACTTCTGCCAGACCGTAAAATCACCGCTTTGTCTCCTGCCTGAGCTGGAGCGTTGCTCATTGAGCCGATTTGTGTCCGCATCTGGACAAGCGCGTTAGCCGCTGCTTCCGGGATTTGGAGAGGGGTACCAGTCCCGGATTGAACTCCAGGGTAATCGGGTTAACTACAGGGACCGGTGTGCCGCCTAAATAGGCTTTCCGACCATGGTGTTTCCCACGCTTTTAGAGTTGTCGCACGTTCTGTGGGCTTCTGACCAAGCAGTTTTTCGCCGTGGTTTTCTGATCAAGTCTACTGTTGCTTTACGCCAGTGTTGATGAAACATGGATGGTACTAATGGAGGAAATACCTGATATGTATCAGATACATCAACGATAATGATTGATGTATAAACTACGACTCAGGTACAGTCAGGATCAACCAAATTTCGCTCATCGCTAAGATCTATTCCGATACTGGAGAACCTCTGCTCTACTGACGCGAGTTTAGAAGGGAATAGCAATGGGCTAGGCGTGAATTGGAATTTGTATCGACGAGGGAGAGGTACTAGAGTATTGTGTGCAAATATGGTAACCATCATGTCAGTGTGGTGCTGAGAATAACGCATCTACATAAGAAGCAGGCCACCAAGGTTCGAACCCCGGTGCTGGCATAAATTTTAATTCCTTGCTTCGGCCTGCACCATTATTGTAGCAGCCGATGTGTTGTTATCGTTAGTCAGGCAGTACCCTTGCCGACAGCCTTCGTTTACACATAGTTTTGTAGTCCTAT
Organism: Schistocerca cancellata; assembly: GCF_023864275.1. Lineage (NCBI taxonomy): Eukaryota > Metazoa > Arthropoda > Insecta > Orthoptera > Acrididae > Schistocerca > Schistocerca cancellata. The sequence goes on from NC_064626.1 coordinate 569,344,440, forward strand.
GCTACTTCGTTTCTTCACGCTGTGATTCATGGAAATAATTACACGGTAAGGGAAGCGGTGTCTTTTCAAGGATGGTCATTGTTACCAGGTACACAGAAAATGTGATGAATGTACGAACTGGTTGTACATGAATTCCGCATGGAGTGAGTCTATTTAAAAATTGCAAATGTCGGCAACGTTCTTGCCCACCTGACGAAGCAGATGAACAAGTTAAGGAACGTATGCATAACTACACGAAAAGAGTCCACGAAGGTAGTGGCTGTTTTCCAAATATTTAAGGGAAATTTCAGGATTTGAAAGATAAAGCTTTAGATTTCGTCGCAGATGTGCCAAATTATGAGATCTCCAAGACTGTATTGTGTGAAATGAGAAGAGAAACTACAGGGACGGCCCAGAACTGTGCCACTATGTCGGAGGTTCTGCTGAGCGAAGACGTCTTGAGAGTAATTGAAGGTAGCAGATGTTTGGAAACTGAAGTTGGGTCTGTTCCTGACAAAAGAATCCTGGTGTTTGGATGTGAAGTAGCAGAGAAAAGCCGCGTGAAAATGGAACTGTGCTTACGGACGGTACAATTCACAGTTGTCTGAAACTGTGAAGGTGTTTTCTGGTTTGTTTGTTTTGCTTCCAGAGAAATGTCAAAATACATATGGAAGACTTTTCTTTGGACAGGAAAACAAGATGCAAGGTTGGTCACCGAAAACTGCAGCACTGGACTTCGAAATGACTACAATTAAAGTTATGAAAACAGTGTTCTCAGAAACATTCATTTCTCGTTGCAGTTTTCTCTTCAGCCAATGTCTGTGGAAGAAAATACGAAAACTGGGATTAACAGAGGAATATAGTGATAGAGAAGAAGTTCGATTGTTTTGTCACGTGTGTGCTGCACAAACACATCTACTAAACTCTGTTGATGAAGCATAGATCATAATAACGGAGAAAATGCCCGGTGGAGAAACGCTTACGAAATTCACAGATTACGCGGTTAATCAGTGCTAAACTGGTCACAAGTCCCGCCTCAGTTACACAATTTGCAAACACTTTGAAAACGTTCTCACATTTACACATGGAATAATACTTGGCACGGACAGTTGGACTACACTCCCTGGAGGAGTGGGAAGGTGGAGGGAGGGAGCATGTAATAGGATGGTGACTGCCACTGACGTTGCCAAATCCATTAATTAACATGTCGATCCCGCGAAAATGAGGCATAAAGGCCAAGGAAAACAAGACTTCAAATTGGAGCCATAGATCTACATCGAAAAAAAGTACTTACATGTTCTTAATTGTCGCGTTAGTTAAATGAGGGAAGTTTGCCGGTTACGAATCTTACGAGTCATCATTAGAACCAATAACCTGTTGCAAAAGTAATAGGCGCCCATCACTGTCACATAAGCCTGGCATCAAATTATCACTATGGGCGCTAGATGACTATTGACGCATTACTTTCGTAGTAAGACATTTGTTCTGATGATCACACATTAGAATTGAAATTGTTAGTGTGCCATACGTCCACCAAATGCTGTGAAGCCAATGGTAAGTAAACAAGACGTAATTGTGAGTGTAATGCAAATAAAACGAAGTGGGCGTGACCTGTAGCTGGTTGAATGGATTGCGAAGGCATCAGGAAAACTTAATTCATTCCAAGAGAACAAGAATCAGACATAATGGAAGCTGGAGGATGATACTAAAAAAAAAAAAAAAAAAAAAAAGACTATGCAGCAATAGGGTTGCGTTCACTGAGGTGACAGAAGCCATGGATATCTCCTAATATCGTGTCGGACGTTCTTCCCACGGAGTAGTGCAGCAACACGACGTGACATGGTCTCAACAAGCCGTTGGAAGCCTACTGCAGAAATACTGAGCCAAACTGCCCCTATAGCCGTTCATAATTGCGTAAGTGTTGGCAGTGCAGAATTTTTTGCACGAACTGACCTTTCGATTATGTTCCATAAGTGTTCGAGCGGATTCATGCTGGGCGATGCGAGTGGCAAAATCATTCTCTCGAGTTGCCTAGAATGCTGCTTGAATCAGCCGCGAACAATTGTAACCTGGTGACATGGCGCATTGTTATTGGAACATAAAGTCCATTAATGGCTGCAAACAGAACCGAATCTACGATATTTCCGATCCCAGGGCAAAAACTGTTATTTGATCTTAAGTGTGCCAAAAGTGCAGTGTCACGCCTCTTCACATAGCATTTTTCAGTCACGCGTCACGGAATTTCGCTGTGTGGAATTCAAACGTATATATTCTGTTATCTAAGCCATCTACCCTATACGGGGACACTGGAAATTCAAATGTGCTGTGGTGTCTCTCCTGCTCCCACTCAGTCTGTTTGACATCCTACTCCCTTAAAAGAAAACTCACAATTAATACTGGTTGGAATTATTTGTAAACGGGAGAGTAAGAACTCTTCAATAAATTTGTATTCTTTATTGCCTATTACATAATAACTTTCCCTTTTGTGTGACATAATATTAAATCTAGGAAACATAAAACCAGTAAAGATCAGAGACATGCAAGGCAGTACACGTTTCTTCAACCCTTAGGTTGCAGGGGTGGGGGGGGGGGTTCAATGCTGCATATTTCTGTGTGAAGCAAGCTGCAACATTAATGTTCACCTACCTCAGTATAGCGTTACGATTGCATAGTCCGCGTAACTCAGGTAACAAAATAAACCTGCAAATAATAACGGACATAAGGGGATGCTTCCTTCCTTCATTGAAAATGTCCGCTTATCGATACTAATGTTCTTTTATTGACTTTTAGCTATGGTGTCAACAAGCCCACATTTACGTCGATGGCACACCCAGTACTAGTTCATGCAGCTTATGTATGTCACACGCAAGACAGCCAGAAATGTGTTAAGTCCGACCCGAAATATGACGAGATTAATACAGTCAATACTCTGCTACGAAATGAGTTTCACTCTCGGTCCTTTTCAGTGGATTCTTCAAATTAAGATGCTCGCCAAAAATGTTCTGTAAATCCATACTGAACACGCCACGCAGAATTCTTTACAAAGGCCGATAGTTTTACACGCGGTTATCTCCAAAATCTCCCAAACTTCACAGAACTGTCCGTAATTGCATCTGCTTGCACGGCGATACAAACCGAACGCGATATAACAGCCTTTTCTTCATTTTACAAATAATTTTTTTCGGACACGTCTAACATGACCTTCTCGTCCGGCAGCTGGTCCACGACTGACTGAATGCCGTTGCTTTCAGGGCATATAACTCATCCCACTGATCGGGAAAGACTTTACTCTCATTGATTGATCAAAACGAACAGCCAATAAGATTAATCTTTCATGATCATATTCGCACTCAAACTGCTTTACTTTAATCAACATTCGCAGATGCATCTACGTCATTACATGCTACAAGTGTTAACAAAATGTTTCACCAAACCAAACCAAACGAAAACTAAGAGAAAAATATGCTTGAAATATACTTTAGAACTGATTAACCGCCGGCCGCGGTGGTCGTGCGGTTCTAGGCGCTCCAGTCCGGAGCCGCGCTGCTGCTACGGTCGCAGGTTCGAATCCTGCCTCGGGCATGGATGTGTGTTAAGTCCTTAGGTTAGTTAGGTTTAATTAGTTCTAAGTTCTAGGGGACTGATGATCACAGCAGTTGAGTCCCATAGTGCTCAGAGCCATTTGAACCATTTTGAACTGATTAACCTCTTTTTACCGTTCTGGCTGCCTTATTACAAAAGCAAACGCTCATAGACATACGTCATCCGTCAGTTACGGGGATTCACAGTTTTTCATGACATCCTGGTGGCGTAGCTCTTGCTAGTTACGTAAGGTGTAATACAATATAGAATTAAAATTTGACGTATGCCCCACATACACACTTACTTTCACTCTCACTTACTCTCACCCCAACACAAAATATAAATATTAACTTTTAAACTGTTATTTCCATTACGAATGAAAAATGATCGAAAGTTTAGAATTGATAATCTTTATAAAATAAATCGGCATACTAACAAGGGAACCTCCCCATCGCACCCCCCTCAGATTTAGTTATAAGTTGGCACAGTGGATAGGCCTTGAAAAACTGAACACAGATCAATCGAGAAAACAGGAAGAAGTTGTGTGGAACTATGAAAAAGATAAGCAAAATATACAAACTGAGTAGTCCATGCGCAAGATAGGCAACATCAAGGATAGTGAAAGCTCAGGAGCGCCGTGGTCCCGTGGTTAGCGTGAGAAGCTGCGGAATGAGAGATAGTCTGCTTTCGGCTGCGATGGGGCGAGGACGTCCGCTGCGCCCCGCCGTGCGCGACTGTGAGCGCTTGCTTGTGTTTACCTTCTCGCTGCGCGAGTTGTATTTGTTCCAAGTTCAGTGCGACTGTGGCACACACATGGCGCCATGATACGATCAAAATTACTTTCCAACCAGATCACGCGCGCCCTCGAGCCTAAGAAATAGAACAGTTCATACGCGACGATCTACGTTTAGATCCGGCGACTGTCGTCGGAATACATTTTTTTATAACGGCGAGCGTGGTTTATGTTAAAATGACCAGTGCAGAGGTCTGCGCGACAGCGGTGACTAAATACGCGAACTCACTCAGATTCAAACATTCTGATGGGCGTATTGGTGCAGTGACGATGATCATGCAGGCATGGGCCTAAGGACTGTAAGGGTTTTTGAGCTCCCCTTCGAGGTCCCAGAGGAAGTTCTCAAGGACCATATGGCAATGTAATCAGCCACGTTGCAGAAAAGTGGCAAACTTTTTCAACGTATAAGGTCTATAATGGTGTGCGCCAAATTCAACTTGAGCTCAAGAAACATGTGCCGTCCTATTTGAACATCGGTGGCTGTCGTGCAATCATAATGTACGACGGTCAACCGCGTACCTGTTCCGGATGTGGACAGGAAGGCCATGTTCAATCGAGCTGCTTACAATGTACAATTACGCAGACACCAGTGGGAGACTCCGTTTCCCCGACGGGGACGACAATTCTGCCCCTCACGTACGCTCAGACGACGATGCTCACCATTGATGAGGACGAAACGGGCGATCGGACACATCCATGGACGTCAGAAGGACCAAGGGAGGAAGAGGAAGGACCCCCGATGCCAACCCATATGTCGCTCCCTCCACAGCAACAACAGCAACAGTCCCGCGGACTCCAGACGCAACGTAACATTCAGAACCGATGGACGTGGACGCGGACATTGTCCCGACCGCGGCTTTCCTAGCGGAAGGTGATACGACGCTGGGTTGCCTCCCACATTCGGATACGAATGTCCACGTTCGAAAGCAACGTTTGCCTCGACGACGCAAGCGACGTCGGCGGACCCCTTCTGACGATTGCCTCCTACACACGGCCGGTCAAGAAGGTCTGCAACGGGTTCGGTGGGTCCGGCATCTCTTGCCGTTATCTTCGATTGCCATGGCGTCTACCCTAGGTGAAGAGGCTAGGCAGCACACCTTTAGCCTTGCCACAATCAATATCAACGCGATAAGGACACCACACAAACTGACAATGCTAGAACGCATGCTCGATGCGGCGGACATCGACGTGGCCCTCTTACAGGAAGTATGTGTCGCTAGTTTCCCTGACTTCTACGGATATACCGCCCACATCTCCCACGGCTCTTCTACCGATTGTGGTGTGGCGGTCCTGCTACGGGAAGGCTTGGCGGCTACGGACGTACTGTACTTACCGAGTGCAAGAGCCATGGCCGTAACTGTCAACGGTGTACGACTCATCAATGTATATGCCGCTTCAGGATCAGGGAGACGGAGAGATCGGGCTTGCTTTTTTTCGGAAGATATTACGCGCCTATTTGTGGGCCGCATAGACGATATGGTGATCGGAGGAGATTTTAACTGTACATTATCTCCGTCTGATCAGCAGCCACATCACGTCCCGTGTGCGGAATTGGAAATGTTAGTGCTTGACCACCTGATCGACACGTGGCGCCACATCCATGGCCCAGCTCCTGGTTACACTCATTATACAAGTCATTCGTCCAGTCGGTTAGATAGGATTTATGTCACAAGCACCCTTTCGATGGCGACGAGAGGAGCAGAGCTCTGGCCCACTGCATTCACCGACCACACAGCCTATATTTGCACCATTGCCCTCCAACCTGCACGTGTGTGGCGCAGTAGGACCCCCTGGAAACTGAACGTCGCCCATCTGGACGAGCCGGCATGTACAGGTGCTATCGAAGAGTCGTGGAACGCGTCCTTACAGCGTCGTGGTCGTTACCGATCGACCCTCAGTTGGTGGACTGAATGTGCGAAGCCTGCTCTCAGGCGCACCTTCATGGCTTACGGCCAGGAAGCGGCGGCATGTAGGAGGAGCACGGAAAACTTTTATTATACCGTCCTACGGAATGTCTCGCTATGGAGCCCTCACCTGACAGGCAGATCATGATCAATCGCGCGAAAGCGCAGCTCGTCTCCTTAGCACACCATCATTTACAGGGCGCTGTTATACGGTCGCGTGCTCCAGACATGATAAAATAAGAAAGGCCATCTATGCACCACGTGACCCTAGAGTGCAGGGGGCGCCGTAGGGCACTGGTAACCGACATGATAACGGACGATGGTCGACACGTGGTAGAACAAGCAGATATAGCAGAAGCCTTCTATGGGCATTACGCTCACCTTTATTCAGCAGTGCTCCCTGATATGGCGACAGTAGACACCGTTTCAGCACATGTCCACGGTACAGTTCCACCAGACATGGTACAGACTTTACTGGGAGAAGTGACAGAAGGGGAAGTGCTCGACGCCATTGGTAAAGGTGCTCCGCATAAATCACCAGAAATCGACGGATTACCATTAGAGTTCTATCGAGCCTTTAAACAACTGTTGGTACAGTGTTGGGTTGAAATTTGTCAGGAATTGATGTCCCCGGGTATACCGTTGCCTGCACCGTTCTTGGAAGGACTGATTGTCCCCATCTATAAGCCGAAGGGACGGAATCATGTCCGCGATTATCGCCCCTTAACGTTATTGAACAGCGACTTCAAGATATTTTCGAGGCTGCTATCAGAACGTATTCGCGGCACTCTATTGCACGTCCTGTCCAGCGATCAGACGTCCTTGGGGGGACCAACAACATCAGAACTGCGTTATGTCGTTACAGAGATCTCATCTCCCTTGCACGGGTGAGACGTTTGCCGGCAGCCCTGGCGTCTATCGACTTTAGCCAGGCTTTTGACCGTGTGGGCCACACTTTCCTCACGGCCGTTCTACGGCGCATGGGATACCCCGACCCCTTTATCACAGTGCTTTATCACACGTCTTCTTCATGGTGCTACTTCTCGAGTTCTTGTTAATGGAAGACTGACGGCACCCATGCCGATCCGCCGATCAGTACGATAGGGATGTCCATTATCAGCATTGTTATATGCATTGGCCTTAGAACCTTTGTTGTGTGGTCTCCGAGACAGGCTCACTGGGATACAGTTCGGCGACTCCATCTATCGCTGCACCGCATATGCGGATGATTTGATGATCGTCATACGTGGAGCTGACGATATGGCGGCGGCTTTGGACTGGATTGCAACCTACGGTACAGCTTCTGGTAGCCAAATCAACGTTGACAAGTTCGTCGCCTTGAGCATCGGGATTGGGCTACCGCAGGAACACATTGCCCCCTTACGCTTCAGTGATACTGTCCGCTGCTTGGGTTTAGATTTCATGAACGACATGCGACGCGCGATGACGCTCAATTATCGACGCCTTCTTAACCAAATTCGGGCCGGAATTGCTAATCAGCGCTTGCGATCCTTCAACATCGCTCAGCGGGCGTATTATGCAAATGTATACCTTGCGTCCCGCATACCGCATGTCGCCCAAACGCTACCCATTCCGAACCCCTTGGCGCGTAGCATTATGGCAGCGCTAGGATACTTCGTCACTGCTGGTATGTTACTGAAGATCAGATACGTATCTCTTACCCTCCCCAAGGAAAAAGGTGGTCTCGGCCTAGTTAACGTCCATGATAGTGTCATTGCCTTCTATGTTAGCTCACATTTATGTCTGCTGCGCCGTTGTCCTACAAGCCTCACGAGTTTGCTTCTGACGGTGCTACGACCTGCTTCATTAAGAGCGCCGGTGCCACTACAGGACATCCCAGCGCCCCTCTTTTATATAGGACGTTTCTATTTAGAACAAAGTTATTCCAGTGTAGCGCTCACGACACCACGAATGGCCACAACTCGACGCCTATATCACGACATGCTGCAACGCCGTCCCCTAAATGTGGCCGAACTAAAATATCCTGATGTACGGTGGCGCGTGGTGTGGAAGACTGTACACGATGCCATGCTTGATTCCGATGTTGTTTCCCAATGGTACGTAGTCGTTAATGGGAAGCTGGTGACACAAGAACGTCTCGACAATATCCACATATCCACATGGCAGAGTCTCCGAATTGTGTGGGTTGTAATACAGTAGATTCAGACGAGCACCGCCTCAGCTGTGGAGAGGCGGAACCGGTTTGGCACCTAGTGCGGCAGATGCTGGCTTATCTCTTGCGAGTTAGGCCGGAGCATATATCTGTACGCACGTTATTGTTTCCTGATGAGACATTTTGCTCCAAGACTCGGACCTACTCCGTCACTTGGATACGTGGCCATGCGGTCCATTACCTCTATCGTGACGGACACAAGAATTTACTTGACTTCTGGCTCTATTTGCAAGAAAGACATCATGCTATTTCCGTACATACCAGATATCGAAACGCTTCGCAAACTACCTATGGAGTGCCTTTCACAGCCCGCCGTGTAGCTGGAATGTTCCAGGCAGTGGTACATAAGGTCAGAACTAACTGCAAACGATCATATATTGAACTGTCTTTATCAGTGGGCGCAGTCGCTGGGAAGCCTAACTACGAAGTGGTAGCTTTATTTTCAAGTTATTATGTTTACTATCATCGATGGTGTCTTCATTCTGTTTTAGTTTTCCAGGCTTGATTAACTATGACTGTGCCGGCCGGTGTGGCCGTGCGGTTCTAGGCGCTACAGTCCGGAACCACGTGACCGCTATGGTCGCAGGTTCGAATCCTGCCTCGGGCATGGATGTGTGTGATGTCCTTAGGTTAGTTAGGTTTAATTAGTTCTAAGTTCTAGGCGACTGATGACTTCAGAAGTTAAATCGCATAGTGCTCAGAGCCATTTGAACCATTTAACTATGACTGTTCGCACATTGATATCTATATAAATAAAAAAAATAAACAAAAAAAATAAAAAACTACCTTCCGCACCCTACTAGAAATACCCTTCCCCCCTCCTTTCATCGTGTTTTTGTGGGTTGACGCACACACGTTAGTCCTGTATAGTGTAGTTTCTTCACATTTTAGATGAAAGGGGGGGGGGGGGTTACTTGTAGTTAGGAAGGCAGCGCCTGAAGAGGTAAGAGTTCATTTTTGTTTGGCAGCGACACAAGTGGCAGTGCCCCGTAGGGATGGCTATGATTTTTTGTTTTATTTCTTTTGTTAGGGAAAAAAAAGAAAAGTCCCCGTCAGGTAATATTTTTTCTTTAAAAACAAAAGAAGAGGTCCTTGGTTCAAATTTTCCCTCGAGTGAAGAGTTTACTTTCTTTATTTTCGCAAAGTTATGATCTGTCAGTTCGTTCATTGACGTCTCTGTTCACTGTAATAAGTTTAGTGTCTGTGTTTTGCAACCGAACCGCAAAACCGTGCGATTAGGAGACGAAAGGACGTGCCTCTCCAATGGGAACTGAAAACATTTGATCGCAAGGTCATAGGTCACCACAGGAAAATATTCATTGACCTTGTTATTGAAGTTGCGAGCTATATTTGCTGGATTCATAATGCCCACGGAATATATCTCAAGTATTTAATGCTCTCTCGTCCAAAGTAGCGAACAGTTAACTGCCAGCCAGGGAGCCTCTCTTCCGTGCGCTGTAGTCGACTGACGTCGTGTGTTTCGATGTTTGTTTAGGTGTAGCGTCCCCGTACTGCTGCGCAGTTACCTCGCATAGGACGGACGGATGGACAGATAATAATTGTCTGAAAATAAAAAATTAAACTTTTCTCTCGAGGGATGACTGGAACCGAAGACCTCTGGTTCGGCAGCTGCTCACGCTAACCACGGGACCACGGCGCTCACATTCTCCTTGATGTTGCCTATCCTGCACATGGACAACTCAGTTTGTATATTTTGCTTATTTTTTTCAAAGTTCCTGTTTTCTCGATCGATATGTGTTCAGTTTTTCAAGGCCTATCCACTGTGCAACTTATAACTAAGTCTGAGGGGGGTGCGATGGGGAGGTTCCCTTGTAAGAGTGCTATTACTGTTTTCAAATAACAAAAGAAATATAAACTATTATTGTTACTATCTGAATTTACTTTATTATGTGGCAGTTAAGTACTTTTTAATAGGTTTTTTATATCTCCGAAACTATTATAGGTAGCGGTATCAAATTTCGACACAAGGCTCGTCTGAATAACAAAAGGTCATGTACCAAATTTTGAATAAAGCTGCTAATATTTAACGTAGTTATTTAGTTTCTTAGGTGAGGTGAATAAGTGATTTTAGTACGTGCCACATTGAGCATTCTCACGGTCCACTTATAGCGACAGGTGGGGCTATGACGGATACGGCAGGCCACATGCCGGCCGCCACCGAACGCTACTATACTGCAGGCTTCCAAAACAGCTTGCCATAACTTAACAAACTTACTGCAAAAATCTGCAGTCACGTAGTAGCTGCAAAGCTACAAGGTCCCAGCATTTTTTCTCTCTGATGTTGCTACAACTTCACATGGCGTGCTTTCCTTTCTGCAAAAGAATTTATTACATCAAAGTTCGTCAAATGTTTTGCAACAAGAAAAATTAAAATGTCGTCTAATAGTGAAACAGCTATCAATACTTATAGTACCCAAGACTGGCGTTACTTATCGATTTAATTACGTCTATTTTGTCACAGTCTGCTAGATAAAACGAAACAAGCCTTTCTAATATTGCATCAATTGTAGGAAATAGTTTCACATTTCATTCATCCCAGTTTCTCAAGCATGACATCGAAATGTAACAGTACGAAATTTTTACATAAATTTGGAATCGTTATATTCTTCCATAAAATTTGCGTGATGTTCCCGTTCCTTCTCTTTCCTCGATCTAACAATCTTGTCAGTACTAATTCTGTAATTATTACAGCCACTGTCAAAACTTATTCTCCGGTTAACGTTACTAATCCTGCAGAATCACTACTTTAGTAATCTCGCGTTTATTCTCCGGTTAGACGTTATTACGTCTTCGTATAATGCGTTTTCTGCGCTATTCCGAGAACGGAACTTAAGTGACTGCTAACCGGGAATGCACAACTGACCCTTAGTAGTGTAGCTATCTGGCAAAAATTTTCTGTCAAAATTTCATTTTCTTGGATACACCAAGAAGATTAATACGTAATCTTTCTTACCAGTTATTCCTGTTAATCACTTCCACTCGTCTAGCCTGAATCTATGGGTTTCACTAATAATTATAACAACGATGATCATTTCTGCACCCAGTCAATCACATAAACAAACAACGATTGGCATTCACCTGTTCGTGTTTATTCGGCTTAGCTCGCATAGCCCCGTACCTTTTGTCTGTGGGAAAGTTTTTTATTTGTAGATGCAACGGGAATTCCCCTGGCAGAGTCGTCACGTACACTATGCACGCATTCAAAAATCAGTTTATGATTCGTTCAGAAATCAGCTTAGAATTTATTCAAAAACCAAAGGGATGCATTTCAAAATCATATGCATGATCGATAGGCCAACGTGCACTGGATGCCGGCAGCATTGTGAAAAAAAAATTTTTTTTTTTTCTTCAAGAAAATGAATTTGTTGCCCCCTGAAATTGCTGCCTGGGCCAGATACCCTGGTTTGCCTCCCCTCCCCTCCCCCCCTCCCCGTCCTACCTAGATGCAGGCCTGGCTGCAAATGGTCTCCAAGTTGCTGAACATAAACATTTTCAATCAATGATTGGTTCAGCTAAGCCAGAAGATCCAGTCCATTCCACGTAAACACAGGTGACACTATTATGGAGACACCATCAGCTTCCACAGTGCCTTGTCGACAACCTGGGCCCCTGGCTTTGTGGGATTTGTGCCTCACTCGGACGCCACCATCAATTCTTACCAACTTAAACCTGGACTCATCTGACCATGCCAAGGGTTCCCAGTAGTCTAGGGTCCAACCTTATGGTCATGAGCCCACGAAAGGTGATGTGCGTGATGTCATGCTGTTAGCAAAGGCACTCGTGTCGGTCATCTGCTGCTATAGCCCATTAACGCCACATTTCGCAGCACTGTCCTAACAGATGTGTTTGTCGTATGTCCGACTTGATTTGATTGATTGCTTTGATTTGATTTTATCAGGGAAGCAAAAACAACATTGGTCAAGCCCGCTGCTGCCCGCACCGAAACAGAGTTTATTGTACAGTATCGTTCCCTGTGTCTCTAGTAAATCCAACCAATGTCCCTGAACAGTGCAATAAGATCCTTTAGCAGTGCCTTGCTAGACACAGTTTCTTCAGGTCTGGTTGATCCTAATATTCTGTGTCTTTTAATCTCCAATGCCTCACATTCGAAGATCAAACGTGATGCAGTTTCCTCGCCCACACTAAACATCCTTCATTTGGGGTCTTCTTTTATTATGCCTTTTGTATGTAAGTGGTTTTTAAATTCACATGGCCTGTCAATAGTCCAACCAAGAGTTTCATATCTCTCCTGCTCAAGCAAAGGATTGAGAGAATTCTCTTAGAACATGGCATCGGCATCAATACCTTGTCATGTTTTTGTTTTTGGAGCTTAGCCCAATATTCTACATGCTGCCTCCTTTTCCAGTCGCATAGTTTTATTTTGATCATCGCCTTGGTGATTGTCAGGACAGGTTCTGGTCCAATAAATGGTGTCATCGTCTCTATCCTGGCCTACCTATCAGCTTAGTCATTACCACTAACCCCTGTGTGACGAAGGACCTACAATAGGTTTACCCTATTGCTTCCCCCTAGCTCCACAAGGACTTTGTGGCATTCTGCCACGATCTTTGATCTTGTTGCAGAGGCTGTCAGTGCTTTCAGGGCTGCTTGGCTGTCTGAATAAATGTAAATCTTACGACCTCTGTAGCATCTTCGCAAATTCTCCTCCATGCACACCCCCATAGCAGATATTTCTGCTTGAAACACAGTGGTCATCTTCCCTAGAGAGATTGCATTCTCCAGCCTTCGCTGCACCCCGTATACCCTAGCCCCAACACATTGGTCTGTTTTCGAACTGTCAGTGAACCAGACTATGTCCTCAGTACTTTGTCGACATTTTTTCTCCCGGAGCTCTCTACTTCTAGTTTCTACATTGAAAGACTTGCTGAAGCAGCTGGGAGTTATTATACAGTCAGCCCGCATTTCTCCAACCATATGTATATCTACCTCACTCAATATTTTAGTGTGAGATCTTGGATAGCCCAGTGAGTTCCAATCTTTGCCAGTCTTTAACCTGTGCGCTCCAGCTGCTGCCTCAATGTTTACTCACAGGTGTAATGGGGCATGTCCAGCATGGTTTCCATCCCAGCAGTGGGTGTGCGGCTAATTCTGCCTGTAATGCCTAAGCAGGCCAATCTCTGCACCGTAGCAGGCTCTGTAGCAGCTACCTGCTGTTCTACCTTTTTCCACCATATTGTAGTCCCATAAGTGATCATAGGTCTTACTACTGTGGTGTATACACAGTACAGTGCAGCTGAGGCCAGATACACCCCTTTTATATAAATAGAGTTCCTGAATCAGGGACATGTCCACTTCTTGTGTTCCCAGAAGACAACTCAGGGCAGCAGTGGCCCCTTTACTGTGTTGCAAATTTATCAGCAGCACATTCAGTCTCCATGATGCCACCATTGTCGCTTCTGATGCCTCTGGATACCCTGACAGCAACCTGCAAGATCCCCAAGAATAGTCTGAGGTCCTGTTACTGCATTGCCTTCAGGGACTTCTCTCCAACTTCCAACACAAGGGTTTAACTGTTGGTGCAACCTTCTGGCTGATTACCTTCGAATCCTCTGTCGAGACTTTCGGGTTTTGAGACCCTATTTTCTCAGCCAGAGTCACTGGAGAGGTATCTTAAGGAGTTTTAGTACCCAGATTAATATCTTTACAGTCTTGAAGAGCTCAGCCGCTGCCTTTACCAGCAGATTCGCATCCTCCAACAGTGATATTAGGGGCACCTTTTCCTTGAGCCAATCCACTGTACCCACCCCCTCACAGACGAAGATAAGAGTACCATGATCCCCAGACAGACTCTCTTGAATTTTCGTCCTGGACCAGCGTCCCCCCCCCCCCCCCCCCCAATCTTCTCAAAGAGAGAGATCTGCATGAGCTCCTTCTGCTGCGGTGTGATCTTGACCAGTGGATAGCCTTGCTGGATAACCACCATCCTAAAAACCGAGGCTGCAGTACTATAGGTCTGTTTCCCTATTTCTTGCTTTGGCTTTTTCTGGATATGCTTATCCTGAGAAGTGGGAGTCTTAGATTCCTCCCTTGTTTTCTTACTGCCTGCCCTCAGTGCAGGAGGGGCTTGCACACCCCCTTCACCATGAGACAGTCTTTTCTTGGAGGTCTTGGGGTCAAGCCCTTTCAGTTCGCTCCTCTTTTGTTTAGCAATCCACTCTTTCCTTCCTTTAGCTTTTGTTCTCTAAGAAGTCTCCTCCTCTGAACCTCAGACAAATCTTTGATCTTAATCTGGTCCAACGTTTTAGTAACCATTCCCACTGAAAAGTTTTTTATTTGTAGATGTGATGGGAATTCCCCTGGCAGAGACATTACGTTCACTATGCACGCATTCAAAAGTCAGTTAATGATTCGTTGAGAAATCAACTTAGAATGTATTCAAAAATGTTAGAAAAACCATCAGTTTCAAAATCATTTGCATAATCTATAGACAAACGTGCCCTGGATGCTGAGCGCTTTGTGAAAAAAGATCTTTTTCTTCAAGAAAATGAATTTGGTGCCCCCTGATGACCTGGTTTGCCTCCCTCTCCCCCCCCCCTCCCCCTTACCTAGACCTGGGCCTTGCTGCAAATGATCACCAAGTTGCTGAACATAAACATTTTCAATCAATGATTGGTTCAGCTAAGCCAGAAGATCCAGTCCATTCCACGTAAACACAGGTGACACTATTATGGAGACACCATCAGCTTCCACAGTGCCTTGTCGACAACCTGGGCCCCTGGTTTTGTGGGATCAGTGCCACACTCAGACGCCACCATCAGTTCTTACCAACTTAAACCTGGACTTATCTGACCATGCCAAGGGTTCCCAGTAGTCTAGGGTCCAACCGATGTGGTCATGAGCCCACGAAAGGTGATGTGCGTGATGTCGTGCTGTTAGCAAAGGCACTCGCGTCGGTCATCTGCTGCCATAGCCCATTGACGCCACATTTCGCAGCACTGTCCTAACAGATATGTTTGTCTATGTCCGACATTGATGTCTGTGGTTGTTTCAGGCAGTGTTGCTTGCCTTTTAGTACTGACAACTCTACACAAATGCGTCTGCTCTCGCTCGTTAAGTGAATGCCGTCGGCCACTGCGTTGTCTATGGTGAGAGGTAATGTCTGAAATTTATTATTTTCGGCACACTCTTGATACTGTGGATCTCGGAATATTGAATTCCCTAACGATTTCCAAAATGGAATGTCCTGTGCGTCCAAAAAATGGTTCAAATTGCTCTGAGCACTATGGGACTCAACTGCTGTGGTCATCAGTCCCCTAGAACTTAGAACTACTTAAACCTAACTAACCTAAGGACATTACACACATCCATGCCCCAGACAGGATTCGAACCTGCGACCGTAGTGGTCGTGCGGTTCCAGACTGTAGCGCCTTTAACCGCTCGGCCACTTCGGCCGGCCTGTGCGTCCAATTCCATCCATAATTCCGTCTTCAAAGTTTGTTAATTGCTGTCGTGCGGCCATAATCACATCGAAAACCTTTCCACATGAATCACCTGAGTAAAAATGACAGCTGCACTAATGCACTGTCCTTTTATACCTTGTGTACGTCATACTCCCGACATCTGTATATGTGCATATCGCTAGCCCATGACATTTGTCACCGCCTTGTATAGCTGACGAACTTAATTCTAAACAAAAAGTACAATATTGTCTATGTTCTACAGTATTAGTATATTTTTTCAACCTGGTTTCCGCTTACAATGCCACCAACAGAGTTTAACTGACTATTGTCGTCAAAAACAGTAAATAAATGTAAAGGCACCAAACCAGATAAAAACTTTAACGCTAAACTTGAAAGAACAGCGCCTGTATAACAATTTCATTTTAATTAACAACCCCAATAAAATAAAATTTGTACCTAATAAGAGTATTGAAGAAAAGTTTGAAGAGGTAGGCTATTAAATATGGAAAGTGGTACAGCAACAGAGTAATAGGTAGAATTGACAATTGTTACATTAGAACATATGGGTATAGTCTGTTGTTACAATTATTAATTCTATCTTTTACTCTTTTTCTGTATCACTTTTCATACGTAATACCTCTTCAAGTTATTCTTCGTTGCCGGCCGCTGTGGATGAGAAGTTCTAGGCACTTGATTAGGTTTAAGTAGTTCTAAGTTATAGGGGACTGATGACCTCAGATGTTAAGTCCCATAGTGCTCAGAGCCATTTGAACCATTTTTATTCTTCTTCATATTATTGCGACTATTAATCTAACCTAAATTGTTATATAGGCGCTGTTTTTTTCGAGTTCGGTGTCAATTTTTTTCTGTTTTGGTCCCTTTATATTTATTTACTGCGTAACTTCTAGCCGCGTGGTGTGGCCGCGTGGTTTGAGGTGCCATCCCACGGATTGTGCGGCCACTCCCGCCGGAGGTTCGAGTCCTCCCTTGGGCATGTGTGTGTGTGTGTGTGTGTGTGTGTGTGTGTGTGTGTGTATGTGTGTGTGTGTGTGCGTGTGTTGTCCTTAGCGTAAGTTAGTTTAAGTTAGTTTATGTAGTGTTTAAGTCTAGGGACCGATGACCTCAGCAGTTTGGTCCCTCAGGAACTCACACACATTTGAACATTTTTCGTAACTTCTAACTTTTAACTCGCGTTCCAACTGCACTGGCAATGATGAGAAAGATGACATTTATTCTGAGTTGGTACCTTATTCTTGATTAGTAACATTTTTCTCAATGTTGTTCATGAATATTATACGTTTTTTGATGACGATAGTTAGTTAAACTATGATAATTGCCTTGTAAGCCCAATAATAATTTGACCAAACAAATTAATTCTGTCGAACATACACAATATTGTGCTTCTCATTTGCAATAATGAAGTTTCCTACCACGAAACGACGGAAGAATCACTCAACATGATGACCTTAATTCATGGATGAATCTAGAAAAAACCACTATCCAGCAGTGAATGTCAAATATCTGATTATGATGAGTTGCGTAATGCAACGTAATCCCCCGTCCGGGGAAGGATTGCTTATCATCATTTTTGCCACGGTATATTACGCCCGTAACTCAGTCGTGCAATCGAGTTGTTATCTAGAGGAGCATACGGGCAAATATTTAACTTTGAATATTACGTCATTACAGAAGACAGCTTACGCGGAATATTACAGACATGGTTGCTGCACGCTTTCTGAAGAGCAAGGTCCTAGGTTTTCGCCTCGGCGAACGATGGGGGGGGGGGGGGGGGGGAAATACAGGAAGGGCCACGCATCATAAATCCCTCTGAGTTACGTAAGGTTGCAACATTTTACTTTCCGGTGTAGTTTAAGAGTCTTATGCAAGAGCGAAAATAATATACTGGGTAGTTTTGATAACAGCTTTCGTTCCTAAAGGTTGACGAAAGGAAAGGAGATTATGGTTAAACGTCTCGTCGACGTCATTAGAGACGGACCACATGCTTCGACTGGGAAGGACGAAGATGAAAATCAGACGATTTCTCTTCAATGGAAATGTTCCAGCATTTGCTTTAACCTATTCAGGATATCTGAGAAAAAACTAAATATGAATCTTCGTACAGGGGATTGAAGAATGTCGAGAGATGCTTTCCTTTTGAGTTATTACACAATTGAAAGTATATCGTATCTTGTGCAATATCGCCAGACAGTGGAAGTAGTTTAGTTTCTACATCTACAGTCATACTCTGGAATCCACTGTGAAGTGCATGGCACAGGTTACTTCCCACTGTACCAGTTATTAGGGCTTCTTCTCGATACGTTCACGTATGGAGCGCAGGAGGAATGGCTGTTGAAATGCCTCATTGCGCGCTGTAATTAACCTAACCTGATCCTCGCCATCTCTACTGGAATCTTACGTGGGTTGGTTGTAATATATTCCTAGATTCAAGCTGGTCCTTGAAACTTGGTAGGTAGGCTTGCAAGTGGGCTTTTTCGGGATAGTATGCAATAATATTCAGATGTTTGCCACTTCACTTTCTTCGGCCCCTCTGTGACATTCTCCCACGCGTCAAATAAACATGTGACCATTCGTGCAGTCCTTCTCTGTATACGTTCGTTATCCACTGCTAGTTCTATTTCGATGAGTCCCACATACATGAGCAATATACTCGCATACGCCCAAGACGGTTCTGCGAGCAATCTCCTCTGTAGACTTATTGCATTTCCCCAGTATTCTACCAATGAACCGAAGCCTACCACCTGCTTTAAGTACGACTGAACCTACGTCATCAGACCAATTCATGTCTCTACAAACTGCTATATTCAGGTATTTGTATGAGACCATCGTTTCCAATTACGTCTCGTTGATTCTGCGATCATAGGATATCACCCTTTTCTTCATTTTATGAAGTGTATTATCAGCGAAAAGTCTGGAGCTACTCTTAATATTTTATGCAATGTCATTAATAAACAACATGACCAACAAGGGTCGCAGCACACTTTCCTTGGGCACGCCTGAAGTTACTTCCACACGTCTCGATCACTCTCCATATAAGACAACACGCTGAGACCTCCCTAACAAGAAATTTTCAGTCCAGTCATAAAGTTTGATACATTACAGGATCATACTTTTCTTTATAAGCGTAGGTGTAGTACTGAGTCAAATGCTTTTCCGAAAACAAGAAATACTGCATCTGCCCGACTGCCAGTGTGAAGAAAAATGCGATTTTAAGTTTCACGGGATAAAACCAGAGATTTCGCGGTTCATGTTATTACTATACTTTTTTGGATTACGCTACATTTTTGCTATCGATCAGAGAAGTATATTTTTGCCTGTACCTTTGACGCGAAGTTCACAGTGCTGCAGGAGTAGGATGACAGATGCAGGCAGAGTGGTACTTTTGCTTAAGCTGAATAAGAGGTTATACATACACATTGGTTTGTCTGGTTGATACATGTACGCCATTTATGACCAGAAGACGCCGGCTGTACGGCAAACTTGCGGGAGTTACGTTCGCCGCCGATATGAATGGATGGCAGGAGGATTTCATTACCTGCGTGTATCTTATCAACTGTGGGAATTTCTCAACTGGGTTTTATCAAGATATGTATACGTGTGGCGGGGCTGTTTATGTTTTGGCTTCATGTAATGTAACATGGCAGTTTTATAATAAGTTCCATAAGATCAGATGATGACAGTATAAGACTGTTCAAACTGGTGTTCTTGGAACAATGAAATTGCCTACACTGCGATCGTCGCATACAGGGTGTGCGAAAAGTCTTTCCTTGATTACATAAATTGATAACTCAGGCTAGAAGTAAGACACAAATATGAAACTGGTGTCTAATTGTTTACAAACTATCAAAGTTTTTTTCACACATCAGTAAACTTCCACATGAGCACCCTTGGTAGCACGTAGCACATCTAGGCGATATTCAATTTCCGTCCACAGATTAGCCAACATCACTGGAGGGATCGACTCAACGACTGTGGTTGTCCGTTGCCGCAGGGTTTCTAGATCTGGTACATATGTTCGGTAGACCTCGTCCTAGATATAACCCCATAAAAAGAAGTCTAATGGGGTTATGTCAGGAGAGCGTGGAAGCCAAACCGTCGGCCCATCACGACCAATCCATCGCCCAGGAAAGGTCATATCGAGATAGGCACGGACGTCCAAATCCCAATGAGGCGGTGCACCGTCTTGCCGAAACAAGATATCGGGGTGATACTGAAGCAGCTGAGGAACAGCATACAGTTGCAACATGCCGAGATACACTGCAGATGTGATGGTAGCCTCAATGAAGAAGAATGGCCCGATAATTCGATCGTGCAATAGCGCGCACCAAACATTCACCTTTGGACTGCCTCTGGTGCACTCCATGACCTCGCCAGGGGATTGTGAACCCCAAATGCGCGCATTGTGGCGATTCACTACTCCACTGACAAAAAAGGTCGCTTCGTCGGAAAAGGCAATTCGTCTGAGATAATCATCATCGTCCTCAATACGTGATAGCATTTCGACCGCAAAGTCATATCGACGTGTACTGTCTTTGGGCAACAAGGCCGGAACGATTTGCACTTTGTATGCACGAAACAATTTTGTGTAAAATGTCATGGAGAGAGCTTTTTGGCATCTGTAATTCACGTGAGGCCCTGCGCACCGATTTCTTCGGGCTTCGCAGAAAAGACTCCCGTAGAGCTTCCACCCTGTCTGCTGAGGTTCTTGGTCGACCAGACCTCGGAAGGTCAGCAACCGATCCTGTGTTCTTTAACCTCTCATACCAGGCTTTACTGCTCTTGACATCAGGTGGATTCCTTCCAAATGTTGTCTGGAAGTGTCTCTGCACTGTGGTTGGTGATCGTGTCTCAAGGTACCACAGGACACACTGTGCCTTCTCTGATTGGTTAACATGGCTTCTTGGGCACTGCACCTCATCCACTTCTTACGTACTGCGAGCCTAAAACAGAAAAAAACTTTGATAGTTGTAAACAATTCGACACAAGTTTCATATTTGTATCTTACTTCTAGCCTGAGTTATCAATTTATGTAATCAGGGAAAGACTTTTCGGACACCCTGTACAACTGTGTTCTTTATTTCCAACCATACGGATCGCCCAACAGCACAACATGTGTGCCTTACTCAGTCCGGAACCACGCGGCTGCTACGGTCACAGGTTCGAATCCCGCCTCGGGCATGGATGTGTGTGATGTCCTTCGGTTAGTTAGGTTTAAGTAGTTCTAAGTCATGGGACTGATGACCTCAGATGTTAAGTCCCATAGTGCTTAGAGCCATTTGAACCATTTTTGTGTGCCTTACAAACTTTATCAACAGTTTCCATCTTTGTTCTTCATGTCTAAATACACTCCTGGAAATGGAAAAAAGAACACATTGACACCGGTGTGTCAGACCCACCATACTTGCTCCGGACACTGCGAGAGGGCTGTACAAGCAATGATCACACGCACGGCACAGCGGACACACCAGGAACCGCGGTGTTGGCCGTCGAATGGCGCTAGCTGCGCAGCATTTGTGCACCGCCGCCGTCAGTGTCAGCCAGTTTGCCGTGGCATACGGAGCTCCATCGCAGTCTTTAACACTGGTAGCATGCCGCGACAGCGTGGACGTGAACCGTATGTGCAGTTGACGGACTTTGAGCGAGGGCGTATAGTGGGCATGCGGGAGGCCGGGTGGACGTACCGCCGAATTGCTCAACACGTGGGGCGTGAGGTCTCCACAGTACATCGATGTTGTCGCCAGTGGTCGGCGGAAGGTGCACGTGCCCGTCGACCTGGGACCGGACCGCAGCGACGCTCGGATGCACGCCAAGACCGTAGGATCCTACGCAGTGCCGTAGGGGACCGCACCGCCACTTCCCAGCAAATTAGGGACACTGTTGCTCCTGGGGTATCGGCGAGGACCATTCGCAACCGTCTCCATGAAGCTGGGCTACGGTCCCGCACATCGTTAGGCCGTCTTCCGCTCACGCCCCAACATCGTGCAGCCCGCCTCCAGTGGTGTCGCGACAGGCGTGAATGGAGGGACGAATGGAGACGTGTCGTCTTCAGCGATGAGAGTCGCTTCTGCCTTGGTGCCAATGATGGTCGTATGCGTGTTTGGCGCCGTGCAGGTGAGCGCCACAATCAGGACTGCATACGACCGAGGTACACAGGGCCAACACCCGGCATCATGGTGTGGGGAGCGATCTCCTACACTGGCCGTACACCACTGGTGACCGTCGAGGGGACACTGAATAGTGCACGGTACATCCAAACCGTCATCGAACCCATCGTTCTACCATTCCTAGACCGGCAAGGGAACGTGCTGTTCCAACAGGACAATGCACGTCCGGATGTATCCCGTGCCACCTAACGTGCTCTAGAAGGTGTAAGTCAACTACCCTGGCCAGCAAGATCTCCGGATCTGTCCCCCATTGAGCATGTTTGGGACTGGATGAAGCGTCGTCTCACGCGGTCTGCACGTCCAGCACGAACGCTGGTCCAACTGAGGCGCCAGGTGGAAATGGCATGGCAAGCCGTTCCACAGGACTACATCCAGCATCTCTACGATCGTCTCCATGGGAGAATAGCAGCCTGCATTGGTGCGAAAGGTGGATATACACTGTACTAGTGCCGACATTGTGCATGCTCTGTTGCCTGTGTCTATGTGCCTGTGGTTCTGTCAGTGTGATCATGTGATGTATCTGACCCCAGGAATGTGTCAATAAAGTTTCCTCTTCCTGGGACAATGAATTCACGGTGTTCTTATTTCATTTTCCAGGAGTGTATTTGCTTCACAACTTAACCATCCTGGTGACGAATACATTTCTCTCAACTAGAGACCAGCTTGTTGACAACTGTGCCACAACCTCATCTCTGCTTGCACCACTTACTCACTAAAAAAATGACATCCATGAAGGTGTAGGTAAGTTCTGGAGACGGATAAAAATTGGATGGGCTTACGTCGAGACTGTATGGAAGACAGTCGATGAAAGTGAACGCCAGGCGCTGGATTCTCGTAGCGCTCGTGTATAGTCTGGCATTGCCGTGTTGGGGGAGAGGGTGCCCCGTGTGCGTGAGGTTACAAACTGGATTATAGTACGTTTTTTCTCATGCACAGACACAGCTACACTGTACACCGCCATATTACATGCTACAGTAGGAGCCCTCTAGCGCCAGAGGATTGCCACTCACGTCAGCGAGGTGGGAAAGTCGATCGAGTAATATGCATGACACGTAATACCTTAACTGATATTGAGAACACAATAAACAATTCGGAGGTATTACTTACCAGCAGGCCCTGGTAGATGGCATTGCTATCACTCACTTTTTGCAGTTACACTGAAATGATGTCTCAGTTTTTGTGGCCAGCAGAGCATTTTTCCTCAGATCTTCGTTGATCCATTATGGACAACGGCTGGCATGTATTGTTGATGCAATAATTTACCAACAGCTGTATGGATTGTAGAAATTTATTTTATGAACTTCTTATGTGCTACCATTTTCGGCATTACATTGATGCCATCTTCAGGCCCCACACTTCATAGTCGTAAAATCGCTATACACGGAAGGAGCCATATAATTGGATCCGTGAATCAAATCGTTATGCAACAGCTCTTGGTGGACTGGCGACAAAGACACATCATCAAACTTCTGTGTCGCCTGGCCACCAAGAGCCGTTGCATAACGATTTGATTCACGGATCCAGTTATATGGCTCCTTCCGTGTATAGCGATTTTACGAATATGAAGTGTGGGGCCTGAAGATGGCATCAATGTAATGCTGAAGCTGGTAGCACATAAGAAGTTCATAAAATAAACTTCTACAATACGTACGGCTGTTGGTAAATTATTACATCAAGAAATTTTCCTCAGATGTCATAAGGTTCTTACGTCAGGACTAACCGATGAAATTAATGTCAGTCACTTTGCGAAAGAATCCAATCATGTTAGAAAAATGATGTACGTATACACTGATACGCCAAAACGTTATGACCACTGCCCTCTCTGTAAGGTTAGATGCCTTCTGGTGGCGTTGCTGGGACGTGACCCAGTAAGAAAAGTATGTAAACCGAGCAGAGAGAACGGGGGGATCAGCTTTGCGAAGACATGGGCTGCAAATGGAGAAAGAGACAAGCGACTTCGCCAAACGGCAGATTTTTATTATGCAGAGCCTGTGAACGAGTATCTCGAAAACGGCGAAGCTGTTCGCAGGTTCACGTGCTACTGTCGTGAACATCTACGCAAAGTGGTAGACGGGCCGTGAAACTACCACCAGGCGCTAAGCGGTTGGGCGTCCACAACTCTTCACACAACCTCGGGTTTGGAGGCTTGTCTGCTCTCTAAAGTAGGATAGATGGCGATCTGTAGCACCTCTGGGGAAAGACAACAATGGCGGTGCGCGCACATGTGTTTTGGAGCACACCATTCAGCGCACGTTGTTGAACAACGAGCTCCACAGCAGACAACTCTTCGTGTTCACATGTCGGCCCAGCGATATCGTCAGTAACGACTGTGGTGGACTCGGGATCATCTAGACTGGACCGTGTATCAGTGAAAACGTGTCGGTTCGTCGAGTGAATCACGTTTTTGCTACAGTAGGTCGATGGTCGTCTCCATAAACCATGTCGACCACGCGAATGGCTGCTCGAAACGTGCACCGCACCACGGACTCATCCTGGTGGGAACAGTATTATGTTATGGTAGACATTCTCTTGCACTTGCATGGGACCTGTGGTAGTAATCAGAG
This sequence comes from Schistocerca cancellata, assembly GCF_023864275.1. NCBI lineage: Eukaryota > Metazoa > Arthropoda > Insecta > Orthoptera > Acrididae > Schistocerca > Schistocerca cancellata. The sequence goes on from NC_064626.1 coordinate 569,369,080, forward strand.
ACACCAGCTCAGTTGCGAACCAGCTGGTTCCCGTCACGCTTGATGTCTTCCCTGACGACTATTTCAGGTTTCAGCAGTATAACTGCCCATGTCTCGCAGCCAGAATCGTGCGACAGTGGTTCGAGGTTCGTGGTAGTAAAATCATGTTAATCTCTTGGCCACCAAAGTCACCTGATGTGAATCCGACGGTTCCCATCTGGGTCGTTATCGTGTGCCATCACCGCGACACAAACCAGCAACCAGTTATTTACGCGAATTGTGTGACCTGTGCGTAGAGGTCCAATGCCTCATACCTCCACAAACCTACCAACAAACTATCGGATTCCTGACACGTAGAATCAGTGATGTATTTCGTTACAAAGACGGGCAAACAAGCATTTGAGCAGGTGGCCATAATGTTGTGGCTGGTCGGTGTATTTTCTTACGTTGTAGGCTTAACACAATGAAACAAGTTTTACAGTTGGAAGCCGCGTGTATGTCTTGAGGAAGCGTAACTCACTGCTCACTATTACCCAGACTATATTCACCTTGCGAGGCGCCGGGGCTAGCAGTGTTTTTAACAATAAATTCTTCTAGAATCTTCAAATGGGGATGATGCTTTAGGCCCCCCGTTTTCTAACTCCGACTTTTGTTGTTGCACATGGACTAAGAAGAAACGCGAACTGACTGTAATCGACCCTGCAAGTGGAGAAGAAAAGAGTTTGGCACCTGCAATAATTTAATTTGCTAGAAATTAATTTGATGAATGAAAGTTTCATTAACGTAGTGAGAAATGAAAGGATTGCTCTACCGATCAACAGAATGAAAGTTCTGTCCAAAATAACAAATTGATTTATTATGACTAAACTCAAAATAATAAACAAAACACATGAAACATTTGCAATAGATCAAATTGGATACTCAACTAAATGCTGTGAAGGTAAAGTTGTCCGTAAACTAAATTGTCACATTTATGACCAAGTGGTTGGTGGAGCCAATTCCTTGCAACTCAGATCTTAAGAGAAACACCCAGCCAACCCAACACTAATTGCTGCTACTGTAGTGAGAACTCAGACAATGAACAACCAAGACAGAACCATGTTAGAAAAGACGGTAACAGGCGCGCTCTACTGAGCTCTCATTGTCACATAGCTAAATTCCCTAATCTTCCGGTGCTGCGGACATACATTACCAAGCTGTCTTCTTAACTGCAAGGACACGATCTGGCATACCGGTGGCGATGGCTGGTTGCTTCGACATCCCGTCGTGGTGATGGTAATGTCGCGAGTATAGCCCGAAACAAATTATCCTGGTCTGGTTCTTCCAGACTAAAGCCTTCCTAGCAACAAAAATGCGCCTCTGAGGGAGACGAAGAAGGCTCGCTACACGATCACTGACGGTACAGTGATTGATTTTAACAAGCGAAGTCACACTGTAACTCCGATACAGTCAACTTAAGCCGAAACTGTTCAAGACGGACAACATAGGCCGCTTGTACGCAGAACGCTCCATTGCCAACTGTACTCGGAAAGTTATGTTGAAGTCGAAACTTCAGCAACTTCGTCAAACAGTTACAATTAAATGAAAGTATATTAGACAGCCAACGGAAGGTAGGTTGTCCAGAGCAGCTAGAGCTCAGTCTTGTAACCTACTCTGACCGAAAGGCGAGAGCCGACTCTCTCAAGAGCACACGTACAAGCCGAACACAGAACATTCCCACCCCCATGACAGTGGCCATGATTAAACGTTCCAATCAGCAACTCGAAAACCGGCGGAAAATTCCGCTCTATTGCCAAAGCACTACTATTCCACCAATGGAGATACTTGGCGCCAATTACTGCGCCGATTTTGCTACGTCACGGAGCTATCCCCTGAGCAAGCCAATTACAGTTATGATTTTGCAGAAAACGCGGGAATTTGACCTCCAAGACTGCCTGGAAACACAAGTCATTCCCACGCCTCGCTGGTAGCCCATCAGAAAGTGTTTTCGCTAAGTTTCTGTGAAGTAACGGGATCTCTAGTCCCAGCCGCTCCTTCAGGCCCCTGTGGGCGTGTCTCCCCCGCTCTTATGACAATGTTGGCGTCTGGATAGCATCCACTCGACTCCCTCACACCCGTCAGCATAACCTATTCAAGATCAGCAGAACCCGCCTGTCACCGGACCACCCGGGTGACGAGAGACACTGCGTGGTAAGTCTGCGTGTGAAGCAATAGCATCTTTTCACCACATGCCATTAGAGAGGAAAAGTAGGATGAAACTGTATGTTCTGGGACACTAGGACTATTTTATAAAAAATTAAAAATCTCTCATGACTGCGTCACTCACGATTTTTTTATTTTTCACAAAATTGTCCTAATTTCCCAGAACATACACTTTCATCCTACTATCCCTTTTACCTAATAATATAATATAAAATAATATAATAATACAATAACAGCTATAATAAAAAATCATCTATTCTACATAAATTTCCCATACTTGAATGTAATAAATATATAATACAAATAAATATATAAAATTATTTACTTTCTGCTTCAGCAGCCATATGATTATTATGAGTTGTTGTTTCTAAATGTTTTTTGAAGGAAGATTTATTTACAAGTAACAATGAACTAAAATATATTAGTTAACAAAAGTAAATTTTAGTAAATTATAAATGGTCAACAAAAAATGGACAACAATAAGAAAAAAAAATGTATTGGTTAACAAAGGTAAATTTTATTTTTAATGTAAGTAAAATGCATAATTAACAAAAGTAAATTGTAGTAAATTATAAATGGACAACAAAAAATGGACAACAATAAGAAAATAAAAAATGAATTAGTTAACAAAGGTAAATTGTATTTTAATGTAAGTAAAATGCATTAGTTAACAAAAGTAAATTTTGGTAAATTATAAATGGACAAAATATGGACAACAATAAGAAAATAAAAAATGAAGTAGTTAACAAGGTAAATTGTATTGTTAATGTAAGTAAAAAGCATTAGTTAACAGAAGTAAATTTTAGTAAATTATAAATGGACAACAAAAATAGAGAACAATAAGAAAATAAAAAATTAATTAGGTAACAAGGTAAATTGTATTGTTAATGTAAGTAAAATGCATTAGTTAACAAAAGTAAATTTTAGTAAATTACAAATGGACAACAAAAACTGGACAACAATAAGAAAATTATTATTTATTTATACACTTTTTACAAATCGATCTTGGTTTATATAACTTTGTTCCATATTCTATAATGTCTTTAACTATACAGCATTTAGCACATTTTTACAAATCGATCTTGGTTTATATAACTTTGTTCCATATTCTGTAATGTCTTTAACTATACAGCATTTAGCACATGTCTTTTGCTCTATGTTCTCCATTTAATGCAAATAAAAAGTAATAGTGTTGTCCACTTTTTGTTGTCCATTTAATTTTTAATAAAATTTAATCTTGTTAACTAATTCATTTTTTATTTTCCTATTGTTGTCCATTTTTTGTTGTCCATTTGTAATTTATTAAAATTTACTTTTTTAACTAATGCATTTTACTTACTTTAACAATACAATTTACCTTATTAACTAATTCATTTTATTTTCTTATTGTTGTCCATTTATAACTTAATAAAATTTACTTTTGTTAACTAATATATTTTAATTAATTGTTAGTTGTAAATGTGGCAGAACAGAGTAGGACAATTTTGTGAAAAATAAGAAAATCGTGGGTGATGCAGGCACGAGAGATATTTTTATTTTTTAAAAATTGTCCTAGTGTCCCAGAACATACAATTTCATCCTACTAGGAAAATATTAATATCTTCTGAGTTCTCAATACTAGCCTTGAAATGACAATACTCGGCCGTACTTCCCCAAATCGAATTACTCATAGTAAGATATAAATATGATTGGGGGCAAGTCACTATGTGCATCTAAAGACATGCCACCTCTCATAGCCCCAATGCCATTTTAGATTGTAATTGGTATGTGGTTGGCTCACTTAGGTGCAAGGTAGAGAGTCAATCACCCAAGAACAATCTTGCTAACTGACTCCACATGCCGCACTCTATAAAAAAAATCACTGCAACAGAAGATGCAGCTCATAGAGGGAGGATTAATTATGATATAGCCAACATCACCTTCTTAATATGGAAATCTAACACTCACATCACAGATCTATACCCAGGGAGCCCCTTCCAAACACCGATTCACACAGACATTCACACTCTAAATATGACCCGGGCATGTGAGCCAAATATGGAGCAGTTTATTCTTTACAATCAGAGTTGGACTGCTCCGCAATTAAATGTCCAAGATGTTACAACAATTTCAATCATTAAACTAACCTGAACTCAATCACACATGATACTATTTAAGTTAACAATCTCTTTGTGAGCTTTCAGAATCTAATTACAACCCCCATTTCATTCTGTCTCCCTGCAGCAAGAATAACCTTTACAAAATGTTCCCTGAACTGATGGTCCATTCACAATTAGAGTGGCGGTATCTGCTTCAGTTTATGGGGATTTCAGGCACACTGTTTGCATACACAAACCATAAATACAGAATTTAAAAAAACATGGTGTAGAGAACAATACAGTAATTTGTGCGCCCTACTCTATCACTTACATATGAATTACAATGCAAAACACAAACACATACAAGGTATAACATACATTACGAAAACAACACCAGAGAAAGAAATTTAAGAAAAAACAAGGTTCATCGGGTGTCAAGTTGTGCTTGCACATTGCACAATGTTCACGACTGTGATGAGAATGAGGCACTAAACCACATTGTGAGAAATATTCTAAGCATTTCACAATTTCGTTGGTTTCTCTGAGGGGATTGGTCTATTGTGTCATATGCATTGATGCACGTGGTTCCATGTCTTGAGCATTGGAGGGGGCTTTTGGGATGGGGCCACTGTACTGACATCACATAGTGCTAAAAGTCGGGTGTTGTTGCTACGTTGTTGCCACAGCAATAGGGTGTGCTGGAACATCTGCAGTACAGTGTTGACGTTCAAATCAAATGTGAGTGAAATCTTATGGGACTTAACTGCTAAGGTCATCAGTCCCTAAGCTTACACACTGCTTAACCTAAATTATCCTAAGGACAAACACACACCCATGCCCGAGGGAGGACTCAAACCTCGGCCAGGACCAGCTGTACACTGTTGAGATTGCAGCAAGATCACAGCAGTATGGTAGGAAGACATAGTGATAGGCCTCCTCACGTCGATTAATTGTCTCTGAGGTCTACTAGTTGGGATGCATCACTAGACCAGATCTCTTCTCTCCCTAGACAGTACTTTACATTTCCCAATATTGCAGTTCGACGAGGGATGATGGCACGTGGAGTGACTCCACAAGTGTGTGAGGTCATCCATACAGGATCGAACTAGGAGCGACGATTGCTATAACTGTTCTCTAAGTGAGAGGAAAAGTTAGAAATGAGACAATTCATTTGTTAAAGTTTGTGGACCGATACTGCTTTGTGTATGCAGATCGGCCAAGCTAGTGAATTGTAAAAACTCAAACAGGTGAGTATATTGCGTCCCTTTCTGTCCTGAGGCACATGAGACACAGGTTCCGACACCGTACGTGATCACTCACGACAACGTGGTCTGCCGCAGGGTATCCCTCCAACCGGCTGCCGCGTCCGGAGAGCTATCTGGCTGTTGCGTGCTGGTCGCATGTCAGTGTCAACGGCCAGCCTCACTTTCGCTTGTGGCCTGGCGAGAATTGTCCCCCGCCTAATCCCTCAGGTATACGGCCCGGTGACTGTCAGCTTGTAGGACCGGACGCTCCCGCACCCTTCCCGTCAGGTGGCGCACTGACGCTCCCCTTCTTGCAGGTAGTCGATGACCTCTTGTTTTTGCTCTGTCTGGCCTCTGTTTTCCAGCTCTGCAAGACGGCGGATGACATTCCGCTGCCACTGCAGAATGTCAGTGTGCACCGCCGCATAGCCATGATACCCATCATCTGCACAATTCTGACAAAAATCTTATGCCTAACTTTTTCCCATGACCTTCTAATCTAAGGTAAATAAGTCTACATAACGATACATTGATGGTCTGTCATTTCAGACACTCTTATTTCGATTTTATAGTTATTAATCTATGGCTATCATTATAACAAAATCATGCTGTATCTAATCTAGACATGGAAATAATTTATCTTGATATTTGTGTAGAGACCGATCTCACTACTGTACATGGTGTGTGATGCTATGTATTGGATGAACAACTGAATGTGCGGGGCCGCACTAATATTACTATTACTTATATAGATCGACAGTAGACATGCTCAAGAATTAACTACCATTTGCCAACGATATACATTCTATGTCTTTTGAATAAATTATGTTATTATGCAGGTTGAAGTTTTACTGAGCTATAAAGAACATGCAACTATTCTACGTTCGCTCGTCCGTCGTCCCTCCATCTCGGGTCTGAAAAATAGCATCCCAACAGGCGCGCGCCATACATCCCTACTTGTGGTAGAAAACCCCCACAATAGTAATGATCTAGCTATTGCTCAATCCTAAAGTTTAACTTATCCTAGTATATGGTCCTTTTTTTACCTCATACAATACTCTTACATAATTCCTGTTTCGCTGAGATGTCTCGTTGCTCGTCTCTATTGACGACGATAGTGATGTGCGCGCCGTACGACATGGCCTCCGAGTTCTCACTACACCTCACTGAAGCTCCAGAGACTGGGTTAGCCATTGCTATGCAAGAGAATAAATTTACAGTTGCAACTTCCTTTTGTATGTGATGCAGTTTTAGCGATCAAAGCGCACCTTTCCAGAGGCAATGTAATATGACCAAGCCAGGACTGGTTCCTGTTGAGGATTCAGTCGCCCACCACACGCCAGCTACACAGTATGTCACGAATCTCCAAGTACAATTCCTTGGTTATTCATCTGTGACAGTCACGAGCAGCACGCTATATCCCCAACCAGCACATTGGCATGGTAGGCTTTATGCTCGCATTTCTACCGTCTAGGGCACCATTGGAGTCAAACGCTCACAGGTTCACCACGACTTGCAAGACAGCGATGCTGGCGCATCACTGTCTAAACAACACCGCACATATTCATCCTCGAAATCACGCAATGTACCACAATCTTGCAGTGCACTGACGCGTGCCTGCAAGCATTGGTGTGAACGTTTCGCGAACTGGTTGTGACCGCTATGGAGCGTATCACGACTTCCCAGAATGCTTCTAGGAGCACGTTCTTGTATGCGCCCGTTTGTGCGACATCTCTTCACTCATCATTATCCCTCAACATGGACACCAGACAGGAAAGGACAAAAACATTGCTCATGGAATGGTAGTGCCTCCTACTCCATCGACATTGGAAGTTGCGAACAAAAACAAAAAAAAAACAAAAAAAAATGGCTAGCAGCAGTAAATTCTCTTATAAGACAACACAGGGTGTTAATACTTTAACAATCTGCATATATTAACGCAAGTATCATTGTTACCTGTAGCAAGGTTCATGTATTTGCCCATTCTACTATGTACACCACTTACACTACTACTATTCCACGAACTCCTTAATGTGAGAGATGTGGTGGAGTCCTACGGACTTCTTTCCTTTCAGCGTCTCCAATTCATAAGTATTATGGTGAGCTGCTCTCCTTATACGGTACGGCCCGTTGTAAACAGAATAGAATTCTTGGCATTTCATTTTTTGTTTGTTCGAGAGTCGGAAAGACTTAACGAGCACCCTTTGTCCAATTTGGAATTGTCGTACACGAGCTCCCCTGTCGGCACGTCTCTTCCTGACCTCTGCTGCAGCCCGTATCCTCTTGAGAGCAAATCCACTACGGCTCGGTGCTGCGTCGGCACCCTTGGTGGAAAGTTTACGACCTCGGTTATCAAGTCCTTAGGAATCCGGTTTTTCAGTACTGTAATGGGTGCCAATTTTGTTATCCCATGGGGTGCCTCATTGATCACCTCCTGGAAGTCTTTAAGGAAAACGTCCCATGTCGTGTGCTGTTTGTTGCAGTACAACCGGCACAAGTTTCCGAGTTCCTTAATAACCCGTTGTGCAGCATTCGAGCTCGGATGGTGTGATGATATAAAAATGGGATCAATTTTACATCGACGCAACGTCTCCTTCCATGTTTTGGACTTAAACTGTGGCCCGTTATCAGAAATAATTTTACTCACATGACCAATCAGTGGTAGGAAATCCCGGATTAGGGTTCGTGATACAGTTCGTCCTGGCGCCTTCTTCAGTGTCGTAAAGGTAACGTATTTGGACGTTAGTTCAACAAAGACTAATACGTAAGTATATCCTCTTCTTGTTCTTGGCAAAGGCCCCATCAAATTAGTTGCCGCTAACTGTCTTACTTTGGTCGGTACGATTGGGTATAATGGTGCCTGCATGCTCACAGTGGTGGGCTTAGCCTTTTGGCAGTCTTTACACACCGATAGTACCCTCCGAATTCCACGCTCCATGTTTCGAAAGTAGCTTGAGATTGCACTTGCATGGTCCGAAGTGTCCATAGCTGAAGTGAGTATGCCATATAACCTTGTTCATTAGGTGTTCAGGGATGCATACCCCCCATTCAGCGTCATTGGCATAATTTCGGTGGAAGATTATGCCTTTCCGCAAGAGGTAGAACTGCCTGACCGTGGCGTGTCTTCTGTCTCTCCATTTTTGTTTCAATAACACTAGGGCAGGGTCGTTGTCTTCCTCCTTCATGATGTCCTGCATACTATTGTTGTTGTTGTGGTCTTCAGTCCTGAGACTGGTTTGATGCAGCTCTCCATGCTACTCTATCCTGTGCAAGCTTCACATCTCCCAGTACCTACTGCAGCCTACATCCTTCTGAATCTGCTTAGTGTATTCATCTCTTGGTCTCCCTCTACGATTTTTACCCTCCACGCTGCCCTCCAATACTAAATTGGTGATCCCTCGATGTCTCAGAACGTGCCCTACCAACCGATCCCTTCTTCTAGGCAAGTTGTGCCACAAGCTCCTCTTCTCCCCAATTCTATTCAATACCTCATCATTAGTTATGTGGTCTACCCATCTAATCTTCAGCATTCTTCTGTAGCACCATATTTCGAAAGCTTCTATTCTCTTCTTGTCTAAACTATTTATCATCCATATTTCACTTCCATACATGGCTACACTCCATACAAATACTTTCAGAAACGACTTCCTAACATTTAAATCTATACTCGATGTTAACAAATTTTTCTTCTTCAGAAACGCTTTCCTTGCCATTGCCAGTCTAAATTTTATATCCTCTCTACTTCGATCATCAACAGTTATTTTGCTTCCCAAATAGCAAAACTCCTTTACTACTTTAAGTGTCTCATTTCCTAATCTAATTCTCTCAGCATCACCCAACTTAATTCGACTACATTCCATGATCCTCGTTTTGCTTTTGTTGATGTTCATCTTATATCCTCCTTTCAAGACACTGTCCATTCCGTTCAACTGCTCTTCCAAGTCCTTTGCTGTCTCTGACAGAATTACAATGTCATCCGCGAACCTCAAAGTTTTTATTTCTTCTCCATGGATTTTAATACCTACTCCGAACTTTTCTTTCATTTCCTTTATTGCTTGCTCAATATACAGATTGAATAACATCGGGGATAGGCTACAACCCTGTCTCACTCCCTTCCCAACCACTGCTTCCCTTTCATGTCCCTCGACTCTTATAACTGCCATCTGGTTTCTGTACAAATTGTAAATAGCCTTTCGCTCCCTGTATTTTACCCCTGCCACCTTCAGAATTTGAAAGAGAGTATTCCAGTCAACATTGTCAAAAGCTTTCTCAAAGTCTACAAATGCTAGAAACGTAGGTTTGCTTTCCTTAATCTTTCTTCTAAGATAAGTCGTAGGGTCAGTATTGCCTCACGTGTTCCAACATTTCTACGGAATCCAAACTGATCTTACCCGAGGTCGGCTTCTATCAGTTTTTCCATTCGTCTGTAAAGAATTCGCCTTAGTATTTTGCAGCTGTGACTTATTAAACTGATAGTTCGGTAATTTTCACATCTGTCAACAGCTGCTTTCTTTGGGATTGGAATTATTATATTCTTCTTGAAGTCTGAGGGTATTTCGCCTGTCTCATATATCTTGCTCACCAGATGGTAGAGTTTTGTCAGGACTGGCTCTGCCAAGGCTGTCAGTAGTTCTAATGGAATGTTGTCTACTCCGGGGGCCTTGCTGATGATACAAGTATAGTAATAACATCCAAAAACCAAGAACTAACTGATGTAAATATAAATGATGTTTTTCACAAAATTATTAAGTGGTTCTCAGCAAACGTACTCTCTTTAAATTTTGATAAAACACAGTATATACAGTTCCGTACAGTAAATGGCACAACTCCAGTAATAAATATAGACTTCGAACAGAAGTCTGTAGCTAAGGTAGAATTTTCAAAATTTTTGGATGTGTCCGTTGATGAGAGGTTAAACTGGAAGCAACACATTGATGGTCTACTGAAACTCTGAGTTCAGCTACGTATGCTATTAGGATTATTGCAAATTTTGGTGATAAGAATCTCAGTAAGTTAGCTTACTATGCCTACTTTCATTCACTGCTTTCGTATGGCATCATATTCTGGGGTAATTCATCGTTGAGTAGAAAAGTATTCATTGCTCAAAAACGTGTAATCAGAATAATTGCTGGAGTCCACCCACGGTCATCCTGCAGACATCTATTTAAGGATCTAGGGATCCTCACAGTAACCTCACAGTATATATATTCACTTGTTAAATTTGTTGATAATAATCCAACCCAGTTCAAAAGTAATAGCAGTGTGCATAACTATAACACCAGGAGAAAGGATGATCTTCACTATGCAGGGTTAAATCTGACTTTGGCACAGAAAGGGGTAAATTATGCTGCCACAAAAGTCTTTGGTCACCTACCAAACAGCATCAAAAGCCTGACAGATAGCCAACTAACATTTAAAAATAAATTAAACGAATTTCTAGATGACAACTTCTTCTACTCATTGGCTGAATTTTTAGATATAAATTAACAAGTATTAATCTAATCTAATCTAACCCACTCAGGTGTTTCAGTGCTTTGTCAAACTCTTCACGCAGTATCATGTCTCCCATTTCATCTTCATGTACATCCTCTTCCATTTCCATAGTATTGTCCTCAAGTACATCGCCCTTGTATAGACCCTCTATATACTCCTTCCACCTTTCTGCTTTCCCTTCTTTGCTTAGAACTGGGTTTCCATCAAAGCTCTTGATATTCATGCAAGTGGTTCTTCTTTCTCCAAAGGCCTCTTTAATTTTCCTGTAGGCAGTATCTATCTTACCCCTAGTGAGATAGGTCTCTACATCCTTACATATGTCCTCTAGCCACCCCTCTTATCCATTTTGCACTTCCTGTCGATATCATTTTTGAGACGTTTGTATTGCTTTTTGCCTGCTTCATTTGCTGCATTTTTATATTTTCTCCTTTCATCAATTAAATTCAATATTCCTTCTGTTACCCAAGGGTTCTACTAGCCCTCGTCTTTTTACCTATTTGATCCTCTGCTGCCTTCACTATTTCATCCCTCAAAGCGACCCATTCTTCTTCTACTGTATTTCTTTCCGCCATTCCTGTCAATTGTTCCCTTATGCTCTCCCTGAAACTCTCTACAACCTCTGGTTTAGTCAGTTTATCCAGGTCCCATCTCCTTAAATTCCCACCTTTTTGCAGTTTCTTCAGTTTTAATCTACAGTTCATAATCAATAGATTGTGGTCAGAGTCCACATCTGCCCCTGGAAATGTCTTACAGTTTAAAACCTGGTTCCTAAATCCCTGTCTTACCATTATATAATCTTTCTGATACCTTTTAGTATCTCCAGGGTTCTTCCAAGTATGCAACCTTCTTTCATGATTCTTGAACCAAGTGTTAGCTATGGTTAAGTTATGCTCTGTGCAAAATTCTACCAGGCGGCTTCCTCTTTCATTTCTTACCCCCAATCCATATTCACCTACTATGTTTCCTTCTCTCCCTTTTCCTACTCTTGAATTCCAGTCACCGATGACTATAAAATTTTCGTCTCCCTTCACTACCTGAATAATTTCCTTTATCGTATCATACATTTCATCAATTTCTTCATCATCTGCAGAGCTAGTTGGCATATAAACTTGTACTACTGTAGTAGCCGTGGGCATACTACAGGTAATAAAATTTTCAAAGGCTACTTTTTGCATATAGAAAAGGCAGTAGTGATTTTCCTCCAGATCTTCTTCCATGTTGTGGTCAAATCCGATCTGTGACCGTGATAAGGCGTCTGCAGTAATGTTCTGACTGCCGGGGATATATTCTATCGAAAAACTGTACTGCTGCAGATATGATGCCCACAGAAGGTCGGCGGAAGGTCGGCGGCTGTCCTGATTTGTTCAGTACGAAAACGTTACATTCGTTTATTGTACCTACAACGTCCTGCCCCTGGCGTCCGTTCTGTCGGCATGCCAGAGGTCGACCGTGCATGGATGTCGGTGTGTATTAGGAAGCGTCTCCCTCTGGCGAACTGTGTTACCTTTCTTACTTTATTTGTAAATGCTTGTATTTCGAGTGAATATTGACCATATATGGAAGAGATTATCCTGTGTTACCGTGTGTTCCTGTCTTCAGCTGTGTAATTTGTGACACTATCTGTGCTTTTGCCACCACGATTGCTGCCTTTGCATGTGTGGAACATGTTATTACTGTGTTATTAGTTTAATTAGCTCTGTCCCCACTACGTCACTTCCCATGCAGTTTAGTTGGAAAAGTTTCATTTTGTTGGTGGATATTTTTACAGATGTAGCTTCTCTGATCTAACTCTGTACGGTCACAGGAAACAAGTTCGCGCGCACATAAGAAATCGTTGTACATTCGTGTACAGTCTATTCCTCCACCCCTTCTTGAGCATTCCCGTCCCATGAGTTTGATTAAGATTGGGTGGTCTGTTGGTAGATTTACCGTTCAGAGTATCATTCTATCTGATTGTTCAGTGGTTGGAAAACATTTTATCCCCGTCTGGATATTTGAAATGTATTACCATTTAGAGCTGTCTGGAAAATGTCTATTTTCTCGTCTACTGAGACACAGGTTACTTTCAAATTCCTCGTATATTAGCTCGCTTTTGTCTGTTGTACTTTGTTTGTCATGTTTATTACTTGATCCTTTGTTGCTTGTTGCGTTGCTATTTGTTTTGTGTGTGCGTGTGTGTGTGTGTGTGTGTGTGCGCCTGTAAACACGTGCCACGTCAGTGCTCTTGGAAGAGAGCTGTGGCGGTGATGTGGGTCTGTTGTTCCCTCGTAGTGATTTGCGCAGATGGAAAAATAATCGAGATTCGAGCAGTGATTAAGTACTTTGTAAAGAAAGGTATGAAAGCAAAGGACATTCACGACGATTTCCAGAATACACTGGGGGCTCTGCTCCTTCATAGTCAACTGTTGCCAAGTGGACAAATGATTTTAAATTTGGTCGGGAGAGCTTATATCATTATCCGTGCAGTGGTCGACCAAGATGTATCAATACTCCTGAAATCATTGCAAAAGTGCACAAAATGGTCACGGTGGATCGCCAATTGAATGTGCGTGAAATTTCTCACACTTGCCGGATGTCATCTGAAAGGGTATATCACATTTTAAATGAAGAATTAGAAATGAAGATGGGTGTCGCGACTCATGGCGCTGGGTCAATGTGCGGTCGCCATGGCAAAATTATACGAACTAAGATATGAATTGTTGCCACACACGCCTTATTCACTTGACATGCCTCCGTCAGACTTCCATGTTGTTGTTGCGGTCTTTAGTCCAGAGACTGGTTTGATGCAGCTCTCCATGCTATTGTCCGCCCCAGTAGCTGAGTGGTCAGCGTGACGGATTGCCGTCCTCCGGGCCCGGGTTCGATTCCCGGCTGGGTCGGAGATTTTCTCCGCTCAGGGACTGGGTGTTGTGTTGTGTTCATCATCATTTCATCCCCATCCGGCGTGCAGGTCGCCCAATGTGGCGCCGAATGTGATAAGACCTGCGCCAAGGCGGCCGGACCTGCCCCGCGAGGGGCCTCCCGGCCAATGACGCCAAACGCTCATCATCATCATCCATGCTATTCGATCCTACGCAAGCTTCTTCATCTCCCAGTATCTACTGCAACCTACATCCTTCTGAATCTGCTTAGTGTATTCATCTCTTGGTCTCCCTTTATGACTTTTACCCTCCACGCTGCCCTTCAGTACTAAATTGGTGATCCCTTGATGCCTCTGAATGTGCCCTACCAACCGATCCCTTCTTCTAGTCAAGTTGTGCCACAAATTTCTCTTCTCTCCAAATCTATTCAATACCTCCTCATTAGTTATGTGATCTACCCATCTAATCTTCAGCATTCTTCGGTAGCACCACATTCTCTTCTTGTGCAGACTTCCATATCTTCCCAAAACTGAAATTTTTTTTCTTGGTGGACGAAGATTCAGTTCAAATGAAGAATCGATAGCCGTAGTTGACAACTATTTTGCAGACCTGGAGGAAACTCATTTTCGAGAGGGAATCAAGGCACTTGAACATCGTTGGACCAAGTGCATTAATCTACAAGGAGACTACACTAAAAAATAAAAATAGTTTCAGTGATGATAGTACTTTTCTTCCATTCCATTCCGAGAACTTTTCAAACCACCCTCGTATCTGTTTGTATTCCTATAGTGGCTGTGTTACCTTTTCGTTCTTGTGCCAGGATTGTTTTACTGTTAGCTGTTTTAGAGGTCTTCTTGTCTTCATTTACAGCATTTGTGTTTAATCTGAGTGTTGGAGTATCGCGTGTGTTGTGTTGGTCGTCTTTGCTTTCTGTCTGTAGCGTGTCTGGGCTGTGTATGCTGCTTCAGTATATAAACCGTATTGGTTTTATTCTGTTTTTACGGTTTGTTGTGTCATATTCTATTTTATTTTCTGCATTTTCGTATTGCGTGCTTGTAGCCCGCGTGTTCCTCATTTGAGCTTCCCTGTTGGGTGCGACGTGTGCTACTGTGGCGCCGTATGTCATTCTCTGCATGACTCGCATGTATATTACTTTTATTTTATCTATATTGTGTATATTTCTACATGTTACTTCATTTACACAGATATCATCTACTTCTAGTTCCTCAGTTCGTAACAGCGTTACATATTGGAATGTTGCCCACTGAAAGAGTTCACGTTTGATTTGCCTAGCTACGTAATAGTCCAAGGCTCCTTGTGTGCATGCATCGTCGTTGTAATCTTCTTTCTTCTTATTTATCGTCGCCTTATCCCACGTCACGTAGGGTCGGCGTTGCTCTTCTGGATCCTTCTCCTCCATAGTACTCTATCCATTGCCTCTTCCTTCTTCCATCCTTTCTCCCTTTAAGTCCCCGGATATCTTACCCTTCCACCTCATCTTCGGTCTTCCTCTCCTTCTTGCTCCTTCAATCTTTATATCTTCAACTCTGTTTCCGATATACTCTTCCCCTTTTCTCTGCAAGTGTCCGTACCACCTTAGTCTGCTCTCTTGTATCTTTTTCCCCATGGGTCCCACTTTCACAGCTGCTCTAACAAATTCATTTCTAATCCTGTCCTTCCTTGTTACCCCACACATCCACCTCAGCATCCTCATTTCCGCCACTTCCATCTTCCTTTCCTGGGCTATTGTGATTGGCCATGTCTCTGCCCCGTATATCACAGCAGGCCTTACCACCGACTTGTACACTTTCCCTTTCAACCCAGTGCTCACCTTCTTGTCACACAACATTCCACTCATTTTCCTCCAGTTGTTCCAACCGCAATTTATTCGGTGTTGTATCTCGCTGTCCAGTCCTCCATTCCTCTGTATGTACGGCCCCAGGTATTTAAATTTGCAGACCGATTTCAGCTCATCATCCTGGATCTTGCAAGACCTCATCTGCTCATCCTTCAGTGCTAAATATTCTGACTTTGTCCCGCTAATTTTCATCCCTCTTTCTTCTAGTGCCTTCCTCCAATCCTCCAGCTTTTCCTCAAGTCTGTCGATGCTCTGCTCACAAAGAACCACATCATCTGCAAACATCATATTCCACGGCGCTTCCTTCTTCACAATTTTCACCAGCACATCCATAATCAGGTCAAAGAGGTAGGGACTAAGCGTAGACCCTTGATGTAACCCTACTTTTACTGGAAACTTCTTTGTCATGCCCCACACTACTTCTCACCTGTGTCATTGCTCCTCTGTACATTTCTTTCACTACCCTCACATACTTCTTTGGCACGCACTGCTCTCTCATGCTTCTCCATATTTCGACCCTTGGGACTCTGTCATATGCTTTCTCCAAATCAATGAAAGCCTTATGTAGATCGGCTTGTAGTTCCCCGTGTCTTTCCACTATCAGCCTTAAAGCATGTATTGCATCAGTCATTCCTCTTCCAGGCATGAACCCAAACTGTTCTTCACACACCACAGTCTCCTTGTGTAATCTTGCTTCTATAACTCTTTCCCAAATTTTCATTGTGTGTGCCATAAGTTTAATACCTCTATAGATACTGCAGTCCTGCACATCACCTTTCCCTTTAAATATTGGGATCAGTACGCTAGTTCTCCACTCGTCTGACATCTCCTCCTGTCGCCAAATCATCTTCATTAAATCCCAAAGGAGCCCAATTCCCTTTTTACCGAGACACTTCCATACCTCAATGGGGATCTAGTCTGGGCCAACTGCCTTCCCACTTTTCATCTTTCGACTTCATCTCTACTTATATCCATCGTTAATCCTTCATTTGCCCCTCCTTCCTCAGTTTTCACCCTTTCATTTTCTTCATTCAGCAATTTCTCAAAATAATTCAACCACCTTTGGATTATTTTTCCATGGTCATGCATAATTATTCCTGTTTCATCTTTCATTTGTTTTATTGCTGTTAGATCCTTAGAAGCTTTATCTCTTGATTTGCCTACCCATATCAGTTGTCTCATATCCTGATTTTTCTGTAGTTGTTCGTATGCCTCCCTTACACGGGATGCATCGTCAATGTAATCAGTGATGCGAAAATATTTTTCTCCTTTCATGGCACTCATGAGGAAAGAGGATCTACGTTCCACTCAGTCAATTGCTTGTGATAACCCTAAGTGTTACCTCCAGGCTACTGCGCCCCTCCATGCTTGTCTTTCTGTGGAGGGTGACTTGTATTTCCTGTTACAGCAGCCGGCCGCGGTGGTCTAGAGGTTCCGGCGCTGCAGTCCGGAACCGCGGGACTGATACGGTCGCAGGTTCTAATCCTGCTTCGGGCATGGGTGTGTGTGATGTCCTTAGGTTAGTTAGGTTTAAGTAGTTCTAAGTTCTAGGGGACTTATGACCTAAGATGTTGAGTCCCATAGTGCTCAGAGCCATTTGAACCATTTGAACCTGTTACAGCTGTGCTGGACTGTCTGTGTAATGGCAGGGTGGGATGCTGTTTCATCTGTTTCGTATTCTGTTATATTATTAAACATCTTCCAGGAAGCCATAGTCGGTTCTATCTACTTGTGTCTCGTAGATTTGCCTGTATGTAGGGCTATCTCGTCCCCAACTTTATTGCGTGTTCTGTTGCGCTGTTTGCATGGTATAAAGCCAACAGTGATACCTTCTGTGCAGTCAGTCACTTTGTAATCAGGCTTTTCACATTTACCACACACTTGCTCTTTGTAACACCATTTTGTTGGGTGACCATATCCAAACAGTTAAAGCATTTCTGGACCGCCACAAACTCTTTAACACTAAGTTATACAGATTGGATGTAGGTTCTGTCCCTTTGTAATAACTGCTGGTGAGCTCATGGGGTGACCTCAGTTACGTCATTTACCGCTCGTTTTACCCTTGAACCCGTTTTGAATTTGATTGTTACATTTTCTGCGACTTTTCTTTGGATGTGTGGTTGCTAAGATTAATTTCGTTCAGTTCCTCCAAGAAGTCATGATCTGTTAAGCTTGTTGGAACGTTATACACTGATGTCTCGGGCGTTTCCCGTTTCTTCCATAACTTTTCTTTTGTCTTCCTGAGTTTCAGTTTCCAAAATTACAGTACTAGTTGTCTTTCTGATTGCTTTGTCCTTAATTTTGTTGTGTCTTGCATTTAATATCTTAGTAATTATGTCTCTCATTACTTGTGGATTTTTGGGTACTTTCTGATTTGAAGAACAGTACAATGGTTTGTTTTGATCTAGTTTTCAGAATGCGTTGTTCTACCTTGCTTTTTGGTTTTCCTGTATTGGCTGCTGCAGCGACTGCCGCAAACGATGTAGCAGTATGTTTGGTCTCTGTATGCATTTTTTTTATTTTCAGCTTTCAGTTCGGCCTCCAGACGCTGTATGCGATCTGGCTGTTTCTCTCAATAACCTGTCATTTTCTGCTCACAGTTCTTCATTCTGTCCATAAATCTTCGCCTCTCCTTGAGCCAATACCCATAATTTGTTCTTAATCGGTGCAGGCATAATCAATGACACTCTCTTGTCTTTAAGTGTTTTCCTCAACTGTGCCAATATCTCACCTACAGCCTTTGTCATTTGCATCTCCATGATTCTTCGTCTGAGTGTTAGATCCCCAAGAATGTCTATGTGGTGTCCCTTGTGTTAATCTACCCGATGGGGTATCATCTAGACTGTTGCTGCGGCCCCCAGTGGGGGTATTATTCACATTCACAATATTCATGGCTGCAAAAGCCAGATTTTGCGATTTTCGTCGCTCCTAGTGTTCGCATTGTTTATGCAAACAAGATGATGTTGACCATTTGGGAACCTATTGCACGCTTCCTAAGTATTACACAATGTGAGATTTTACGAGTTCGCTCCAGGTCTCTTTTACGACAGCTCTATTACTTAAAACAGTCTCCATACTGTTATAAATTGCGACATATATTCTAGTTTCTTTAGCTGTAGTGTGAATGGATCGCACAGGGCAAAAATAAGTCCCATGCTAGTTGACGTTTGATGGTTTGCTTTTCTTGTAGCCACTCACTAGAGATGGGCAAAGTCGTTCATCCTTGGGAACTAGTTCAGTGGTGATCGCTCTTTTCTGGGAACCGTTCATTTTTACTCGTTCACTGTTCATTGTGCTTGGTATATGGTATGAAAAATTGAAAATTAGTAGCATAGTTGACTGAAGATGGAAGGCACCAAGAGGGGGACTTGCCTCCCCCCTGGAATACAGAGTTTTTATTCATAACAGAATTCTCACACACTTGTAATTTTCGTGATTCTGCAAAACATCTCGTTTAGCCAACTGTAGCGTTATGTGGCTGATCGGAGTGAAATAATATAAGGTGGCGCACGAAAAACCGGCCCCGAGTACAGACTGCTCGCCAATTACGCACGATTTGTTGACCGCTACGAGCAGAATAGATAAACATGTCATAATTAGGCAGTGAAGAAGTAACAAATAAGCTAATGCAAACAATTTCGACACAATAGATGACAATTCGTAAGCGACAGAGAGCAGTCTAGCATTCGGGGCCGATTTTTCGTGCGCCACCCTGTGCCACTGAAATAATATTGTAGGAGTTATCGTATTCTCTTTACAAAATGTGACACCATATGCCTTCCATAACAATGAACTTGCTCTTTTACCTTGGATCAAAAAAAGACGGAAAATGGCCACTCGTGTGTGCCGTGCCGACGTCCTTTGCGTGCGTAATAACAAAAAATTTTGCCTTTTTACAAGTATTTCTTCTGCTGTTTATCGAAATAGTGAAGTACGCTGATACGCCGTTTTGTTACCTGAAAAAATGTATGTATTACATACCACGTAATTTTATGTAGTTAACGTAATTATAAAATACATTTTAATTACCGGTCGTGGACGCTGAATATAATACGAAAAGAACCAGAAGTTCAGAGTTCGAAAAAGGTTTGAAACAGATCTAGAATGGGCGTGCGAAGTGAACGAAACGAACAACTCGATACTGAATTAACTATGAGCAGTCGGCAGTGGAACTGCGACGAGTGGCCACGCGAAGGACGAGTCCGGCCGGCCGAGCGAGACCGAGACAGACGGGAACGGCACCGAGGTTGTAACGAGACCGGCCGTTTCCCGCTCCCGGGAACTATAATTAGAAAGCCGCGACCGAAGTGAACTTTGAAAGACCGTTCCTTAGAATTCATTCTCGCTCATTCCGTTCATCTCGGTGAACCGCTCCTTTGGACTCGTTAGTTCGCAGACGACCAGTCTCTACCACTCACTTGCATGTCCTGAAGCAGCCGTTGCTGACGTGTCTGCTGTTTCCACAGTCGCCGACGTCGCAAACCGAGTCTGTCGCCAAAAGGGGATGGGATGTCCCCAGTGGCTGGCAGCATGTCAGCTGGTACGCCGGCGCTGTTGCTGATTTATGCTTTTCTGACAAGTGGTTCAAATGGCTCTGAGCACTATGGGACTTAACTTCTGGGGTCATCAGTCCCCTACAACTTAGAACTAGTTAAACCTAACTAACCTAAGGACATCACACACATCCATGCCAGTGGCAGGATTCGACCCTGCGACCGTAGCGGTCGCGCGGTTCCAGACTGTAGCTCCTAGAACCGCTCGGCCACTCTAGCCGGCTTTGCTGACATTTCACAGCCTGCCACACTACGACCCGGACCACAGGGAATGATTGTTACACACATGCGAAATTCGTTAACGGTATGTGCACGTCTTTTGTGACTAGAGTTTCATCTCCATGGATTGTACTCACTCGCAGTGGCACTGATGGCACTACCTGCACTCGCTAACAGATTGCGAACTTTATCGGCTCCCGCTTTCCACCATAAACGCTTAGTGCAACCGGAGTGGACGTTAACCTACTACCGACACGGTGGCCATCATGGTTATTAATCAAAGGATTAATAAGCTTCACAGCTCCAATGAAAAACGTATTGTCACTTAACATGGAGGAAACGTACTTTCACCCAGGGTGTTGTGTATTTTCATCTGGAGGAAAGTATATTTTTAACTGGGAAATCCCGAATGTTTGTCTCTTGCCCATGTATACATACTGTCTTTTTAGTGAAACGATTTCACTTTCCAGGTAATTAAATTCATTCACTTCCTCAGTTGTTTCATTTTTCACCTTGACCGCTGTCTCGTTTTCTTTGTTTCTGCTACAGACTAGAGCTTCTATTTTACCTGTGTTTACTGTCATTTGGAATTCGTCTACCATCATTCCACCCATTGTGTTCAGGATTTTATGTAGATCTCCTCCACTTTCTGCAGTTAGTGTTATATCATCGACATCTCTGCATATCTACATTATTTCCATTAATTATTGCATCTATGTTTACTGGTTCTCTCATTGCCTTCTGTATATAGAGATTGAATAACTGTACGGATAGGGAGCAACCTTGCTATACCGCCTTTTGAATGCTAGCTGGTTCATCTTTACGAGGTGCATTCAAGTTCTAAGGCCTCCGATTTTTTTTTCTAATTAACTACTCACCCGAAATCGATGAAACTGGCGTTACTTGTCGACGTAATGGCCCTGCAGACGCACACATTTTTCACAACGCTGACGCCAGGATTCCATGGCAGCGGCGAAGGCTTCTTTAGGAGTCTGTTTTGACCGCTGGAAAATCGATGGGGCAATAGCAACACGGCTGGTGAATGTGCGGCCACGGAGAGTGTCTTTCATTGTTGGAAAAAGCCAAAAGTCACTAGGAGCCAGGTCAGGTGAGTAGGGAGCATGAGGAATCACTTCAAAGTTGTTATCACGAAGAAACTGTTGCGTAATGTTAGCTCGATGTGCTGGTGCGTTGTCTTGGTGAAACAGCACACGCGCAGCCCTTCCCGGACGTTTTTGTTGCAGTGCAGGAAGGAATTTGTTCTTCAAAAGTTTCGTAAGATGCACCTGTTACCGTAGTGCCCTTTGGAACGCAATGGGTAAGGATTACACCCTCGCTAGCTGTCCCAGAACATGGACACCTTCATTTTTTCAGCACTGGTGGTTACCCGAAATTTTTTTGGTGGCGGTGAATCTGTGTGCTTCCATTGAGCTGACTGGCGCTTTGTTTCTGGATTGAAAAATGGCATCCACGTCTCATCCATTGTCACAACCGACGAAAAGAAAGTCCCATTCATGCTGTCGTTGCGTGTCAACATTGCTTGGCAACATGCCACACGGGCAGCCATGTGGTTGTCCGTCAGCATTCATGGTACCCACCTGAATGACGCTTTTCGCATTTTCAGGTCGTCATGCAGGATTGTGTGCACAGAACCCACAGAAATGCCAACTCTGGAGGCGATCTGTTCAACAGTCATTCAGCGATCCCCCAATCAATTCTCTACACTTTCTCGATCATTTCGTCAGACCGGCTTGTGCGAGCCCGAGGTTGTTTCGGTTTGTTGTCACATGATGTTCTGCCTTCAGTAAACTGTCGCACCCACAAACGCACTTTCGACGCATCCATAACTCCATCACCACATGTCTCCTTCAACTGTCAATGAATTTCAATTGGTTTCACACCACGCAAATTCAGAAAACGAATGATTGCACGCTGTTCAAGTAAGGAAAATGTCGCCATTTTAAGTATTTAAAACAGTTCTCATTCTCGCCGCTGGCGGTAAAATTCCATCTGCCGTACGGTGCTGCCATCTCTGGGACGTATTGACAATGAACGCGGCCTCATTTTAAAACAAAGCGCATGTTTCTATCTCTTTCCAGTCCGGAGAAAAAAAATCAGAGGCCTTAGAACTTGAATGCACCTCGTATTTCTATGTTAAACTGCTCCGATTTAATGTATGTAGGTATTATATAAATGTATTCTCTCTAAAGCTCATTCCTGATTCACAAGGAATATTGAATAATACATTTCAGTTGACATCATCAAATTCTTTCTCAAGGTCTATAAGTGCTATGAATGTACCCTTACCCTTCTTCAGCTGTTTCGCTATCACTTGCCTCAGTGGCAACATTGCTTGTCTTGTTACCACATATTTTGTAAAACCATGCTGGTCTTCAGATCACTGAGCCTCTATTTCTTTTTCCATTCTTCTGAGAGCAATTTTGGTGATTACTCTCGGTGCGTGGCACACCAGGCTCAGTGGTTTGATGTTGCCCACACGTCCTTGCGTATGGTTTTTTAGGTAATGATGCTATTATGCATTTAATAAAGTTTTCTAATAACTCTGCAGACCTGTAAATATCACCTACCAAGTCATAAAGTGCCATCTCCGATTTATTACCCAACCTTTTAAATACACACATCAAAAAAAGCTTTGCATCACCTCGGTTCCGAGAGTTCTGGAACCTGTACAGTAAATTGGAATAGAGATCAACATGCACTTTTTATTACTCATGGAAACCACACATTGCATACAGTGAGACCTTCAGAAGTGGTGGTCCAGATTGCTGTACACATCAGTAGCTCTACGTAGCACATCCTCTTGCATTGATGCAAGCCTCTATTCATCCTGGCATACTATCTATAAGTTCATCAAGGCACTGTTGGTCTGGATTGTTCCACTCCTCAACGGCGATTCAGAGTAGATCCCTCAGAGTGGCTGGTGGGTCACATCGTGCATAAACAGCCCTTTTCAATCCATCCCAGGCACATTCGATAGGGTTCATGTCTGGAAAACGGATTGGCCACTCGTCCATGAAGGCGAATGGGTCGCCAATATGTTGCCGATACGGTTGCGCTATCAGTCGGAGGATGGCATTCACGTATTGTACAGCCGTTATCGCGCCTTCCATGACCACCAGCAGTCTGTGTCGGCCCCACATAATGCCACCCCAAAACATCCGGGAACCTCCACCTTGTAACCTTCCCGTATAAAAATTATAATTTTTTTATGTCTTAACTGATGAAAACTGATAAATTTTGACGTAAGCAGCGCTACGACATGGCCCTGTGAAATCAATCTGAATAAACTGAAAAATTCTTACCTCATGGTGGTGTCGCCGGATAACACCGTTTATATATCTGCTCGTGAATGGCAAAGCTTAGTGCAATGCTGGCCTATCTGCTAATACTGGACAACATTTATCTGAGATCTGAATTACTAGAAAATCTGACTTTACTTAGTGACACAGGTGCACAGCTGGTCGTCTGATTACTAAAGAACACATGACTATGATCTGAGAATATCTCAGAAATATTTAAATTTAAATAAATGACTGGATCGGGACTGGTAATGACTTAAGGCAAAATTATTCCTTCTTTTTTTGCTGACTGGTAAAAATTATATTCTGAAAATCTTTTACATTGTTGATAAAGATGTGCAATCCATTATATGAAAAATTGAATATTACAAATCTGTGCCAACTGGTGCTGACGAATCACAAAAAGATTGAAACAAATTCATATTAACATCTCAGACAAGTGACTTAACTACGTGCATGCCAATATAAATGATAAAATTTACCTTACAGTACATGCCTATGAACTGTGCTGTACCAGCGACAGACCACAGATGCCCTGTAGCACTGACCGACTGCAACTACTGCCGAGACTGCTCTGACCTGGGACTCTATGGCAGCAAAGATATTTTCTGTCACAGGCAGCGCGTGAGCAATATATCGAGCCGGCCGGAGTAGCCGAGCGGTTCTAGGCGCTACAGTCTGGAACCGTGCGACCGCTACGGTTGCAGGTTCGAATCCTGCCTCGGGAATGGATGTGTGTGATGTCCTTACGTTAGTTAGGTTTAAGTAGTTCTAAGTTCTAGGGGACTGATAACCTCAGCAGTTAAGTCCGATAGTGCTCAGAGCCATTTGAACCAATATATAGAAATTACATTTGCTCCCAGCAGGGTGATGAACCCCTTACATAACCCTCCAGTGGGGGTAAAAATTTGTCAACGATGGTAAGTTAATTGGACTTGCCGTGAGCAACAAATTTTTCTGTTGCGAATAGATATGAACTATTTAGTTTACTAAGTCTACAAAATGAGTTTTGGTAATTAATATACATCTGTTTTACATAATTATAGAGTATATATGAAATCATTGACAAATTAAGTAAGTACTGAACATACAAAGGTAGGATGAGTATTAAGAATCAGATAAAGTGCACAAGCACTGTATAAGTCTTTAGTATCTTTTATAAGAAGAAGGTGAGGAATGGAAAGGATAGCATCATGGTTGTAGCACAGTGGGGTGCACATAGATGCATTGAAAAGTCCATATCTTTTCACAGAAGACAACACCAGGTGTGACAATCTGAAGGTCTCTTTTCCGAAGCATTTATCAGTGTAACCAAGAACTGAAG
This sequence comes from Schistocerca cancellata, assembly GCF_023864275.1. NCBI lineage: Eukaryota > Metazoa > Arthropoda > Insecta > Orthoptera > Acrididae > Schistocerca > Schistocerca cancellata. The sequence continues at coordinate 569,394,211 of NC_064626.1, forward strand.
TGTAGTATTAATATTGCATGTTGCCCCTTTGGTAGTACATTAGGTACACCAAGCAGTAGGCCCATAATAGCATCTCTGTTGGTCAGTGTGGAGGACAGGTTGATATGACAACACCACATTCTTGTAGAATCCATAATCTGTACATCAACGTAGAATTAGTGCAAAAAGTCCAAATAGAATGCTCCATGACTATGAGGGTGGGAAAGATACAGGAAAGTCTCATTAATTAGTGATAAGTGGGTCAGAGGTTGAAGGACACATTTGGTCTTATAACATTTTGTGAAAATTACGTTATTGACATCAATCCAAAGTTACAAAGTATAAGCCGAGTTTCTGTCCCATAACATATGTAAGGTAAGCTCACATGAGAGTTCCATTGGCGGTGTTACATAGGTATATACTTGATTTCACATAATAAGTAGAACAAGGAAAAAAATTATGTTACTCATTTATGTGGCTTTTAGGAAGCTTTACATGAAAATTTTACAAAATGTTGTGGCGTTCAAAGGCCAAACAATAAAATTAAAACATTAAATAAGTGTAACATAGGAATCATTAGTAGTAATCATATATTCTTAGCTGGAGAAATGTTGGCAATCAGTGGCCTGTCAAAATTTCATTAACTGATACAGATGATATACAAATCATTATCCAGAAATAGGTGTTATTACATGTAGCATTGAGCTGCTAGTAAGAACATATAATATTGTGCAAGTGACATGAGAGATACTTAAAATGTATGTCATTTAACTTAGTGATCAGGGCGCCTAGCCTAATGATAAATACAGGTAATGGAATCTATACATAAGACAAGAACGGAATTTTGCAATACATTTTGGACTAGCAATGCATTGCTTTGGGATTAATGGTTAACTGCTTTTGATTTACTGCTGGAAATAAAATGATTAACGTCATTTGTCATTCGTCATGAGTCAGCTGCAGCAAGGTTATCAAATAAGTAAAGTTGTAAGTAGGTTGTTTAGGTTTTTATGTTGGTAGCGTCACGTAGCGCTCTGTATGAAAATCACTGACTGTGCTGTGTGCAGTCTGTGGCTGGTTTGCATTGTTGGAATTTGCTATTGTAGTGTTGGGCAGTTAGCTGTTAACAGCGCTTAGCGTTGTGCAGTTGGAGGTGAGCCGCCAGCAGTGGTGGATGTGGGGAGAGAGATGGCGGAGTTTTGAGAGCGCATGATCTGGACGTGTGTCCACCAGAGACAGTAAATTTGTAAGACTGGATGTCATGAACTGATATATATATTATGACTTTTGAGCATTATTAAGGTAAATACATTGTTTGTTCTCTATCAAAATCTTTCATTTGCTGACTATGCCTATCAGTAGTTAGTGCCTTCAGTAGTTAGAATCTTTTAGTTAGCTGGCAGTAGTGGCGCTTGCTGTACTGCAGTAGTTCGAGTAACGAAGATTTTTGCGAGGTAAGTGATTCATGAAAGGTATAGGTTATTGTTAGTCAGGGCCATTCTTTTGTAGGGATTTTTGAAAGATAGATTGCGTTGCGCTAAAAATATTGTGTGTCAGTTTAGTGTTGGTCAGAATAAGTAAAGAGAGTAATGTCTGAGTACGTTCAGTTTTGCTCAGCTGTTTGGAAAGCAAATAACATAAGAGGTTTATCAGCACAGTAATTCATACATTTTTCTAAGGGGACGTTTCAAAGTACGTATATGTGATCACATTCATGAATGATAGAAAAAATTCATATTAACATCTCAGCCAAGTGACTTAACTACGCGCATGCCAATAAAAATAATTTACCTTACAATACATGGCTATGGACTGTGCTGTACCAGCGACAGACTACAACTGCAGTGTAGCAGCGAGCGACTGCAACAACTGCCGAGACTGCTCTGACTGGCGACTCTGTAGCAGCAAAGATATTTTCTGTCGGAGGCAGCGTGTGAGCAGTACATCGAAATTACATCTGCTCCAGCAGGGTGATGAACCCCATACAACCTTGCTGCATTCTCTGGACAGTGTGTCTAAGGCATTCAACCTGACCGATTTGCCTCCAAACACGTCTCCGACGATTGTCTGGCTGAAGGCGTATGCGTCCCTCATCAGTGAAGAGAACGTGATGCCAGTCCTGAGAAGTCCATTCGGCATGTTTCTGGACCCATCTGTGCCGTGCTGCATGGTGTCGCGGTTGCACAGATGGACCTCGCCATGGACGTCGGGAGTGAAGTTACGCATCATGCAGCCTATTGCACACAGTTCGAGTCGTAACACGACACCCTGTGGCTCCACGAAAAGCGTTATCCAACACGGTGGCGTTGCTGTCAGGGTTCCTCCAAGCCATTATCCGTAGGTAGCGGTCATCCACTGCAGTAGTAGCCTTTGGGCGGCCTGAGAGAGACATACCATTTCCTGTCTATCTGTACCTCCCCCATGTCCGAAAAACATCGCTTTGCTTCACTCCGAGACGCCTGGACACTTCCATTGTTGAGAGCCCTTCCTGGCACAAAGTAACAATGCAGACGCGATCGAACCGCGGTATTGACCGTCTAGGCACGGCTGAACTACGGACAACACGAGTCGTATACCTCCTCCATGGTGGACTAATCGGCTGTCGGACCCCCTCCGTCCAAAAGGCGCTGCTCATGCATGGTTGTTCACATCTTTGGGCGGGTTTAGTGACAGCTGTGAACAGTCAAAGGGACTGTGTCTGCGATACAATATTCACAGTAAACATCTGTCTTCAGGAGTTCTGGTAACTGGGGTGATGCATAACTATTTTTGATGTATGTAGTTCTCCATGTATGCCATCTGTTCCTGGAGCCTCCCCTTCTCTAAGGCCCTTTAGTACTTTCTCATACTATTCTTTCATGGTAGGAGCCTCCATATCATCCAGCTCCACTTCTTTATATTCATACTGGTTCTCCAGCTGGAACATACTTAATCTTGACACGCTATTCCAGCGGTACACCTGGCCGCAGTTTTCAAGTGAGTACGTGGTCCACTAACTCACCGTAACTGAAATCAAACCACAGCGGCAGCTTCTTTGTAACCCACCTGTAGGTCCATCACATGTGAGTTAACATAGCTGCCCTCTAGTGCAAAGCACGATGGCGCACCTGTTGTGAAAACTCGCGGAAATAATAAATCGATATTAAACTCTGTTGACACCTTTTGAAGACCGAAACAAAAACCATTGTTTTTTAATGTCTAACAAAAGAGGATTCGAAATCTTACTTAAAGGATACCCTGTACCTCTGTTTATAATATTGCCAGGCAGCCAGGTTTCAATAGTTTCTTTCAATACAAAGTCACAATAATGGGACTCACAGGCAACCACCAGTGTTTCATCGTACATTTTATGTCCTCCAGTAAGACGATGTTCCGCAACTGCACATTTTTCTGGCTGAAATAAATGCATGTAGCGATGGTACTCCATACAGCGACCCTGGACTGTACGAGTCGTTTGACTAATATAGGTTTCCCCTCGATGGTAGAGAATTTTGCCGACACAGGGCTTCCTAAAACCGAAGTCATCCTATACTGAGCACAACTGCATTTCACTTTTACCTAGCGGACACTTTAAATGTCAAATGTCTTCAAAATTCTTCTGTTGGTTCCCATGAAAGTCAAATCTGTAGAGCATGACGGATCTGATTGACTGTATACACATTCTGCTTGAACACTGCTTTTAGATGATCCATTTCTTATGTCAAACTATCTGCGTCGAACATGGCATAAGCTCTTTTGACCTGTAGGACCCCTTTGTGTGGGCATGATGGATGACAACTTGATGCGTGAAGACATCGGTCTGTAGGAGTCAGTTTACCATAAACTCCGTGTTCTAACGTCGCATCATCTCTCCTGTAGAACAAGACATAAAAATAGAAGTCAACGTCCATCGTGAACTCAATATTGGGATGCAGACAATTAAAATGATCTAGGAAATGATCCAGAGCATCCCTCCCACGTGGCCATACCATTTATGCATCGTCGACATATCTCCAAAAACAAGTTGGTTTTAAGAACGCTGTCTTCAGTAGCTTGTCCAAAACGTCATCCATTAACAAACTGGCGACTTTGGGGGATAATGGAGTCCCCATAGCCACTCCCATCAGTTTGTTCAAAGTATTTGTCATTAAATAAAAAATACATCAACACATGGGGACAAAGCTTAGGTGTTTCTTCGTCCAATTTTTCACCAATTAACTGCAAAGAATCTTTGAGAGGAATCTGGTAAAAAGTGGGAAACCAAGGATCATGTCTGGGATTCTGAGACACTAAGACTTCAAACGCTAACTAAAAACTAGAGAATTGGAAATATGATGTTCTCATTTTTCTACATGTGGACTGAGAATGGATGCTGAAGATGTGGCCAAGCTGTAAGTAGGAGTACCCCAATTGCTAACAATAGGCTGCTTTTGTACCTTCGGCAAACCGTATAATCTCATCAGGACTGCAGCACCAGGTCGAGGTTTTTAAGAACATTGTCAGACAATGAACTCTTCTTCAAAAGTGAAAGCGTCTTGTGTTTTATATGTTCAGCTGGATCGTTCTGTAATCTTCAGTATGCCTAGTCGGCAAGTAAAAGATCAATTTTACCAAAATAATAGTCCTGCAAATAAAGAATTGTTGCATTGCCCTTGTCTGCTGGTAGAGTTATTATATCCTAGTCTTCTCTGGTGGACCAGATCATGGGCCTTTCAATCCGAGGAGATGTTACTTCACAGGGCTAGCACCCAAAGCAGTGTATGCAAAACCTCTTGTCTAACTCCGTCAGCTAGATCCTCGGGAAACCTTGAAACCGCTTGTTCAACTGCAGAAATGAATTTATTAATGACAACATAGCCAGTAAACTTTAAATCCTTTTCCAATACCGCCAGCATAGCATCGTCAAGTTGTTTTGTTGTGAGATTATTCACAATGTGTTGACAGGCGTCATCATCCATTACTGTAGACTAAGAAGAAAGGTATTGAAACTGCGAAGTTTGCCTACTGGTGGGTTTTGCATGGATCCAGTCTGATGTTACCCAGGACAAACTGTCAACCCATTCCCAGGATGCAGAGACAGCAGCGTCGATACTTCCAAATGCAAATAAAATAAATCCTTGGATATGAAGTCCAGTTGCTTGCATGTAAAATGAATGCCCTGCCTTTCTAAGGCAAAACTAGCACACTTGTTAATGTTGTTGGCCATTTTTTGTCCCAATGTAATGAACAATTGTGGCAAATATATGTATTACACCTTCATTCTGGCACCTCAGCACAAAAACAAGGGTACTCAGCAACAGTCCCTTCTTCTTATGAAGTTTATCAAACTTCCTTACAAGTTCAAACATCTCCTCCCTGTAGATTCTCTTGATGTGTCTCCATAAACTTTCCCGGCATAGTGATTGATGATAATTCGTATCTGGTCTCCAGCTGGAACGCAGTGTCATCTTGACACTGTAAGTTCACGGGGCCACATAAATAGCCTCCAGGGGGTGGATATGTTTGAAATTGTAAGGAAGTTTAATAAACTTCTTAAGAAGAAGGGGAAGTTGCTGAGACCCTCACTTTTCTGCTGAGGTGCAAGAATGAATGTATTATACATAAATTTGCAAGAACGATTCATTACATTGAGACAAAAATGGCCTACAACATTAAGAAGCGTGGTGGTATTGCCTTAGTAAGGGATCACATTCGATTTACATGCAGACAACTGGAATTCATATCCAAGAATTTATTTTATTTGGATTTGGAAGTATCAGCGCTGCTGTCAGCTGCATCCTGGGAATGGATTGACAGTTCGTCCTGGGCAATATCAGACAGGGCCCATGCAAACGTCGTCACTAGGCAATCTTCGAAATTTCAGTAGCTTTCTTCAATTTGCCTCTGAGCACTACGGCACTTAACTGCTGAGGTCATCACTCCCCTAGAACTTCGAACCACTTAAACGTAACTAACCTAAGGACATCACACACATCCATGCCCGAGGCAGGATGCGAACCTGCGACCGTAGCTGTCACGCGGTTCCAGACTGAAGCGCCTAGAACCGCTCGGCCACCACAGCCGGCAGTAGCTTTCTTCTCAGTCTACAATAATGGATGATGACATCCATCGACATGTTGTGATTAATCTCACAGTAAAAGAGCTGGACGATACTATGTAAGGTGGCTATAATTTCGCACCTTACAAGCACTCATCCACATACTTTGCCGTGATCTACAACCACATTAGGTATTATTTGATATGTTGTACAGCGTATACGTGAATATTTAAAGGAGACTGACATTTTCACGTACGCCTTGTAAATAATTGTCAACGCTTATTGCATGAAAGGTGACGGAGTGCCTTTATTATCATACTAGTAGAGGCTGGAATGACAGTGGAAATGAAACGGCAGACGGAACTCAAGCCCTGGGTGGAAGGCCCACACAGGTGTGTTGGTCCTGCTTAAACACAGGAAAAAGCAAGACGGACGTCGTAGCAGCTAAGCGCTGGAGCGCAATAGAGTAGCGACCAGCCGGTTGGGTAGCCGAAACGGAACGATTATACTTCGGAAACTACGGAAATCTTGGACGCAGGTGAGAGAAACGAAGAAGCGGCAACTCGGAAACCACGCAGGCTGGGTTATTCCAAGGATTTTTACTCAGAAGCGTACCATTGTACGAGTATATGTTTTTCCTCGCAAACTTTCTGCGCTGGACGACAAAGGACTAAAATATGGTTGGTCGGCGTTCGGAAGAATCTGTAGAGAGGGAGAATATTCCGTGGTTTCGGGAATATGATTCGTTTTTGGAATTACGATGGTGGGGAGCCGAGCCTTGCTGGGAGACCAGCGGCAGAGAGAAGAGGGTCTTCCGTTGTGAGCGCCCGTGTGTGACGGTCACTCGTTATCAGCTTTTGTTGGTACAGGCGGACTTGCTGTCTTTCCTCTCAGGAGAGTTTATAGTTAGAACAGTTAGGCATTGTACTGTTGCGAACCTGTACGATTCTGGACTTCACCTCCGGGTTGGAAGTCGTCGCTGAGTACGCAGCGTTCTGTAATTGAGAGCACTTCCTCTGCCTATACTTACGGTGAGACGTTATCTGGACTCCGTCCTTATGGCTGGGAATTCACGTTTCTCGTCTGTAGAACACAGAGAAGAGAAGACAGTATTAGGGTGTATTGCTCGGAGGACCGCCTTCTGCCGTCCTAGTGTTTGAAAGAGTTTTATTTTGTGGCTGGCGTTCTTCCATCGACGCAGACGTGTACGAGAACCAGCACGCCGACGCACCAGACGCAGTACATACGGTGATATCGCAAATTGCTTAATCTTATTAGGGCTATAAAGCTAAACAGCCGTGATCACGTTAGTGAATTTTCACTGAGGTTCCACACCACCGTAGATCATCTTTGAAAGTAGTGTCTTCTAGTGTTTGGTCGTAGGTGACGTCAGTCATTTGGCGTTATTGATATTAGATCGCGCAGTCACAATAAGGGGCAGAGTTGGGCAATTGATTAGTAATTTTACTTAGGAAATGTAAACTTTGTAATATAAAGGCTTTTTATAATCTACAATGAAAATATAAACAGGAACAACGCTGCCTTCATCATTCATTTATGTTTAGATTATTTATTAATTTCCGTTGCACACATTCAGTTACACCCGCCTGGAGTAGCATCATGGAACTATGCTAGCGGGATTGGAAAATGGATTAAAGTTTTTCCCTAGACCCAGGAATGTCCCCCTTACTGAAGTCATTTTGCGGTTGAACTAGCGTGTCAAGGTTTACCAACGATCTAGCTGATTAAGTTAGGCAATAGGTCTTGCATACATTGCGCCAGGTTTCACCCCTGTGAAGTAATACCTCCTCACTTGAAAGATCGGTGATCTGGTCGAATGGAGAAGACCAGTATTTAGTAATTCTACAAACAGACACGGGAAATGCAACAGTTCTTGTTTTGCGGGACGGTTATTTGGGTAAAACTGATCTTTTAATTGCAGACTGGGTACATCAAAGATTACAAAAAGATCCTGCTGAACATATAAAACGAAGACGCTTTCACTTTTGAAGAAGAGTTCATTATCATATGACATTCTTAAAAAAACTTCGATCTGGTGCTGAGGTCCTGATGAAGTTACATGGTTTGCCTCGTAACGCCGGAAATGCATATCCTCCTATTTCCATCTATTGTACTATAAATTTCTTTCCTTATTTTGTTACCTGAAGATATGACGTTTCTGTACCTTTGTATATTGTAATTGTTTTACTATTTGTATATACATGCATTTATGTTGATGTATAATTGGTTCGTTTTGTGAATATTATTTGTATTTATACGCTGGGTCTGGCCTAGGGAAAACTATGCTATCGAACGACTACATCGATAGGTCATGTGGAGAACCAAAGTGTTTAGGATCTTTGGTAGTGTTAACTCTGTCGCGTGGAGCGCGGGCAGAGGGAGAGTCTGGCTGGGGTGGTGCAGTGGAGCAGGTGTGTTGTGTGACGCTCCCGCGAGTTGCCGCGCTTTCGGGGTTTGGCAGCATGTAATTGCGCTCGACTTGCGATGATAGTTTCTGACATGGTGTCGCGGACGGGAAGCGGTAGCTGGCACACATCAAGAGCCCGTTTCGGCTGGAGACCGTGTCGAGAAGAAGGCGCGCCAACATCCAGCTTCTGCAACAGCGACGGCCGACAATGAGTGACTGTCGCCACCTCCTCGATCGACGACTTCAAACCTTCAATCAACCAACAAGGAAGACTGGAAGCACTTTAAGTTTCAGAACTGTATGGCAGACCTCAGCTTTTCAAACTGTTCAAATCACAAAATTACAGCAATGTAGCATGAACCTTTGTTGCTCATTGTCCCAATTGCATTACCAAGCAGGGTCCCTTCCTTTTCCGGAATGAACCCGAGTGTCGTTGAAATTCATACGCCAGCATTAAAGTAATATCATTCCATTTCACTGCTTTAATTTCAAAGTTCAGTTAAAGTATTCATAGCTGGCTACAATATTTAGATTACACAAGCACAAATTAAGAGTGCGAGTTTTGTTACCATATTTTAGCTTACCTGTGACTGCAGCTCAGCTTGGTACGTACTAAATTTTGCTATTGTTAATTGTTCAGAATCATTTAATTCAAGTTCAAAGTTAAATCTCTTATTTCTAAATTGCGTAGATTCAAGTAGCTTTTGAAATGATTGTTGAGGTAGCCCAAGACTAACCTTATTTTACTGAATTTCGTAGTGCTTCAGAAACAAATCTCACTATTAATTTCAGTCACTAAATTAACTTTCAATTTTCCGGTTTTATTAATTCTTTTGCTAAATTAAGTCAGAGTGTAGCGAAATTTATTACTTCTGACAAACATTTAGTTTTCACACAACACGTCAACCTTCAGTTGCCACACTTTCAGTGCTAATTATATGTGCATTAATCTTTCATTTTCAGTTATTATAGTAGTTGTCCATAGGACTGGCGACGTAATTTTCCCCAAATCTCAAATATCTAATTAACGCCAATTAATTGTTAACGTAACGACCGCACATTTACTTTCTTTATTAATTTTACCCTTTTCTCAAAATTAATTTCCACCAATTTCATTTGCATTTTTCCTTTCATTTAGATGTAATCCTTTCCTCCCTCTTTACCGACAAATTAACTTCAGTGACGATTGCTTTTCCCAAATTTCCATTAGGTGCACGCGGTTTAATTTTTCACTGTCATTAAGGTCGATAAGTGAGGGGGAGGTTACACGTGGCGACCTGGTGACAGGACAATCTTCAGATTTAAGGTTGTTCTGGACACGAATTTTGTATTGTGCAAATCTCGTAACAAAGTACTGGTTACGAACAGGCCGTTACGTCAGCGAGAATAAGTAGTGGGGGTAATCCTAATTCTATTTGAGATTTGGTATTTATATTGAAAATTATTAAAGTGAGTGAAGGCAACAATTACCAAAATTTGGTAGATTTGTATACGGAACAATCGGTCGAGCAATGGGAAACGCGCACCGCGGTACCCATTGTTCAGGGGCAGGCGGCTAGCATGAAAGACGCGACCGCCGAAACGCAACAAAGAGCAGAAATGGAATTCCAAACTTTAGAAAATGTTTCGGAATCGGAAGAGATAATCAAATCTGAACCCCTTGATGACGAATACGGGGGGGACAATTAAAGAGGCACCCGCTATGGAAGTAAAACCGCTGGTTTCCGGGAATTTAGCTGATTTATTGAATGTTTTGATTAACGAAATCAAGGCTCAGTCTAGCAAGATAGAAACTCAATCGGCAGAAATTAATGCTCAGTCTGCCGAGCAAGAAGCTCAGTCTGAAAAAATTTACAGGAAGCTAGACAATCAGAACAAAGCTATTAATGTTGTTAACAACGATGTTGGAGTTGTGAACACAAAAGTTGATAAAATCAAAGAAGATATTGTAGTGATTAATACCAAAATCGGTAATCTTAAACAGGAAATGATAGGAGTTTAGGCGGAAATTGCGAGCATAAATACTCGTTTTTATTCCGAAATTAGTAGAATCGAGAAAAGTGTAGGAGAAGCAGTTGCTCCGATCATCGAGAATAAGGTGACGGAACAAATTCAATTAGTGAAAAAATATGATCAACAGAAGGTGGAAACTTTAAAGGCTTTAGTATCCGAAGTAGATACCAAAGTGAGGGAGCAGGCTAATACCTGCGAAGAGAAAAAGAGGGAAGTGGAAACGCTTGCGACAACCACTTGCCAAGTAATTACGAGAGTTTTGGAATTAGAAAAGAAACTTGACGAAAAAAAGAGCTATGTCCAATCTGTGCACATAGTTCGGAATTGTTGACGAAAGAGGAGCGGTTCGACCCCTTGAAAAAAGGCGGTATACACGCGACGGATTTCATTAAAAATTGTGAAATAGTTTTACCCAGATAATGGACTAATGAGAGAAAAATTAATGCGGTTATTGACGTGTTGGCTGGTGATGCCAAGCGTTGGGGCTTAAATCTGAACATCACGAACCTGACTTTTGACGTGTTTAAAAATTTGTTTCTGGCTGAATACTGGTCAGAGCAAAAGCAACAAAGTGTCTGGCGCGAATTTGTCGTATCGAGGCCTTTCGATGCGAATTCGCGCGGCTCGATGAAGGAGTTTTGTGAGGGCTGGATCCGCGAGTTGGAATATTTGCGTGATCGCCGCACGGAATCCGAAATAGTCTGGGAACTCTACAAGAAGCTTCCAGATGATACAAAACGCTACGTAGGAAGCAATTACAGGACAATCAATGATTTCCTGGAAAGAGTTGAGGACGAGGACAATTGGCGCAATAATCACGACAGTGGTAGAGGCCGTGGTAACAACAACGGGTACCACAGCAACCATAACAATGATAACATGGGAATAATGCATACCGCAATCTTGGCAGCAATAACAATAGTGGTTCAGGCCGTAATGACAATCGGTGCAATGCAAATAATAACAGGAATGACGGAAACCAGTATCATACTAGCGTGATACGGGCTTCGCAGAATAGTAATAACGCCAGAGGGTGTGATCAGCCGCTTCAGCAGCATCCGGGGAGCGTATCTGCTGGGACGAGACAGGGAAACCATTAGCCGCGCAGGTGAGGGGCCGACCGGGCGTGGAGAAATTTTGGCGGCCCAATAACAGTTGAAAACCGAGGTGTCGTCGTTATGAAAATTCCGTATGGAATAATCAACGGCGGGAGAGTGTGCCAGTGTTAGGAGAAAGGAGTGCGCCCACAAACAGTAGATCAGCTGTAGACACGGCAGCAGAAAATACGTTCACTGTCAGTGAGAAAAATTTAAGTAGTGTTCCGGAAATCGATTATAAAGTGGCAGCTGTAACACCCACAGCGGAACTGGAGATTGAGTTTAAGAATGTTTCGCAATTGTTGAGAGAAGATCAGATGTCGGGTAACACGTCTGTCATCGAGCGAGGGGATGCAGAGAGGGATGAGGCCTGGTTAAGGCAGTTCGGTCGCTTATACGACGAACTAAGAGATTATAGGGGCCTGTACGGGAGAAGTGTTTATGGAGAGCGAGGGCAGGATTTGCCGCGTCTCGTCCCGCAGGAAGGTAGTGTTTGTGAAGTGATAGAAAGTTCTGGCCCTAACCGGTAGACTTTACCAGAAATAGTTGATGTTAATGGGGAGCACGAGCAAGATTCGTCGTGTTTCGTCCCGCAGGAGTTGGATGTTGAAGTAGTAACGGAAAGTTCTGGCCCTAACCGGCAGACCTTACCGAAAGTTATAGTGGTAGAAGTAGCCGACCCATCCGATGCAAAACTCCAGTTTAAACATTGCGAGAGTATTAAGGAAAAAGATTACGAAAATTATAGTGATAGCCGGACACGACTGGTAGAAAAGCACGTAGATTATAACGTGTATGAGGTTAGAGCTGACGTTATACGGTCGGACGGTAGCAGTGTGGGTTGCGCAGATCTAGAGGAAGTAATTGCAGATACTACTGGGCACATTCCTCCAGGTAGATTGGCTGATGAGATCAATCTGACCAAAGAGGAATCAACGATGGTGACAATTATATTTAAAACTGTATGTGAACAGAGGCTGAAAAAGCCGCCAGATAAGCCGGATTTAGGATCAAAGCCGGATGGTTTTTTCTGGAATGGCCTGGATATAGACGAGGATTTATTGTGGAAAAATAAAGAAACAGTCGAGGACAAGTGTAGACAGATAGTAGTGTCTGTTAATATGCACGACCTACAACTAAACGTGTTGATTGACGCCGGTGCAGAATTGAGTGCTGTATCTGGGAAAATATTTGAGTTACTGAAAGACAGATCTGGTATCGTAGTTATGCCAGTAACAGGAGTGAAAATTATTGGTGCTACTGGGAAGGCCAGTAAACCGGTCACAAAACAGATTTTTGTCAACTTCAAGATATGTGGGGCACGATTTGAACAAGAGTTTGTCGTCGTGCCAGATTTAACTACGGAAGTAATTATCGGGTTTGATTGGCTATTAAAGTACCGTGCAGTGATTAATTGCGAAAGCAAAACTTTGACATGTACGTCACAAGATAAAACTATAGTAGTTAGTTTTGACGAGGCAGGAGGCGGTGTGCATAGGCAATACCAGCCTATACACATTGTTAACTGGCCGGATGCTATTGACGTAGGTATGAATTTGAACTACTCTAACGTGAGGAATCTCAGCATTGACAATAGTGTAGAAAGTGAATTGGGAAGTATTGGAGACGGTGTGTCAAACTTAACACACGAACAAAGACGAGGCCTGTATGAAGTAATAATGAGGAATAAGAGTGTGTTTTCAGACAAACCGGGACTTGTGGAAGGATATAAATGCAAGTTGCATGTAATTCCGCACGAACCATTCTTCGTGAGGCCGTATGCTATACCGCTGTCCAAAAAGGAAGCAGTGCAACGGGAGATAGATAAGATGATCGAATGGGGAGTGATTGAAAGAAGTACGAGTCCATACAATAACGGTTTGGTCATTGTAGCAAAACGGGATGGTAGTGTGCGTATTGTGATTGACGCACGCACGTTGAATACGGTCGTTCAACGCGAGACAGACAGACCAGAGAGTATGGAGAAGATTTTGCAACGTTTTCATGACGTTAAGTTCATGACTAGTCTCGATCTGGCGGCTAGTTACTGGCAAATAGAACGTGAAGAAGAATCTAGGCCATACACCGCCTTCTTGTTTGCGGGCAGGTGTTATCAGTATAGAGAACTGCCGTTTGGACTTAATATATCTGTGTCCGTATTCATCAGGGCCCTAGATAAAGTGCTAGGGCCGGCTTTGAGTTCAAGATTAACTGTATATGTTGACGACCTATTGTTGGCCAATTCCACGTGGCATGACCATTGTGACCTGTTAGATGAAGTTTTTAGAGCATTGCGCCGTGGCGGAATGACTCTAAAGCTAAAGAAATGCGAATTTGTGAAGCAGGAACTGAAATTTTTAGGGCATGTAATTACCACTGCTGGTATTACGAAAGACCCAGAGAAACTAGAGGCAATAAGGAATTGTCCTCCACCCAAGTCTAGGAAACAGTTAAAAAGTTTTCTAGGGCTCACAGGATTTTACCGTAAATTTGTAAAAGGACAAGTGTTTAATGATGAAAATTTGAATAACCTCTTACGCAAAAATGTTCCGTTTGTGTGGACTGACGGGTGTCAGGCCGCTTTCGAGAGATTAAAAGACGAGTTGTTAAGATCTAACATACTATTTCATCCTGATTTATCGCTACTCTTCCATCTGGGAACGGATTCGTCGAATTACGGGGTGGGGGTAGAACTGTTCCAAGAAGTTGGTAAAGGAGAGGATAAGGAACACCGGACGATAGCGTTCGCGAGTCGAACTTTATCAAAAAGTGAGCGAAACTACACGATTTCTGAGAAAGAGTGTCTGGCTATCGTGTGGTGATTCAAGAAGTTCAAGGGTTACCTATGGGACCGTAAGGTTATTATTCATACGAACCATAAGGCGCTCACTTATCTGAAGGATTGTAAACTACTTCACAAAAGACTGACTAGGTGGTCGCTGTATTTACAGCAATTTAACTATGACATCTGTTACGTAAAAGGGACCGACAATTGCGTAGCGGATTCGCTGTCACGGTTGCTCGAGTCTAATCAAGATGTATTGAAAGATGAGGCAGATGGAGTGGTCAAATTATACTATTTTAAAGAAGTTGAGGGACGTAAATTAATAGTGAACATCTGTAAGAATCTACGTCGTCATCAGAACGAGGACGGTTGTTTAAATATGGTGAAAACCCGATATGACGAAAGGAGTCCAAAAGGAGAGAAATTAAGGAAGTATTACAAGATATACCATCATATCTTGTACATACGTAAAGGTGGCCCATCAAATATGTCACGGAAGTAATAGACTGCTACCATTTGGCGTATGGTCACTGTGGACCAAAGAAATGTATGGAAAATCTGAGTGAAGTAGTACATTTTAACAACATCTTAAAACGCGTTACTGACAGAGTGAAAACTTGCGATTTATGTCAGAAGGTGAAGGTTACCAACTGTACGAGTCGTGGTCCTATGCAAAGTATAAGGCCTAACGACACCTTCGAATAACTGTGCGTGGACTTGTACGGACCTTTGCCCAAGTCATCAGGAAACTTTGCCTACGTTTTAGTAGTGCTAGAAGCTTTTTCCAAGTTCATCAAACTATGCCCGATTAGGAAAGCTACAGCCAAAGCGGTCTATAGCAAGCTTGTGAACGATTATTTTGTTCATATTGGTAAGCCCAAGGCGATTCTATCAGACAATGGGGCACAATTTACTTCTCAGTTGTGGAATGAAGGCATGGCAAGTAATGGGGTCGAAGTGATCCATATTTCAGCTTATTGTCCGGCTGGAAATCCCGCTGAGAGGTATATGCGCGAGCTAGGCCGACTTTGCCGTGCCTGTTGCCATCACAACCATAGGGCATGGGGCAAATATGTAGCAGAATTTGAGAGAATTATGAACACCTTGAGACATGAATCTATGGGATTTTCTCCAGAGGAAATCCTGTTAGATGACAGAAGTAAAAGTTTAGTGGAAGAGATAATCAAATTCCCTCCACAGATTGACATTAGTATTGGTGTGAAAAAAGATCGTTTGCGAGAAGTAATGAAGCTAAAAGCCGATGCTCGCATACGTCGTCATGACGCTAAAGCGCGTTTTGCTAAGTTTGCAATCGGAGACTTAGTACTTGTAAAAGCTCATGAGAAATCGAGCGAGACAGACATGAAATCTCTAAATTTAAGTTTGTTTATAATGGACCATATAAAGTCATTGGTATACCTCACACAAATGCTTATTGCTTAGAGTATCCAAGCTCTGGAAAGCTATTAGGTATACGGAACATTGTAGACCTGAAATTGTACCAACCAAGGATTGATTAATACCACAGAAAGGGTAATTTGTACAGTATGTAAATATAGAGTGTAAGATTTAAGGATGTGCCATGTTGCGATGCTTTTGCCTGACCTAGAGGTCATTAAATAAGTTGTAATTAATAAGTAATTAATGTTGATTAAATGATTTAAGAGTTACTGAATATTAATCAATTTAAAAATCCAAGCTGCTAGTTTAAGTTTTCAGCTGAATCACAGTAGATTAAGGAATGAAAAATATGATTTTGTAACTAGCTGTCAGGTTTCATGAATGTGTGGTTCACTAGCCATTGCCGATGTACTTAGACGCTGTTTTAAGTTTCAGGCTAGTATGTGTGTGTGATGATGGACAGTGTTGAGTTATCTACTGTGATAGTATTAATGGACTCCTTGAGATTACTCGGGAGTGAGTTTTTCCGAAAGAATTCAGTGAAACGGACGTTCTGGAAATGCCGTTACACAGGCGAGTGAGATCAAGCGTGCCGCACGGGCGGGCGCAACAATACTGGCGAGGCGGAGCCGCTGTCGGCTCTTGTGCCGCTGTCGGCATTCTTTGTACTTGCGGGTACGGAAGGCGGAGTTGTTTTTCTTCCCGGACAGCTGATGTGAAAGAATTCTGCTGTCAATATTAATGTTTTTGTCGATCTGCTGTATATTATTTTCTTGTTTAGAGTTAAGTGGACTCTCATGACAAGAATATTAATTATGAAAATGTTATATGAAATGTGTATTCTATGTAATTAATTATTAATTTGCGTATTTTGATATACCTGTTTTTTATGACCTTGTACTCTGGTTAATTTTGTAAATAGAATTCCATTTCTTGATACTGTTAGGAATTTTGACGATTTTAGAATAGCTAAACCATTTTCTATTAATTTTAATATGTTGTCAACTTGTTTTCTTTTGTGTAATATGACAGAGTGGAATAAGATTAGGGGTGTCTCCACTCAATTATTATGGTCTAAAAATTGGTTTATGGTTAATATGCCTAATGCTAAAATTTCTTGATGTTTTGAGCATATGCAATTCCACTGTTTTTTTTTTTCTTTTTGGGACATTTTCTGAGTCTGTTTAGGTTACATGAACATCCTCACACAATGTGGGGCACGTGTAACGCCGGAAATGCATATCCTCCTATTTCCATCTATTGTACTATAAATTTTTTTCCTTATTTTGTTACCTGAAGATATAACGTTTCTGTGTCTTTGTATACTGTAAGTGTTTTACTATTGTATATACTATGCATTTATGTTGATGTATAATTGGTTTGTTTTGTGAATATTATTTGTATTTATACGCTGGGTCTGGCCTAGGGAAAACTATGCTATCGAACGACTACATCGATAGGTCGTGTGGAGAACCGAAGTGTTTAGGATCTTTGGTAGTGTTAACTCTGCCGCGTGGAGCGCGAGCAGAGCAGAGTCTGGCGGGAGTAGGGCAGTGGAGCAGGTGTGTTGTGTGACGCTCCCGCGAGTTGCCGTTGCCGCGCTTTCGGGATTTGGCAGCATGTAATTGCGCCGCTCGACTTGCTATGTTAGTTTCTGACATGGTGTCGCGGACGGGAAGCGGTAGCTGGCACACATCAAGAGCCCGTTTCGGCTGGAGACCGTGTCGAGAAGAAGGCGCGCCAACATCCAGCTTCTGCAACAGCGATGGCCGACAATGAGTAGCTGTCGTCACCTCCTCGATCGACAACTTCAAACCTTCAATCAACCAACAAGGAAGACTGGAAGCACGTTAAGTTTCAGAACTGTATGGCAGACCTCAGCTTTTCAAACTGTTCAAATCACAAAATTACAGCAATGTAGCATGAACCTTTGTTGCTCATTGTCCCAATTGCATTACCAAGCACGGTCCCTTCCTTTTCCGGAATGAACCCGAGTGTCGTTGAAATTCATACGCCAGCATTAAAGTAATATCATTCCATTTCACTGCTTTAATTTCAAAGTTCAGTTAAAGTATTCATAGCTGGCTACAATATTTAGATTACACAAGCACGAATTAAGAGTGCGAGTTTTGTTACCATATTTTAGCATACCTGTGACTGCAGCTCAGCTTGGTACGTACTAAATTTTGCTATTGTTAATTGTTCAGAATCATTTAATTCAAGTTCAAAGTTAAATCTCTTATTTCTAAATTGCGTAGATTCAAGTAGCTTTTGAAATGATTGTTGAGGTAGCCCAAGACTAACCTTATTTTACTGAATTTCGTAGTGCTTCAGAAACAAATCTCACTATTAATTTCAGTCACTAAATTAACTTTCAATTTTCCGGTTTTATTAATTCTTTTGCTAAATTAAGTCAGAGTGTAGCGAAATTTATTACTTCTGACAAACATTTAGTTTTCACACAACACGTCAACCTTCAGTTGCCACACTTTCAGTGCTAATTATATGTGCATTAATCTTTCATTTTCAGTTATTATAGTAGTTGTCCATAGGACTGGCGACGTAATTTTCCCCAAATCTCAAATATCTAATTAACGCCAATTAATTGTTAACGTAACGACCGCACATTTACTTTCTTTATTAACTTTACCCTTTTCTCAAAATTAATTTCCATCAATTTCATTTGCATTTTTCCTTTCATTTAGATGTAATCCTTTCCTCCCTCTTTACCGACAAATTAACTTCAGTGACGATTGTTTTCCCAAATTTCCATTAGGTGCACGTGGTTTAATTTTTCACTGTCATTAAGGTCGATAAGTGAGGGGGAGGTTACAGCCTAAGGTACACAAGTACGGCGTTCCTCTTCCGCCTATTGTTAGCAATTTGGGCGCTCTTACTTACAATTTGGATGAGTATTTAGCACCCATTCTCAGCCAACATGTCGGGAAATGTGATCATCATATTTCCAATTCACTTGTTTTTATTCAGCGTTTGAAGTCTTTGTGTCTGTCCCATGGATTTGCCCGTTAGTTTGTTATGTCACTGTTTACCAAAATTCCTCTTGAAGATTCTTTGCAGTTCATTGGCGAAAAGTTGGACGAAGAAACAAGTAAATTTTGCTCCCGTGTATTGTCGTCGACATATATTTTATTTAATGACAAATACTTTGAACAAATTGTTGGAGTTGTTATTGGGAGTCCATTATCCCGCATAGTCGCCAATTTGTTTATGGATGATTTTGTGTGCACTGCATTGAAGATGGCGTTCTTAAAACCAACTTGTTTATGGAGATACGCCGCATGGGAGGGATGCTCTGCATCGTTTTCTAGATCATTTTAATAGTCTGTATTTCAATATAAAATTTGCGATAGAAGTTGGTAAGGATGGAAAACTTCCTGTTTTAGATGTCTTGGTCTACAGGATGGATGATGGGGCATTAGGACACAGTGTTTACCATAAGGAAAGCAGTGTTCAAGCAGAACGTTTATAAAGACAATCAGATCCGTTGTGCTTTACAGATTGGACTTTTGTGGGAGCCAACAGAAGGTACAAGAGAATCAGTGTTGTTCCTATTTATCACAGGAAACATATCTTCAAATATAGTAAGAATTTTAAAGAAAATTGATGTTAAATGTATATTCCGCCGGCCAGCTAAGACTAGGGTGCAGCTGGGCTCAGTGAAAGATGATTCCAGTTTGAGGAAGCCCGGTGTCGACAAAATTCCCTGCCACTGCAGGACAGAGTATATTGGACAAACGACTCGTACGGTCCAAGATCAATGTATGGTGCACCATCGCCATGTGCATCTATTTCAGCCAGAAAAATCTGCTGTTGTGCAACATTGTCTTACTGAAGGACACGCAATATTGTATGATGAAACACAGGTGGTTGCCCCTGCGTCACATTATTGGGACTGTGTGGTGAAAGAAGTTATTGAAATCTGGCTAACTGAGAATATTATAAACAGAGATAAGGTGTATCCTTTAAGTAAGATTTTGAACCCTATTTTGTTATACCTTAAAAAAACAATGGTCTTTATTTCGGTCTTCAAATGGCGTCAACATTGTTTGATATCGATTTATCATTTCCGCGAGTTTTCACCATAGTTGCGATGTCGTGCTTTGCGCAAGAGGGCAGTTATGTTCGCGCACGCATAGTGGACCTGCAGCCTGTGTATGAAGGAGCTGCCCCTACGGTTTGATTTCAGTTCTGGCGAGTTATTGCAACAACTTACTTACCTGAAAATGACGGCCAATTGTACTGCCTAAATATTATGTCAAGATGAAGTTATATCCCAGCTGGAGACCTGGTTTGAATATCATTAATCACTGCGCTGGAAAATTCGTAGATTTACTTCTTCTTCCTCCTTGATAGTCAGATTGCTGTTGTCTCTTCTGTATAACTGTTATCCCTTCCATCGTTTCACTGTAATTTCATCATCATCGTGGTGTCACCGCCAGACACCACACTTGCTAGGTAGTAGCCTTTAAACCGGCCGCGGTCCGGTAGTATACGTCGGACCCGCGTGTCGCCACTATCATTGATTGCAGAACGAGCGCCTCCACACGGCAGGTCTAGTCTAGAGAGATTCCCTAGCACTCGCCCCAGTTGTACAACCGACTTTGCTACCGATGGTTCACTGTCTACATACGCTCTCATTTGCAGAGACTACAGTTTAACATAGCCTTCAGCTACGTCATTTGCTACGACCTAGCAAGGCGCCATATACAGTTACTAGAATGTATTCTGAACAGATAATATTGTGAATCATGTACCGTCAAGAGTGACGTTCATCATTAATGGATTAAAGTTAAGTATGAATCTAATTCCGTCCGCTTTCTGAATTCTAATTCCTTGTCATGTTCCAGACCTCACGTCAGTAGAGTCCTTCCCTCCTCACGCCAGCCTGCGTGAGCTAAAACGCGTGCATTTCGGCCTCCTCTAGTAACACGGTTTTGGCTGTTCTGCCAACACTACAATCATATATTAACAACCCGTCTTTGTCCTTCATATTCATTGTTTCTGCCTTTCTTGTTTCGAGTAACTTCTTTACATCTCTGTATGCCATATTAGTTTGTTCCACCTTTGTGCTATTCCCATGTGTTCACAAATTTATTTGTTTTGCCCTCTTATTAATCTTGTTCCTTAACTTCTAGTGTTTCTGCATTCCTTCTTCATCCTTCAAGTTTTTGTACTCTCGTTTTTCCTTTATCATATTCACAACTATCTCACTTATCCATTCTTTCCTGTTCCGATATGACAAGGAAATTTGAAGAAACAGGTGAAGAAGGTTGTGCAGCAGAGAGGGGAAGGCGGCACACTTCCGTAGCAGTTGGTGCTGCTGCAGATATAGCCGACCGTGCAACATATGCCTCAAATTCTCCAGCCAGTTCTCGAGCTTTGTCACGGAAATTGCCTCTCCAACGGGCAACGGTTCAACAGATTTTGCTGTGAATTTTATATAGGTATCCCTCCAACATTCAGAATATTTACCAAATGAAACCCCAATATAGGCTACAACGCCGTGACTTTACGCTATCTTTTCTGACATGCAAAGAAGTGGATGATATGTGGCTGGGAAATATTCTTTGGATGGACAAAGCACATTCTGCTCTGCAGGGTGACGTGACTGCAGTCGCAGATGGGGCTCTACTCCGGCACATGTTGTGCAGGAACATCCTCTACACTCAGCTTACTGATTTTTGGCAAACTTATCTTTAAGCTTAGATACCTCCCACTGTTTACTTTATTTCACCTTTAATCTTTTGAATTTTAGTTCACAGCGCATCATAACAAGAGTGTGGTCGCTGTTGACATCAGCTCCCCAGTAGCTTCTGCTGTCGTTCACCAGATTCTTGAATCCTTCTCTTACAAGTGTGTCCATCACTGCTGCTTTAATTACACTCTTGATGTTATTAAGACTTGAGCACTATATTGATTCATTGGTAACCACTGATTAAAATGCCAGTGGACTTGACGCAGTGGTACTACCAGCTGCCGGCTGTTCACTGAAGTTAATCGTTGTTTGATTTGGCTAGCAACTGGATACGTGACCAACCGTCTGGGTCTGCCAACTGCTGTTAACAAGAGGGGTGTCTTCAGCCCTTGTGAGGCCAACTAACGAGCTACTTTACTGACAAGCAGCGGCTCTGGTCACGAAAACTGACAACAGCCGGGAGAGCAGTGTGCTGACCACATACTCTTCCATATTGAATGATAACTATCGCCTGAGAATGACATAGCTGTCGATCGGTATCGCTGGGCCTTCAGAGGTCTGTTAGGAGTAATTGTTTAAAATGACGATAAACACAAATAAGCTGTAGATGGCAGAACAACATTCATTGCTAAACATCATGCCAAAAACTGAAATTTTAACTCACATTTCAAGACTGACCAAGGTAGTGCAGTGGTTAGCACACTGGACTCGCATTCATGAGCACGACAGTTCAAACCTGCATCCAGCTATCCTGATTTAGGTTTCCTGTGATTTCCCTAAATCGCTTGAGGCAAATGCCGGCATGGTTCATTTGAAATGGCACAGACGGTTTCCTTTCCTAATCCGAGCTTGTCTTCCATCTCTAGTTATCTAGTTGTCAACAGGTTGTTAAACATTGATCTTCTGATTTCAAGTTTGTGATTTGAGTCACACGACAGAACGTCTTCCTGAGATTTCAGCAAGAAATGTTTCACATGTTTCATTCCTATAGAAAAGTGATTCTGAGTCCAGTCTATCTGATTATTTAGTTCGGGTTGAACATACATATGGAAATTGTTTTACAGATATACAAAATAATTAGTTTCGATGTGCTTATCTAAATCTAAATTAAACTTATTATCCAAAAAAGTTGTCAGTACTTGAAATGGTTTAAGAAGAGTTATTTTCCACTTCATCCTTCCCAAAGTTTAAGTCCTTCCTAAACGCCTGAATGTTATGTTTCCATGTAAATACATTTGTGTTTTCTCCTTGGGGAGATATATTTAACTTGTATTCCTAAAATACAACTGCTAGATCTCATAACTCGAATAATCAGTTTGCACTACAGAAGAAATTCACATTTAGGTACAATGATAACATTCTGTTGTTTTAATCTCTAAAAGCTATTACAGAGCTCATCCCCTTGACAGCCACTGGATGTCCTGAAGCAGTAAAAATGCACTCAAATTCGATGCTCTTTTATCAGAAATGACTGACGATTGGATTGATGACTGTAATTACATTTTGATACAGCATTCAGATGAGCAAAATTGTTCTGTCAATTAGAGCCTCTAGATGAATCCTGAAAAGGGAAAGTGAGGACGATAGTTCACAAATTTACCTCTATGATGAAATCCGGCTATTCTTCCTGTCATTGCTACTACAATATAGTCACAAATGTCAACACATTTATTCCCTTCTGAGGCCATTTATTAAAAAAAATGGCTCAGTTTTGACATTCCCACTAACTGCCGAGTAAATAGTAAATCTTGGTTCGCCCACTCAGCATAACCATACTAGTTATTCCAATAGTTGTGTGAAACTTCAAGCACCATTTCGATCTTCCTTTACTTCTTGTAGTAAGTTGTGCACACTGGTTGCAGGTAATTTCCAAAATACATCTATCTACTGTATCATTTGACAATGGAAAGTTTTTAATTTGTCGACGAATTTTTGATTCGCAATAATTTTATTCATGCTTGAAAGTCTTTTGGGCATGCAGCCGGATGGATCATTCATAGAATGGTGGCACAGTGTGCCAACATAGTCCGATGAAAAGTATGCAGACCCCCCACTCCCCCTAGTAACGCGAATTGACCACCAGATGTGATGAAAGGTGGTCCCGCCAGAATAAAAGGAGTTGGGGAGTGTAACATTGTTAGTATAGAGGCAGCAACAGTAGAATGGATCGGTCAGTAGAGCTCAGCGACTTCGAAAGCGAGCTACTTATTGGATGTCACCTGGGTGCAAATCCATCAGTGAATTTCAACCCTTCTAAAACTGCCCAAGTCAACTGTTGGTCATGCGATTGTGAAGGGTAAATGCAAAGGAACTACCACAGATAAACCGAGACCGGGCAGACCTCATGTACAGACTGACAGCGACTGTGAAGCACTGCGAAGGGTGGGTGTAAAAAAAAAAAAAAGTCACATGAAATCATCGGAAGGAATCACTTGAGTTCCTAAGAGTTACCAGCAGTCCAGCTAGTGCAATACTGTGCGTAGGGAGTTAAAAGGAATGGGGCACATTGCCAAGCAGCTCCACGTATGCCACACATTTCTATACTCAGTGCCAGGGACATCTAAGGAGATGTAACAAATGATGCCACTGGACAGTGGGCAACTGTAATTGAATGATACAGAGTGACGAATAACACTATACCCTGTGGCAATTTGATGGAGGGTTTTGGGTTTTGGGAATACCTGAAGACTTTTACCTGCTATCACGCATACACTCGTGTACGAGTAGTACAGAAGAGTTGGTGGTACGATATGGCGCTGTTTTCCATGGTTAAGGAGTGGTCCTCTTACTGCATTTGAGAAAATGCTTAATGTGGACAGATACAGATACATTTTACAGCATTGTGTACTGCTTATATTACGGGAAAGTTCAGAGATGATTATTTGTATCAGCAGGGCAATGCACCCTGTCTTACCTGTGAGCCAGTGGTTTGTGGACAATAATATCCTTGAAATGGACTGGCCTGTCCAGAGTCCCAATCTGAACCCAATGGAACATTGACTTCGCTCCAGACCCCAGCATCCAACACCAGTACTTTCTCTGGTTTCGTCTCCAGAGGAAGAATGGGCTGCCACTTCTCCATTGACTTTCAGATACCACATTGAAAGTGTCCTTAGTAGGGTTCAGGCTGTCATAAAGCTGAAGGATGAGGAAAAATGGAAATGAGCATTTGGCGTCATTGGCCGGGAGACCACTTGCGGGGCAGGTCTGGCTGCCTTGGTGCACGTCTTACTACATTATACGCCACACTAGGCGATCTGCGCGCTGGATGGGGACGAAATGATGATGAAGACAGCACAACACCCACTCCCAGAGCGGAGAAAATCCCCAACCCAGCCAGGGATCGAACCCGGGCCCGTAGGACGGCCACCCGTCATGCTGAGCACTCAACTATTGGGGCGGACGAAAGATGAGGACAATCCGTATTAGTGATCACTAATAGATGTCTGGACATTTCAGGTCTGATAGTGTACCGGGTGATCAAAAAGACAGTATAAATTTGAAAACTGAATAAATCACGGAATAATGTAGATAGAGAGCTACAAATTGACACACATGCTTGGAATGACATGGGGTTTTATTAGAACCAATAAAAAAACGTTCAAAAAATGTCCGACAGATGTCGCTTCATCTGATCAGAATAGCAATAATTAGCATAACAAAGTAAGGCAAAGCAAAGATGATGTTCTTTACAGGAAATGCTCAATATGTCCACCATCATTCCTCAACAATAGCTGTAGTCGAGGAATAATGTTGTGGACAGCACTGTAAAGTATGTCCGGAGTTATGGTGAGGCATTGGCGTCGGATGTTGTCTTTCAGCATCCCTAGAGATGTCGGTCGATCACGATACACTTGCGACTTCAGGTAACCCCAAAGCCAATAATCGCACGGACTGAGGTCTGGAGATCTGGGAGGCCAAGCATGACGAAAGTGGCGGCTGAGCACATGATCATCACCAAACGACGCGCGCGAGAGACCTTTCACGCGTCTAGCAATACTTTGTTACTTTTTTTTGGTTCTAATAAAACCCCATGTCATTCCAAGCATGTGTGTCAATTTTTACCTCTCTATCTACATTATTCCGTGGTTTATTAAGTTTTCAAATTTATACTGACTTTTTGATCACCCAGTACATACAGCCTGTCTTAGTTTCTTCTCAAATCATTACGCAGCCCTTCCCCAGTGTGAGAAACAATGGTCTAACACGTCAATAAATGATTCTAGAATCAATTACACCTAACATTTCAGCCATTGTTAACACATCACCAGTTAATACTGCCTGTTGTCATTTGATTTCAGTCGACTGAAATAATCCCATCAAACACCTTGCAGAGTGTCTTCTGAGACTGCATGTATAATGCAAAGGTGTGCTGATAAGTAACGCCTCCGAATCTGATGTTTGAAAACTTTAAGGGGACAAGTTTATTGGTAGCATAACTTCCCAATGTTTGACTTTGTTGGCGGAGCGACAACCTCAGCTCTGCTTGCACTGCCTCGTCACTACCCAAGTGAAGTCCTCAAAGGAACTTCTTAAGTTTTGGAAAGAGATGAAACTCAGATGGAGCTAAGCTGGGACTGTAGGGTGATCTATGACCGTGTACCTAAGGCATAAGATTGTTGTAGATGTTGCAGTGCTCTTGTGTGGTCTAGCAATGTCATGCTGGAGAAGATGGTGCTCCAGGCATGTATAAAGTATCTGAATTCGTGCTTTCAGTTTTTCTCACACGCTGACATAGTTTACGTTATATGCCGTCATATTACACACTACAGTTTGAGTCTTCTGGAAGCAGAGGGTTGCAACTTGTGTCAGCAAATGAAGAAAGTCCACCGATTGATATGCATGGCATGTTAATTAATACCTCAACTGACATCGAGAACAGAATAAAAAAAATTCCGAGGCATTACTTTTCAGCAGGCCCAAGTATGTGTACACCAGACACTTCTCACATTAGAAAAGCTTGTAGGATCCCAGTGGATCTCTCAGCTGTAAAAAAAACCAGCTGTCATTACCAAACATTGACCCCCACCACAAATAAAATTCCCATTTGAACATGCTTCAGTTTTGGACAGCTGACTGTCGTCATTAGTCCTATGTAGCAAATTGCACTTCATGTTTCTTGGTGCAGACCCACTGCATTTCCAGTCTGTACATTACTGTTGTTGTTGTTGTGGTCTTCAGTCCTGAGACTGGTTTGATGCAGCTCTCCATGCTACTCTATCCTGTGCAAGCTGCTTCATCTCCCAATACCTACTGCAACCTACATCCTTCTGAATCTGCTTAGTGTATTCATCTCTTGGTCTCCCCCTACGATTTTTACCCTCCACGCTGCCCTCCAATACTAAATTGGTGATCCCTTGATGCCTCAGAACATGTCCTACCAACCGATCCCTTCTTCTGGTCAAGTTGTGCCACAAACTTCTCTTCTCCCCAATCCTGTTCAATACTTCCTCATTAGTTATGTGATCTACCCATCTAATCTTCAGCATTCTTCTGTAGCACCACATTTCGAAAGCTTCTATTCTCTTCTTGTCCAAACTATTTACCGTCTATGTTTCACTTCCATACATGGCTACACTCCATACAAATACTTTCAGAAATGACTTCCTGACACTTAAATCTATACTCGATGTTAACAAATTTCTCTTCTTCAGAAACGCTTTCCTTGCCATTGCCAGTCTACATTTTATATCCTCTCTACTTCGACCATCATCAGTTATTTTGCTCCCCAAATAGCAAAACTCCTTTACTACTTTAAGTGTCGCATTTCCTAATCTAATACCCTCAAAATCACCCGACTTAATTCGACTACATTCCATTATCCTCGTTTTGCTTTTGTTGATGTTCATCTTATATCCTCCCTTCAAGACACCATCCATTCCGTTCAACTGCTCTTCCAAGTCCTTTGCTGTCTCTGACAGAATTACAATGTCATCGGAGAACCTCAAAGTTTTTATTTCTTCTCCATGGATTTTAATACCTACTCCAAATTTTTCTTTTGTTTCCTTTACTGCTTGCTCAATATACAGATTGAATAACATCGGGGAGAGGCTACAACCCTGTCTTACTCCCTTCCCAACCACTGCTTCCCTTTCATGTCCCTCGACTCTTATAACTGCCATCTGGTTTCTGTACAAATTGTAAATAGCCTTTCGCTCCCTGTATTTTACCCCTGCCACCTTTAGAATTTGAAAGAGAATATTCCAGTCAACATTGTCAAAAGCTTTCTCTAAGTCTACAAATGCTAGAAACGTAGGTTTGCCTTTCCTTAATCTTTCTTCTAAGATAAGTCGTAAGGTCAGTATTGCCTCGCGTGTTCCAGTATTTCTACGGAATCCAAACTCATCTTCCCCGAGGTCGGCTTCTACCAGTTTTTCCATTCGTCTGTAAAGAATTCGTGTTAGTATTTTGCAGCTGTGGCTTATTAAATTGATAGTTCGGTAATTTTCACATCTGTCAACACCTGCTTTCTTTGGGATTGGAATTATTATATTCTTCTTGAAGTCTGAGGGTATTTCGCCTGTTTTATACATCTTGCTCACCAGGTGGTAGAGTTTTGTCAGGATTGGCTCTCCCAAGGCCGTCATTAGTTCTAATAGAATGTTGTCTACTCCGGGGGCCTTGTTTCGACTCAGGTCTTTCAGTGCTCTGTCAAACTCTTCACGCAGTATCGTATCTCCCATTTCATCTTCATCTACATCCTCTTCCATTTCCATAATATTGTCCTCAAGTACATCGCCCTTGTATAGACCCTCTATATACTCCTTCCACCTTTCTGCTTTCCCTTCTTTGCTTAGAACTGGGTTTCCATCTGGGCTCTTGATGTTCATACAAGTGGTTCTCTTATCTCCAAAGGTCTCTTTAATTTTCCTGTAGGCAGTATCTATCTTACCCCTCGTGAGATAAGCCTCTACATCCTTACATTTGTCCTCTAGCCATCCCTGCTTACCCGTTTTGCACTTCCTGTCGATCTCATTTTTGAGACGTTTGTATTCCTTTTTGCCTGCTTCATTTACTGCATTTTTATATTTTCTCCTTTCATCAATTAAACTCAATATTTCTTCTGTTACCCAAGGATTTCTACTAGCCCTCGTCTTTTTACCTACTTGATCCTCTGCTGCCTTCACTACTTCATCCCTCAAAGCTACCCATTCTTCTTCTACTGTATTTCTTTCCCCCATTCCTGTCAATTGTTCCCTTATGCTCTCCCTGAAACTCTGTACAACCTCTGGTTCTTTCAGTTTATCCAGGTCCCATCTCCTTAAATTCCCACCTTTTTGCAGTTTCTTCAGTTTTAATCTACAGGTCATAACCAATAGATTGTGGTCAGAGTCCACATCTGCCCCTGGAAATGTCTTACAATTTAAAACCTGGTTCCTAAATCTCCGTCTTACCATTATATAATCTATCTGATACCTTTTAGTATCTCCAGGGTTCTTCCATGTATACAACTACATTACTGTAGCTCTCAAAATATTAGAAGTTATATGAATGTATAAAATAACTTTTATCTTAATAATATGAATATTTATATATGTGTTTGGAGAGAGAGAGAGAGAGAGAGAGAGAGAGAGAGAGATAGAGAGAGAGAGAGAGATTGATTTTTGATTTGAGATTTTTACTTTAAATCGTAAGTGGTACCTGAATTTTGATTGCTGCCTCCTTGAATGATCAGCTTCTGCACCACTTGGTGATGTATTACAATTTGGAAGAAGTTATTGTTCTTTAAGGTTTAAAACACGACTCTGTTAGTTACTTGGCCGTATTGCGGATAGCTCTGAGCCCAAGTTTTCGTAGCTTTTCATACCAAAGGGACCACTGTTGTAAGTAAATAAGATCATACAGCAATCTGCTTTTCGTGAGAAAAGGGAATTGCTTGGCACACAAACTTCCTTCAAACTACACGTCCTGCTGCATCAAAATTGGTCAGTGGAGTTCAGCACCATACTGCTGTACGAGAACATAATCCAGTTACTGTAATTAAGAAATTATGAGAGGATGTTACTTATTGGATGAAAACTATAGAGAATGCATTTCTTTTCCTGTATTTTAATGAACTTTGTACACTTACAATTCTGTCGATTGATAAGACGACGACGACAATGAAGTTCACCTCATTTTCCAAAAACAAGATATTTCTATCATTCACTTCCGTAAAATTTGTATACGTAAATGTTTGGCAACTCTTACACATACTTTACTCGGTTTTATCACTAAAATATCACTTTTCATTAAATGTAACAATACATTCTGAGCGACGGCCTAGCAACACGTCCTCTTTCCACATGATACAGATTAACAGTCCTCTTTTTTTTTAATAAATGAATTGTCTTTTTTTGAGTCCATACTCAGATTCACAACTACTATCGTTGTGGGGATTGCGCGCTAAAGAGTTTCTTGCTATCCAGTTGCGCTTCACTTCACTTCAAGTACTTTTTGAATCACATTTACGGTATTTACTCATACATACATTACTGAGCTTCTCAGAATAAAATCAGGCACAAATTAGTTTTTTTTTTTAAAAAAAAGGACAGTGGGGCTCGCATAGCATTACAAATGGCAGTCTTACTGGGACACTAGGAGCACTACAACGCATGGTTACAGCATATTCCTGAGCATCAAGAACTGGCTCAAACTGTGCAACATTATCCCTATTTCAGGTTCAGTGCACCTATTAACAGGTCAAGGTCCATATCCCAAACATCTGCATCGAGTGTGTGGGATGCAGTAACACACTAATCTGTGAATGTGGAGAGGAAGGTCCCACTGACCATGTCGTTCTCAGATGCCCCCTTTTTCAGGTAGACAGAGACTGCAGAAGATTAGACTGCGATCTGCAAACAATTGTAAGTTTGCAAAATTTGTGAACTAAAGTCAATATGATAGCACATCGGATATCTAATAGGCAATTACTTAACTTTCAGTATATAAGATCAGTGGACACACTGAATATCAAAATAATACCAACAGGTCATAAGAAGTGTTTCCTAAATTATAGATAATGATATGCACATATAAATTTTATTAACAGAAACTTGTATATATATATATAAGAAAAAAAAGAATCCTATGGCCACCCACAAGAATATGCCACTCAGTGCACATTGTTTAACAACGGAACCCGCAGTAGACGACAACTGTGTGTTCACATGTTGGCCCAATGACATTGTCAATAATGATTGTAGTGGACTCGGTTTCATCTAGATTGGACATAGTATCAAAAATGGTTCAAATGGCTCTGAGCACTATGGGACTTAACATCTGAGGTCATCAGTCCTCTAGAACTTAGAACTACTTAAACCTAACTAACCTAAGGACATCACATACATCCATACCCGAGACAGGATTCGAACCCGCGTCCGTAGCAGTCCCGCTGTTCCGGACTGAAGCGCCTAGAACCGCTCGGCCACCGCGGCCGGCGGACCTAGTATCACTGGAAACTTGTCAGCTCCTCGAGTGGATCATATTTTTGCTAAATGTGGTCGATATCTTTCCTGACGATGATGTCATCTTTCAGGAGTATAATTGTCCGTGTCTTGAAGCCAGAATCATGCTACGGTGGTTTGAGGAGTATGGTGGTTAATTCATGTTAATGTCTTGGCCACCAAATTCAGCTGATAGGAATCCGATGGTTCCCATCTGGGTCGTTATCGAGCGCCATCAGCGCGTACACGACCGCACTGCGTACACAAAACAGCGGCCAATTATTTACGGGAATTATCTGACGTGTGTAGATACTTGGTGCCACATAGCTCCATTAATCTATCGACAAACTGTACAATTGATTTGTTCTGTGTTATACAGATGGCCCAACAAGCTATTAAGCAGGTAGTCATATTGTTTTTGCACTTCATTGTATATAGTAGAGATGAGCCAACTCGTTCACATCCTTGGGAACTAGTTCACTGGTGAACGCTCTTTTTTGGGAACCGTTCATTTTACTTGTTCACAGTTCATTTGTGCATAGTATATGGTTCTTATGAAAAACTGAAAATTAGTAGCATAGGTGGCTGAAGATGGAAGGCGCCAATAGGGGGCACTTGCCTCCCCTCTGGAGTACAGCGTTTTTATTCATTACAGAATTCCCACACACTTGTAGAAGTAGTTTTCGTGATTCTGCAAAATCTCTCGTTTAGCCAACCGCAGCGTAATGTGGCTGATCGCAGTGAAATAATATAAGGTGGCGCACCAAAAACTGGTCCCGGGTACAGAGTGCTCGCCAATTACGCGCGATTTGTTGAGCGCTACTACGAGCAGAATATATAAACATGTAATAATCAGGCAGTAAAGAAATAACAAACAAGGTAATGCAAACAACAACTTCGAAACAATAGATGACGATTGGTGGACGACAATGAGCAGTCTAGGGCTCAGGATGATTTTTCGTACGTCACCCTGTACCACTGAGACAGTATTGTAGAAGTTATCATGTTCTCTTTACAAAATGTGACAGAAGACACTCGATTGTGGAACGTGGGCTTCATTCAGTTGTAAGTCGGTCTGCCTTCCATAAAAATTAACATGCTGTTTCACCCTGGATCAAAAAAAGTCGGAAAATGTTCACTCGTCTGTGCCGTGTCGATTTCCTGTGCATGTGTAATAACAAAAGAAACTTGTCTTTTTATAAGTGTGTCTTCTGCTGTTTATCGAAATAGTGAAGTAAGCTGATATGCACTTGTGTTACCTGAAAAGCTGCCTGCATTACATAAAACGTAATTTTTATATAATTTTCGTAATTACAAAATATATTCTAATTACTGGTCGTGGACACTGAATAGAATACGAAAAGAACCAGAAGTCCAGAGTTCAAAATAGGTTTGAAACAGATCTAGAATGGGCCTGCACAGCAAATGAAATGAACAACAACTCGATACTGAATTAACTAGGGTAAGTCGGCAGTGGAACTGCGACGAGTGGCCATGCAAAGGAGGACGAGTTTGGCCGAGGGAGACCGAGGCAGAGACGGGAATGGGACCAAGGCTGGGGCGCTATTCAGTATCGCTCATACCGATCGGTGTAGTAGGTTAGTCTCGGTAGTGACGTCATTTTCGGTTTTTTATCCATATATCCTATTCAGTAAGCTTCCGAGACCTGTTACCGAACGGTCCTCCCACCGATTTTACGGCAATTGTACTGAGAGGTTTTGGATTTCGGTGTGGCCCTGTCGATCGGTGAGCTGTGGTTTATGTACACCTATAATTTGTTATTTTAAACATATGTAGCAGTTTTAGCTTTGGATTTAGTGATTGTGTTACTAAAGAGTCACCAAAGGACCCATCTATTGAAAAGTGAGTTCATAATAGACTATTTTCCTTTGTTAGAAATATGGTTAAGTTAGGTTGTTACTGTGAATGATTACATAAAAAAAACGTTTTCGGTCAATATTCTCTCAAAATACGTGTTATTTTTATGCAAATAAGAGTTTAAAGATCATTAAATATCAAGACATCGGCTTTGCTTACATGTGTTACCCGAGTGTGAACTGACGTTACTAGTGACTTTGTGTATTTTTCCCACAAATGGTTTCGTTAGTAATTATCGAAACGTGTTTACAACTTTCAAGTAACAATGGAAAGCAATTATGTGAAGCCTGATATTGGAAACATTCCAAACTATCACGCATTTATGACTTACACAGCACCGTTTGGCAATGAAGTCAGCCTACGTTCCTCTACGCAATAGTACAAGAACTGAGCACTGCTTTTGTGTTGTTTGGCGTGGCCAAGTGGTTAGCGCGCGTGACGACACGAAAGGACACGGGTTTGCGCACGAGGCACATCCTCTTCAGAATACGACACGTCAGGCTGCACTACATCAACTAAAGTTACGCTCTGGACACCGTGGCAGACACCAGTCACAGAACAGCCAAGAGAATATACTCGGCCCTCAGGGGGAAGCCGCCAAAAAACAAAATTGAAAACATACTCCCGCAATACAATTGGTAACAAATATGAGCAAATGTCTCAGAAAACGTGTTGCCTAAACATGCAAAGGAGACATGGTACAAAATAGTTAACAGAAGGGTACCAACCAACCAAAGACTGGCGGAGATAAAACTCGTCGCAAGTGACAAGTGCGACTTACCTGCCATGACTGACATCCTCGAGCACCGCTTCACCTGCGGGAATGCAACGAACATATGGAACACGGGCCAGCAGATGGTGGCCCACATCAACAGAACGGCGCCGGGAAACATCGCAGTGGAAGCAATCACCGCCCCAGACTGCAACCCACTTCCACGACCCACGCGACTGGCGACTCTCTGGATCCTCGCCATGACGGCACACGCCATCGTAACGAGGAGGCAGACCGACCAACTGGCATTCGTCATGGACCTCTGGGAGGAGAACAAGAAGGCCCAGCAGCACATGCGCTACCGCGAGAACTTCAGAAACTTCCTGCAGATTCCACTGCAGACAGCGATCGCCAGAGTCCTCCCCAGCCTGTGACCCTCAGCACAGCCACCAGCCACCTCACCACACGAAGAAAGTGTGCAGTGATAGTGAATAAGCGCAACAAAAAAAAAAAGATAGTATTTTCTCCTATCGCCTCAAATAGTGAAGTATAGTACTCTAAAGTGTTTCTTCATAGTGAAATCAGTAATACAAAGTGCTTCCCACTAAACCTCTTTCATGCTCACAGCCAAATCAGTCAAAAGTATGCCCAACAATACAAAGTGTTTTTATTCCATTTTTTGTAATATATTGTCTAAGATACAAGCATTATTTAGTGAAAAGTGCGATCTACTCATAATTTTTTTAAATGATTTTCTTACTACGTGCCCTACAAAATTATACTATTTACTCACATTTTCCTCTCTGCTTCTCTTATATAATATGACAATTTTTTCTTTCTTCAATTTATGTATAATCTGTAGCATATGTAAAGAAGTTATCTTACACTTCTGCTCCATCTATCACGCTGATGTTTTCCCTCATACTGTCCCAGAGGGACTGTAACTAGAGGAAGAGCTCAAACCAACATGCACAATGTGCCTGTAGCATCACAAGTGCATGACATACACAAATTTGAACTCAAAATCAGTGTGTCGATGCTACTTATAAATTATTATGCCTGTCCTGCAATGTTTTACCCCCTCCCCCAAAAAAGACGACAAATCGCCATGTAAAAGGGTCCAAGTAACAACAATAACAGAAAAACGAAAAAGAAAAGAATATACAAACAAAAACGACAGTGATGTTAACCAACTCTAGGAATATAATACGTTAATACAAAGAAATATTTTTTAAAAATGTATCGTTGTTAAATAATTTAAATAAATACATATGGTTACAAAAAAAAGATGGGTGCAACAAAATTTTTTTCCTCTCCATATATGCAACACGTTCTGAGACATGGTTATTCGTATAAGTTAAGATTTTTCTGCAACATTCGTTATGTAAGAGCGCACTTCCTCAGTATGTGTTTAAATAATGAAATCTGAAAATACAGGAGATGAATTGCTGTGAATGAAACAACCGACAGTGACCTTTATATATTTTCTTGTCAGAAATAATTCACCATTTTTTCCGAATATGTAGCGATTTCCGAGTATGCGGTAAGACAGTAATCTAAGAGCACAACTTAAATTACTGGGAATGTAACTAGCAGCAGTCATCTTCATAATCTTGCTTGTCACAACTATTTATCTGCAATCGAATCCTCAACAACAGTAGACAGAGATGAAAGATCTCCGCCATAATATGTTTAGACTGTAGCACCATATACGAAACATTTTCATTCATGAGATGCATGTTATAAACTTCGACGAACTGCACGAGCTCTCGAAAATGCGTTTTTTCAAGTTTGTTTTTAAGACCCAAATCGTTGAGGTATCGTATAGGGAAGTGGGCTACTTAATCATTTGGATATCTAGGAGCGAGTTATAACCACATTCTGTTTATCTTCTTATTCTTTGAAATTCTCAGAATCAATTTTTTCGGGTGTTTTTATAGATGTATTAGTACAATTCGGTACTATACACTATTCCTAACTCATTTTCCGAAACGTAAAATCCAAAACACGATATCAGTGTGAATGAGAATAAGGTGACATAATGCGGCATTTACGACAATCTGCAGAATGCAGTCAAATACGCTATCGTTATTATGCATGCATGGAAACATGTAGTCAGGGAAACTGTAAAAATTTCTATGCATTTCAGCCGAGAATCATGGAAATGGAAATACTGCGCCTTGCACTGTTAAGGAGGAGGCAAGAGCGATGATGGAAGCACGTAAGCTCGGTGGAATGCGGCGTCATGCGTTGTGGCAACGTAAACGCAGTTTTCGGTACTTGGAAGAATAGCGCGCCTGTGTCGTCTGCTAGCCGCTTTGTGTTCGTGGCGCTGTGCGCGCTGTAGTGCGCATGCGCGGATATTCGGCCGCTTGCTTTTGATTGGCTTGCGCGACGTGAATCGACAACAGCGCTTCGGTTCCCTAGACCCGAACGGTATCGCTTCCGAAATGCATACTGAGTAACGCAGGGCCTCTAATTCGAGTACTGGACCGTTCGGTGCTCTCGAGTACCGAAACGCGGAAAGATACAGAATAGGCACTCTGGAGTAAGACCAGCCGACTTGCCGTTGCAGGAACGAGACCAACTGTTTCCCGTTCCCAGGAAGCAGCGACCGAAGTGAACTACGAAAGGCCATTCCTTAGAATTCGTTCTTCGCTCCTTCCGTTCATCTTGGTGAACTGTTCCTTTGGAACTGTTAATTTGTGATCGACCTATGTAGTAACATAAGATGGAAGTTGGAACTTGATTTTTCAGAGGTTCTGTTTTATTTCTACATTAATATTACCGCTTGTCACTGTTAACATGATTTACTACTACACACACACCGTAAAACGCTGTACGTTACCATGATTAACGAATACCTGTTTGGAGTTTCCATATAACAGTTCAAAAATTCGTAGCAATACATTGAATTGAAATGAGTCAAAAAACTCTTTCTGGTTGGAGGCTCTACAACATAAGAAACTTCTCTCATATTGCTTGGAATTTCATTTCTGAAACACTGAGTTAATCATCAAAAGCCCTATAAGAGTGCTGTGGTCCGAAACTTGCTACTAACCACACAGAGCTACACAAGCTACACATCGACCATCCACTACACTCGGTCGTGTTAAGAACAGTGGAGTTGAGGCTTCAAAAGAAATGCAAGGGGGGTGTAATGCATTTCCTGACAGCTGATGAATTGCAGGGAACAAATGGACAGCAAGCACACACAGGTCAATACACGACTCCCCCATCTATGGCTGACGCAGTAGTATTAGAGCCATGGCTATTTGCAACAATTAGCATAGATATAAACACTGTAACGTTCCTGGCAGCATGAGCCCAGCATGCTTCTTTCCTCTTCATGACTGAAGACTGCCTCCTTGCCTCTATTGTTGATTGAGGAGTTTTATTTGCAGAGCATGAACCAAACAATGAATTTTTCATATGTGTGCTCTGTAGCTCACCAAAATTATGGATCCTCAGTCCAGCGGGGGTTGAACGTACATTTTCAGTTTGTTCCAGTTAGCCGTGAGTTAACATATGCATAAGACAGGATTGTGCCTAAAAATATAATGAGATGTGATCAAATCAAAAGTTTACAAAGACAGAGTGCCACTAAAAATTCTCATGACCTGTACTTCTTTCTTTCTTTCTTTCCTTCCTTCCGTCTTCTGAGCAACTTCAGTCCCACCCTCTCACCTACATTTCTGCTTGACTGGATCCACAAAGGAAGACAATAAAATCTTCCTTGCTTGCATGTAACTGAAATTAGTATATGTTGACTAAGACGCACAGCAACATCTGAAGTGTTAGCCACCGATGACAGAAATGACATAATAAAGTAGCCCCCCCCCCTCCGCATGTGTCCCACCCACCTACTCTAATGGCCCCCATTCAACCACTCAACCTCTGGCCACCCAGACTGCACTGTTCCCATTGCAGGCTTTAGCTCAATGTTAATTAAATCAACAACTGCATGCCAAAAGCCCAACGACTGCTTGTTAGTATTCTAATTAAACTTTTAAGCCTACCACTACAGATTTACAATCAATCTTATTTGTATCCTAGGTTCTAAACAAATGGGTTTGAATAGGATACAAACTCCCATAAAAGCGTGTCTTTGTGATCAAATGGTGTTAACAAACAATGCAATATTTACGAATAAATCTGAAATGATGTAAATGCAAACAACACCAAATATTTTTCATAGATCCTTGCTAGTTACATCAAATCACAAACACACAAAACCAAGGCACAGCAACAAACCAGGTTAGCACAGCAATGTTGCAGTGACAGGCGTGCGACTGTTCCATAACAACAACAAACTGCCACACAGCTTACCTGGGCTTGACTGGTGGGCTGCTGGCTGACCGAGGGGAGGGACTGGGGGAGGCCAAGGCACCAGTGGAGGGTGGTTGCACAGCACCAAGCTGATGATGAATGCATCAAGCCAAGCAGAGGCAAGCAAACGCCTCTGCCAAAAGTCAAATCATTTTACCATGCCTCTTCCTGGATTTTTAGACAAAATTCAAAAATTCTATGAATTTTTCACAACAAAATAATTCTCTGACTTAGCACTGTTTTCCAGGAATCTGGACACCACAACATTGTTTTTTGTCTGTGCGAAATTTGAATGTTAGCATGTGAGCTGATTAATTTTTTAGTGTATATTTGGGATAAGATTTGAGTTGGCACATCGCACCAGAAGTGCAAAAGTAAAATTTCGTTTGGTAGAGAAATGTGACACCTTCAATTTGTGATAATTTTTGTTAGCCTATATTATTTTGTAGGGCAGCTATGAAGCAAAGGCCATAGGTAGTAGTGGGAACAGAATTATTTTATCACTCAGAGTACTACACAGTAATTTCAGGTGAAAGCACTAATAAATGCAGTATTTAAAGTAACAAAACTGAATCTTCTATTCCTACACATATAAATTAAAGTTCCCACTGCAGGCTCTATCTGTATGTTTGGCTTATATCAGGTACTACTGTAGGCATTTGATACGGATTTTACTAACAGACAGATCATTCATGAGGAATGTTTGTGTATATAATTTATCAATATCTTGTGCAAATTGGCTGAACTATGATGAACTGCAGTCCCCCATCACTGAGAAACGATGCCACTGCCATCTAGTGGTGCACAAGATAGGCTTACGACCACCAGACTGCAGTGCCAGGCCGGTGTGAGCTACTGCCAACTTCTTAAGTGACCTGCGATGTTCATCAGATTTTCAGCTGATAAGAACAGATTTTCTTTTCAGTATGTAGCTTATGTTGAAGGGAAATGTGGGAAAAGGTCAGGCAAACATCTGTTGCTTGCACTGGACTGGCACTGCAGGCAGGCAGGCAGCCAGCCAGGAAGTGGCTGTAGCTCACGCTCAACTGGTTCTGTAGTTAGTGACCAGGAGGCACTGTAGTTTGCAGCTGCCATCATTGTCATGAGAAATTACTTGAAACACAGATGACATTCATTCTTTCATATAACTTTCCTAGCACACGCTACTTAACTGTTTATATTATATGAATGTGATGATGTTCAGTTACCTGAAGCTATCCTCTGAATTTAAATTACAGAAGAACCGGACGGCTGTTTGGCTGGATACCAAAGTCTGACCATCCTATAAGCCGGATATTTGGCTGAACATTGCCGTGAAGCACATTGTAACATCTGAGAGAATCCATGGAGGTCAGGTGAAGACCATCAGGCAGATATAGGCATCACAGTTCACGAGTTAATCGAACAAATGACATACTGATTGACTTACTTGCATATTTTGAGTTGAGAACTTCCACTTCTCGTTAATTGAGGCTACTACTGAACATGATTTGTTAACTGCAGGATAAATTACAAAAAATGCCATTCGGTAATATTATGATATAAACAGTGACAACAGTAAGTTTGCTCTTTGCTGTACTGAGTTCAAACTGACTGTGGTGGAGAAAAAGGAGGTATGTTCCAAAGTCTTAGCATGTCTTTTCTTCTTTTGCTTCAAATTGTTCTATTACATTGATCAACAAGGTATCATTAAGTAGGTACCCATTTACCAAAAAAACTCTGTTTAATTTAATTTGTTGCAGATGTCAGACATTTTTGTGAAACTGTTACTGTTATTATTATTATCATCCTTTTCTCAGACGTTATGTCTGGTTAAAAATGGAAAGTGACGCGGACCTTGATCAAGCGTGACTTCCTTTTAACTGTACGGTATGTGTTACATTGCATTTAGGAACTTTCGGGTAACTGAACATGTATCAATAATTACAGATTTCTGTAGTTGTATATACAAGTTTGGATATAGCTGTATTGCATTGATGTACTGGTGGATATTGCGTGGTATGACTCTTGTAGTTGAAAGTATAATTGGTATAATATCAACTTTATCCTGATGCCACATGTCGTTGACTTCCTCAACCACTTGGATGTATTTTTCAATTTTTTCTCCTGTTTTCTTTTGTATATTTGTTGTATTGGGCATGGATATTTCGATTAGTTGTGTTAATTTCTGCTTTTTATTGGTGAGTATGATGTCAGGTTTGTTATGTGGTGTTGTTTTATCTGTTATAATCGTTCTGTTCCAGTATAATTTGTATTCATCATTCTCCAGTACATTTTGTGGTGCATACATGTATGTGGGAACGTGTTGTTTTATTAGTTTCTGTAGTATGGCAAGTTGTTGATGTATTATTTTTGCTACATTGTCATGTCGTCTGGGGTATTCTGTATTTGCTAGTATTGGACATCCGCTTGTGATGTGATCTACTGTTTCTATTTGTTGTTTGCAAAGTCTGCATTTATCTGTTGTGGTATTGGGATCTTTAATAATATGCTTGCTGTAATATCTGGTGTTTATTGTTTGATCCTGTATTGCGATCATGAACCCTTCCGTCTCACTGTATATATTGCCTTTTCTTTGCCAAGTGTTGGATGCGTCTTGATCGATGTGTGGCTGTGTTAAGATGATACGGGTGCTTGCCAGGTAGTGTTTTCTTTTTCCAATTTACTATCTTCGTATCTGTTGATGTTATGTGATCTAAAGGGTTGTAGAAGTGGTTATGAAATTGGAGTGGTGTGGCAGACGTATTTATATGAGTGACTGCTTTGTGTATTTTGCTAGTTTCTGCTCGTTCTATACAGAATTTCCTTAAATTGTCTACCTGTCCATAATGTAGGTTTTTTTATGTCGATAAATCCCCTTCCTCCTTCCTTTCTGCTTAATGTGAATCTTTCTGTTGCTGAATGTACGTGATGTATTCTATATTTGTGGCATTGTGATCATGTTTGAGTGCTTCTAGGTCTGTGTTACTCCATTTCAATACTCCAAATGAGTAGGTCAATATTGGTATAGCATAAGTATTTATAGCTTTTGTCTTGTTTCTTGCTGTCAATTCTGTTTTCAGTATTTTTGTTAGTCTTTGTCTATATTTTTCTTTTAGTTCTTCTTTAATATTTGCATTATCTATTCCCATTTTTTGTCTGTATCCTAGATATTTATAGGCATCTGTTTTTTTCCATCGCTTCTATGCAGTCGCTGTGGTTATCCAATATGTAATCGTCTTGTTTAGTGTGTTTTCCCTTGACTATGCTATTATTCTTACATTTGTCTGTTCCAAAAGCCATATTTATATCATTGCTGAATACTTCCGTTATCTTTAGTAATTGGTTGAGTTGTTGATTTGTTGCTGCCAGTAGTTTTAGATCATCCATGTATAGCAAATGTGTGATTTTGTGTGGGTATGTTCCAGTAATATTATATCCATAATGTGTATTATTTAGCATGTTGGATAGTGGGTTCAGAGCAAGGCAGAACCAGAAAGGACTTAATGAGTCTCCTTGGTATATTCCACGCTTAATCTGTATTGGCTGTGATGTGATATTATTTGAATTTGTTTGTATATTAAGTGTGGTTTTCCAATTTTTCATTACTATGTTTAGGAACTGTATTAATTTAGGATCTACTTTGTATATTTCCAATACTTGTAGTAACCATGAGTGGGGTACACTATCAATAGCTTT
Source organism: Schistocerca cancellata (assembly GCF_023864275.1). NCBI lineage: Eukaryota > Metazoa > Arthropoda > Insecta > Orthoptera > Acrididae > Schistocerca > Schistocerca cancellata. The sequence continues at coordinate 569,435,668 of NC_064626.1, forward strand.
TTGGTAATCAATGTATGCGTAGTGCAGCGACCTTTGTTTAGTTTTAGCTTGATATGTCACCTCTGCATCTATTATCAGTTGCTCTTTACATCCTCGTGCTCCTTTGCAGCAGCCCTTTTGTTCTTCATTTATAATTTTGTTCTGTGTTGTATGTGTCATTAATTTCTGTGTAATAACTGAAGTTAATATTTTGTATATTGTTGGTAGGCATGTTATGGGGCGATATTTTGCTGGGTTTGCTGTGTCTGCTTGATCTTTATGTTTCAGATAAGTTATTTCTTGTGTAAGTGTATCAGGGACTGTGTATGGGTCTGCAATGTAATTGTTAAATAATTTAGTTAGATGCGAATGTGTTGAGGTGAACTTCATTAGCCAGAAATTTGCTATTTTATCATTTCCAGGGGCTTTCCAATTGTGTGTAGAATTAATTGCTCGGGTGACTTCATGTTGCAAAATTATCACTTCAGGCATTTGTGGTATCATCTTGTATGAGTCTGTTTATGCTTGTATCCACCGTGCATGCCTGTTATGTTGTACTGGGTTTGACCATATGTTGCTCCAGAAGTGTTCCATGTCTGTTATGTTTGGTGGATTGTCTATTTTAAAGTGTGTATTATCTATTGTCTGGTAAAATTTCTTTTGGTTTGTGTTGAATGTTTGGTTTTGTTTCTTTCTATTTTCACTTTTTTTGTATCTTCTAAGTCGTTTGGCCAATGCTTGTAATTTCTGCTTCTTTTCACCTAATTGCTCTATCGCTTCTTTTTGTGAGATTTTACCTAACCTTTTTCGTTTTTTGTCTGATATTTCATTTCTTATAAATTGTGTTAGCTGTCCGATGTCTTTTCTCAGTTTTTCTATTCTGACCTGTAGCCTGTGTTGCCATGCTGGTTTGGTGGGTTTCTTGTGTGTGTTGGTTGGTTCTGATCTCAGCCTCGTGTGTATATTTAGTGTAGTGAGTGCTCCTACATAAACCAGTAGTTGTAACTCTTCCATAGTTGTATTTTCATTGATTTTGTTGTGTATGATTGTGTTGATAGTTGTTTCGACTTGTGGGTTATTTGGTGGTCTATGCAAGAATGGTCTAATGTCTGTATTTGTGTCTTTGTATTCTATATATGTCAACTGAAATTTTTCTTCTATATCTAACGTGTGTTACTTCATGTTCTATTTGTGCTTGTTCTGGTAGCTGTCTTAAGACTTCATTTTCATCTGTTTGTGTAATTGATGTGTGTTGTTCTTTCTTTGTTTGCTCTGGGATGTTTAAGTCCATTACTGTATTTAATTCTGGGTATCTGGTAATAAATGTTGTGTATACTTGTGATCTGTATCCAGTTGTGTTGGTTCCTAAGTTTGTTGCTTGGTAATAACAGAACATGAGGTGTCGGTTAACTTCATCTGACCATCTCATCCTCTGTCTTTGTTTTCCTTCTAGAGTGGTTGCAAGAAGCATATCCTGCAAAACACCTCTATTTGGATTTAAATCATTTGCCATGTGGCTAGCAGTGTCGTTACCATTGTGGACGGGCATAGGGTTCAAGCGTCGTCCCCGACCATGACAGCGCTTGTCCGAGGCTTAATTAGTTCTGTCCTGAACCAACTAATCACACTAAAAGGGGGGTTAGCCCTATTAGTGGTTTGTTCTTTTCGTCTCCTTTTACGACTGGCAGAACATACCAGAGGCCTATTCTTTTCCCGGGCCTCCACGGGTTTTATTATTATTATTATTATTATTATTGTCTACCTTAAATTCAATGTAATATTACTTTGTTTAATGGATACATGAGTTGCGAAAAATCATTTCAGAACAACATATCCATACAAATTCTGAGCAATTATTAAAGGTAGAGCCACTGCCGTGCCTACATCTTTAGTAATCTCTGCTATCAATGCCTACTAATAGAAGTACAGGAGACAATACTCAATCAACTGTGACTCATGAAACTCACTACACTTTTAGGGATTGCTTTAATGAAGTGTCAAATGAAAATAACAATACTCAGTGCAGTGATCAAACAGATAAACACGACTGCAAGAAGCACCGACTATTATCTGAAGACGGTTCAAGTTGAATGCAATTGTAACTCTTGTATTTGGTGGTCAGCCAGTGTGACACAGCACCCAAATTTGACACAGTTTGCCAGAATTTATCTTTCAGCACACTGCAGTGGTGTATGTAGTGAACGACTTTTTTCTGAAGGTGGACTCATTTATGAACACATGCAAAAATGCGTATTACCTTCTACTGCAGAGAAATTGGTGATCATTCATCATAATATGTCTCTAGTTCACAAGAGAACTAATTTATTTATTTATTTATTGTTAAAACGAAGAATAAATGGTGTTTTTATTTGAAGATATTGTGGCTTTATGTGCGTTTAAGAATATCTCACTCAAAACAGGCATTTTGCCTAGACCCCTAAGCGCACAAGAGTATATCTTACGAGTGAAATAGTCAATTTTATGAAATGTTCATTTTTTAATGAAAATTCAGTACTCACCAGACATTGACACATTATCCAATTACATATTAAAGAAAATGAAAAGTTAGTTAATTTATTGCAAGATTGCAGTTCATAAAAAAATGAATCTTTTCTAACAGAAGAATCACTCCGTTTAGACATCAGTAATAATCTCTACTTTAAAAAAGGGAGGTGCATTTTTGCAGGCTACGTGGGTTTACTTTATACAATATTGTTATGTGCAGAAGCAATCATGTGAGGGTCTTGGTAAAAAGAGCACAGCAATTTTAATGCTCGACACAATAATACCGGTGGCATTACACGATACATCTACTTCAAGTGAAAACTAGCCAGCACTCTTTATTAAGAACCAGCATTTAGTTCCCCTGCCTTATTTCTTAAAAAAATGGAATGGTAGTGATGTGTAACTTTTGACTAACATTCACCTACCGAGCAAATCCACAGCACTTCACGCTCATGGTGTGTTCGGTTAAATATGTGGATCAAAAAGTAAAATTGTGAAGACAGAACCCAACAGCAAGCCGCACTGTTCCAGTCGCAAATGTGAACACAAACTAAGCAAGTCATGAGGTTGGTGGAAAACTTATTCTGAGCAGGCTACTCGAAGTCCTAGCATATTCCACATTAATTTCCTAGCCCTTGCCATAGAATATATTATGCAACATACATATTTAGCATCGTGGAAAAAAGCTGCTAGCTCTTCAACATCAATTTCTTCTCAAGCATTTATGATCTGGAAGATTCACATATTCACTTCTATGTCCATGTGAATTACAAGGCTTTTGTTACTGATGGAAACAGGAGGAGTGGGGATGGGGAGACGCTCTCATTAGGAGCTAGGGTGCAACAACTTAAGACCAACACCATAAGCTCTTTCTACTTTTCTTTTTTTAAGAACTACCCATTTGGTTTTCTATACAAGGGCATTATATGTTTTTCAATTTTTATTGCGACAATTTGCATTTATTATGAGATTAGTGCCAATGACAAAACATATTAAACTGTAAGAATAAAGGCTGGTCAGGAAAATATACAATGTGTATCTAAAAGAACCACTCTATCTGGCATGTCTATGTTTCTGAAACCAATAAACATATACAATGAATTTTGTTTTTTGATGAACAGGAAGCTCGAAAAGCTTTTTTGTATACCTCTTCATAGGTGTTCAATCAGCCCCCTTGAGATGCACAGCATACCATATTTACTCGAATCTAAGCCGCACTTTTTTTCCGGTTTTTGTAATCCAAAAAACCGCCTGCGGCTTAGAATCGAGTGCAAAGCAAGCGGAAGTTCTGAAAAATGTTGGTAGGTGCCGCCACAACTAACTTCTGCCGTCGAATATATGTAGCACTACACAAGCATGCGTTGTGGGCACAAAGATAAATACTGGCGCCAAAACCTTTTTTTTCCTCCGCCCCGAGTTTCGACCACTGCATTTTCATACAATGTCCAATGAAATAAATACAAATTCCGTATTGTTCATCTTCGAATGTAACAGAATTTCAATGTACTACGAAAATCCGACTGGCAAGACTGTTAGGGATGTTTGTCAATATGGCCAACTCTACGTTCCGAGTTTTTTCCTATCCGTGAGAAGAGATGGTTGCTAATAGGAACCTGATGAAATGTGGATTACATGCAGTATTCTCTTCACCATAAGAATAATACGAAAATAAACATTTTGCCATGTATTCTTTCGTGTTTGCTGCTCTCATTTAAATCCTGTCTGCCTAATAAACTACGAAACTAGAGTGAAACAACAGCAAACGCGGAAGAATATACGTATCGTGTCATGTTTATATTCGTATTATTCTTATGCCTAATAGTGATATAGTCAGAAATGAAGCACGGCAACTGACTAGATTTTAAATGTAAGATGACTAATTTCTGTGCAGAATTTGATGTACTAAAGAAGCGGCCGCAAAGATTTTAAAACGGAGAAAAATTTGCGCCTAACTCTCGTTCAGAACATGTTCTATCATACGCAGTCTATTATTTGGTTCTTGTTGATCATTATCAAAGAAAGCAGCAGTGTAAATAACAACAAACTGCAGTCTCTTGCCATTGTTTCGCTAATGAGATGATTCCTCTTTTTTTTTTCTTTTTTTTTTTTAAGCGGCGGTAGCGCGCACAAAAGCAAGTCATGCCGCGAGCGGCGACAGGCCGTACACACGCACTATCAGAATACAACAAACAATGCATGACACAGTACATGAATGCATTTTCAGCTTAGAGTGACGTAAACACCTATAACAAAGAAAACGGCACTTATCAGATCAAAGCAAAATAAGCAATCGATTCAAACCAGACGAAGCACGTGAAAAAGGAAGGGTACCCGTATAAATACGGACGGAGCACCTGACGCATAGCAATGGCTACCTGGTAAAGCTTAACTGCTAAACTTACGACTCGAACCAAACTACTGTAGCTGTATCGTCTTTCATTCGACCTAAATTGTATCTCGTATTACAATGGACCAACTTTGTTTCGATTTGGAGGTGCGGCCTAAAACTTTTCTCTCCCCTTGAATTTCGAGTCTCAAATTTCAGGTGCGGCTTAGATTCGGGAAATATTTTTTTCCTTTATTTCGAGTCTCATTTTTCAGGTGCGGCTTAGATTCGAGTGCGGCTTAGATTCGAGTAAATACGGTATGTCAATGCATTATTCAAACTGTTCACACACTGCAGTGAGCACAGCACACTGCAGCTTCCACAGTCTCAGTTCATTCATTGTTGCTGGTAATGGAGGCACACGAACAGAGTATTTTATAAGTCCCCCACAAGGAATAATCATATACAGTCAAGTCCAGTGGTCTTGGACTCCAGTAATGTAAAGCTGAATCATTCGGTCCAGTGTGACCGATCCATTGCTCAGCAATCCTTTGATTTAAAAATTCCCACACTTCCAGATGCCAGTGCCCAGCCAAGCATATCAAGATATGTGCTTCAGGAAGAGAGAGAGAGAGAGAGAGAGAGAGAGAGAGAGAGAGAGAGAGAGATCATACACCTTTTCCAGTGAAACCGCACAAAACACATTAAATTTTTTGAGAGTCCCTCTCATGTTGTACAAATTCATGTAGTTGTTCTGTTCCGCATATTCTCACATTATGATGGTTCATCATGACCATGGAATGTTGGCTCATCACTAATACACACTAAGTGTGGAAGAAAACTGTCATCCTCCACCTTGCCAAGAACGAAATAAAAGAATTCCACACATTGTTGTTTGTCACCTTCACAAAGAGCTTGCAGTAGCTGAATTTTGTATGGTTTCATGTGTAAACCTTGATGGAACACGTCAGATGGACATCGGGGGCACGTTGAGCTGTATAGTGAACAAATTTCTGTAGACTCCTTGTGAAACAATGGTTTATGCGTTAGACCTCTGTGTCAGACATTTGCCTTTACACAAACAACCTGTTTCTCGGAACTGTTCATCCCATCATCTAATGCTCTGTGCTGTAGAAGGATCCACATGATACCTAGTACGAAAGTCACGCTGGACAGTTATTACTAACCCGCATTGCGCAAAACGTACAACGCAAAATGGTTTCTGTTTTTCCGAAACAATTTTTACTAGAACTGAAGGGGTTGCACACTGCTCCTACCTAGCGGGAATGTTGTTGAACTCTTAGAGGCTGCCCTTTCTAACAATAAATTATTCACACAAATATCTCCAATAACACAACAATTATGATTTTTTTGAATCAGATGATTGTTTTTGATACACCCTGCACTTCTCTGCAGGGTAAAAAGATAAAAAAGCCTTCAGTTGAAACCTTCTTAGGTATATACAGCCCATAACGGTGAACTTAGTTATATTATCATTGGTTTCTGTTAAACAAATTATATTCAGGTTTTCATTGTAACTGAAAGCATTGAAATACCCTGAAACTTACACGTCGGATTAAAAAGTTATATTTCCAACTTGTTTGTGTCAGTGGGGGACATCCAACAATACTGCACTCAACCCATCACCCCACCCTGTGCTTGGCTGGCAATTTTGAAATCTTCAATGGGAGCCCCATTTTTTATTGCAGATTTTGATTCTATGGCAAAATCTACAATGTTTTGTCTGAAGCATTTCCTTCATTTCGCCACAGATGGCGCTGTAATCTGAGGAATAGAAATAGGAACACAACTACTATGTAAGAACAAGATATAAATGAAGATAACTGAATGTGAATATATGTTTTCCCGGCTATACAGCTTGTGAAGAGTTCTTGGGCTTCCAGCCGAGTGGCGGTGTCTTCAAACTGTTTCGATGAGTGACATACTCATCATCTACGCCAGAAGATGATGAGTATGTCACTCGTCGAAACGTCGCAGTCTGAAGAAACTGCCACCCAGCTGGAAGCCAGAGAACTCTTCACCATAAGATAATTGACTTACTGATAACCTTGAAACTCATCTGGTAAAAGCTAATTAACATTATAATGAAGACTAGGTCATTTTTGTGTTGGGTACAGTGAGAACAAAAAATAAACACACAAATTCCTATAAAAATGAAAAATTTATTGACTCTTTGAAGACAGGGTAAATTAACAAATATAGATTACAAACATAAATCACAGTATTAGCCTCCCAGCAATATAGTTCGTCTGGAAGATGCAGAAAGAATGTTTTATGCTACACATTATCTTTGCACTTGATGAGAGGAAGTTTTGAAGCCGCAGTGCTCACATCTTCAACAAATAATAAGCCAGAAACTGAAACTTTGATAACTATTATTCCTATATGATTACTGCGTAATTTTTCTCTCAAATGGCATTCCAGTCTCCTTTAACATTTGCATGCTCTGATTTTCAAGACAACACAGAATAATATTTAAATAGTAATTCTAGAAATAACTTGCTACATGAGTGAAGTTACTTCCTAGACCAAAGTAAGCTGCTTACTAATGATATTCAGTGGATGTAAACAATGGGGCCCCTCCAGCAGACCTCTTTAACATTTTTATTCCTGTTGGTTTAGAACAGCAACAGGATTTGTTAGGATGGGTGAGATTATTTAGTTAAATTTTTTAGAGTTTTATAAGCTATTCTCCATCATTCTGAACCCATAGTTACTGTTTTCCTGCAGGGTAAAATTGAAGCCTTATCAAAGATCACTTCTAGGTGTCCTTTCTGGTGGTTCCCCATCTCGTGCTTTTCTCTAATGGGAGCATATGCTAATAACACAAAATCCGCTTGCGCAAACACACACACACACACACACACACACACACACACACACACACACACACACACACAGAGAGAGAGAGAGAGAGAGAGAGAGAGAGAGAGATTAGTCTATTATTGGTTAACATATTGTACTTTCATAATACTTTTAAAAAATATTCAATTCTGGTCACATAACCCATATTTAGGGACAGGAAAAATTCGAAATTAACAACCAACAAAAATTATTTTATTTCATAGTGACTGGACTGTGCAGACATCGCCATCAAAAGCAGTTTGAAGAATTTCTTTGTCGGTCAAAATTCATCTTGCTGCAAGATCTTTGGCTTCTCAGGATAGCTGTTATGTTTCAGATTTGTCCAACAGTACAGTAGTGTCCAAATATTCTTGGGCTTTCTCACTGATTATTTTGATCGTCTTCAAAGAAAGAGTTTTCGAGGTTGTAAAAAATGCCAAAGCATGCAGTTACTGCCAACGTATGATAACTGCCAACGTATGAGCACGGAAGTTCCGAAGCTGATGGTCTATATGCTCCTGATAAATCTACGTATTCTTTAAATATTTCAATAGCAGAATATCATGGGACAGAAAAGATACTGTATTAAAATACATGCACAGTGAGAAGCACAAAGGGAATAGACTCAACAATTCCAGTGTGTATGTAAGCAGCCAGCTCCAATAGCAGCAGCTTTGAAGTCATCAAGAAAAAGAAAAACCACTGAAAATATCTGGTTCAAAGGACAAACTGGAAAATGAAGATTTTCGGCAGAAAACTAACGAATTCATCATCGAAGATAAGCTGTGGTTTCTGTTAGTTCACAGCAAAATAATCAAATTGTATTTTTCAGCTTGCCATTGTACATTTCAAAAAGTACAAATTTTGTTAGTACAGATTCAATTTGGATATTTTTAAATTGAATGCTAACAGTGGGGTTCGTTTGAATATGGTGTTAATGACTTTCCTCATCTCAAGAGGAGGAGGGAAACTGTGGTACCTTCAATCCAAAGCAACCAAAAAATGGGATAATGCAAGAACTAGCTGATGAGGATGTTTTAGTTTTAGCAGACAAGACCACTGAAAAAAGCGGTTATCATGTTTTTGCTGTGACAGTGAAGACTGTTGATACAGGGAACGAACAAAACCTTTTACGGCAAGCGAGTAAGTTCTTGAACAGCAAACTTTTACACTGTGTGCTCATGCAATATTGGATTTTTTGCAAGACTATAATAGTCAATATGATGATGATAAACCTATCGTAAGTGACAATGCTATGTATATGAAAAAATGAGTCAATTCATTGAAAAACAATTATAGGAGACCCATTTGCACCATTTTCAGTTTTGGGCACACAAGTTGAATCTGTTGGCAGATTGTTTTCCAAGGAACTTTTGAAACTGAACTTAGTTATATTTAACTTAAAGAGCTCATTCTCAAATACCAGGAAGAGAAAACATTTACATCTACAGTTTTTAAGGGCGGTGAAGAGGTATCCGAAGGCACCTCTTCCAGTGTTGACAAGCTGAAACTCTTGGCTTTCCACAGCCACTTGTGTGGCAGTATATTTTGAAGACATGGTAGAATTCTTCCGCAGTGATGATATGCTGTGCTGACCACACGCCCCTCCTATCCGCATCCTCCACTGAGGATGACACGGCAGACGGATGGTCCCGGTAGGCCACTCGTGGCCTGAAGATGGAGTGCTTTTAGGAACTGATTAGGGTAATTAACTTTCTAGTGAGGATGTACGTTCAATTGGAGGCCATGTTCATGTTCATTAAGGTACATGCAAATGATATGATGAATAAAGTCTTCAAATTTCCCTGCCTCAAATGAATTACATTCATGTTAACACAGCTGTAAAATAGCTTTGCTATTGTGCACGTTGAATTTTTTGTCAGTACACCAGCAAACTTGTGTAAAAGGTGAAGAGGTATATTCTTCAGGCAGAAATGAGAGAAACATTTAAATGCACTAGATTGTATCTACAAAGCTGATGATGCTTGCAGTTACAGATCCATGTATGTGTCTGTTTTCGATCCTAGGATTGTGTTTCAATCTTAAGACAGTAATAATGAACTATACTAATGCTGAAATGCAAACAGTCTCTCATGCACACCTGGCATAGCAGCTCTTAGCAATATAGATATTCTAAAAGGATGCAAATCTCTTCAGGATCAAGCTGAACAACAGCTTTCAGCAGGAGCTGTGAACATTGTCAAATGTCTGCAGGGAACTACTCTTAAAACCCACAATTTGCTGCAGTTGCACTGAAGGCAATTGGGATTCCATGTTTAAACAGAGATTGGGAGCAGTTATTTTCACAAGATAATGAAGTACAAACAGACTGGTAGCACAATATCTCAGAAGAGAACTTGGAACTAATGGCAATGATTTCATATGAAAAACCATCCTTGGTGTACAGTTAATGTTAACTTTTCTTTGCAGATATCGATTGGTGTAATATAAATGTTTACCTTTCTGTACAATGATGTAATAAATTTGATCTTTAAATGTAATAAATATAATGTAGTCGAAATGTACACTTTCAATCTCAGCAAAATACTAAATTACAATGAAATAAGACAAAATGAACTAACTCTAATATTTGTTGGGAAAATTTCTTTTTCTGTCCAAAAACTGAAAAAATTTTATGTTTAATATCTAACAAATTAATGTAACTGAGAGGTGTATTTTGATTTTAAACGCAGTACTGGAAACAAATAAGACAAAAATCAAGATGAACTATGAAAAATACGTATCGAGGAAATGACATCGAAAATGGCAAAAAGTAGAACCGAAATTGTCCGTAAAATAAATCGAATTTTTCCAGTCCCCACCCATACGTACATCCAAGTCTCTTAAAGTAACGTGTATCAGTTTTCACTTGTCACAGACAAGAACCAATATTAGCTTGAATATATTAACTGGTTGGTATTGAACTTCTCAGAAGCTGATTCTCCAAACATAGCATGGAAACATTGTCACTTGCCAGGGGCAAGTACCACCATTAGCTTACATCATACTTATGGGACATTACAAAACTTAGAAGCAAGATGCATATGCTCCAGCCTTTAGTCATATGCTCAGGTCATCTGCTTCAACTGCACATAACCCACAGGCTTTGCTAACGTAGCCTCACAGAAAGGGCACTTTGCCTCAAAACTACTTTTCCTATTTGGTAATTTTATACTGGACCAGTACCTAAAACACAGCAAAAACCAAAACAAATGAGTTGTCAAATTATAAATTGCTTAGAAGTAGAAATTCCACTTTGAGTCAAATATTTTATTACAGTCTCAGTCAATGTTCTACAATCAACACATTCTCACGTGCACATCAATCATACTGCCACTTAGACATACTACAGCCATAACATGCACACATCACTATTAGTGAAACATACAATTCAGTTTACAACACATTCAATTAGCAAAATAAATAGCAATCTGTAAAGACCAAACCATGGTTGGCCTCTAACCACGAAGAAAGTACTCTAAGCATGAAAGAACATTTTAGAGCAACAAATTAAAAATTTTCACTTGTCTATACATAGCTTTTGCCTGCCCATTTCTCTTTTAGTATACATGTGTACAGTGGTGTTGCAATTGTACAATTGTGTATGTCTGGCTACAGCAGACTGAGCACAAATCCAATCACCACAAAACAATATATAACACCAACTACAAAGCATTGCCTCATGCTATTTGTACACTGGACTTTCTTTTCAAAACTTTTCTACACTTGTGCTTGTCACATGAGGCTACAAAGTATACAAGCTAATCTACTGTGCTATCTATTAAGAGCACCTTGACATAGATGACACAGCACTGATTACACACAAAGGATATATATATTTCAAAACAAGTCATCAGCTGGTACCTCACATCTAGTTAGAGGACTTTTCTCTTAAGCCTCAAGGGTCTAACCACAACTAAACCAAAGCATTACAGAGCTGTAGTACCTGTGATCTATTTGCTACAGAGATCTTTCACTTTTAAAAGTTGAGAGTCTTAAAAGTACATTTTTCATAAGAGCATTATAATTTTGTAACTGAATATGAGACACATGAACCTCACTAAATTTACTGTGCTACACCACTGTTTTAGGTCAAGCCAATTACAAAAGTAACAATCACGATTAAAAACAACACAGAAGCAGTTCTCTCACAAGGTATGTTCAAACCTTATTTTCCACTCCATTTTTCTAGTCTCTGATCAGTCAGCTGTAGCTAATGTGATAATGTTTTGATACTGAGAATAGAACCAGGTAACTTAACCACAAATACTGACCACTGTACTGTGGATGGTAACAGTACAGGAATGGTAACAGAAGGTTCCTGCAAACTAAGGAACGGTCACAGGCCACAGCAGCCCAGTCACCGATCTGCTCCTATGAGCTGGCATGTGCTTGTAGCAATACAAGGGGTACCAATTTTGTCATAAGAGTCCGTAAATCACTCAACTGATAGTTTTTTCAATACAGGTATTTCGTTGATTCCAAGCAAGTATCAATTCGTGATGTCATCGTCCAGACACGAGTTGACAGTAATCTGAATCCGTTTTAGCAGACTAACAGTTTCTTTCATGGGATAAAATTTTATTGATTATGAAATACAAGTTCTTGAAGTTTATTTAGAATAGGAAATGTTTAATTAGTAATTGCATGCCATAATTTATCTGTTTAATATAAAGGTGTTTTGATTTTTGTATGCATGTAAAAAGTGTGAATTTATGTGTGACTTTTACTCTTAGACACGTTACCACTTACGAGTACTAAAAGCATGCGTGTACAGTTCGCTGACCTGTGTGGTGAATTTCATTTAATGATTTTGAGCCAAATAGAGAGAAATCCATTTTCACTTAGACTTAACGTGTGATAGACACATCAACTTATTACAAAAAGTCGTTTAGCCCATCAGGGAAAACTGAAATCTGCGCGCTCGATTTGAGACACGTTACACGCTAGTGCATGATGGAGCTTTCCATTAAATCGCATATTGCAAACATGCTTGGACTTGTTGCACAAAGTTTGAAATCACTTTTTGAGACAAATACTGATTTTTGATAAAAACGAACCAATAATTTATTCAAAAAAGTTGAGCCAGGGACAGAGACTCTTGTGACATTATCCTGACTGCCTTGTCCGAGAATTACTTCGAGCAGATAGTTAGAGAACCAACTCGTGAAACTAACGTTTTAGACCTCATAGCAACAAATAGACCGGAACTTTTCGACTCCGTGAATGTAGAAGAGGGTATCAGTGATCATAAGTCAGTGGTTGCATCAATGACTACAAGTGTAATAAGAAATGCCAAGAAAGGAAGGAAAATATATTTGCTTAACAAGAGTGGTAGGGCACAAATCGCAGAATATCTGAGTGACCACCATCAAACGTTCATTTCTGAGGAAGAGGATGTGGAACAAAAATGGAAAAAATTCAGAAACATCGTCCAGTACGCCTTAGATAAGTTCGTACCGACTAAGGTCCAAAGCGAGGGGAAAGATCCACCGTGGTATAACAATCATGTACGAAAGGTACTACGGAAACAAAGAAAGCTTCATCATAGGTTTAAGAGTAGTCGAATCATAGCTGATAAGGAAAAGCTGAACGAAGCGGAAAAGAGCGTAAAGAGAGCAATGAGAGAAGCATTCAACGAATTCGAACATAAAACATTGGCAAACAATCTAAAGAAGAACCCTAAAAAGTTTTGGTCATATGTAAAATCGGTAAGCGGATCTAAATCCCCTATTCAGTCACTCGTTGACCACGATGGCACCGAAACAGAGGACGACCGAAGAAAGGCAGAAATACTGAATTCAGTGTTCCGAAACTGTTTCACTGCGGAAAATCGTAACACGGTCCCTGACTTCAGCCGTCGCACGGACGCCAAAATGGAAAATATTGAAATAAACGATATCGGAATTGAAAAACAACTGCTATCACTTAGTAGCGGAAAAGCATCCGGACCAGACGAGATACCCTTACGATTCTACAGTGATTATGCTAAAGAACTTGCCCCCTTTCTATCAGCAATTTATCGTAGATCGCTGGAAGAACGTAAAGTACCTAGCGACTGGAAGAAAGCGCAGGTCGTTCCCATTTTCAAGAAGGGTCATAAATCAGATGCGAATAATTATAGGCCTATTTCGCTTACGTTAATCTGTTGTAGAATAATGGAACATGTTTTGTGTTCTCGTATTATGACGTTCTTAGATAATACAAATCTCCTTCATCATAACCAACATGGATTCCGCAAACAGAGATCATGTGAAACTCAGCTCGCCCTATTTGCCCAAGAAATTCACAGTGCCGTAGACACTGGCGAGCAGATTGATGCCGTATTCCTGGACTTCAGGAAGGCATTTGATACGGTTCCGCACTTACGTTTAGTGAAAAAAATACGAGCTTACGGAATATCGGACCAGGTTTGTGATTGGATTCAGGATTTCCTAGAAGAAAGAACACAACATGTCATTCTTAACGGTTCAAAATCTGCAGATGTAGAGGTAATTTCGGGAGTACCGCAAGGAAGCGTGATAGGACCTTTATTGTTTACAATATACATAAATGACTTAGTTGACAACATCGGTAGCTCCGTGAGGCTATTTGCAGATGACACGGTTGTCTACAAGAAAGTAGCAACATCAGAAGACTCGTACGTACTCCAGGAAGACCTGCAGAGGATTAATGCATGGTGCGACAGCTGGCAGCTTTCCCTAAACGTAGATAAATGTAATATAATGCGCATACATAGGGGCAGAAATCCATTCCAGTACGATTATGCCATAGGTGGTAAATCATTGGAAGCGGTAACGACTGTAAAATACTTAGGAGTTACTATCCGGAGCGATCTGAAGTGGAATGATCACATAAAACAAATAGTGGGAAAAGCAGGCGCCAGGTTGAGATTCATAGGAAGAATTCTAAGAAAATATGACTCATCGACGAAAGAAGTAGCTTACAAAACGCTTGTTCGTCCGATTCTTGAGTATTGCTCATCAGTATGGGACCCTTACCAGGTTGGATTAATAGAAGAGATAGACATGATCCAGCGAAAAGCAGCGCGATTCGTCATGGGGACATTTAGTCAGCGCGAGAGCGTTACGGAGATGCTGAACAAGCTCCAGTGGCGGACACTTCAAGAAAGGCGTTACGCAATACGGAGAGGTTTATTATCGAAATTACGAGAGAGCACATTCCGGGAAGAGATGGGCAACATATTACTACCGCCCACATATATCTCGCGTAATGATCACAACGAAAAGATCCGAGAAATTAGAGCAAATACGGAGACTTACAAGCACTCGTTCTTCCCACGCACAATTCGTGAATGGAACAGGGAAGGGGGGATCAGATAGTGGTACAATAAGTACCCTCCGCCACACCCCGTAAGGTGGCTCGCGGAGTATAGATGTAGATGTAGATGTAAGTTTTAATTAGGACACATATCACCTTGTTGATCATGTTGCTTAGCAACACTGTAATGCAAATCAATTCATTCATTAGAACAATTTACGGCGTAATAAGTCCCATTACACATACAAACTGTTACATGGAATTTGCTGATTGAATGGAAGTATAAAAGTGTTCTTTTCCGGAAATGCCAATAAACCAGCAGTTTCAAAAGTTAAATTACCAACTGTTGTGTAACTTAATTGATATCGCATTTCACAGACGAACACTATTCTTAGTGATAAACAAACATTAATTGCAAGTAGATTTTGAATACTCACCAACACTGCCAAGCAGCACTTCACATCACAACCAGTAATAAATGCCAATATAACTGAACGGGTATTACTTCATTAAAACAGAGCAATCAGCTTATAATTCTAGGATAAACTGTATCAGGTGAAATTATTTCACATTAACTGTACAGATTATTAGTCGGAAATGAATTCACCCACAACAGATTGTCCCACACCACTACCAAACTTTTACCATGACTCTTCAAAACATATCTCACGAAGCCGGGATCAAGAAGCAAAGAAAAAAAGAGACATCAGTATACGCTCATGCCACAGCCACGAGCAACTGGCTGGCTCTCGGCGACTAATGAAGGGGTAAGGGGACGGGAGGGAGGAATCTGAACAAGTTAGCTCTGCAATGAGAAACTGCTTTCACCAAGTCTATTGTATGGCCACAAATGTTAATGCTCCAGAGATTTCAAATTAAGAATGTGGGGCTGTTAGGTACAAAACATGATTTTTCTCACAACTGATGCTGCCTTATGACAAACAATATTTTTGGGTGAAGTTTAAATTGACACCAACTCGTATTTTGTGACTGTTTTATTCACATGTTAAACATAAAAACAATGTATGCCAATGATAACAACTTACTTTGCTTTTCATTAAAGGATCAATGTTGGTACCACTTTCTGAGCACAGCTAATATGAAGACAACCTTGTAAGTTGAAGGCAGTCAGCCAGCTTATGTGTGCAGATTTCATTCTCTTAATGGTGGAAAAAAAATTGCTTGTACTAGTATGTAGGTCCAAATATCAACGTAACTGTAGCTACAAATTTGCCACATCAAGGAAATTTATGAAAGGGAAAGCTTTTACACAAGTCTATGAGATTTATTTTATTATGAAACTTATCATACAGCTGCATGTCACAATGCAGGTCTAGAACGAACTATTCTTCACTTTAAGCACTGCGTCTTAAGTGTATATGCTTGCATCTAAGGCTTTGGTGAACCTGGTACATGGTCATTCCTCTGAAGACAGTGAACTATTTGCATTGGCCACTTGCGTTCTCCTAGGCACCTCATGAACAGGCCTGGCCTATAGGAAGGTAAGATCATTAGGGATTGAGCATGAGTAACTTTAAACAGGATATCCAGATATGGATTTGAGCCACATCATCTCTGAATCCAAGATCAGCCGTAGATTAACCAGAGTAGGTTTACCTGACACACACTGGAAGAGACTTCATACAGTAATGAGTGGCATTGCAACACACTATTCCACTTTCTGGACTATATCGTTGGTAGTTATGGTGATTCCAGAACAGCAGTTATTGTGCATTTGTGTGTCTGAAGTATTCTCAGTTAATCAAATTTTTACAGTTATGGTGGAACAGTTTGCAAAATTCAAGAATTAACTTCATGACTCCTCTCCACTCTAATTATGTAACAGGCTTCAGCTCTCACTGCTTGAACTGCTGCTCCTGAAAGTTCACATCAGGATCGATCCCTTAGTTATTACAGAGTGACACAGTTCAGTTCACTCAGTGGCACACTGTCATACTGGT
Source organism: Schistocerca cancellata (assembly GCF_023864275.1). Taxonomy (NCBI): domain Eukaryota; kingdom Metazoa; phylum Arthropoda; class Insecta; order Orthoptera; family Acrididae; genus Schistocerca; species Schistocerca cancellata. The sequence goes on from NC_064626.1 coordinate 569,452,585, forward strand.
CTTAAAAATGATGTGGAATGGTGATAATGCTTCCTCTCTTCTCCTCCCTTCAGATCAGCAACCAACAGAAATGTAGTAACCTTTACTTCCAGGATCTTTTGCTTCTAAATGAAGAGCAGACAGTCTCTGCCTCAAATAAGATCAATACTCAAATGACTAACACACATGTGACTGACTCATGAAGCATGTCTATCTCAAATGGCAACTCTTTTGTAATGGATTAATGAATTGTCAACATTTTGACATTTGAAACTGTGCAGGGAGTAAGCAGTGGGTTCCTTAGTGCTTTTAGTGGTGTTTTAAGTTTCTCAGTAAATCACACAATTCCTGTTAATTTTTTCTAGCTCAAGCAGCAACCCTATCTTTGAGCAATTTCACAACTCAAACTGACAGTGGAATATAGCTCAGCCTCAGGGACATTTCTAAGGTGCCTTCTATTGGAGAAATTATGACAACAGTCTCCACATATATTAAAGTTCTTTTAGCTGTGTTACAATGAAATGTGCATTTTCAAAATTTCAGACAAGAATTCAAAGCACTTCCAATTCACTCCTGATCCTTCAGATGTAAAATGGCGACAATTTGTTGAAGTATCACTGCTGGCTTTAAAAAACAGTGTTTCTCAAAGAAGTGGCCTTAGTAAACACATGAATACAAAACTAATTTCCTGCTGGTTTAAGTATTTAAGGCCAATCATTACCATTGGTAGGTCCACCCCACCTAGTAGCACAAAAATTGAGATCGTAAGTTCCATTTTGATCATACAATGAAAAAATCTACAGAGAGTGTTGTGCACGACCATTACACATACAATAGGATATAGAATGTGTCAAAGATTGTTCTTGACTGACTATTTAGCCTTAACTGTCAGCATTTGTATCATTTAGGGATTCAAACAGTTAAATGAAGATCCTTTATCTTACTATACTAATACACACTACCATGCCCTCCAATGGTGGCCAAGTATGCCCAAAGCTTGTGACTGTATAGTTCTGACACGCTGACGAGCCACAAGTTGAGAATCTTGATTCACCAATCCATAATGCAATCACTGTTAGTCTAAATACAACAAGGCACTCAAAAGTTGAAAATCAAGGGTGACACTTGGGCACATATTTTTATGAATGTTGGAAGTATTAGCAGCTTGGAACCATCTACATCAGTGATGAAATCTTACAAGTCTTAAAAGAATTTAAATCAACTTCACAATTCATGCTTAAAAGCAAGGGAAAGAAATAGATTTTTTTACACAAAATACCAGACTTCTAGCAAAGTATAATACCACTGTAGGTTGCTATGCGCACCAGTGCACAAGCGCGCGCGCGCACACACACACAAAAAGACTGTTTTCAAAACTAACAACATTCCACATATTTCACAATTGTAGCTTAATTGTAGCTTACATTCAATAATTGGTTAAGATATCCTTATTACTGTGTACTGGTCCATGAATTGTGAATATGATGTTCTGTGTTGATGTGAAATATCCTTGCTTCTTTACAGTTCTTATTCATCCGAATGTGTGTGAAGCCGCAAGCTGACTGTTCACAAACAACTTAAACTTAACCATTGATTAATGTTTTAATGAATTATTTAAGATGCATATACTACCTGCAAACTTTTTAATACGCTCTCTCACTCCTTCACTTGGATTGTCAAATGCAAAAACTCGCACCAGGTTTCGAAGGAGGAGTCAATGTACAATTTAAATGCTTTATTAGTTTGTTGGTTAAAAAATATCTTGATATTCATGCAAGTGGTTCTCTTTTCTCCAAAGGTCTCTTTAATTTTCCTGTAGGCAGTATCTATCTTACCCCTAGTGATATGCGCCTCTACATCCTTACATTTGTCCTCTAGCCAATCCTGCTTAGCCATTTTGCACTTCTACATCTACATACATACTCCGTAATCCACCGTACGGTGCGTGGCGGAGGGTACCTTGTACCACAACTAGCATCTTCTCTCCCTGTTCCACTCCCAAACAGCATGAGGGAAAAATGATTGCCTATATGCCTCTGTATGAGCCATAATCTCTTTTAGCTTATCTTTGTGGTCTTTCCGCAAAATATAAGTTGGCGGCAGTAAAATGGTACTGCAGTCAGCCTCAAATGCTGGTTCTCTAAATTTCCTCAGTAGCGATTCACGAAAAGAATGCCTCCTTTCCTCCAGAGACTCCCACCAGAGTTCCTGAAGCATTTCCGCAACACTTGCGTGATGATCAAACCTACCAGTAACAAATCTACCACCCCGCCTCTGAATTGCTTCTATGTCCTCCCTCAATCCGACCTGATAGGGATCCCAAACGCTCGGGCAGTACTCAAGAATAGGTCGTATTAGTGTTTTATAAGCGGTCTCCTTTACAGATGAACCACATCTTCCCAAAATTCTATCAATGAACCGAAGACAACTATCTGTCTTTCCCACAACTGCCATTACATAATTGTCCCACTTCATATTGCTCTGCAATGTTATGCCCAAATATTGAATCGACGTGACTGTGTCGAGCGCTACACTACTAATGGAGTATTCCAACATTACGGGATTCTTTTTACTATTCATCTGCATTAAGTTACATTTATCTATATTTAGAGTTAGCTGCCATTCTTTACACCAATCACAAATCCTGTCCAGGTCATCTTGTATCATCCTACAGTCACTCAACGACGACACCTTCCCGTACACCACAGCATCATCAGCAAACAGCCGCACATCCAGTCCTCGGGACTTAACGTTGAGCAAGAGGTTCGCAATAAATGCAAGCTAACTAAGAAGCCAAGTGCAGTAGAGTACTCTCTGTTAGCCCGAATTGGAATCCGCCTCAGGAACTTGTCATTTATTTATTTTCAACCCATTCAGCTGCTTCACAACCCCAGGGATGTTTATTACTATGTCCTCCGTACTGGAATCTGTACTAGACTTGAACGGCGGTATGTTTGTACGATCCTCCTGCGTGAAAGATTTCTCAAATGCCAAATTTAAAATTTCAGCTTTCGTTTTGCTGTCTTCTGTTGCCAGGCCAGACTGATCAGCGAGTGACTGGACGGAAGCCTTCGACCCGATTACCGATTTTACGTAAGACCAGAATTTCCTTGGGTTTTCAGCAAGATCTTTTGCTAAGGTATGACGGTGGTAGTGGTTGTATACTTCGTGCATCGCTCTTTTTACAGCAGCACAAAATCTCTACTAACTTTTGCCTGTCCTCATTCTCCCAATCTTTCTTGTACCGCGAGTGCAACTGTCTTTGCTTCCTGAGCATTCTCCAAATTGCACTGTTAAACCACGGTGGGTCTTTTCCGTCCGTAACCCACTTTTTCGGCACATACTTGTCCAAAGTGTAATTTACAATGTGTTTAAAATTTGCCCATAATTCTTCTACGTCCATCTTACCAGAAGTAAATAAAGTTGATTCATTTACTAAGTGGGATGCTAACAACTGCTTATCTGCTCTTTCTAGTAAGAATACTCTCCTAGCCTTCTTGACAGACTTTAACTTTCGTAACCATAGTCGTAATGACAACATCATGATTACTAATCCCTGTCTCAACACTGACACCATCGATGAGGTCTGGTCTGTTCGTGGTTACTGCCTCCAACTAATATAGCATGATCCGGGTACTTCTGCGATACAGAGTGTAGACTCCCTTTGAATGATTCTAGAACTGTCACTGTGGAACCTGGTGGCCAGTAATAACACCCAACAATTAACTTTATTTCACTTAGCCCTGTTAAACGTGTCCATATAACTTCACAATCACACTCTACTTTGACCTCAGTAGACAATATTTTTGTCAACTGCAATGAAGACACCACCTCCTACGGTGTCTAATCTGTCTTTCCGATACACGTTCCAACCCTCACTAAATATTTTAGAACTTCCTATCTCAGGGTTCAGCCAGGTCTCAGTCCCGAGAATAATTTGTGCGCCACACGCTTCCTGGAGGGCAGTAAATCCAGGAACTTTATTCCGAACACACTGAAAATTTACTGCTAATATCTTGATAGCTGACGTGTCTTTACACTGAGCGCGTCCTGATTTCCCTGCCTACACATCGACTTGTGAGGGTTCATCAGGACATCTCGCACTACTGCCGAGCCTAAAAAACCCTCATGTGCACGCCACTAGTATTCTGCTGCCCGAGTAGCCCCTTCCTTTGTGTAGTGCACCCCTGACCTATCTAGGGGCATCCTACAATTCCCCACCCAATAGCCCAAGTGTAGAAATCTGCAGCCAAGACCGTCACAGAGTCGACGAAGCCTCTGGTTGAGACCCTCCACTCTGCTCCAAACCAAAGGACCCCGATTCACCCTGGGAACGATGCTGCAAATAGGGAGCTCTGCTTGCAACCCACATGCGAGGCCAGCGGTCTTCACCAAATCCGCCAGCTGCCTGTACGAACTCAGGATCGCCTCAGAACCCAAGCGACAGGCATCATTGGTGCCAACGTGAGCAACTACTTGCAGACGCCTGCACCCCGTATGCTCGATAGGCGGAGGCAAGTCCGCCTCCACATCTTGGATGAGGCCCTCCCGGCAGACAAACCGAGTGCACGGTAGCATTCTTTCCAGCCCTGTACGATATTTCCCTAAGGGGCTCCATCACCCGCCTACCGTTGGAGCTTCCAATAACCAGCAAGCCTTTGCCCCCGTGTGCCTGCTCGAGCCTTGCTGAAGGAGCGGCCACCTGCCCACTCACAGGATGAACGGGCGAGGCCAGCCTCCACATTGACCCTCCGCCTCGAGCAACGTGAATGCGTTGCAGTCCACCACTCACCCTGAGGTGAGGGCGGCCCCAACGTGACGGGTACACTAGAAGCTGCCTTGGCGGCTGAGTCAGTAGATGCAGCAAGCGACACCTGGGGTGTCTCAAGCGACACGCCAGACCCTCCGCCATTGCTGCACCTCGAGGCATCAGCCTGAAGGCAGCTGACCGTGGCCAACAGTATGCTCAGCTGCTCGCGAACCGTGGCCAGTTCCTCCTGCGCCCGCACACACCCTATCCATCCTACTGCTAATATCTGGACGTATACAGTTGCAACAAATAAAACAGCAATATGCGACTGTACAGTTGCGTCACCAGCGCCAGATTGAGCTGAGATATATGAACAATTACTTACGAACCAAGCAATCAAATGACCACGACTACGCCACTATACAGATATCACAATGCGATCCTACCCCTGTCTTAGTACAAATGACAACCGCCTACGCGATGTTACACTCTACCGTTATTAAAATTTGACACTACCTCTTTCTAATTCGAAAATATGCAAAGATCCGAAAAATTTCGCCATGCAAGCACACAAAGTAATTTGAATTAAACCTGTCACTCTGCAAGCACACATGAAACTGCACTGGCCTCTATCTGCTGCTAACTGACTCTACGAAATAAACAGAAAGCACTGGCTGTCCAAAACAAACAACTAACGACTCCGCGAATTTATACTTTACAGCTACCAATAAGCAATATAACTCCTCTCAAATACGAGAATACGCAAGGATTTTATCAAATTAAACATGAAAGCGCACAAACACCTGGAAAGAAACTAAGAATCAAACTACAAAACAAATATGAAAGCTAAATATGTGACTCCCTACTGCACTGCTGCTGCACTGATACTTCACCAGCGGCTGCTTAAGGCTCACTTCCTGTCGATCTCATTTTTGAGACGTTTGTATTCCTTTTTGCCTGCTTCATTTACTGCATTTTTATATTTTCTCCTTTCATCAATTAAATTCAATATATCTTCTGTTACCCAAGGATTTCTATTAGCCCTCGTCTTTTTACCTACTTCATCCTCTGCTACCTTCACCATTTCATTTCTCAAAGCTATCCATTCTTCTTCTACTGTATTTCTTTCAATTGTTCTGTCAATTGTTCCCTAATGCTCTCCCTGAAGCGTTCTACAACCTCTGGTTCTTTCAGTTTATCCAGGTCCCATCTCCTCAAATTCCCACCTTTTTACAGTTTCTTTAGTTTTAATATACAGTTCATAACCAATTGATTATGGTCAGAATCCGCATCTGCCCCTGGAAAAGTCTTACAATTTAAAACCTGGTTCCTGAATCTCTGTCTTACCATTATATAATCTATCTGAAACCTGTCAGTATTTCCAGGCTACTTCCATGTATACAACCTTCTTTTATAATTCTTGAACCAAGTGTTAGCTATGATTAAGTTATGCTCGGTGCAAAATTCTACGAGGCAGCTTCCTCTCTCATTCCTTAGCCCCATTCCATATTCACCTACTACATTTCCTTCTCTTCCTTTTCCTACTATTGAGTTCCAGTCACCCATGACTTAAATTTTCATCTCCCTTCACTATCTGAATACTTTCTTTTATCTCATCATACATTTCTTCAATTTCTTCGTCATCTGCAGAGCTAGTTGGCAAATAAACTTGTACTACTGTAGTAGGTGTGGGCTTCGTTTCTATCTTGGCCACAATAATGTGTTCACTATGCTGTTTGTAGTAGCTTACCCGCACTCCTATTTTTTTTATTCATTATTAAACCTACTCCTGCAATACCCCTATTTGATTTTGTATTTATAACCCTGTATTCACCTGACCAAAAGTCTTGTTCCTCCTGCCACCGAACTTCACTAATTCCCACTATAACTTTAACCTATCCATTTCCCTTTTTAAATTTTCGAACTTACTTGCCCGATTAAGGGATCTGACATTCCACACTCCGATCCGTAGAACACCAGTTTTCTTTCTCCTGATATCTACGTCCTCTCGAGTAGCCCTGCCCGAAGATCCGAATGGGGGACTATTTTACCTCCGGAATATTTTACCCAAGAGGACGCCGTCATCATTTAACCATACAGTAAAGCTGCATTCCCTCAGGAAAAATTATGGCTGTAGTTTCCCTTTGCTTTCAGCCATTCGCAGTACCAGCACAGCAAGGCCGTTTTGGTTAGAGTTACAAGGCCAGATCAATCAATCATCCAGACTGTTGCCCCTGCAACTACTGAAAAGGCTGCTGCCCCTCTTCAGGAACCACACATTTGTTTGGCCTCTCGACAGATACCCCTCCGTTGTGGTTGCACCTACAGTACGGCTATCTGTATTGCTGAGGCACGTAAACCTCCCCACCAACGGCAAGGTCCATGGTTCATGGGGACCATTAGGTTATAAAGTTTCAAATAGCTACTGCAACATGCGAGCATTCTTATCGGGCCGTTTTAAAAATAAAAAACCTTATTTGTGATATAACTTGCTTTACAGTAACTGCAGAAGTTAGTAATAGAGGTTGCTACATGTAAGAACTTACTCAACAGTTTTCTTGTTTGCTATGTGCCCACAAGGATTGAAGGCGTACTGCAAAGGTCCTCTGTCTACATAAAAGGCTGCTTCAATGCCTAGGGACAGTCTTGCTGTTGGCCCATACTGCAAAGAAAGTGCAATACCATTTCTAAATTTTAACACACATAACATCCACAAAATTGTCGTCAGAATTAACACTGTAACTGAAAACATAAAACCAAAATTAAGACTATCTTCCTGTCTTGTCTTTTCCTCTATAGTTACATTATTTATACTGCTCCAAAGTACAGTGTTTATAATAGCCGCTCACTACCACTACTACTACTACTACTACTACTACTACTGCACCACAGGAAAATAATGAGCACAGGCAAGGTGATGAGCATTGCATTGGAGCTAACACATCATCCAGTATTGAATTTATTCTTATTCACTGTGGTGGTAAAGTACACTGCAACACTTTCACTCTGCCAGCCATTTTTTTCTGAGTAATGTGCAGCATTTCTTCTTGTTACCCAACTGATAAAAAGGGCTTGTCTGCAAAAGAAGCCTTTCTACTGTGAATCTCACAAAGTTTTGTAAAATGTGCACACATTACCTCCTCACAAAATGTTTTCCCCATTGGTTACCGCAACCTGTTCTTTGAAGGAAACTATAAATGCTATCAGCTGATAATGCACAGTCTCTTAACTTCTAGTTATCAAAATGTTTGTCCACTATCAGTAAAGTTAAACGTGCAGTTATACAAGATTACATCACAAGCTATACTTAACTTATGGATATTCAGGCTGCTCCAAAGACAGACTTCCCAAGGGGCTGGCATATTGCAGAAACACATTTCACTAACATATCGTACTATAGTCAAGGTTTAATGCAGTTACCAAAAATCTTGAAAAAGTTCTTGACCAATTTACTGCAGATTTTTGCACAATACTCAAACGTCCTGGTGGACACAGGCCACAAAGTTTTTTCAATATATGCGACATTCGGAAATGTAGTCCAACAATGCTACAGAGCATCAAAGTTATAGGCACCAGCACCTGTAAGTTTACGTACACAAAGTGTGATTCTGTGATGTTACAAACTTTCTAGGATGCATCAATTTCAAAAAGAGTCCCCATACTGGTGGTGAACAGAAGTTATAAGCGAAAACTGTTGTGATACCTCTGACAGAGGAATATATGTACTAGTACTGTTGTTGCTAAGATTGTTGGATAGTCAGCTTTTATTGGTGGTAGTACAGGGAATACAAGAAAAGGGGCAAAGTAGTAGTTTCATTTACTTCAAATTTTTACACAATATTCTAATCAACATTTGGACTGACATAGGCTACAACTGCAGATTTTTGAGATTTCATACAACAGAAGTTTTGCTGCATTTGAAGTGATGTAAAACTATGCCTACTAGGTATGAGACTAGACTGTACTTTATCTAGATGCTTGCACTGGCAGGAAGTGGGAGATGGCTGTGGCTAGCCGACTCCTCCTCCTCCTCCCCTACTCTGTACCAGCTCCACTATAATGCCATTTATGCCACTTCACTCAAAGTTTATTCAATTCAGCTGTTTGGTGTGTCAAATGACTTCTCTGCCTGCCGCAGGTCTGTTGTTCTTGCTCACTTCTCTCAAGTAACATTCCAAAATCAAAGTTTTCGTTTGTCGATTACAATGGATAAAATAGTTATTTCAGTAAAAGACCTAAAAAACATAATCTAGATGAAGAAACTGAAAAATACCCGCTGGTTCAAATGCAGTTACCATTGCCTGCTTCATCCAGTAGCACTTCATCTTCGTGTATTGAGGATGTCAAGAAAGCTTTAAACAGTGTCAATACTATTGCACTTTTGAATAGAAGAGCAAGTTTTGTCAAAAATACAGTTGGCTTATTGCACAATACAAAAAACTGAGTTACAGGATTTACCAAAAATAGTATCTCTGGACACTGAAAAAGAAGCTGGTATGAAAATATCTAAGCAATGAACTGGATGTGGTATCACTAGTTCTGTGGAAACTCAAACCCATCAACAAACAGCACTGAGAAAAATATTTTTGATCACAAAGACAGTGCTGCACATGAAGCAGCTGTAAATTTTAGCCGAGTTCCAACAACAAACAGTGGAAAACGAATGTTTGAAAACCATATCAGAAGAGAAAGAACTTACAGTGAGAACCTTTCGCACAGCCTTGTAAGGTTGCAAAAGGGGAGCAATCTTTCAACAACCTTTTATCAGAAATCGATGTTAAAAGAGCTCACTGGATTAAATATGGGCTGAATTCTACATTCAAATAAGGCGGGTAAGAATATAAATAATCTTTTCAGTTCAGAAATAAGGAAACATATTCTACTGGCAATAGTAAAAGTGGACAATAGGTTTGTAATAACCATTGACGAATCAACTCAAATTTTACACATTAGAGCCTGCCTTGCATATTTGGAGTATGCCTCAAATTTAATTATGGACCTATCTGAACTCTCAAGTGTGAAGTCTCTTGGTCTTTTAAAAATGCTGTGGCTCAATGTCTCGAAAGCTACAAATTAGATTGAAGAATTTTAAACAGTAGACTGATTTCTGTGGCACGTGATAGAGCTGCACTGATGACTGCCCCAAAACCTGGAGTGGGGCTCTTTATAAAGACAAATTTCTGCCGGTTAATGTTCACCACACCTCCCCAAAGACATATGGAGAACTGCACTACTTTGCAGATGATCTTGGTGTTCAACTATTGAAAATTGGAAGTGTGTTAGACAAGAAGGGTGTTGTACAGTATCAGCAGTCTGTGAGAGCTACTAGGTTCTTGCAGACCATCTTGTGGGAGCTAAAGAAGACCGAATAGATCATGCTTCGGACAGATCCAAGTATGAAGGCATACTCAGGAAACTAACACCAACAGGCTTAGTTTTAAATTTTTAGACAACATAGTTGTATGGAGATAAAAAGCGATCAATTTACTTATAACCATTTATTCAAAATGACAGTCACAATCGCATCATTTATTTTGCCACCAACCAGTTTCAACCCACAATGGGGTCATCTTCAGGGCAATTTACACCATTTGGTCGCTCATTGGAGCTGTGTATATGCGGATGGATATGTGTGTGTGTGTGTGTGTGTGTGTGTGTGCGCGAGTGTTTACCCGTCCTTTTTTCCCCCTAAGGTAAGTCTTTCTGCTCCCGGGATTGGAATGACTCCTTACCCTCTCCCTTAAAACCCAAATCCTTTCGTCTTTCCCTCTCCTTCCCTCTTTCCTGATGAGGCAACCGTTGGTTGCGAAAGCTTGAATTTTGTGTGTATGTTTGTGTGTCTATCGACCTGCCAGCGCTTTTGTTTGGTAAGTCTCATCATCTTTCTTTTTAGATATATTTTTCCCATGTGGAATGTTTCCCTCTATTATATATATATATATTCAGAGCATAAGGCACATGATGTATTCCACCAACAGCAACATCACTGTTAAGTAGTGTGACCACACAAATAGGAAAAATTAATAGTTTAAATTAATAAACATGGTGTACCTACAAGGAAAGCTAAGCTTTCTCATATAATATTGGTTTTTGTGTGTGTTGCACTTAAAGATACGTTATGCAAATGTTCCAATAAAATGTTTCATAATGACATAAATTTCTGGTTTTCTGCGCTCAAAACTCTTCGAAGTGGCTGGTCCTCAGAGTGTCAAGTTTTAAACGAGAGTCAAATGCTCTGACTTAAGAAATTCATCATACATTCTCACACTTAACATAATTCATCTTGCGTAAAAAAAAATTTAATTCAAAAGTAACATTTTTCGAACTACCATTTGACAGGGGCTACTGCGCGTGCACAGCTACCACAACATAGGAAGCCCTTACATATAAAGCATTACGAGATCTTACATCACGTCACAAAAGAAACAGGGCATCAGAGATTACTCTAGGAGCACCAGAATTTTGTAAACCATAATAAAATGCATAATTTGACTTAAAGTGGACATTCGTATGTCCATATTCACAATGGAGTAGACCTGAACCTCATATTATGCTTTTCATTGTGGTTTTCGGGATGTAAATTTTCTTGGTGAAAACATGCACTTTAAATTCAGTGAATAGTTGAAACTAGCTAATAGTGTGGAATGAAACACTTGGTTTCAAATAAATTGACTGCCTCAGCGGAAAAAAGTAATAAAAGCACCATTTCTTTAGCAAACCAACAAAAATAACTTCATTGTTCTGCAAGGGGATTAATGCTCAACTGCCAAAAACATGGGAATAAGAAAATTGAAACTAGTAACATATTTTAGCCATCCGTAATTATGTGAATGTATCTTAATTCACCTGATAGATCCCGGCCACAGAAATCAGTTTTATTTTCATTTCATGCAAGAAATGTAAATGGAAACAAGGGTAACAGTGGAGACTACCCCCGCCCCTCCCCACTACAAATCTGACTGCTTTGTGCACGTGCGAATCTAGCAGCTTGAGCGCATCAGAAAAATCTTTCCGGGTAGCATATGGCTGCTTGTTGCTACTGCTGATACAGCTAATAGCCTCACTTCAAGTAGTCAGAAGCGAGAGCAGGTACTGTTCACGCACAACTCAAATGTGCATGCACATGAGCCCACTGGCTACTGTTCAAATGAACCTACTGCAAACATTGTGACATCGTGCTCATCAGAAACGGTTTGTTGTTATGAAGTATTGCAAAGTCTTCGTCCTAAAGCCTTTTGCTGTTGACAAACACTTTTGTGTGCACTGTGTTTTGTTGTTGTAAATGATGCTTTTCCTTTGCATTTTATGTTCTATTTGTTTCCCTCTCATTTATGTTTTATTGCTGCAGTATTATTCTCCATTAGTGGGATACAGTAAAAATTCTTTGTTAGATTATCAATTTTTACCAGTGAGCATTACAAAATTTTAACTGAAAACAAAAACAATGAAAAATTCCCATAATTCCAAAAATTCCCTGGGTTTTTCCCAGTTTTCTCCTGGATGAAAAAATTCGAAGGTTTTTTCCGGATTTCTCGATTGTCCTGTTGCGCGTACACCCTGTTCTTTGATTCTTTCCTAGCAGCAGATCAAAGATTGTTTACTTCCTTCACTATATTATCTTGAGTAACTTCAGGGCCAGGAAGTTTCAGTTTTTGTAATAAAATATTGCACATAACACCCCCCCCCCCCCTTTTACACACACACACACACACACACACACACACACACACACACACACACACACACACACTGGATTGTCAAACACATTCTACACAACAAAGTTAAGAGACGTCCCAGAAGCCATCAATCATATGAAAAAGCATGTTTTTTTCAGGAGGAGGAGGATATTAGTGTTTAACGTCCCGTCGACAACGAGGTCATTAGAGACAGAGCGCAAGCTCGGGTGAGGAAAGGATGGGGAAGGAAATCGGCCGTGCCCTTTCAAAGGAACCATCCCGGATGTTTTTTTTTCCCTGTAGGTGATGACAGCAATAGGTTGAGGTTCTGGGGGGGGGGGGGGGGACAAGACAATAAGACTGCGAAAACTGTACAATTACTCGAGGGAAATGCACAGTTTGTCATTGTTAAACACTAGTCTCCAGTGCAGTTGGATTGCCAGCTCAAAATGCGCATTTACCTCAAGCAATCTTACAGCTTATGATTCAAACATGACATCACACACGATAAGCTGCTCAACTAGGCAAAAATATCAATGAGAGCCCAAAAAACCGCCTTGCATCTAGGGATTTCTTCACACACAAAATAACTGGCACGATTGCTTTGGAGCAAGGCCATAATCTTTCCAACCAAAACTAACATTAAAAAATCATAGTGAGGCAGTAGGTGTGGAGAGTACAGAAAATTAGAAGAATATTATAGCACTGCTGATATTGGATATGAGCCCAGGAACATTTTCAATGTAATGGAACTGGTGCCTTTATAATTATTTCCTCAAAAACATAGGCCTATCTTGTTTAGTGGGGAAAAATATCATGGAGGGGCAGGAGGTGAGAAAAAAAAACAAAGAAAGAATAGTTGTACTGCTATATGTTGCCACCATTAGTAGTAGAACACTTTGAACTCCAACATGTTACAAGTACATAAAAACACTACCGTGTGCCTAAGATTTTATTAGCAATGTGTGTATGACTGCTGAAATTCTTACCAGCTCAGATGCTAAGATGGACACAACAGGAAGAAAGATCATTCTTATTAACCCTTTATTTGGTGATGCTGCTCTCAAGCAACAAATTCTTTCTTATTTTGTGGATGGCTTTCACAAATATGAGTCACTTCTTGTCACGGTTGCTGTCTATTAACACTCTCTGAACATGATTCAACACATTGTTGTTCACACTGTTGGCAGAGAGGCGCATAGTAGTTGCAAAAAAATAGAATCACTGCTGATAGATACATTTGTTTGCAGCAAAAATGAAGACTAATCCAGTGAGTTGTTATGGAAAAAGGATGTAAAGCCACTGTCATTCCTCCTCTTGAAACTTCTGCTCTCCTAGTGCAACAGTTCCAGTTCGGAACTAGATACTGTAGCGAACAATATTAATGAGGATCTGGATTACCAGCCTCAGATTTCACAAAATTATCAGTTGATAATTGTAGCAGAAACTGATTCTGAAGACGATGAAGTAACAACAGATGAAGAAATACCACATCCCCCTCCTCCTTACCCGCAACCAATCACCAATCCCATCATGCACTGGTGCTGCTGCTCACAGTGTGGCTACAGTTAACAGAGATTGCAGTCAGGCGTGCGCACGCATTTGTGTGTGTGTGTGTGTGTGTGTGTGTGTGTGTGTGTGTGTGTGTTACACCTAAAAGGTTACATCTTTTTGTTCACTTAAAGGACAGATGGCTCTACAAATTTTAAACCACTGTCTTACAAGGTGTGCCGTAAGGTACTACATAAAGTCGTCAGTTTTGTCTAGCTATACAAAACTTCAAGATTTTTTTCTAAATGTTTTTATGAATGTTCAGATATCAAATTTTGTAAAACTGTTTGGTCACATTGATATGGTAAACTTAGCATTACACAGGCAGTCCCTACATTTTGGAGGAGGCCAATATGATTAATTGCACTCTTATAACATTAATTAAATTTACGAGAAACAATTTTGAATCGTTCTGGGCTGAAACAACTTTAAAATATAAAGACATGAATGCTGATTCCCCAAAATTTCCCTGTAAAAGAAAAATCTGTAAGAAATATAACTTCAACAATTCATTTGTTGATACATTCTCCAAGTGGATGATTAATATAATAGATTTTATCATGAAAGAACTGATTTGTCCATCAACTTCTTGGAATCTTGCTTCAGCACTCAATCATTCATGTCTGTAAACCAAAATGAACACTTTATTGATGGTGGTAATGAATGCTGCAGTTGTTGTTGTTGTTGTTGTTGTTGTCGTCACTCTGAAGATTGGTTTTATGCAGCTCTCCATGTTACTCTACCCTTCGCAAGCCTCTTCTTCTCCAAGTAACTATTGCAACATATACGTTTCTGAATCTGCTTATGTGTATTCATCTCTTGACCTCCCTCTACAATTTTTAACCCCTCCCCCCCCCACACACACTTTCCTCCTCCAATACTAAACAGGTGATCCTTTGATGTCTCAGAGTGTGTCCTACCAATTGATCCCTTCTTTTAGTCAAGTTGTGCCACAAACTTTTTGTCTCCCCAATTCTATCCAGTACCTCCTCATTAGTTACGTGATCTATCCATCTAATCTTGAACATTCTTCTGCAGTACCACATTTTTAAAGCTTCTATTCTCTTTTTGTTTCACTTCCATACATGCCTAAATTCCACACAAATATTTTCAGAAAAGACTTCCTAACACTTAAATCTAGGTTCGATGCTAACAAATTTCTCTTCTTTAGAAATTCTTTTCTTACCATGCCAGTCAACATTTTACATCCCCTCTATATCGGCCATCATCAGTTAATTTGCTGCCCAAATAACAATACTCATCTACTACTGCAAGTAGCCTTGTTTACTGATCTGATTACCTCACCATCACCCAAATGAATTTGACTACATTCAATTATCCTCATTTTGGTTTTGTTGGTGTTCATGTTATATCTACTTTGCAAGACATTTTCTATTCAATTCAAGTGCTCTTTGAATTTCTTTGCCGTCTTTGACAGAATTACAATGTCATCACCAAACCTCAAAGTTTTTATTTCTATCCCCTGTACTTTAATTCCTACTCCACATTTTTCTTTGGTTTCCTTTACTGCTTGTTTAGTGTGCAGATTGAAAACATTGGGGATTGGCTACATCCCTGTCCCACTCCCTCCTCAACCACTGCTTCCCTTTCAAGCCCCCTCGACACACTATTATTGCCGTCTGTTTCCTGTAAAAGTTGTAAATAGCCTTTTGCTCCCTGTATTTTACCCCTACTATATTCAGAATTTCAAAGAAAGTATTCCAGTCAACACTGTCAAAAGATTTCTGTTCTACAAATGCTATGAACATAGATTTGTCTTTCCTTAACCTATCTTCCACGATAAGTCATAGGATCACTACTGCCTCACACGTTCCTACATTTCTCCAGAATCTAAACTGTTGTTCTCGAAAACCATCTTGTACCTCCTTTCCGTTCTTCTGTGAAGAATTCGTATTAGTATTTTGTGACCATGAATTATTGAACTGATAGTTTGGTAATTTTCACACCTATCAGCAACTGCTTTATTTGGAACTGCAATTATTACATTCTTCTTTAAGTCTGAGTGTATTTCGCCTGCCACAAACATCTTGAACAACAGACAGAAGAGTTTATTCATGGCCGACTCTCCCAATGCTATCAGTAGTTCCCACAAAATATTGTCTACTCCCTGCACCTTGTCTTTCAGAGTTCTGTCAAATTTTTCTTGCAGTATCGTGTCTCCCGTCTCATCTTCATCTATATCCACTTAATTTCCATAATATTTTCTTCAAGTTTATCTCCCTTTCACAGACCCTCTATGTACTCCGTCCACCTTTCAGGTTTGCCTTCTTTGCTTAGGACTGGTTTTCCATATGAGCTCTTTATATTCATTCAGCTGCTCCTGTTTCCCCAAAGTCCTCTAATTTTCCTATCTGTGATTTGTATCTTTCCCCTACTGAAATATGCTTCTAAACCCTTACATTTGTCCTCTTGACATTCTTGCTTAGCCATTTTGCACATCTTATCAATCTCATTTTTTAAACAGTTGCATTCCTTTTGCCTGCTTCATTTGCTGCATTTTCATATTTTCTCCTTTCATCAAATAATATCTCTTGTGTTATCCAATGATTTCTTCTAGGCCTTGGGGTTTTATCTATTTGATCCTCTGCTGCCTTCACTATTTCATCTTTTAAAGCTACCCATTCATTATCTACTGTATTCATTCCCCCTGCTCTAATCAACTGATGTGTAATGCTCCTTCTGAAGCTCTTAGCAATCTGTAGTTCTTTCAATTTATCCAGGTCCCCCATTTTTCAGTTTCTTCAGTTTTAATCTACAGTTCAAGACCAATAAATTGTGCAAGTGTTAGTGATGATTAAATTACGCTTTGTGCACAATTCTACCAGGTGGCTACAATATCAATATCAATAGCGAAATGTGTTATTTTGTAGGCTTCCCTAACAGAACACTTCAAGGCAGGTTTTGCCATTTTTTAAGTGCTCCCCACACTCCACGGTGTGTGTGTGTGTGTGTGTGTGTGTAGGCAGGTTTTGCCATTTTTTAAGTGCTCCCCACACTCCACGGTGTGTGTGTGTGTGTGTGTGTGTGTGTGTGTGTGTGTGTGTGTGTGTTCACACACTCACCAAATAAATAGATAGAGGAGGCGATGGAAGGCGTGAGAGCGGAGGCGACGTGAGTGAGGCCGAGATAGTGGAAGCGAGGCCGTGAGAGCGTAGGCGACGTGAGCGCGAGGCCGTGAGAGCGTAGGCGACGTGAGCGCGAGGCCGTGAGAGCGAGGCCGTGAGAGCGGAGGCGACGTGAGTGAGGCCGTGAGAGCGGAGGCGACGTGAGTGAGGCCGTGAGAGCGGAGGCGACGTGAGTGAGGCCGTGAGAGCGGAGGCGACGTGAGTGAGGCCGTGAGAGCGGAGGCGACGTGAGTGAGGCCGTGAGAGCGGAGGCGACGTGAGTGAGGCCGTGAGAGCGGAGGCGACGTGAGTGAGGCCGTGAGAGCGGAGGCGACGTGAGCGCGGAGGCGACGTGAGCGAGGCCGTGAGAGCGGAGGCGACGTGAGCGAGGCCGTGAGAGCGGAGGCGACGTGAGCGAGGCCGTGAGAGCGGAGGCGAAGTGAGCGAGGCCGTGAGAGCGGAGGCGAGGCCTTGAGAGCGGAGGCGAGGCCTTGAGAGCGGAGGCGAGGCCTTGAGAGCGGAGGCGAGGCCTTGAGAGCGGAGGCGAGGCCTTGAGAGCGGAGGCGAGGCCATGAACAGTAGATCAAGATGTAATGATGGCTAGAAACTGTTTAGCTTAAAAAGCCCTTCATTAGATTTATGTAAGCATATCCCTCAAAAAGATAGCACGTCCCACTCCAAGATGACACACTAGTAGTGTGTAGCACTCTCTCTAGCCCTGATAAAAGGCCTCCACGTGGCACAGAAGATGGTGCACAAACTTCTTCAGATATGACACATCCAACTGAGACCAGTCATTGGTGATTAGATCTTATGAAACTACCAAATGTTGAATGCTGCATTTATCTATTGTTCTAAATTGTCCCAGATGTCTTCCACAGAATTAAGATTAAGTGGTTTAGTAAGCCAGCAGGATGGTATAGAGTGCCTAACTGTTCATCAGGCAACGAATGTGCCTGTGCTGTCTTGTGAACACTGCTCTGTAATTTTTAAAAAAATGAGCTTGTCCTTCACAGTGTTCTCAGTATAGGGATGTAGAAAAAGTGTGTACTTTCATCACCAAGAACTTCCTGGTTCATGTACATTGTAATCTGAATGGGTGGGCTAAAGACATCACAGAACCACTTTTGGCCTGAAACACCTAATTTGGCTACCGTTTCATACTACAATTTCCAGCCAGCTGCTGTCCAGATTCTGTGTAGTTTGGCCCACTGACAATTTACAGCTTTACACGGCCTTGCAAGATAACCAAATCCAAATGGCCACTGCATGCAGTGCCCTTTGCAATGTTCACTCAGTAATCAGTTAAGATGGACCTACAGTCTCTGTCAGCACCAAGTGCTGTCTTGTTTGAAACAGACAGTAATTCACAAGGAGTGACACCTGCATGCAAAAATTTGGACCATAACTCTGATAACAAGCAGTTACACCTTCTGAATACACCACTTCTAAAAGGGCAAGTACTCCAGTTGTTTGTCAATCACTCTGCCATACTGCAGTCACTTAATACTCAAGTGAGTGAGTAACAGATTTGTATTCAGAATATCTGTGAGCTAACAAGTTATAGTGTGGCACTTCAAGGAGCAGTGTGGAATGACAATCAAATTTCCACAATACGAATGTTATCTACATATGGATACTTACTGTCACCTCTGTCTATAATTTCGAAGCAGCTGTGGATCAAGTGACGTTTGTATCAGGCAAACACTAATTTAGCGTAGCACCTCTTTTGGAAAAGTCAACAAAACATTTACAGATGTGATGACAGGTGTTTTCTAAAATCTTAAGGGACGGCTGCAGAACGGTTTTAATCATAGACAAGTTTTCCAGGTACAGAATCTTGCCACTGTATGAAGAGCACAGAGAAGAAGACACTGAAGTTTCTACACTAAAAATACCACCAAGTGGAACAAGATGCACCTAGCTCCTAAATTTGTTTGGTTTTCCACGAATTCAAAAGTTTTGTCCACAGGTTTACCAACTTGACATGACTACTGGAGCGCGTGGGGTTGACATATTATGTACTCCTATTACTAACATCATTTTGATGTAGAATAACATGTTCTCAAACAAGATTTCAAAACATGTTGAGAGGATGTCACCCTGTCCCCTCACCAACCTTCAACATCCCACGAGTATTAGGCATCTAGTTTTCACTCTAATGTACAACACTTTGCACTGTGTGTTAAACAGGAGCAGGCCAGTTACAAAAAACTGGTACACGTGAATGCTTAAAAACTGTACACTCAAATTGTCTTAACTGTATACCATCAGAATTATGCCAAAAATTTTCACTTAAGATCAACTGCCGAGGCTGATATCTTGGAAGCATGTTTTCTTCTCCTTAAAATATGAGGTCAAGTTGGTGATGTCCCCTTGTTAGTCTGGAACCTCTTATTATTTTTCTGCCTGGTTTACCTGCATGAAGACTTCTGAGAATATTCTCTATTTGGTGAATGGTGATATATCCTCTTAAATTTATTAAATTCCTTTCTGGATGTCCCATAATCATTTTGCTAATGTCTCATTTTGAACATCTTAGCATATTGTGGAAGGTATCGCAGTGTGATGTGCTTCGTAACAGTGTTCACGAAACAGAAAAGTCGAGTGTCAATTCTCTTGCCACTAGTAGTCACAATAAAGGCAAAGAAAACCTTGATAAGCCATTAATAATTACACAGTTTTTCTGATGCCTTCAAATCATTTTCAACTACTATTGCAGGAATGGGTTATTTCCTGTTATTGAGTGTTGACACTGAATATTTCTGAAAGAATTATGTAAGTTGAATATAGTCCCGTAAGAAACACATTAGAACATGTAACTGCTGAGAACTATGCCTCCTTTAATCTAAATTCAATTCTCAGTGAACAAATTTAATATACAAACAGAACTAAACATTTCATTTATTGCAATAAACCTTGCTTTGCTTGTGGTAGCCAACCCATCACACATTTGTCTTATTTTTAAACTCTCAGTGCCTTTTGATGTACACAACTGCTTTCCTGAAGGGTCTTCAACTTTGGGACGTTTTGCAACAACTCTATCAATTAAGGATGAAGATTTTTAAATTCTCATTCACAGTAATTTGTTTCCAATCCAGTTCAATAATTTATTTTAGGACATGAGAGCATCCCTGTAAATTTCCAAGAGCCCACATACAATACAGTCACTTCCAATTATGGAGATTGTTTGGAAAACCTTTCAGGGGTAACACTAGAAATTTTCATCCCACAGCACAAACAGAAATCTGAGGGAAAAAAATCAAATAAGCCTCTAGCTTGGACTTCCCATATAGCACCCGACTAAAATCCCAAGCCACCTGGAGACAATTATCCAGATCAACAGCTGAAGTGAGACTGTAATAACTGAATCTTCTTATATTACTACTGTCTTGCTTTAAAAGGAAATAAGAGTAGATCCTATTTTACACATGCCTACGGTGGTAATACGCTCAATGATCTGCATATCACCTTCCAACTGCTCATCTATTCATTATGAGACGCACACTTCGCATCTGAACTGTCCTTGACTAACAACCGACCACACTTTCTCCTCAGTGAGAAAGACAGTGCTGCTCTAAGAATAAACACACATCACACTGATCCTAAAAGTTTAACAAATATATAGAATTTACTTTGAGTACGACACAAATAACATCAAATGACATCTCGTTATATGATAAGAACCTGACCAAATTTATCTGTCAACCCAACGATTTAAAAATAAACACATTCATAATGATGTTATTTGATCTGTTTTGGTTACATTGTAACACACAGAATGAATGGCAACACCATATGAATCACTGCTTTTTCTAACGAATGGTAACTTATTTCGATCTGACTAGCAGATCATCTTCACATCTAGAGGCGCAAGGTGCACTAGTGGCAGGAATGTAACAAATTCCATTACTGGCAAACTATGCCTTGTAGCACTAGTACGAAGATAATGTACCAGTCAGACCAAAAACGGTCATCAATTAAAATAAAAACAAAATTAAAATAAAAAAATAGTGATCCAGAAGAGGTTTTCATTCGCAATACCAAAAGAAATCAAAGTTTTCTAAGATATGGACCCAATTACAATAAGTGAAAATAATAATAATAATAATAATAATACCACCACACACACACCTCTAATGCACAATAAATCTGCATTTACAAACCTCTAAACAAACTGGACAAGCTGCATAATTCCTCGTGGTATCAACACAGGTCTGCACATGTCCACATTTGAAATACACATGAGGTAAGCATTTTTTCTGTGAGTCCGTACTGCCTGACGAACTCAATATCGTGGAGGAATCCGAGTCTTTGTATTGCATGCACATCCCTGTGCATTTGAATATTGACTCCTCAGAGAGTGCCTGGCGGAGGTTGTCTTTTGTCTGAAACAAAAAATTTACCGCATCATGTTAAATAATTAAAACGCAAAACAATAATATAACATCAATCTATCACAAACTTCACCAATAGCGGATTTACTATTAACACCATTTTAACGGAGTTCTTATATTGTTTTGCTTTAACTTTATTAGTTAAAACAAAAAAAGCAAAGAATTGTGAACTATACAAATTTTTTTTTGTGGTAAGTTCCTATGGGACCAAACTGCTAAGGTCATAGGTCCCTAGGCTTCCACACTAATTAACCTAACTTAAGCTAAGGACAACACACATACACCCATGTCCGAGGGAGAACTCTAAACCTCTGACTCTGAGGCAGCCTTAGACCGCACGGCTAACCCGCGCGGCTTTTCCAATTGTTTCTTTTAGAACTGATCCATGTTAGACTAACATTTAGACTAACATTCCTGTAAAGGACATTAAAAGTTCTCTTACTGTCAGATCAACAACATTTCTTTAAACTTGCATATGTACTTGTCACTGCTCAATGCCTGAACTTTACTCACATTATTTGTATTGCACCAAGAATTCGACAGTATGTTATTAGGATTTTCAATATTACTTTGGTGTGCCTTGTTTCAGAAGCATGCTACCATTTAGAGGTATATATTCACTACACTGTTTTGTATTGTATTGTATAGGCCCCTTTCTTTCTAGTGGGTTGTTCATTACATCACATAATGTAATGTAATGTTACCTTCACTGTGTTGTGAATTGTAAACTATTTACGGTTTTTGCAAAGTGCAGTTTATACCTGAAAAAATGAAAATACTGGAAAATCCAGGACAGAATGTAACAAATTATGAAAAGAAAATCTGCTACTCACCATATAGTGGAGATGCTGAATTGCAGAAGGGCACAACAAAAAGTCTGTCACACAAAGCTCTCGGCCAGTATGGCCTTCATCAAAAATAGATGACACACACACTCACTCAAACGCAACTCACACACGTGACTGCAAGTGTCAGGTACTGGAACCACATAGTGAACAGCAGCACCAGTGCACAATGGGGTCGCTACAATGAAAATGAAAATACTAATTCACAATTATTGTAATGGCAAGTCCTTGGTGGAATATAAGTAATGGAAGCAGTGACAGTCCACCACATAGTTCACAAGCCTCTGACCCCCCCCCCCCCCTCCACCAAAACACACACACACACACACACACACACACACACACACACACACACCAATTTACAATACAGTCCTGGCACTGCTTTGAGGTGATGAGAGGGGCTGTATCATGTGCAGTGACTGAGGAGAGCAAAGAGGCAGAAGACGCAAGGAAAGAGAAGAAAAGGTGGGAGGAAACAGTGACTGGCAGCTGAGAAGAGGAGGCAGCAAGTGCATTGAAAAAGAATGTGGCACCAATGAGCTTGCTTTGGAACAGGCAGAGGAGTTGGAGAGTGGGGCATAATAAGGACGACGGGATGTGGAAGTTCTACAGAACACAGGAAGCAAGAAAGACTGCTGAAATAAGTGTGCGAGAGTAGGAGGTGTGAAATCAACCAGCACCTACTCATTACACAATATCATCCTGAACTATAACAACTTAAATCGTGTCCTTCACTAGTGCTTCGACCACCAATCAAAGTGCCCAGAAATGAACATCCTGACACAGCCCGTACTACTCTCCCCCAAGCATATTCCACCACCCACACAGTTTACAAAATACCCTGGTCCATCTGCCACAATTACACTGAATGTCTTTACACCGGTGCTATACTCCTGTGGTAAACTCAGACTTCAGAACTGTTCTGGGCATCCATCTCACATATGCTACTCCAGTTCCTACATGCTGTTGTTAATGGTGTTGTGGTGGTCTTCAGTCCAGAGACTGGTTTGATACAGCTCTCCATATTACTCTATCCTGTGCGAACTTCCTCATCTCCAAGTAACCTACATCCTCCTCAATATGCTTAGTGTATTCATCCCGTGGTCTCCCTCTATGATTTTTATCCTCCATACTTTCCTCCCCCTCCACCACTAGACTGGTGATCCCTTGATGCCTCATAACATGTTCTACCACCCGAACCCTTCTTCTAGTCAAGTTGTGCCACAAATTCCTTTTCTCCACAATTCTATTGAGTACCTCCTCATTAGTTACATTATCTACCCATCTAATTTTCAGCATACTGGAGTAGCGCCACATTCCAAAAGGTTTTATTCTCTTCTTGTCTAACCTATTTATAGTCCATGTTTCACTTCCATACATGGCTGCACTCCATACAAATACTTTCAGAAACGACTTCCTGATACTTAAATCTATACTCGATGTTAACAAATTTCTCTTCTTGAGAAACACTTTCCTTGCCATTGCCAGTCTACATTTTATATCCTCTGTACTTCGGCCATCATCAGTTATTTTACTCCCCAAATAGCAAAACTCATCTACTACTTTAAGAGCATCACCTGATTTAATTTGCTTTTGTTGATGTTCATCTTATATACTCCTTTCAAGACACTGTCCATTCCATTCAACTGCTCTTCCAGGTCCTTTGCTGTCTCCGACAGAATTACGTCATCAGCAAACCTCAAATTTTTTATTTCTTCTCCACGGATTTTAATTCCTACTGTAAGTTTTTCTTTTGTTTCCTTACTGCTTGCAAAATATAAAGATTGAATAACATTGGGGATAGGCTACAACGCTGTCTCACTCCTTTCTCCACCACTGCTTCCCTTTCGTGCCCCTTGACTCTTAACTGCCATCTGGTTTCTGTACAAATTGTAAATAGTCTCTCGCTCCCTGTATTTGACCCCTGCCACCTTCAGAATTTGAAAGACAGTATTCCAGTCAATATTGTCAAACATTTTCTCTATGTCTACATATGCTATAAATGTAGGTTTGCCTTTCCTTAATCCTTAAGTACTGCTTCGTGTGTTCCAACATTTCTACGGAATACAAACTGATCTTCCCCGAGATTGGTTACTACAACTTTTCCATTCGTCTGTAAAGAATTTGTGTTGGTATTTCGCAGCCGTAACTTATTGAACTGATACTTCGGTAATTTTCACACCTGTCAACACCTTCTTTTCTTGGGATTGGAATTATTATATTCTTCTTGAGGTCTGAGGGTATTTCGTCTGTCTCATACATATTGCTCACCAGATGGCAGAGTTTTGTCATGGCTGGCTCTACAAAGGCTATAAGTAGCTTTAATGGAATGTTGTCTACTCCTGGCACGGTGTTTCGACTTGGGTCTTTCAGTGCTCTGTCAAATTCTTCACGTAGTAGCTTACATCCCATTTCATCTTCATCTATGTCCTCTTCCACTATGCCCTCAAGTACATTGCCCTTGTATAGACCCTCTATATAATCCTTCCACCTTCATGCTTTCCTTTCTTTGCTTAGAACTGGTTTTCTATCTGAGCTCTTGATATTCATACAGGTGGTTCTCCTTTCTCCAAAGGTCTCCATTTTCCTGTAGGCAGTATCTATCTTACCCCTAGTGAGATAAGCCTCTACATCCTTACATTTGTCCTCTAGCCATCCCTGCTTAGCCATTTTGCACTTCCTGTCGATCTCATTTTTGAGATGTTTGTATTCCTTTTTGCCTGCTTCATTTACTGCATTTTTATATTTTCTCCTTTCATCAATTAAATTAAATATTTCTTCTGTTACCCAAGGATTTCTACTAGCCCTTGTCTTTTTACCTACTTGATCCTCTGCTGCCTCCACTATTTCATCTCTCAAAGCTACCCATTCTTCTTCTACTGTATTTCTTTCCCGTTTTGTCAATCATTCCCTAATGCTCTCTCTGAAACTCCCTACAACCTCTGGTTCTTCCAGTTTATCTATGTCCTATCTCTTATATTCCCATCTATTTGGCATTTCTTTAGTTTTAATCTACAGTTCATAACCAATAAATTGCAGTCAGAGTTCACATCTCCCCTTGCAATTTAAAACCTGGTTCCTAAATCTCAGTCTTACCATTATATAATTTACCTGAAACCTTCCAGTGTCTCCAGGCCCCTGCCATGTATACAACCTACTTTCATGATTCTTAAACAAAGTGTCAGCTATGATTAAGTTATTCTCTGTGCAAAATTCTACCAGGTGGCTTCCTCTTTCATTTCTTTCCTGCAGCCCACATTCACCTATTTTTCCCTCTCTTCCTTTTCCTACAATTTAATTTCAGTACCCCATCTTTATTAAATTGTTATTTCCTTTACCTTTATGAATAGTTTATTATCTCATCATACGTTTCTTCAATCTCTTTATCATCTACAGAGCTAGCTAGCATATAAACTTTTACTACTGTGGTAGGTGTGGGCTTTGTGTATCTTGACTACAATAATGCATTCACTATGTTGTTCATAGTAGCTTACCCACATTTCTGTTTTCTTGTTCATTATTAAACCCACTCCTGCATTACCCCTATTTCACGTTTTATTTATAACCCTGTATTCACCTGATTAGAAGTCCTGTCCCTCCTGCCATCAAGCTTTGCCAATTCCCATTATACGTAACTTCAACCTATCTATTTCTCTCATTAAATTTTCTATACTACCTGCACAATTAAGGGATGTTACATTACACGTTCTAATCTGCAGCATGCCAGTTTTGTTTCAGTCCCAGCCCGGAGAGCTGAATACCTCTGGAATACCTACCCCAAAAGGATGCCATAATCATTTAACCATACAGTAAGGCTGCAGGAAAAATTATGGCTGTAGTTTCTCCCTGCTTTCAACTGTTCACAGTACCAGCTCAGCAAGGCCGTTTTGGTTAATGTTACAAGGCCAGATTGGTCAATCATCCTGACTACTGCCCCTGCAACTACTGAACAAAGTATTATGTGAGCATGACAACCAATTCATCGTATGAGGGGCGTTTGAAAAGTTCGTGCAAAAATAAAAACTACTTAAGTGTTTGGAGTAAACCTTTATTATTTTTCAACATAGTCTACTTTTAGACTTATACACTTCTTCCAACACTGTTCTAATTTGTTGATCCCTTCCGAATAATAGGAATTATACAAGTCTGCAAAATAGCTATTAGTTGCTGCAATGACCTCCTCATTTGAATAAAATCTTTGTCCTGCCAGCCATTTCTTCAAATTGGGGAACAAATAGTAGTCCGAGGGAGCGAAGTCTGGAGAATAGGGGGGCATGTGAAACAATTTGGAATCATATTTCCATTAATTTTGCGACCGCAACTACTGCGGTGTTTGCTGGTGCATTGCTGTGAGGGAAAAGCCTTTTTTGCGGTCCAAACACCAGCGTTTTTCTTGCAGCTTGGTTTTCAAACGGTAAAATAATGATGAATAATATTCGCATGTAATAGTTTTACCCTTTCCCGATAGTCGATGAGGATTATCCCTTGCGAATCCCAAAAGACAATCAGCATAATCTTTCCAGCCGAAGCAATGGTCTTTGCCTTTCTTGGTGCAGATTCTCCCTTGGTAACCCGTTGTTTAGATTGTTGTTTGGTCTCAGGAGTATAGTAATGTATCCATGTTTCATCCACAGTGATGAAACGGTGCTTATAGTCCTGCAGATTCTTCTCGTACAGCTGCAAACCATCCTTGCAACACTTCACATTATTCTGTTTTTGGTCAAGCGTGAGCAATCGCGGAACCCATCTTGTGGATAGCTTTCTTATGTCCAAATGTTAATGCAAAATATTATGCACCCGTTCATTCGAGATGCCCACAGCACTAGCAATCTCACGCACCTGAACTCTTCCCTCATCCATCACCATATCATGGATTTTATCAACGATTTCTGGAGTTTTAACCTCCACAGGGCATCCAGAACATTCAGCATCACTTGTGCCCACATAGCCACTCCGAAAATTTTGAAATCCCTTATAACTGTTCTAATCGAAAGCGCAGAGTCATCATAATGTTTATCAAGCTTCTCTTTCGTCTCCTGAGGTGTTTTGCCTTTCATAAAGTAATGTTGAATCACCACACGAAATTCCTTTTTGTCCATTTTTTGACAATCAATCGACTTCCTTGATTCACACGAATGCCAAACACAAAGAAATAGACCAATATGGCTGAAATTTGGTGTGCGTTGTTTCCAAAGCTGCTACTAACTACACATGACCTCGATACGTGCTCGTGGTGCCATCTCTCGGACTTTGCACAGACTTTTCAAACGCCCCTCGTATGCCCGAATGAATGGCCACTACCTACTGACAAGAAACACAGCTGAACACAACAAGCTTGACTTTAATAGTCTTCAAAACCCATACCATATGGATACTGCAGCTTCTCTGAACTAAGTAGATGAGAAATATCCTTTCGAAACAACTTCTGTCCGACAGTCCTCCCAGCCTCTAACTCCACTAGCCACTCTACTTCCCATGCATATCCAATCCTGCCACCATTGCCCTCCAATTTCTTTACCTGACACCCACACCTTCATTCCAGTCTGTTCTACTATCAGTTATCCCCCAAACCTTCCTCGCACTCAACTGGTGGGATAGCGCTAACTGCGTAAACATCAAAATAGACTCACATTTCAGGCATTGCCCATTACAAACTTTATTTCACGGTAACCTGTATGTCTAGGCTGTCAGAAACGTGTTTCTTGTACTGAATTGTTCTGATATCAGCCAGCAAGCAATGTAACCATTTGTTAAACACACTGGTTTGTTTTCACATTCATTTTGAAGGCAGTGTTTGTAACCAAAACAACAAAGACAGCAAGTTTATGTGATAATCTTAAGACAATATTGGAGGTATTGGATGGAAGTGCGAGGGATATGAGTGGTTTTAACAATGTCAACAGTAATTATAGTTCATGAAACAGAGACAGTGAAGGTGAAAATACAGAAATTGATAGTGGTGAACAAGTAAGAGTCTACAAGTAGTAGTGACACTGATGATCAATAAGCTTCTGATTGAAGGTGAAAATAGAGATATCAACTACATTTTGCAAAAACCAATTTCACTGCTGTAAATGAATTCAAAACCCCTCTTCAGCATCTCATGAGGTATTGGATTTATTTGTTATTTTTTATACATGAACTGATAACTGAGATAAAAAAATACACAAGTATTCAAAGGCTAGCAACAAAAAAGAAAAAGAAAAATGAACCACTGAAGCAGAGATCAGCCTGAAAAGTTTGGAAACTTTCAATGAAATAAAACCATTCTTAGCAGAATTCTAAATATGGACATGAACCCCCAGCCAGATATTCAGAATAACTTCAGTGAAGAATGGACATGAAAGTGTTCATTTCATAAAGATGTTTTATTTTTCTGCAAATTTTTCTGGACGTTCTATGCTTGGCCAATTTCAAGATGACCTCCAGCTGATAATGTCACAAGTGGGCCACAGTGAAAAGCATAGTGCAGAACACTGACAAGTTCAGAGAACTTTACATTTCAGGAAGGCAACATAATCAGTGATGAGAGGACTACTGGGTTCAACAGGCCTGTCATTTTCAGGTGTTACAATCCAAACAAGCCAGAGAGAGAGAGAGAGAGAGAGAGAGAGAGAGAGAGAGAAGGACTGGCTTCTAAAAGCTCTGGTTGGAAATGGACAGAACGAAAATGGAAGAAATAAGGGAAGATCATCTATGTTTGATGAAGAGGAGAGACTATCAAAGCAGCCACACTTCAGTTACTCCATTGAAAAGATGTGCTGTTTGCACTAAGACGAAGGTAAAAGTTGGCAGAAGGGAAACTGTTTACTACTGTAACACATTCCAGAAAACCAGGACTCCTACAATGCTTCAAAAAGTACCACACCTTGACGTAATATAGTGACAAAATACATGACGTGAAAGACAAAACATGACGTGTTCAGTGTTATAATGTACTTATAATTTCGTTTACTGTTTAGTTTATAGTTATCTTTGGCATATCATTATATATAATACAGGTTATTTTTAGTGCAAATATTATGAGTGCAGTGGGGATGGTGGGTGGGAGGTGGGGATTGAGTGGAAAGGGTTAGAAGTGCTTGAGCAGAAAATGCCACAAGGAAGAGAGAAATTGATCAGTTCCATTGCAATTTACGTACATTTAGTATGCACTTTTGTGAACTCACATATGATAAAAGAAAAAAAATTCCAAGGCTGGAGAAAAACCATTTTGTAACATGTCACTTCAGAGGAAGCCAAAATATTTTACGACATTCATAAATCCATACATTACAACCTTAAGAGCATGAACCATAACATAACATACAATAATTATGTTACAAAAACATCAATTAGAGGCATAACTAAAATGAAGAATCCTCGTAAAGAACAGAGGATATTATGGCCATAATAAATTGACAAGAAGTTTAAAAATCGTTAGAACTCAATTTTTTGCTTTCTCGATGACTGCCATTATAGGAGCATGAAGTACCTTGTCTACATGTGTATCATTATAATTAGTGGACCTATCGGTAGTAGTATACAGTCACAGAACACTGGGCCTTTCCATGCCAAGTAGTCTAATTTCGGAAAAAGTTTCCACATGACCGTAATGGATTTTGCTGTAACTTTATGTGAAGATTTGCACATGTTCGCAATAAATATTGGTCAATACTTGCAGTTATAGTGTCACTTGTTTGACCCTTAAGTGCAGCTAAAACAATCCACCCTGAGCTTTTTGGCAACTCTGAGACATATCCCTGGTAATATTTTCTTGAAAAAAGACTAGACCATCTTGTGCAACTTTTTGAACTCTCTTAAACTGAATAACAATCACATATAAAATTTTCTTCTGGATAATATGAAGCACAGTTGGATAAAGAAAATAGATACAAGATAAAATGGGGAGTTAAGCTTTCTGTATCTCCAGAAGCAATTGTGGTATGAACCTGAAACTTTGCATGTAATAACTTACCAACACAAGATCTTGAAATCTATAAAATTTCTTTCGCCTGCTGCTTTCCAATAGTTTACAAATTGAGGTCTAAGTTAACAATTTTTCTAATAAGGACAAAAAGGGTAATTTGTAGCCCGATTTTACAAAAAAGATTTCTACAAACTCTTTTGAACCATTTTCTCCATTAGGAAGGTGATGATCTAAACCAGCTAAAAAACTATATTTGCTATTGCGGTGTGAACATACAACACCCTAAAAAACAATGAAAAAGTGGAGGTGCTTTCAATTATATGCCGCTCTTACTCAAGTTACATCTAACCTTAAGGGGAGGTTTCCTATCATTGGCCCAAAAAAATCATGTTCTTTGAGAATTTTCTTCTCGGGATGTGTTATAGATATCAATGTCAAATTTGGTCAAAATGTTTATTTATATTTCCTCTACAAATTGTAATTTTTTTGCCCACAAATGTCGAAGAGCAAAGGCGGAAGTGTCGTTGAGGCGAAACAAAATTTCGATGTAGACCTTCACACGCGGTGTGTGTCAGGTCAGCTGGCTCGTCTGAAATCAAAATTGAGTTGATGTTAGTGAAGTATATAAGATTCTTTATGAATTGTACCTCGCTTAAGTTATTTGTACCACAGGAAACAAAATAGCAGCCATTTGGGGGGGGGGGGGGGGGGGGGAAGTATTTTCATCAATTTTTCAACTTCCTCGACCAAGTAAAAATATTTATAGTTGATGGATTGTAATAAAAGTGGTACAGCTCCTAGACAATTTAGTTAGCTTCGTCGGAAACAAAGAATCATGCCAATCGGTTCAGTAGATTTGAAGTTACCATACCGTGCGATAAGGAAAATGTCATTTCGAGAAAAACACGTTTGAAGTTTTGACTACATATAAATGCAATATTAAGCAACGTACATACAATCTGCTATTCTAGGGCCATAAACTAGTCCTTCCTCTTCCTCATAGAGGGTGTTCTGCTCAATCTGGGCCATCCTGCACTGCTACAGAGCCACTCGTACAGCCAGTGACAAGCGGTTTTCGGCCACTTGAATCTGGTGGTCGTCCGAATGCTTGGCGAACTGCATCGAATCGAGTCCCAGGGTGACGTCCATCATTGTTATGGTCTTCAGAATTGCTGAATACCCTTCAATGAAGCTGCTCACTGCTAGGAAAGTCGCAGTCTCCACAGTCTTCGCACCAGAATGCAAATGCTTGGGGGCTAACTTCCAAACACAAGCGTTCAAACTTTCATCTGAATTTTGTGTGTTTCCTCCTGATCACCGGTAAATAACTCCTCCTCCGAAAGAAAAAGACTGGTGCGTGAAAAAGGCCTATTTCAGGCAGGTGCATTTTTTGTTCAACCACGAATAACAAAAATTTCCGTTCCATATTCAGAAAAAGTGTTTCAGGGGTGGATTCTAAACACTTTTATGGATCCAAAACTGCAATTTTTAAAAAAATCGAATTTTTGAACCAAAAGATAGTAAACCTCCCCTTAACCATGGACTGCAGCAAAACATTTACACTACTTTTAATAAGTACACTAATGTTTCACATAAGCCATGAACTATTCAAACATAAAATATGCTTTACTTTAGACCGGAATTAAACTTGCATGTAAACAGCATTGCACAATTAACAGACATTCTAAAATTCTCTGCGCAATTAACAGACGTACTCAAAATTCTCTAAAACATGAATTCTTTCAAAAAAAAAATGTCAGGCATACTGCTATGTACTTCAACAAAATGTACACAATGAGACAATGGTGTAAAACTTGAAGGGAGTTTATACGCTACTGGCCATTACAATTGCTACACCAAGAAGAAATGCAGATGATAAATGGGTATTCATTGGACAAATACATTATACTAGAACTGACATGTGATTACATTTTCACAAAATTTGGATGCATAGATCCCGAGAAATCAATACCCAGAACGACCATGTCTGGCCGTAATAACGGCCTTGATACACCTGGGCATTGAGTCAAACAGAGCTTGGATGGCGTGTACAGGTACAGCTGTCCATGCAGCTTCAGCATGATACCACAGTTCATCAACAGTAGTGAATGGCATATTGTGACGAGCCAGTTCCTCAGCCACCATTGACCAGATGTTTTCAATTTGTGAGAGATCTGGAGAATGTGCTGGGCAGGGCAGCAGTTCGGCAGGGCAGCAGTCGAACATTTTCTGTATCCAGAAAGGCCCACACAGGACCTACAGCAAGCGGTCATGCATTATTCTGCTGAAATGTAGGGTTTCGCAGGGATCGAATGAAGGGTAGAGCCACGGGTCGTAACACATCTGAAATGTAACGTCCACTGTTCAAAGTGCCGTCAATGGGAACAAGAGGTGACCGAGACGTGTAACCAATGGCACCCCATACCATCACGCCGGGTGATACGCCAGTATGACGATGATGAATACACGCTTCCAGTGTGCGTTCACCACAATGTTGCCAAACACGGATGCAATCATCATGATGCTTTAAACAGAACCTGGATTCATCCGAAAAAATGACATTTTGCCATTCGTGCACCCAGGTTCATCGTTGAGTACACCATCGCAGGCGCTCCTGTCTGTGATGCAGTGTGAAGGGTAACTGCAGCTATGGTCTCCGAGCTGATAGTCCATGATGCTGCAAACGTCGTCGAACTGTTCATGCAGATGGTTGTTGTCTTGCAAACATCCCCATTTGTTGACTCAGGGATTGAGACATGGCAGCACGAACCGTTACAGCCATGCAGATAAGATGCCTGTCATCTCAATTGCTAGCGATACGAGGCCATTGGGATCCAGCACGGCGTTCTGTATTACCCTCCTGAACCTACCGATTCCATGTTCTGCTAACAGTCACTGGATCTCGACCAATGCGAGCAGCAATGTCACGATACGGTAAACCACAATCGCAATGGCTACAATCCAACCTTTATCAAAGACGGCAACGTGATGGTACGCATTTCTCCTCCTTACATGAGGCATCACAACAATGTTTCACCAGGTAACGCCAGTCAACTGC
Source organism: Schistocerca cancellata (assembly GCF_023864275.1). Classification (NCBI taxonomy): domain Eukaryota; kingdom Metazoa; phylum Arthropoda; class Insecta; order Orthoptera; family Acrididae; genus Schistocerca; species Schistocerca cancellata. Next base: position 569,485,875 of record NC_064626.1, read on the forward strand.
TGTTTGTGTATGAGAAATACGTTGGAAACTTTCCTCATGCCAGCAGGTTGTAGGTGTCGCCACCGGCACCGACCTTGTGTAAATGCTCTGAAAAGCTAATCATTTGCAAATCACAGCATCTTCTTCCCGTTGGTTAAATTTCGTGTCTGTAGCACGTCATCTTCGTGGTGTAGTAATTTTAATGGCCAGTAGTGTATAATGTGTGTTTTAGCTGTTATGGAATAACGTTACTACCACAATGTACAGTAACTTGGTAATACAATGTTAAATTTTGAAGTTTACAACCAGTTTGCTTCTGTAGGCACTGTAGCAGAAAAACAGCCTAAAATATGTCATTATTAGTGGTGACAAGACACCCCTTTTTCTTAAGTTTTTCAAGGTTTTCTGACTTGATCTTGTTTCCTAGTTATCAGGATGTTCAATATTGCACCACATATGCCCTGAATCTTTTTGTCACAGAGTTATAAAATTTTCACTTATATGATTTATTAGTGACCACATAAACAACTTTAACAGTAATTTGCAGTATCATTTCTGCAAGGAGGCTTTTCAAGTGGGCTAACAATGGCCTCATGGGCATGTAGTTCATACACTACTATGGAACAGTAATAATCAAAATAAAATATATTTTTGCTAATCAATGATTATTAATTGAAATTTGAGAATCTGACTTTCTTATTACAGGTTATGAACTATTAAGTTGTATCCTCTTGGTAACTATTTGCTCCGCACTTCAGGCATACCATGATGGTAACTTCCCATCTGGAGGTCATGGATCAATGGCTTTCAACAACATCGAGACTTTCCTTGCATGACCTAGGCTATTACCATGGAGTTACACACGTGTCTGGGGGTGCCAACTTATTTAGGCTAGCTGCTAGACAGCAGTACCAGGAGTTCAGTCTGGCTGCATCAGCAGTTCAAACCCAGCACTACTATCTGGCGGTAGTGGCAGTTTCATCTCACCACTCCATGCCAACATACCCAGCCCCGTTCATAGTGGTCTTCACCAACAGTACGGAGTGGCCATCATTTGTCGCTGTGGCATAGGCCGAGTTTTATCATTTCCATATTTCTGGACACTTGGCTAATGCTCAGTGCTACCTGAGTGGCACATGCGTTGTGCAGGTCACACTGTATTAGGGTGACTGTTGGTCGTTTTGAACCACTTGGGAATAAATGGGGTACCTTCACCAGGGAGCATTAAACAACTGTAGAACATGATAAAAGATTTAAGATTTAATTCATGGATGAGTGGAATATAATCATATTTTTTAGGGCCTTATATGCTCGCATTTCATTCCCACCTTCTGCAGTAGCAATTGAATAACGCATGGAATCCCGTCATCTCCGAAATTTGCTCGAGACAAAGACGCCAGAAGACTTCGACAGCTGCGGCCAGCGACAATACCGATGGCAGCTGAGTACTGCAGTTGCACCAGCGAGGGCGCTGCCGCTGGGCGGTGTGGCCCTTCTGTGTCCGCAATTGCAATGCATGCGCGGCAGTACTATGAGCGCACTATATAAGCTGGAGCAGAGAACGTCTTCATCAGTCCTCGTTCGGCTCACCTGAAGATGGCTGGCAGTTGTCCAGCCGAAATATCGTGAAATGAAGTTTACGACTACCGGCTGCAAGCCCAAAATCTTTTTGAACAGTTGATTCGTAGGGAAATTTTCAAATTTTATAGCAGAGTTGTCTTTCTCATTCTTGGTGGCAGTGCTGAAAGGCTTCAGCTAATAGGGCTTTAACAGGTTCACCACGTCCTTTTTAACATTCTCCAGAGTCCCGAAGTGATGTCCATTTAAGACATTCTCCAATTTTGGGAAAATAAAAAAGTCACAAGGACTCACATCATGTGAATAGGGTGGTTAAGGAAAACAGGAATGTCTTTTAGAGTGGAAAATTCCAATGGAAGTACCCATGTGACAAGGTGGTGTCATGATGCATATACTTGCCTAGAATATATGGAACTCCAGTCAAAATTTGATATACAATAGCAGGTTGCTCATCATTCACATTGTCAAACGTTGGTATGATCTCACAAAAGCATGCACCCATTTGCTGTTCTCACCGGTTTTTGAAGCTTGAGGTCTCCCTGAGCAAGGTCCATATTTAACGTGTTCTCAGTCTTCCAAAAAGATTTTTATCACACAAAAAAATTTTTATCTTGGTAAGAAATGTTCCCCATAGGCCTGTTTCAACTTTTCAAAGGTCACACTCATGGAATGCCCAAGTTTTATGTTAAACTTGATGATGTAACATTGCTATAAATTCCTCTGTTCCATTTTTGTAACACACAACAAAAGGACAACTTCACTGACGGCACTGTAAAAAATCATGTTATAGCTGAACAGAGCTGCAACTCTGAGCATTTGGAAGGGATGAACGCATCAGTCTACAGAAGCAGAACATTACAGCATTGCCAGATTGCTCGCAGTGCTGTCAGTCTCCCTAGTTTCCTCACACACCTTGTACCAGTTAGAATGTCAATAATGCAAATCAATATATCAGGGAATGACAGACAGAAATTTCAAAACTAGGTATAAAGAACATACAACAAGCTGTAAGTATGAAAACAGCGATTCTACCTTTGTGTAACACCTGATAAAACACTGACACGAACCATCCAACAATGAACAAGTCATGAAAATTATTGGAGTGAACAATTACAACAAAAAGCATTTCAGGATAACTTTCATATACAAAGAGGCCTTACAATGAATAAGAAAGCCAAGTCACTATAAGAAATAACTCACTGACCATGTTAGCCACTGAAATAATAACCAACAGAGATTAGGGGATAAAGAAACACACACACACACACACACACACACACACACACACACACACACACACCAAATAGCAACCCGCAAAAAACTGGCCATCTGAAGTATGCAGACCAGTAAACACATCTCCAGGTCGACACACATCGATTGACATCATCAGAAAGCCTAACACCAAATAATAATTTAACCTCCAAACAATGCACTGCAAAAGTTGTTTCCAACATGGAAAACAAGAGAATAACAAAAGAAAACATAATATAGCAACATATTTGTAGCTACTATGTAACACATTATATACATAAAACAAGATATATTTACAAGGGCACTGAAAATACTTCACAAATAAAAGATGCAAAACACGTACGGCAAAAAAACAAACTGCCTTTAATTTAATTATGAAGACATAAAAAAACTTCCATTAATTTTGAAGCAACTAAGAAATGAAGGACAACGGATAAAATTACAAGTTTAAAAAGAGCTTGCAGAAAACTTAATGTAAAAGTAGGCTAAAGTATCCATTTTTCGTATTTTTACAGAAGTCATCATCTTTGCCCTCAATTTGTCTACTACTGGAAAGCAGTAGGAGATTGAAATTTAATATTCTAAGACCTTGTACTGATAAGTTATTACTGAAGGGTGCACTGTTTAAAGCTGCACTATGCAGTCAAACAAATGACTATATCTCTGCAAGTACTGAATTCGTGATCGTGAAACTTTACCAACGGTTATAGGGGAACACGTGTGAATGTTCACAGAACATTTTATCAAAATCCATGATAAGTCACACAGCATCTCTAGACTACTTGGCATGGAATAACCCCATTGTTAAGTAGTGGAAACGCGCAATACAAACAGCAAAATAGTGAAACTGCTATAAATACAAAGGCTAAAAAATTAAGGATATTCAAACTGAAAGTAGTGGGTTAGTTGGATAAAATATATGCCCGAAGTTTTCTTTCTTCTTATATACATACACTCTCAATTATAGTTATAAAGATATACACACCTCACATAGTTAGTGGGAGGTAGTGTTAGAGAAGTGCTGAAAAACATTTGAAGGAGAACATCCTTGGCAATATATAGTAATGACAAGGCCCACAAGATATGCTTAGGAAGGAAACTTATAAACTGCACATGTTAGAGGAAGATCCTTCACAATAATTCGAAGTATGTCAGACTTGGAACGGGGACCAAGCATTTTATCTGAATAAGCCTAAAAGATCTGATATCTGTAACACACATCATACGAGTTTCTATATACAGATACAAAAGACATAAAATACAGGTAATTCTTTATGCTAAATGAAATGTCAGTATCGAGTTGAGAAAGTATGGAAGTACAAGCCTATCACTTTAACAGAGTGTTCATTTATGTAACTGTAACAAAAACATCAATAATATTATACAAACGTAGTTACAAAGATAAAGTGTTCAGGATAATGATCACTGATCTTTCACTCCTGTTGGGGTTATAGAGGGACAACCAGCTGGATTGCCCTGGTAACACCTCTTCTATTAGGGGTTGCAAGGATAACAGTTTGAGGTAGTCTATCTTTATCTGTTTGTAGTTGTTTCACTCTTGCCCTCTTCCACAAGTGGCAATGAAGTGTCATCTTGAAGAACTACAATATCTCCAAACAGGACCTGCTCTGATTTGCCAGTGTCCTTAACTTGATGGAAGCTCCGAAGAAGCAATAACTACTCTTTGCTCCAATGTTTCCAAAAGTCATCAAAGATCTTCTGCAACAGCTTAAACTGCCTTACAAATTTGTTCTTTTTGGTGGCTCAGTGCCCGTTTGTAAGCTGTATGTCTTCCTCCCACAAGAAAACGAGATGGGGTAAGCACTTCGTCCTCAATTTGTGTGATGGGTCTTTAACTGAGGGCAACATCTGCTTTCACAAGTACAGTTTGCAGGCCTTCATCGTCCATGTTGCAGTGATGCACTGGCCCAGTACATTGAGGAGGCATCATTTAACTTAGCCAACCATCCACTCCCACTGTCCTCTCCACTAACTTGCTTGTGACGCTATCAACTTCCATATGATGATACCCTGTTGCCTGACAAACTGACATGCCTTGTCAGCAGAGATAGTGGTCCATATTTCTGTTATCTCTCAGCAAACTGCAAGGAAAGTTTGGGTGTTAGAACTATACACGCTATGTGGAATACCACACCAATCTATAGCCCTTTGGAAGGCAAATAAGAAGCAATCTATTTTCGATTTGGTTGTTAGTTCTAAATGTACTGCTCTAGTTACAGCACAGGTGATTAATACGATATAACACATTTATAGTGATGCCTGATTTTTTAGTAGAGGCCCACTGGAATCAATTCCAGAAACTTCTAACAGCTTCTGAGGTTTAACTCTATCAGCTGGTAGAGGCACTTCTATCATTTGGCCAGCAAGCTATGTGCAATGTTACAGGGCAGGCCTCTACATAGGACTATTTTGATCACACAACACATGTGTAACATCTGGAATGTTTCTCTTAGTTGCAAAAGACCCACTTGTATTCCAAGATAGTGTAGACCAGGGCTTCCCAACCTATGGTCCGCGGACCCCTTAGGGGTCCGCCGACTCTTTCTAGGGGGTCCGTGGCCACCTTTCACCAAATCGTGTAAAATAATGAGTAAAGTTATTGAATAAAAATGTGAAAATCAAATTCATCACTACTTTTTTTTCGTGTGAAAAATATGTGTGCTTTTACTTCAGGTCGTATTCCCAAGCAGCCTTTGCGGTTCTTAAGTGAGAACGTATACACAGTTTAGTGCCGGAGAATGCGGCTTCTCTGATAGACTGTTTAGCAACAATACGGGGGTCGTTTGTCTGCCGGCTCACGGCTCTAGATGCGCTGAAACCTTTTACGCATGCGCGGAGCGAGCTCTGTCAACCAATCACAGCACTCGCTGGCACGTATGCCGCCCCCGGCATCATTAAACTTGTTTTGTCAGTGCACTACCTATTTCATAAGTCGATTATTGACCAGTTTATTACTTCTAACATGGATCGGTGGCTGAAGTCAGGATCATTGAAGAAGGGTGCAGTTTCTCCATCGCCTTCACAACAAGGGAAGTTTTCAGTTGAAATGAATGAGGAGGGAGGACGACCAAAGGAAGACTTTACATACATTTGAACATTTTTCTTCGGATTTCACGAAAACACACACACACACACACACACACACACACACACACACACACACACACACACACACGACTGTTACGAAATATGCATGCTCCTTACACAACAGTAGCCAAATAGTGGAAGTGAACATACCATGAGCGGCAGCTTGTCAACAGCGAACAGTTTAGACGTGACGTTGATTGCTCTTGGAGGAAGACAGCTCCATCATGTGAAATTTCAATTACCGAGTAATTTTAACCAGGGTATAGTGTGTTGAACAAAGGGAGTAAATCCACTAGTAAGTGTCTGGATACAGTGGGAATCAAATTGGATCGTTAATTTAAAGTTGTTTTCATTCATCTATAAACCAAAGACTATTGATACTTCGGGGGGAGGGGGGGGGGGGTCATTGGGAACATGGCACTTGCATTAAGAAGCTTTCCATTCCCACGGGTTTCGCTCTGAAATTTAAAGTTACTGTGCTCTTGACTGACTACGGGTCCGCCATGGATTTTCGACTGAAGAAGGGGTCCGCCAGCTGAAAAGGTTGGGAATCCCTGGTGTAGACTGATATGTGTGTGTACATGTCAGAAGTTTGGCGAAGTGATAAGTTTCCTTCTAGAGTAATGGAATGACACTCTTCGACAGATGCCTCAGTGTGTTGCAGGCAACCTCCTAAACATCATAAATCAACACCTACAGATGAGTTGAAGCATTTTATCTTGGATGCGCCAGTAAATGGAAGACCTTTGCTTAGACCTTTGCACAGTTTTAATCCAATAAAGGTGAGCTTCTGCTATCACTTCTTGCAGTGAATTCCTTTCACATGCAAATTTTCTGACTGAATTTTCTTTTGAGCTGGAGGACGTAAGCAGTGGTTCATAATAATTTCCAATAACAGCAGAATCTGTTTGCACCTGTGAGAGATTGAGGAGCCTGAATGAGTAAAGTTACTTGCTAGCTTCCAATAAAATTTTAGGCCATCAGCTGTGTGGTGACTGCACACGGTAATTAGGACGACACGGTAGCCATAATGGTCCACTGCACAGAAATTCAGCTTTTGCAATGTCTGTGGTACATGTCTTCTTGAAACAAAGCCCACAGTGTTGTCTTTGCCTGACAGTGTCTTCACTGACATAGTGTGACGAGCATTTGTATTTCTATCACCGTATTGCAAACAAGCATTTTCCAAGTGGCAGTATCATTCTTTATTCATCCAAGGGTTACAATGGAATCAGTCCAGTGTGCCGTTCTGCTAAGGTCAGAGACTGTGACCTTGCAAAAATAGTCTTGTTGTCTGGCCCCTGTGAGTGCTGCAACAGTTCAAGCCAATGAAGTGGTACTTTCTTCATGGGTGCTAATCTAGTTTGGGAATGTTATCACTAGAAGTGACAGATGGTGCCATATTCTCTCTCACATGCAACACAGAAAACATTAAAGTAGGAGCGATTGTTCTCCAACAGTTGAATTCACCTTGTGATAGTAATATTACATACCTCAGGAACATCTGACAGCCAGGTGCTCCCTCTAACCAACAGGTTGTGAGGCAGGGGTTTGTCCCATCCAAGTCCAAGCAGCTAAGTGCCTTGAAAAAGAATTTTTCCTACGATGGATACTGGAGTTATTAATTCTGGAGGGTCACAAAGATCTGCTGTTGCTCATAGTGAATTTCTTTTTGTTGCAACATTGTAAATTTCTTTTTGTTGCAACATTGTAAATTTCTTTTTGTTGCAACATTGTAAATTTCTTTTTGTTGCAACATTGTAAATTTCTTTTTGTTGCAACATTGTAAATTTCTTTTTGTTGCAACATTGTAAATTTCTTTTTGTTGCAACATTGTAAATTTCTTTTTGTTGCAACATTGTAAATTTCTTTTTGTTGCAACATTGTAAATTTCTTTTTGTTGCAACATTGTAAATTTCTTTTTGTTGCAACATTGTAAATTTCTTTTTGTTGCAACATTGTAAATTTCTTTTTGTTGCAACATCGTAAATTTCTTTTTGTTGCAACATTGTAAATTTCTTTTTGTTGCATTTGTTTCTGAAGATTTTTCGGTGACTTGTCGCTGACTCACTGGCATTGTGTCTTTCCGAGTTCAGTGTCATCCCTAGAATCTTTACTGTCTTTCGGATCTCTCTTCCTTCCACTTTACAAATTTTAGTATTTAATATACACCAGCTTTCTTTACTGATGAAGTGCAAATCTTATGCAATGGCCTTTCTTCCAAAATTTACTAACATTCACACCAAATCAAGAGAATAAAACTACGCTAGCGAGAAACTGAACTATTGACAAAACTTATCATCAAATATTTGTTGTTGCATACGCAGTGGCAAATTTACATATAGGCCCACTAGGTTTGGGCGTACGGGAAGCACCTTAAGGAGGGAAGGGGGCAGCATTTTTTGCTCTGTACTCATTTTAACCTTTTACGTTTTAAAATAACTGTGCTTACAAACAACAAAATTTGTTAATATTTTTAAACAACTTGCTAGTTTAAATAAGCCGTAAGAATGAAATTCGACAAAAGAAGCTTGGAAATACACATAGTTTACTTGGTGACTGAATGGAAATTTAACATTGGGGTTCTGTCTGGTATGATCTTCGCGATTGTTCAAAATATTTTCAAGTAAGCTGTCAGGACGGCAATCTACAACACAACGTTTGAAACATTATTATTCCGAGAATGTTGTCAGCTTCTACTTAACCCTACCATATTTTCACCGTGAAAATACCGGGACCCCTGGAAAGCTGTGTGAAATTAATCAGCAGCTTCTTAAATACTGTAACGTGTGGGCAGTTTGTAAAACCCGAATCTACTTAAATTTCTTGTAGAAATTACGGGGAAGTATCAAGTCAACCCACCATTACTGTAATTAATGTGAAAGCTCTGTGGTCTTCAATATCTGAGTTTTGATTTAAAGACACTCATTTAACAAAACATGTTGAGACTGTGAATGTTTCACATTTTTAAACACGTTCATACAAAAAGAACATAAGCAGAATATCTACTAATTTGTGAAACTCTCTTCACAACAGTTTAAACATTTTATTTATTTACTTACTTAGTTACTTAAAAAAACAGAGACAGGGGTGGGGGGTGGGGGTGAAAGAGAGAGAGAGAGAGAGAGAGAGAGAGAGAGAGAGAGAGAGAGAGAGAGGAGGAGAAGAAGAAACCAAATTTCGTGTCTCATTTATTGTGTTGCAATCGTGCGAAGTTCCCACTCTGTGCAATCGAATAGTACGTGGCATTGCAAATTCTATATTGAACTTCTTAAGTAAGCTTTTCTTTCCTTCGAGAAAAGGTTATTTTTATTTTATGTTGGAACAAAAGGGGCATTTGCGTGTAGTGTTCACACAAATGACAACACACCACATCAACTGCCGTCTGTCTTCTCTGCCCACAGAACCAGCTAAAATGTTGTTATAAGTGGTGTAAGAGTTGATCCAGCACACCTCAGTGCAAGGAACTGCAAAAATTATGTGCTTTTTAAATTAGAAAGACAGTGTCAAGAATATTTAGAACATATTCGTGACTCAGCTAAAATTCCTATGACACGGGAAACGTTCACTGATGACAGAGAAAGAGAAATTAAATTATTCTCCATTTTCGTTTTTTCATAGCACAGTTACGTCAAGTAATCCAAGTTGGTCAGTTCATCGCTCCATGTTTAAAGGAAAAATCGTTGTGCTCGTGTGTGGTGTAGTACAATTGGAACTAGATACAGTCTTTCTTTCTTCTTTTCATTCATTCTTTCTTTCTTTCCTTCCTTCCTTTTACAAAAGTACAAAATTAAGTTGGGCGGCATTTACCAAAATATTGAAGGAAAGCCAAGAACGAGAAGCCAATGTTCTAAAAACGTATGGCAGAGTAGATAAATTTTTTGCAAAAAATGTTGCTGGTTGGACTTCGAGTTCAGGTAGTGCGGATGAAGAATGTTAAAAATGAAGAAAAGCAAATTGTTCCCAATTTCGAGTTTCATGAAAAAGACATAACAAAAATAAATAACCTCATTAGTGATGATCCCGCAGAATGGTGTGTGAATGAATCAACAATAGACATTCTCTTACAATGTGGGATTAATCAAAATTGTAATGGTGATTTTTCTAATTCAAGAAGTTCAACTGGTGATAAAATCAGATATTTGAACAAAATTGTATTTTACCGTAAACTTTTAAATGGTGAATCAACTTTGCGTGATTTTCTAGTATACTACTATGCTGTTTCTTGTGCACCATGTAAATTGTTCAGAGGTAAGGCCGCGATTACCACTAATGTCACTGCAGACTGGAAAAATATTTCTAATATTTTGTCTCATCGCGAGAACTCACTTGAACAATAGATAACCGTTTTGAGTCTTATGTTGAGACAGAAAAAATGTACTGGCACAGTGTGTTGAAAAGGGTGTTTGCAGCAGTGGACTCCCTTACATGGACACATTGAAAGAGTCCATTCATTACATAATAGTCAATTTATGACATCTCTTGAACTTATAGCTAAGTTTGATACTTATCTCGCAGAGCACATTGAATGATATGGAAATCCAGGGCAGGGACATACATGTTATCTTTCTTCAACAATCTGTGATGAATTAATACAGAGCTTCTCTCTGAAAGAATTATTGTAAGTGAAATAAAACAGGCCGAATATTTCCCTATAATAGTAGATTCTACTACGGCCATCTCACATACCGATCAATTATCTTTCATATTAAGGTATGTGAGTGTAAATGGTGAACCTGTTGAATGTTTCCTTCTGTTTTTACCAGAAGTCCGAAAACTTAGCTGAGCCCGTACTAAAAATCCTGTCTACAAATTCCATTGATATTGCTGACTGTAGAGGCCAATCATATGACACTGCAAGCAAATATGTCGGGAACCTACACTGGCTTGCAGGCGCACACATTGAAAAACAAAATCCAATCGTGCATTATATGCCTTGTGCAGCACATTCTTTGAATTTAGTCAGTACTAGTACTGCAGGCTGTTGTTGGAAAGCATGTTCATTTTTCAATGTAGTGCAAAACCTTTATAATTTTTCCCATGCTTCTACACAGCACTGGGATAAACTTCCTTCTTTCATGAAACCAGGAAGCAAAACAATAAAAAGTTTATCAAAAACACGTTGGTCAGCAAGAGAGGAAGCATGTGTAAGCCTATATGAAAATTGGGAGTGCATTATCAATGCCCTCACACATGCTTCCAGTAATATGTTTGAAAAACCATTTTTGCAAAATGAGGTTTCAGCTTTATTGAATGAACTCGGCAGACTAGAAACCATATTCATGATGACAGTTTGGAAGGACATACTCCAGAGATTTAATAGTGTAAACCGGAAATTGCAAAGTGTAAATATTGATACTAAAATAGTGCATGAATTTTATGAGTCGCTTGTGGGATTTACTGCATTTATTCCGTGGAATGTTCCACTATTGTGAAAATAATTCCATGGAGATTATGACTGATATAGACTAAGAATGCACCTATAAAGGATCACGAAAACACAAACTTCATGATGATGAAGAAGCAGACTCTGAAGAAGTTTTTCTGATTGGAAAGGAAATATTTAGAGTCGAAACTTTTATCTCAGCACTCGACAGCTTGTACATCGAATTAGTGAGGAGGAAGGAAAGCTATAGAACACTGATGGACTCCTTCACAGTTTTCAGTAACCTTACGAACAGTTCAACTGACTATACTGATGAACCTGCAGCAAAACTCCACCGTCATATGACACAGATTTAGAGCCTTTCTCCCCTAGTGAATGTGTACATTTTGTGGAACTTTTGGAATCTTCTGAGATTAGTGATATACCAGTTGAAATGAGTAAATTTTTACGAAAAGAGAGGATATAGTCCGTGTTTATGAATGTTAACACTGGTCTTGGAATATTTCTATGTATAGCACTTACAAATTGTTCAGCAGAACCTCATTTTCAGCTCTTAAAAGACTGAAATCTTACCTACGTTCTACATCGTCTGAGGACAGACTGAACACCTCATCCATTCTTCATATCTGAGCCGACCTCCTAACTGATAACCATCTGAACAATGATAAAATGATCAACGAGTTTTCTGCCGTCAAAGCCAAACGCAAATTTTGCTGACTGATGAGTTTGTTTATTTATTCATATTAGTTTTAAATATTTAAGATTATAATGTGGTTTTTATTATAACTTAGAGCACATTCACTGGCTTTACAAACTAGGTATTACCTGTTTATTTTACAATTGCCGATGGCAGAACGCAGAACTAAACCTCGTTTACGCGGAGACGTGATCAAAGGTGCCAACAATACTGAACAATACCCGAATGACCCAGGCCACTTGGCGCTGTGCAGTCAACCCATACTGATACTGTACTATATTACAACTGATGCGTATTATTGGTATCTGCTGAACTGTATAGTTATCGTGGAAATATACATTATCGGAGAGTACGATCAGATGAAAAAGTGTTATTTATTAACATAGTTCAGTTCTGTCGATAAATACGTAAAAGCTTTGCTAACACCTTTAGAAAGAGCTATGGTGAGAGCAGTAGCTGCAGTAGCAAACTGTTCAGCCCTTACAAGGCTTAAAAGTATTGTGTACACTTATACAGTATCTAGCTACACAGTCCTGCTTTACACGTTAACTATTAGATTATACAACAAATTTGATTTTTCCACACTAGTCTGTAAAATTATGTAATAGCAAATCCAATGTTGTGTTTATTCGTTTGTATTTAGTTATTAGTTTGTGCACCGAAATCTCTTCTTCATTTTCATTTTTTACACTTTCATTTAGATTCACGTATTAATACCTAACGTGTTTTTTTTTTTAATTATTATTATATATCTGCTACACATTCAAGTCATTAGATTGTAAAACGTCAGTTTAACTTCAGTTTTGAATGCATCTCTGTAAACGTACATATTATTTCTAATGTATGACACGTTCACTTCAATTTTTAGATTGTAACAAAACTTTTTTATTTTAATTTTCAACGCTTTCATGTAAAATAACATATTAAAAGTGAATGTGTAACAAAAATCCGTTGTCTCCTACACGTTCCGCTATATTTTTAGGCCATAAAAGAAAAGTTATTTTCCTTGTGTCATTTCTGTTGTCTTTCGACAGAGGAATGTGTTAACACAATGCAGCTCTAAGTGTTTTATCCCCTACCATACACCAAATACAGTTCAGGAACCACACTACTTTTTTTTGATTGAGTGCAACTAGACTGATCAAGTAATAGTTATTATTGAAAACATGTTTTTTTTTTTTGGAGGGAGGGGGGGGGGGGGGGGGGCATATAATATGGTGTGCCTAGCGGCGCAAAATTTTTAGATCTGCCACAGTGAATATGAACACAAATGGACAAGGTTTTTTTTCAAGACCCCGACTGTCGGTAAGACCATCTAACAATTACAGCAAGATATGGCCAAAATGTTGGTGAAAAATTTGCAACAAGAACAAACTTCGATTTGTACTAACATTTTAGCAGGTAACAGAAATTATGCAAATACAAGGCTGGCAGCTACTTATCTTCAGGAGACAAAATTCCAAGGACTGACCATATACACGTGTAGATGGAGAAGAGAAACAGTTTTTTCATTTTTAAATGTGCTTATGGTCAGTACTTTTAATTTCACCTCCTAAAGTTAAGTTCCACCTACTGTATCCCCTTGTAATTTTAGGTTTCTCTACGAATTTTCCCTTACATACGGATCACACAAATACTCATTTGCCATTAGTTGTATTGACGTAAACATATCACATGCATTTACTTGAATGTTAAGTTGTGCAGCAACAGATAAGGAATCTCTGGTATCTCAGCCAAATACCAAGAATCCATTGTGTAACTCATCTACTCCTATGGAAGGTATGAACTTTTTAACTTGGGGTTGTCAAAAGGTTTGAAATGTATCTTTTGTATAAATATGCACATGGGCCTAGTCTCTATTTACTACTTCTCATAGCATTCCTGAATCATTCACTTTTTATTTCACCTATGAGCCATTTCCCTATCAGGTTTTCTTTTGCACTTCTCTTTTTGCCAGTGAACCCCTTTGAGGAAGAGAGGAAATTTACCACAACTTGTAAGGTATTATCAGTATTCTTAAATTTGTATATATTTCATTTGTAAGTGCCCAATTTCCTTGACAAGGGGGTCTTGCTACATTACACAGTAGTTGAGATTTTGAGTCTGATGCTTGTCTCTACCAGCATTTGTTTATAAACAGTGATGCTGCTGGTTCTCACAAAGCCATCATCAACCTATGATGCAGTATGGACAGAGGGGCATCGTTCTGAATAATGGCTTGCCACAGGATTCTACACTAGCACCCATTGTTTCTGATCTATATACACTAAGTAATGTAAATTTGCAAAAGCAGATAACCTGACCATTGTGTGAAAATTTTAATGACCTCAACAAAATACCGAATGCAGACCTGGAAGTACTGAATACATACTGCATCTACAGCGATACCCTGATGAAACAAGCAGCACCATAATACAACTTATTAATAGAGATACAAATAAGAAACTACAGCTCATTATGAATGGCAACACCTCAGGAAATCAATCTTTAATGTATAGCTCAAATCAATCTCGAGGATACAAAACAGAAACTGAAGTCCTGCAATGCTACCCTGGATGGAACTACACTCCTGGAAATTGAAATAAGAACACCGTGAATTCATTGTCCCAGGAAGGGGAAACTTTATTGACACATTCCTGGGGTCAGATACATCACATGATCACACTGACAGAACCACAGGCACATAGACACAGGCAACAGAGCATGCACAATGTCGGCACTAGTACAGTGTATATCCACCTTTCGCAGCAATGCAGGCTGCTATTCTCCCATGGAGACGATCGTAGAGATGCTGGATGTAGTCCTGTGGAACGGCTTGCCATGCCATTTCCACCTGGCGCCTCAGTTGGACCAACATTTGTGCTGGACGTGCAGACAGCGTGAGACGACGCTTCATCCAGTCCCAAACATGCTCAATGGGGGACAGATCCGGAGATCTTGCTGGCCAGGGTAGTTGACTTACACCTTCTAGAGCACGTTGGGTGGCACGGGATACATGCGGACGTGCATTGTCCTGTTGGAACAGCAAGTTCCCTTGCCGGTCTAGGAATGGTAGAACGATGGGTTCGATGACGGTTTGGATGTACCGTGCACTATTCAGTGTCCCCTCGACGATCACCAGTGGTGTACGGCCAGTGTAGGAGACAGCTCCCCACACCATGATGCCGGGTGTTGGTCCTGTGTGCCTCGGTCGTATGCAGTCCTGATTGTGGCGCTCACCTGCACGGCGCCAAACACGCATACGACCATCATTGGCACCAAGGCAGAAGCGACTCTCATCGCTGAAGACGACACGTCTCAATTCGTCCCTCCATTCACGCCTGTCGCGACACCACTGGAGGCGGGCTGCACGATGTTGGGGCGTGAGCGGAAGACGGCCTAACGGTGTGCGGGACCGTAGCCCAGCTTCATGGAGACGGTTGTGAATGGTCCTCGCCGATACCCCAGGAGCAACAGTGTCCCTAATTTGCTGGGAAGTGGCGGTGCGGTCCCCTACGGCACTGCGTAGGATCCTACGGTCTTGGCGTGCATCCGTGCGTCGCTGCGGTCCGGTCCCAGGTCGACGGGCACGTGCACCTTCCGCCGACCACTGGCGACAACATCGATGTACTGTGGAGACCTCACGCCCCACGTGTTGAGCAATTCGGCGGTACGTCCACCCGGCCTCCCGCATGCCCACTATACGACCTCGCTCAAAGTCCGTCAACTGCACATACGGTTCACGTTCACGCTGTCGCGGCATGCTACCAGTGTTAAAGACTGCGATGGAGCTCCGTATGCCACGGCAAACTGGCTGACACTGACGGCGGCTGTGCACAAATGCTGCGCAGCTAGCGCCATTCGACGGCCAACACCGCAGTTCCTGGTGTGTCCGTGCGTGTGATCATTGCTTGTACAGCCCTCTCGCAGTGTCCGGAGCAAGTATGGTGGGTCTGACACACCGGTGTCAATGTGTTCTTTTTTCCATTTCCAGGAGTGTACATGGGTGAATACCGTTCACTAGTCTGAATGGAAAATGCACACGTAGCTGAAGCAGAGAAGGAGACAATATGGATAACATCTGGAAATATTTAGGGCCACCCAATTCCCTTGGTTCCTCATCCTAGCAATCGTAACAGTTCCTTGAAATTAGGCAGTAACAGCCAGCTACAAGAGCATAAAGAAAAATTCTAGACAACTGAACTCTTTACACACTAAGAATTGATACCTGCACACAGACTTAAATCCAGGTAACCTTTACGGAAAACTGAAAGAAAGGCAAGGCTTCTACTTACAGACAGCTTGGAAGGAACTATGGGCTGTAAGTGGAAATGAACCAAAATTTTGTAGATGAACCCAATAAGAAAATCTTGGAGAATGTACTTGTGTGTGAGGCACATGACAATGAGGATGAACTCAAAGACATACACAGAAATTATAAATCAAATAAAGAGCTGCCAAATAATATTTGTAATATAGTACAGAATTGTAAGAACATTTGTGAAGATCACTGTAATTCAATAGAGACCTATAAGAATACTGTAGTTCATACATTGCACTAAGCATTTTAGGTGATGACTGCCTTTTTAAATACAGAATAATTAAGTAAGTAAAGTGTACTGTGCTTTTGTTTAAGAGTTTACAAATTACCAGAAAAAATAAAAACCTTGCAGGACCACACATTTCCTATTTTGGTTTCCGATTTGGAATTATTTAGGTCATTTTACTTTCTTGTGCTGTTTCTACACACACACACACACACACACACACACACACACACACACACACACACGCACAAAATAAAAAACATTGCTTCATTCACATCTAAAGGGGTGCTTGCCCGAGCAATTTATAGTGGCATTTCACCAAGGCAACATTTTTCAAGGGATTCTTTCCCCTCGTTGCAAAATCGTTACATACTATCATGATATGAGCTTCTCTGATATTAATAGTATCTGCTCAGATTCATTACAGATAAGCCTGAAGAATGGTCAAATAAAACTGACTTTGATATGCTAAGAAAGCACCTGTGAACTGAATTTGGCTAGCAATACTATGTTATTTGCTAAAATACTAAGAAAAGGGATAGTGTATAGGGCAGCAAAGTTCATTTCAATACACAGTCTGCAGTTAATTAAAAACCAATGTCAAGACAAGTCGCTTACAAATTAGACAAACCTCAATCCCACTAAGCCACAAGGTATTGTAATGTCACCTTACAGAATATGTAAGTTCCACTTATAATCACTGCATTTCACATTTCCAGCAGTACTTTCTAATGCTGTAATTATATGGAAGAAGATACATTCTGAAACATGCCCTCTTCCACCTTTGTGACGACAAATACATTTTGTCATTTATGTCCAGTTACAACTGCCAACTTTCATTTTTGTACTTTATTTCTAGGATGAGTAGTCTGCCGAAATGCCTTAACTGTGTGGATGCACAGTCCGATAACTGACCCGCACTTATGTTTCTGGCAACTAATGGTTGCCCCACCTCAACAGCCGTTCATCACATTAATGTGCAGCTCATTTAATTGTGAGGCTTAGACTTTTCTCTTAATAAGGTCCCTCTCAGAATCCAGATGATTATGTCAAGATCAGTGCTCTCCATTGACAGACACAAAATGCTGCTTTCTGAAGCATGCTCAGAGCTCGTGGTTGTCTAAGAGTAGAAGTGTTGACCAGCTTCCAGTTTGAATCGCCAGTTTCAAAACTCTCATACCCAATGTAAATGACCTGCAATAGCTGGTCTATGTAACAGGAGTACATGGTAATCAAAGTGCCAAAGTGTATTACAATTCAAACTGATAACAACATTTAATGTAATGCCCACGGAAAGAGGATAACAGCTTAAATATCTGGGCACATGGCTTTCCACAGAATGGACAATATAAATGCCAAACTGAACAAACTCTAGAGCAAGCCCCAACGACTCACTGAGTCTGAGCAAGAGCACTGGTGGCTGCTTAGGTTCTTCCTCGTGAGCAGAGTAGCAAAGGTGTGACGGGGAGTAGTGGATCGCGACAACACAAGCGAACTGCCAACTGCGAAATACAGCATGGTCAGTTTTGACAGCAGTGCCATCCAACAGCAGCAATGTCTGATCTGGATGAAGAATAGCAAGAAAAATCAAGCGCATGTGCAATTCAGATGAGCTACAAAATTGCATACCGTTAGTAAAGACTTTGCGCCTTTTCATAGATTATGATGATGATTTACTAAACGGAAACTTCATAGTTCTACATCTACATCTACATTTATACTCTGCAAGCCACCCAATGGTGTGTGGCTGAGGACACTTTACGTGCCACTGTCATTACCTCCATTTCCTGTTCCAGTCGTGTATGGTTCGTTGAAAGAACGACTGCCGGAAAGCCTCCATTCGCGCTCGAATCTCTCTAATTTTACATTCGTGATCTCCTCGGGAGGTATAAGTAGGGGGAAGCAATATATTCGATACCTCATCCAGAAACGCACCCTCTTGAAACCTGGCGAGCAAGCTACACCACGATGCAGAGCGCCTCTCTTGCAGGGTCTGCCACTTGAGTTTGTTAAACATCTCCGTAACGCTATCACGGTTACCAAATAACCCTGTGACGAAACGTGCTGCTCTTCTTTGGATCTTCTCTATCTCTTCCGTCAGCCAGACCTGGTACGGATCCCACACTGATGAGCAATACTCAAGTATAGGTCGAACGAGTGTTTTGTAAGCCACCTCCTTTGTTGATGGACTACATTTTCTAAGCACTCTCCCAATGAATCTCAACCTGGCACCCGCCTTACCAACAATTAATTTTATATGATCATTCCACTTCAAATCATTCCGTACGCATACTCCCAGATATGTTACAAGAGTAACTGCTACCAGTTTTTGTTCCGCTATCATATAACCATACACTAAAGGATCCTTCTTTCTACGTATTCGCTGTACATTACATTTGTCTATGTTAAGGGTCAGTTGCCACTCCCTGCACCAAGTGCCTATCCGCTGCAGATCTTCCTGCATTTCGCTACAATTTTCTAATGCTGCAACTTCTCTGTATACTACAGCATCATCCATGAAAAGCCGCATGGAACTTCCGACACTATCTACTAGGTCATTTATATATATTGTGAAAGCAATGGTCCCATAACACTCCCCCGTGGCACGCCAGAGGTTACTTTAACGTCTGTAGATGTCTCTCCATTGATAACAACATGCTGTGTTCTGTTTGCTAAAAACTCTTCAATCCAGCCAAACAGATGGTCTGATATTCTGTAGGCTCTTACTTTATCAGGCGACAGTGCGGAACTGTATTGAACGCCTTCCGGAAGTCAAGGAAAATAGCATCTACCTGGGAGCCTGTATCTAATATTTTCTGGGTCTCATGATAAAGCGAGTTGGGTCTCACACAATCGCTGTTTCTGGAATCCATGTTGATTACTGCAGAGTAGATTCTGGATTTCCAGAAATGACACGATACGCGAGCAAAAAACATGTTCTAAAATTCTACAACAAATCGACGTCAGAGATATAGGTCTATAATTTTGCGCTTCTGCTCGACGACCCTTCTTAAAGACTGGAACTACCTCTGCTCTTTTCCAATCATTTGGAACCTTCTGTTCCTCTAGAGACTTGCGCTACACTGCTGTTAGAAGAGGGGCAAGCTCTTTCGCGTACCCTGTGTAGAATCGAATTGGTATCCCGTCAGGTCCAGTGAACTTTCCTCTGTTGAGTGATTCCAGTTGCTTTTCTATTCCTTGGACACTTATTTCGATGTCAGCCATTTTTTCGTTTGTGCGAGGATTTAGAGAAGGAACTGCAGTGCGGTCTTCCTCTGTGAAACAGCTTTGGAAAAAGGTGTTCAGTATTTCAGCTTTACGCGTGTCATCCTCTGTTTCACTGCCACCATCATCGCAGAGTGTCTAGATATGCTGTTTCGAGCCACTTACTGATTTAACGAAAGACCAGAACTTCCTAGGATTTTCTGTCAAGTCGGTACATAGAATTTTACTTTCGATTTCACTGAACGCTTCACACATAGCCCTCCTTACGCTACCTTTGACTTTGTTTAGCTTCTGTTTGTCTGAGGGGTTTTGGCTGCATTTAAACTTGCAGTGAAGCTCTCTTTGCTTTCGCAATAGTTTCCTAACTTTGTTGTTGAACCACGGTGGGTTTTTCCCGTCCCTCACAGTTTTACTCGGCACATATCTGTCTAAAATGCATTTTACGATTGCCTTGAACTTTTTCCATAAACACTCAACATTGTCAGTGTCGGAACAGAAATTTTTGTTTTGATCTGTTAGGTAGTCCGAAATCTGCCTTCTATTACTCTTGCTAAACAGATAAATCTTCCTCCTTTTTTTATATTCCTATTTACTTCCATATTCAGGGATGCTGCAACGGCCTTATTATCACTGATTCCCTGTTCTGCACTTACAGAGTCGAAAAGTTCGGGTCTGTTTATTATCAGTATGTCCAAGATGTTATCTCCACGAGTCAGTTCTCTGTTTAATTGCTCGAGGTAATTTTCGGATAGTCCAGCTGATTATCTGCCTCTACACTTCTACCTGAAGTTTCACATAGTGCCATTTATCAAACATGGCTACATGCGTCCCACACTGGTCACGAGAGACGACATTCAGAGCCAGCTTGCATAATATTTGTATAGATTTTGTTGCATAGTATTTCGCATTCTATGAACACGTAGATAACACAAGCACATAGCATATAAAAAGATGGAAAAATGTATTTATTTGTCCTAAAATATATTAATTCCACTGATCTGCAGCTTGAAGCAACTGATCTGCAGTGTGACAGTAATATAAAGCCATTCTAGATTTTTCCAGGACTTCCCTGCGGATCCAGTTCTTTGTTTGAAGTAGTCTTCACCCTATTCCCTGTGACAATGCAGGGGGTACAGTGCTCACTCCTTGTCTGTTTGTTCTCACCATTTGCTCACCTGAACAAGTTTGCTGTGAAGCCCTCCTCTACTGGCATTCTTAAAATTTGAGTAAGTGTTGTCCTAGACTTAAGACTGAGGTTTGTTGAATGTTACATTTAGTCAATACGCCTTTTAAGTGCTGATGGATGATCATTAAAAGTAAACACAATCAACAAAATAAAAGATTTCAAGACAGACACACCGCATAGTAGTAAAGGTACCATGGTCAGCGAGCATGAAAAATGAAAAACTCCTAATGCATTCCTGCCAAGACAAAGATTTATCCAACATAATTAAGAAAAAGTTGGTTTATTTGGGACATATAATCTGAAATGAAAAATAGTAATTCTTGCAGTCAATAATGGAGAGGGAAAATGAAAGGCAGGAGAGGAATAAGTAGATAAAGGGCAATGCGGCCATGAAATGTTAGGCAATGGGCAGGACGGATAATCCATATAAAAACTAAACTTGTCACTAACTTATCCTTAAGTAATTATTCATGTACATCTATCCACTCACAGAATTAGGTTGGAGACCGTGTCTCTTGTCAATTACAATTTTTCCTGTCATACTGAAACCTTATGACGAAGGTACTAAATACTTACAGCAAACGTGCCACTTTCTGGAGCAGTATTGTAATGTTCGTGATGGCAATGTCACATACATAATAAGATAATCACATGTATCTGAAACAGTCTATCCTTGCCCTAATACACACCTGATTAATGGTATCATCGAATATATCAATGACTCTCACACGATAATGTATAAGGGCACTGTTCTTGGGAGAGAGGGAGGGTGGGAGCGAGGGAGGGGTTTGACAGTTTGATAAGGATAAGGTGTCTGACAGAATGTTGCTTAGCAGAACGACTCCAATCCATATGCACACCCTGCTCATTCCAAATAGTAGTAATTAGCTACTTAATTTTTCGTCAGTTATGGCCTCACATTCCAGTTCTGACGAATGCCATACACTTCACTTCCCACCACATTCTCTCTCCCATTCTGTATATGAACTGTGCCTGTATCATACCTTCCTCTTATTAACTATATTCAGAAAAACAGGGTAGTCATGGTTACATGTATATCAAAATCTTGCATTGAGTATCTCTACTTACAATGGATTTCTTAAGGCCATCAGCTGACCGCCAGATCACAGTCGCTCCACACAGGTCAATAAGAGACCCATCCTGGAGTAAGTTGGTTTCATGTTGAACCTAAAATTAATCATCAATATTTCAAGACCTACATAATAAAAAAATAACATACCTGTTAAGAAAAGTAACACAACTTACAGGAGCACCTCTCACGTCTGAATCCCTGATTGGTCTTAATGTGTAAAGTTTCCCGTTCACCGAGACTTCTCTCCAACAACCAGGTTTTGCATCTCCTCCCCAGAAGTCTCCTTGCGGATGGTTTAACAGGACTCCATTGGTGGTGAGACCATCCACAGACTCCTCCTCATGCCACTTTATTGCCTTCTCCTGTAGGTATAATAATAATTTTCTGTTTTTGAAAAAAGTGTTTGATGTAATAGACATAGCCTGTTAAGAGAAACAGATCTGCTTAATCTACTGTAATAATCAAACATATTTTAACTTCACACTACACAACTTTTGGGTGATGATGAAGTTGTTTGGTGACAAATCTAGTGTCACTGTTCATTATTAACACTGTCATTGTTATTTAGATTTTTTTATTTGAGTCATAATTCTATCATTCCAATAGCATCTATTTTCCTTTCATATATCTTTTATATCTCTGCCTCTGAGGTTTATTAAGGCCCAGGCAGACAGAACCCAGCCCGCCTCTGCAGCCTCCAAGCGATAGGTTTGAAACACACACTACAAATACTGCATATTGTGGGTCCATCTGCCTGTAGCCACAGCAAGTAGCGATTTGTATTTTGAGAGAAATTTGACATTGTGCCTAAGTTTTCAACAGTACCCAATCATATACTCAATCTTCTGCTACACCTGATAACATCCTTGCACAATGTAAACAATAAGAAGTCACAACACCCTTCATATTTTTGGTACAGTTTAAGATACTGAAACAAATTTTTCGACAAATGGTATGACACACAGATGAGATTTGCTTACATAATAAATAATAGGTGTTTTTAAAAGACATCTTGTTAACACAATGAGCTACATGTAAAATATTTAACTGCCAGGCTGGTATTTGGGCATCTAGCCTTCGTTAGTGGCATCTAATACGAAGGACAAACATACAAAAATGTGCATATCGACAGCTGGAGCATAGAACTTTTGCATAGATAACAGTAGAAATGTAACTTTACTTACATATTATGTACCTCTATATTAAGCGATGTGCACATGAACTATAAATTTCCTATGATGTCAAAACCGATGTTAATCTAAGAAACAAAGAGCCCTGTGGATATTTAAAATATAATTAGAACAATGTGTGTGCAATTTCCATAGGACATGAAGTCTGACCTATATCACAACACACAGGCCATTTTGCATATATGGTACAACTGTCAAATGGAGACATTTTCTTGTTACTGGACCCTACTGCGACAGAATGTAAACATGGAGCAGGTGGATAGGCCAAAGGGTCTACATTACAGGTCTCTTGTTCAGTGTCACAGAGCTTTCTCTTTTTGGTTAAAGCTGTGTGCTATACCTTCATCCTTCGATCTGACAAATTACGTCTGCAATTTTTAAAAGAAATTTTCTTGTTATATAGGTCACATTTGCAACCCGCTTTCTGTGGACAAGATTTTTGGTATTCTTTGGGTGTGTACCATGTGCTGAGGTGAACACAGTTTATCTACAAAACATGGCAGCAGACAACAATATTTCAATGTGTTGAAGACACTTGGTGCTTACTCCCTGCCACTGTCATCCCACCAGGAGATTTGCTGTGGTCCATGGGAACTCCAGGAGTTGGAGACATTGCTGTGAAGTCAATCATTGCTAGACAGCTTTTTTCATCCAATTAATCAGATAAACATACCAATTTCTCGATCCCAAGTACAACAACAGTATGTGCAGAAGAGTTTTAAGAAATACGTTGAATGGCATTTCACTAGATACAAATATCTAGACAGACCGTTAGAGGAAGACTGTCTATAATCCATTTCATAACGACTGATCTGCCTCGGGTCTCTTTCTCTGATTACGTCACATAAATATCAATGCCTTGAACCTTGCTGGAATCATGACAATGTCTACTTTTACTTGGCAAATGAATATTACATTTTAGTTGAAAAGCAGGTTAAATATGTAGTAATATTTAAGACAAAAAGGTAACATTTAAGACAAAAAGTGCTTTATTGAGCATTACTTGGCAGATGTCAACTCTTGAGTAGTCAGAAGTCAGAACATAATTCAGGGAATAATTTCCTTTGCAGTTTGATGACACAACCTTGTCTATATGCAGCCAGATTTTTGTTATTTCTTGATTAATCATTTCATCGCAAAGATCTCTTACCAGCCTAGTTCATGCGGTGGCGAAAGCACAAGTTTGAAGCTTCAATTTTTGTTGGTTACAGCTTATGTCACTACTAATGAGTGTTTCCTATGTTTATCAGTTAAATAGTTTATGATGTGGTTGTGATAGTAGCTGCAAAATATGCAAGGCTGTGGTGGAGAATAGCTGTCATACCTGTGCACCACCACAGATGTGATGCATGATGCACCTATTCACCAGCAAGGAACGGCAATTTCATAATCACATTCCAATACAGCATTGCAGCATTGGGTAGTTCTCGCGAACAGAGGGAAATTACATGTTAAATTGCAGGTGAATGCTTGATACACAAGCAGTTCTCAATAAATGAACAGTGATCAATGAAAAATCCAATAAGGGATGTAACAATATTTTGTTGTCCCTATCGTGACAAAGCATCTTCGCTATATGGTGAGTCGCAACTTTTCTTCTCTAATATTGCTAACTGAACAATGAGATGTACTGTACATTGTAGGAGTAAATAAAGAATCAATTAGCTTAAATTAATGTGTGTATGTGTGTGTGTGTGTGTGTGTGTGTGTGTGTGTGTGTGTGTGTGAGGGGGATGCTTTCCAGTACAGTGTGACACTATTGTAAAGTATTTTTTATCTTTAAATTCTTCTCCTCCTTTGCTAACCTGTTGCTGTCAAATGTCCAATGAAGTTCAATGACAATGAATTTGCAGTCTGTCACAGGCAACTACAGAAGTTGATTTCCCTTGTCCACTGAGCCCAATACACGTTCCTAAAGGTAAAATTTGTGATTTCATGTAAAAAGTAACAGCAGGTATTCCCAAACAATTTCGAAGTGTCAAAACAATTGTTGAGACGTGTGCTTTCTTAACAGACATCCCACTTCAGTATGATGTACATGTTGCTACACAACATACTTTAAAGAATACTACACAAGAATAAAACGTGAGTGAATGATTAAATACTGATCAACGATCTTATATGAACACTAAATGCTAACAGATTGGATTCACTGGCATTAGAAAGTACACACACCAACCTGTGTACTGCGAGGCACGACATATTATTTCCATAAATGCAAAACTTCGGCACTAAAATACTGTCATTAAACCAGAATCCCTTCATGCATCAGAATGCCTTTCGTTAAATACAGCCAAACAATCAGGTGAAATAGAAAAGAATGAAAGGAAAATCACCAGGAAAATCTTGGGATCAAACTTATCAGAATCAGAAATGAAAATTAATAAGTAATAGAGATGTTTGTGAAAAATAGAGCAAATATCAAACAAGATGAGGAAAAAAAAGAGTTGCATTCTATGGAAATTTAAGAAGGCTAGATGACAACAGGATAATAAAAAGAATTTTTAACTTCTTTGACAGAACCTGCAAAAGATCAATGATATAGATTAAAAAAGTTAAAACACATCTGAAGGAAATGGAAATAATGGGGAAAGAAATAGAAGAAAGGTTTCAAGGGCTTCCAGTAGAAAACAAAGAAAAAGACAGGTGCAATATGGACAGAAGAAAGAAGAGGAAAAACATACAGAAAGAATGAAAAATTACTCAAAAGAAAGGAGAAAAGAAAGAATATGTAAGTCATTTCATGTGTTCCTTAATCGGCTAAACCAATTTTTAAAAAATAAGTGAGCTAGTCTAGCACTGGTACGTAATTATATCTACACTGGTTAATGGCTGATGAGGTAAGAAGTGCAGAGGGACCAGAGAAAGAATGAAAGTCACCTAAAACATTTGATGGGCAAAATAAAAAGTAGTGTGTGCCTAAGTGCTTACTGTCTCTGCTGATACTTAGAGAGTGCTTGATATTTATATTAGCTATACTTGATCAAAATGCTACACAATGCAATTAGATTACTTTCCGAGGAGAAACTATCTCACGTAATTTTACTTTAACTTCCTTGGACTACCTTAGCACAACTGCTTAAAAAGATGTACACCACAAGAACATAATTCATTCTACCTTCTTTATATGCTGACAAGAGGGTAGCAGGCTACAACCTTGTCTCTCTCAGTCTCTTTATCGCAAGTAAATTTGAATGACAATATGTATAAATGGAGGATATCAAATAATATCTATTCAGATAGAGCAGCACAAACCGATCACTGTGCAACAAAGACATGACCTTTCACAACTTTAACAAGGAGAATTTTTAGCATAGAAAACTAGCGAGTATTAACAATCATTTAAACATACAATTAACAATTTTAAATGCAACCAACCAGTAAAACCAAATGTGAGGAAAATTAAAAGACCTACAGTATTGCCAACACCGCTACGTAACTGCCAACCCCCTTTATAAAATAAAATACATAGTCTATTAAAATATCTATTCAGCCACTGTTACAGGTGATAGACGTTAGCATCGTCACATTCCCCAGTAGAGACAGAGGGTAAATATGGGAATTAAGTGATGAGTTAACATCAATAGTCTGATTAGAATTACTTTGTAGTTGAAACTCCAGGCACTGTAGCTGGTTTCCCACAATGTCACACCAAAACCCAATTAATCATTGTGAATGGCTCACCAGAGTCATAAATAAAACCATCTTAAGCAGTGTAAGAGGGTAGTGCAACAGTTAGCATATAAACCTGACATTCTACAAGTCATAGGTTTGAATCTCATGAAATGTAGGAAATTTTTTTCTTCTAAATCTTATCAAAAGACTCTGAATATTATTTTCTGTCGACTAATTGGTTTAAACAATTTTTTATTACTAATATTTTTCTGTATCATTTTTATTATTGTACTGATTTTTTTTATTTGCTCTTATTTTCCTTCTTGTCATTCTTTATTCTCTTGGAATCTGCTAGTGTTACTACAACATGCAAAAACAGGACTGCTCATCAGTTGGTAATGCAGCAGGAAGTGTAGCTAGTGCAAGTAGAGTTGCAGGTAACCAATGGGAATGAGAAATTACAGTTTGCTTGTAGAGGTGAATAAAGTGATCCCAATTTTAGTTTTGCTGCAGACTTGATTGCTGTTTTCTCGGATACATTGCATATCACAACATTGTGGTTGGTTAATTTGAATTGGGGGCGTCAGTGCCAACAGTTCAATTATTGGAGACTTAAAATCACCTGTCGACACAGCATCTCCCATTTCTCAGTCATACCTCTGCATTACATATTAATGTCTATCATTAACTGACCGGCCATATTTGTGTGTCACCTAGAACCTCTTTTAACAGTACCACTCCCTCTTCCATCATTTGGGCCAACCTCTGACAGGTCTCGGGACCAAGATCCATTTCCAAATTTCCGGCCTGTCAGCAGTAGAAAATGTCATCATGGACCCTATTGCTATCGCCAATGCCTTGGGCTGCCATTTAACGGTGATTTCCATCTCCTCCCACTATCACACTGCCTTCCAACACTGGAAACAAGGGGAGGCAGCTCGGGCAATACCCTTATCTTCTCTCAGAATCGTGAGCACTAGAATGCCACCTTCACTATGAGGGAGTGACATCATGGTCTTACTTCATTCCACTGCTTTGGCCCAAGGGCGGACGATGTTCACATACAGATGTTGCAGCACCTTTCTCTTGCGAGGAAGCACTGTCTGCTCCATACGTACAACCACATCTGGGCAGAGGGCATGTTTCAGAGATGCTAGTGTGAAGCACTGTAATATGTACACCTAAGCCTGGTAAGGATAAACACCTTCCTTCTAGCTACCACCCCATTTCTCTCACCAGCTGTGTTTGCGAGGTGATGGAACGTACGATTCATGCCTGGCTGGTATGGTGGCTCGAGCCTTGCAGTTTACTAACCACTGCACAGTGTGGATTTTGAGCCGAGTTGACCATCTCATCTATTTTTCCACCCATGTCATGAATGGCTTTCAGCAGAAATCCCAGACTGGCCATGTTTTTCAGTTTGGAGAAAGGTAGGTCTGGTATCCTCTGTACTCTATAGACATGGGGCTTTCATGGTTGCTTGCCCTGTTTCCTTCAGGAATTTTTAAGAGACCAAGTTCTCGAGGTGTGTATGGGTTCTGCCTTATGGGATAAACCTGGAAACCGGTGTGCCCCAGGGTTCCGCCCTGAGCATTGTCCTCTTGGTGATTACCATTAACCGTATAATCGCCTGTCTCCAGCTGGGCATCTCCGGCTCCTTTTTGTTCCTGATTTTGCCATTTATTGCAGTTCTCCATGGATCTGTTTCATTGAGTGGCGTCTTCGACAATGGCTTTCGTTTTTCCACTGACAAAACTGTTTACATGAATTTCTGGTAGTGCAGTTGATTTCTTCCACTGTCTTTACATCCTGGATCTATTGCTCTTGTGTTCGTTGAAACTATAAAATTCCTGGGGCTCATACTCGATAGGAAATTTTCTTGGTTCTCACATGTGTCCTACCTGGCAGCCTGCTGTATGAGGTTCCTCAGTGTCCTACATGTCATCTGTGATACTTCCTGGGGAGCAGATCGAATGGCTCTCCTCCGTTTGTGTTGGTCCCTTGTCCGTTTGAAACGAGACTATGGCTTTATGCATCTGCATGTTTGTCCCTCGTATGCCGTCTCTATACTATCCACCATCGTGGCACCCGTTTGGCCACTGGTGCCTTTTCACTAACCCACTAGAGTCTGTATGCAGAACCTGCCGAACTACCGCTATGAGTTTCTCCTCACCAGATATGCATGCCATTTGTCTGCCATGCGTGGCCACTCAGCCTATGGCTCCTTTGATCACCAATGAGTTGTGTTCCTCTTGTCTGTTACCTCCTGGAGTTCACTTTTGGTTCTTGCCCTGGCAGCTCAACTTCACACTGCCTGCAACTTTCCCAGTGGGTGTAAACCCTTCACCAACTTGGCTTCGTGTGGTGGCCTGTGTTTACCTTGGCATTCATTTGCTTCCTAAGGACACTACTCCAGCCTCGATTTGTCGGCTTCAGTTTCACAACCTTCGTATGGAATTTCATGATAGTAACTTTTTTTGTACATCGATGGCTCTCGAACTGAGTGTGGTGTCGGATATGCCTTTGTCATTGGCACCAATGTTTTTTCTTACCGGCTTCCGGAACAAAGCTCAGTATTTACAGCAGAGCTCTTCGCCCTATCGGGCGACGCAGTACATCTGGTGACACAGGCTTTTTAATTGAGTCATCTGGTCAGACTATCTGTGCCCTTCAAACCATCTGTTTGGTGTGCACCGTCTATCCTTTAGTGCAGCGGGTCCAGGAAAGTTGTCACTTACTCAGTCTTGATGGAGTCACTATGATGTTCATTTGGGTTCGTGGTCATGCCGGTCTGACAGGAAATGAGGCTGCTGCCAAGGCTGCAGTCCTCGTACCTCAGCCCACTAGTTCTTCCATCCCCTCCTATGATCTCATGTTGTTGTCTGTCAGCAGGAGGTGTCAGTTTGGCATCACCACTGGTTCTTCCTGCATGGGAAGAAGCTCCAGGTTATTAAGCCTCTGCCAGTGGCTTGGACAACTTCCTCTCAGCTCTCGCCATGAGGAGATAATTTGCTTCTCTTCTTGTTTGTGTTTGTCATCTGAGTTATCTGCCATTTTAGCGAATGATGTGCGGGCTGTCGAATGCATTTTACATTTTATCCGTCTTAGCAATATGGCGAAGACCATTTAATTTTCACTTTTGGACTTCCTTTTCTCTATAATGTTTCTATAAACCTTTCTCCATGTCCCTGTTTTTAGCTACCTTCTCTCCTGTCAATTAGAACTGAAGTGTAGTCGTTCTTATCTCCTCTGTCTTCGTGTTCTATAGTTTTGACGTGGACGTGTATGACTAGTTTTTTTTAGTCCTAAAACAAAACTATAACCAGATTGTTTGAGGTATATTATCTTGTTCAGCATGAAGTATCTTTCTTCTACGCTCCCTTTCATGGTGTAGTGATAGAAATGGGGAGGATGTGGAAAGGTGCAAGGTCGAAGCTACCTTACACATTTTGCTTCAAATAATTTATCACACAGAAATTCAAATCTCAATTTTTTAATCCAAAAACCATGTTGTAACTTTCACAGAGTGAATAACATGTGCTATGTACTTTATATACAATTTATGACGTCATTGTGCTACAAAAGTAACAGTTTAACAGTGTGATAGTAATCCATAAGTAAGAAAGCTGAAACCAGAAATTTTACACACTATTTATGGCTCAGGAAAAGAAGGTTTCAGAACTGACAAATTTCGTAGAGCTTAGGTACACACTGTACAATTAAATCCTGAGTTAGAAAATTTACCATTCATGAATTTAGATGTAATTCAGTTACAGAAGAAGGAGCTTGCAATTACCATATAAGTTATCTAAACTCTTAATGGTCTTATAGCAAATTTAATGCAGTGGACAGATTTTTAAAAGGAGTGTCAATAATTACATTACTGCAGCTAGTAGTCACTTTAAAATCTGAGGATTAAATACACACATACCAAATAACGTAGATCTAGGTGCGCAGCCTTTTCAAACAGTTTCTTTAGAAATAGTGGTAGTTTCAAGAAAACATTAGTGACAGCTTAGAATTAAATAGCGGTTTTCTGTAACTAACATCTAGTAACAATTACCATTCACAACATGACAAATTACAATATTGACTGGCTTACAACATGACAAATAAAAACAAAGGTTCCTAAAGAGCCTGGCTCCAAATAACAACTCACAGGTAGAAGACTCACTGTCAAATGGCCGCTTCCTGGGTTTGTAACAAAACATCAGCGGTCAAGGTGACCTCTAATAAGTGTAAACAGAGAACAACATTATGATAGAAATTCTGAAGTATAAAGGTGTTACTGTGAACAAACAACATAACTAAAAGTTAAGGGATGGGACTAACATTTGTTACATGCAGTAGCTGTTTGTGTTAGAATATTAACTAAACACTACTATCTTGAGGTCAGAGTACACTTCAAACATTGACATGAGAATAATATAACTCAGGTTTTAGATATAACCAGGGCACAGGAACAACATAAGTAGTACAAAAATTCCACCTCTTTATGGAGGACTTGTTAGAAGAAAACCACCGACACGTAGGTTAGCTCTCTAGACAAGCTAGAATTAACACAGTGCCAACTGGATACCATAATAAGAATAAGTGACAAGTCTCCCATAATAGATTGCCACAGTGTCATCCATTCACTTCAGACTCCACAGGAGCCCGCTCCACAGAATTTCAAAATAGCTCACAGTTTCCTGATCTGCTTTTGAGGATGCTATTTAGAGCCCTTCAAGACAGGCACGCCTGTAGCTGTGACAAGCCATACCACTCTACTGCCAAGTAACAGCTACCTTAGACACACTACAGGCGAGACCTGTCAGAGGTTGGCCCAAATGATGGAAGAGGGAGTGGTACTGTTAAAAGAGGTTCTAGGTGACACACAAATATGGCCGGTCAGTTAATGATAGACATTAATATGTAATGCAGAGGTATGACTGAGAAATGGGAGATGCTGTGTCGACAGGTGATTTTAAGTCTCCAATAATTGAACTGTTGGCACTGACACCCCCAATTCAAATTAACCAACCACAATGTTGTGATATGCAATGTATCCGAGAAAACAGCAATCAAGTCTGCAGCAAAACTAAAATTGGGATCACTTTATTCACCTCTACAAGCAAACTGTAATTTCTCGTTCCCATTGGTTACCTGCAACTCTACTTGCACTAGCTACACTTCCTGCTGCATTACCAACTGATGAGCAGTCCTGTTTTTGCATGTTGTAGTAACACTAGCAGATTCCAAGAGAATAAAGAATGACAAGAAGGAAAATAAGAGCAAATAAAAAAAATCAGTACAATAATAAAAATGATACAGAAAAATATTAGTAATAAAAAATTGTTTAAACCAATTAGTCGACAGAAAATAATATTCAGAGTCTTTTGATAAGATTTAGAAGAAAAAAATTTCCTACATTTCATGAGATTCAAACCTATGACTTGTAGAATGTCAGGTTTATATGCTAACTGTTGCACTACCCTCTTACACTGCTTAAGATGGTTTTATTTATGACTCTGGTGAGCCATTCACAATGATTAATTGGGTTTTGGTGTGACATTGTGGGAAACCAGCTACAGTGCCTGGAGTTTCAACTACAAAGTAATTCTAATCAGACTATTGATGTTAACTCATCACTTAATTCCCATATTTACCCTCTGTCTCTACTGGGGAATGTGACGATGCTAACGTCTATCACCTGTAACAGTGGCTGAATAGATATTTTAATAGACTATGTATTTTATTTTATAAAGGGGGTTGGCAGTTACGTAGCGGTGTTGGCAATACTGTAGGTCTTTTAATTTTCCTCACATTTGGTTTTACTGGTTGGTTGCATTTAAAATTGTTAATTGTATGTTTAAATGATTGTTAATACTCGCTAGTTTTCTATGCTAAAAATTCTCCTTGTTAAAGTTGTGAAAGGTCATGTCTTTGTTGCACAGTGATCGGTTTGTGCTGCTCTATCTGAATAGATATTATTTGATATCCTCCATTTATACATATTGTCATTCAAATTTACTTGCGATAAAGAGACTGAGAGAGACAAGGTTGTAGCCTGCTACCCTCTTGTCAGCATATAAAGAAGGTAGAATGAATTATGTTCTTGTGGTGTACATCTTTTTAAGCAGTTGTGCTAAGGTAGTCCAAGGAAGTTAAAGTAAAATTACGTGAGATAGTTTCTCCTCGGAAAGTAATCTAATTGCATTGTGTAGCATTTTGATCAAGTATAGCTAATATAAATATCAAGCACTCTCTAAGTATCAGCAGAGACAGTAAGCACTTAGGCACACACTACTTTTTATTTTGCCCATCAAATGTTTTAGGTGACTTTCATTCTTTCTCTGGTCCCTCTGCACTTCTTACCTCATCAGCCATTAACCAGTGTAGATATAATTACGTACCAGTGCTAGACTAGCTCACTTATTTTTTAAAAATTGGTTTAGCCGATTAAGGAACACATGAAATGACTTACATATTCTTTCTTTTCTCCTTTCTTTTGAGTAATTTTTCATTCTTTCTGTATGTTTTTCCTCTTCTTTCTTCTGTCCATATTGCACCTGTCTTTTTCTTTGTTTTCTACTGGAAGCCCTTGAAACCTTTCTTCTATTTCTTTCCCCATTATTTCCATTTCCTTCAGATGTGTTTTAACTTTTTTAATCTATATCATTGATCTTTTGCAGGTTCTGTCAAAGAAGTTAAAAATTCTTTTTATTATCCTGTTGTCATCTAGCCTTCTTAAATTTCCATAGAATGCAACTCTTTTTTTTCCTCATCTTGTTTGATATTTGCTCTATTTTTCACAAACATCTCTATTACTTATTAATTTTCATTTCTGATTCTGATAAGTTTGATCCCAAGATTTTCCTGGTGATTTTCCTTTCATTCTTTTCTATTTCACCTGATTGTTTGGCTGTATTTAACGAAAGGCATTCTGATGCATGAAGGGATTCTGGTTTAATGACAGTATTGTAGTGCCGAAGTTTTGCATTTATGGAAATAATATGTCGTGCCTCGCAGTACACAGGTTGGTGTGTGTACTTTCTAATGCCAGTGAATCCAATCTGTTAGCATTTAGTGTTCATATAAGAGCACTGTTAATGACAACACTAAAAATGACCATTCTTCACTGGATGGAGAAAGGTAGATAATTTTGAACATCCTACAAAAAATTGATTTATTCACTATGACGAAGCACTATGACAGTATCCTTGATGAACAGACAGTTAGAAATAAGATGTGTATACAGAACTTATCTGTATTTAATTAAATCGAGCTAGCTTTTTTGCTATTACAAAGAATGTGATGACATTGTGCATGCAGACATTTATAATGAATACAGTTTTCCATCATTGGATAACATTTACAAATGCGGAGAGCATGTTGGAGCTTGCTAACTGCATCGCGGCATGCCTCAGTCCACCAACTGGGACACAGTGTGGTACAGAGGAAGTGTGAGGAATGGAACATTCTGCAACAGTAAGGATAATGTTTGTAAGAAATTCTACCTGGTCATCACAACTGGGGAAATTATGTTCGTCAAAGGTTGCCAGGGAGGAGTAAGGCCTCCATTCAGTCTTTGTATGCTGCCATTTGGGTGTGCACATAGGTGGCATAGGAGTCAACAAACTGATAGCACACGGGAAATGGTTACTAGAGTATCTGTTAGACGTGAATGACAACTCGAGACGATGGGCAAGCTGGACAGTGCAGAAGGATAGGTCCAAATGGAAATAGGTGTGCATGCGGTCTGAAAGGAACGTGAGTGCTCCTGTGTTAAGGCAGAAGAGGTTACATTGATTGAGATGGTCAGCCAAGAGGGCATCTATCAGGTAAGTTCTGGAGAACACCAAGGGGGAAGGTCTGCATTAAAATCACCGAGCAGCAGAAAGGGGTGAGATAGCTGCCCAATAAGCTGGACGAAGTCTGCCCTGGTGATACCATGTGATGGAGGGATGTAAACGGTACAAAGGGAAAAGGTCATGTGAAGAAGGAAATGGCGAACTGCAACAGCTTGAAGGCGGGTAGTCAGGGAGATGGGTTGACTATGAACACCATCCAATATGAGACGGAATGCAGTTCTCAGCAAGAAGGTCAAAACGGTCCGGGAAGAAATGTGAGAGCTCAAAGGGAATGTGAGGATGCAATTTTGTTTCCTGAAGGCAGAACAAGTGGGCACTGCGATTCTAAGGGCAGCCCGTAAATACTCTTTGTTGGATTGAAGATCGCTAATGTTCCATTGGAGGACAGCCATGATGAGGAAAAAGTGAAGGGGTGTCACTTCGGCAGCTGCCGAGCACCAGCCTTCGAAGACTCGCTGCTACAGGGCACAGAGACAAGAGGATCATGCTCCACGAGGTCTACAGAAGCAATGGCATTTTCCTTTTGTCGCGCTGCAGAGTCCAGGGCACAAAAATGGTTGGTGGTGCGCAGTGGCAACACGGAGGCTAGCTGGGCAAGAGTATCATGTGGCAACACCGTCAAAGACGATCTCCGAGTCAGCAAAGGAGAAGACCATTTGCTTTTGTTTAACTTTTTGGAACCTTTCCGGTTGGCAGAGGAAGACTCAGATGTTGGTTGGCTGGAGGGACTTAGGAAGTCTTCATGGAAGTATTCCTCTGGCCTTTCAATTGTGTAACTGGTGACTTTGCCCTGCGAGGCAAAAGCTTGGTGGCACATTGCATAGCTGGAGGAGGAGACAGGGACGCTACCATGAAGCTGGGCGATTTCACAAATGTGGTGCTGAATTTGAGGTTGCATGCTGTGGAGTGAGATGTAGCAACAAAAGTACTGTAGATGCCAGATGGTAGAATGCAGGGTTTCCAACTAGCCAACAACTTGCGAGTGACAGGGTAAGGCACTTTTCTCTTCACCCAGATCTCCTGGACAGACCAGTCATTGAGATACATGGGACAATTGCAGGAGGGGGCGGCATCGTTTCCATTGCAGTTGATACAGTAGGGAGAAGGAGGCGAACAATTGTCTATGTGAGCATCCCTACCACATGTTACACATTTGGCTGGATGTCAACAGGACAGTGTGGCTGTAATGACAACATTGGTGGCAGGGCATCGGGTTCGGAATAAATGGTCTAACTGCGATAATATCATAGCCTGCTTTGACCTTTGACAGAAGAACCATTCTATTAGACGTGAGAAAGTATGCATCTACTTTTTTCATCACCCACTGAACTGCTACAACACCCTGATCAGAGAGGTTTGGATTTCTGCCTCAGTCAGACAATCAAGCAGTGCAGTATAAACAACACTACTGAAAGGATTCAGCATTCTATGGGCCTCGACACTAACAGTATAGCCATGGAGGGGCGATGCTGCAAGCAGTTACTGTGCTTTAGAATCTGAAGTAGTCTCCAAAAGCGAAGTACCACTGCGTAAACAAGAGCAGGATTTTGCAAGGCCAGCAATTGCATCAACACTTTTCTGAATAATAAACAGATTTACCGTAGCAAAGGACTGACCTCCCATTTCAGTACATGAAACCATGAGGAGCCATGGTTCTGCTGGGAGGGTCTTCGAATCGTTAGCCTTATTTTGTTTACGTTTCGTAGCCATTGACTTTGAAGATGATTAGCTCACTGTGGGAAAATCTCCCACGATTGCCAGCTTCTCTGACGGTGCGCTCCTTCCAACTTGGGGCCACCTTCACAAGGATGTCCACCCGCCTTTGGTGATTGTTCACACCTCAGGTCACATCTCCCTAACTCCTGACAGAGGGACCAATAAGCAATTCGTGAAGATAGTAGCTCAGACAATCAACACCTCCCTGGGTCTGACCTGTACCAGAGGGTACGTGTGAACCCTACCTGTCAACCCGGGGCTGGGAATTATGCATTACTCAGTCACATGTTACACGTCAAACGTGTGGGTCAACCTTCAGGAGCACACAGGAATGAAGAAGAAAAAGAGGAACCTCAGATACTGAAGCATAGGAATGATAGGAGAAGGTGAACAAAGAAAGAAAAATGGAAAGACAAACAGTGGAGAGTATTCTTATACTATCAAAAAATGCAGAATACATTTTCAAAAACAGCCCAGACATGTTTCCCAAGGGAGGGGAGAAAGAACAGTAACATGATAGACATGCAGCATGGAAAGGAAAAGATGCTGCAAAAAATGGGGCACCACGGTAGCCAAGCAAGAAAACACCGAAGAGCGGTGAGCCCCCTGAGGAAACAATCTAGTTAGGTGAACCCATTGGGAGGACCTATACCACAATGGGAGTAAAACGAGACAGTGGTACAATACTGCCGTTAACAATATAGGATTGTG
Source organism: Schistocerca cancellata (assembly GCF_023864275.1). Lineage (NCBI taxonomy): Eukaryota > Metazoa > Arthropoda > Insecta > Orthoptera > Acrididae > Schistocerca > Schistocerca cancellata. The sequence goes on from NC_064626.1 coordinate 569,522,989, forward strand.
CTGAATGTACTTTTCTCGTTAAGCGGTGCGTTCAATAGTCTCACGAAGGTAGGATGATGATAATATTGCTCCAAGATAGTAAGGCAGAAGGATTTTTCCTGGGTAGTGCAGCTCCTTGAAGTTACTTGTTTGGTCAAGTGAATGAACAAGGCTGTGTTTGCATGTGCTAAGCTGTCTACATAAAGCACAGAGACATTAGGATCAGGTAAGGAGCAACAAAGAGTTAAAAGTTCCTTTTGACCTGCAAATCCTCAATTGTTGGTTATGTAACTGACTTCATGCACATTAAGACTTGGACACTTACAACTTTAGCATAAAGAAGGGTAGTTCTTATATCCTGTACAAAGGGTACAAATTTAGAACATACCTCCGCATTTGATGAAATTCGCATACCCTGATGTAGTACCTAATCGTAAGCTACATTAAGTATTCGTAACAATGATTTTGTAAGTTTTTGACAGAAGTACTGAATTACATGATTGGGTGTGTAAATGTCCTTACGGGATGAGCTTTACTTTAATGTAATTACTTTTTTCTGCCTTTCTGAGGGACTTAGTGGCTTTAAACAACCTGAATACCAGGATTAGTACCAAAGAATCATTTACTGTCTCATGAATAACTAGCGTGAACAGCTAGTAGTTGAACATGGAATGTACTCGACAGACAATCTCATATGCCTACAGCAAACACATTCCTGATAATAAAATTAAAAGATAATCAGATGGATTAAGAAAATTAAAGTGAAAATAGAATTTTTCTTGAAGTCTAATTAAATCCATGACTTAAGTAAGCCCAATGAACACACACGAGTTTGAAACAAAGCTAGGATGACTCAAGATCATTCAAGACTTTAAGACTAGTTGAATGTAAAATAAGGGGTTACGAAGTAATTTTCTGGTTGGGATACTTTGTACATATCCCACATTCTGTGTGAACATGGGGTATCTGAAAAATGGGGTGGACAAAGGGCATCCAAGTACACAAAGGCAACAGACATTGTAATTGCTAATGCTGTACAGCTTGAAGTTGTAAGCAACTGTTAAATGCAATGTACACATTGTAATGTGAGTTTTACGTAATGCAAACAAGAAGAGTTCAAGAACATTGAGTAGCTGCAGGTTTTCTAACTAACTTTTCAGGCTGTCACAAGCATTGCAACAGAGGAAAAAGAGTCTGAAGCCAAGATATCTGGGCAATGGTTACTTTAGTAACTGGTTTCACATCTAAGAAGGTAAAACTGGTAATCCATGGCAACCATAAACTATTCAAGAACACAGACAGTACAAACATACATCACACTGCACTTGTTACCCCTGAAATATCTAGATTCATCTGTGACATGCACTCACATACATATTAAATACCATTCTTGGACTATTAATGCACAAGGGTAGAATATATATAGAGAGAGATAAGAATTGTCACAAACAAAATAATTAGTAAGATGTATCTACTACATAAAGAGGTTGTAAACTTGGACCTGTGTCTAACGCTGAACCAAATGCATGTCAAATTAGTCAATTTTACGTGAAGGAAACAGAAAGAACTCTTAATCTGAACCTATTTCATTAAATACAGATAAGTTCTGTATACACATCTTATTTCTAACTGTCTGTTCATCAAGGATACTGTCATAGTGCTTCATCATAGCGAATAACTCAATTTCTTCTAGGATGTTCAAAATTCTCCATCCAGTGAAGAATGGTCATTTTTAGTGTTGTCATTAACAGTGTTCTTACATGAACACTAAATGCTAAGAGATTGGATTCACTGGAAAGTACACACACCAACCTGTGTACTGCGAGGCACGACAGATGTTATATCTTATTGTAATCACACAGGGATGGTTATAATCAGTTTTTAAATATGCACAGGTTTTTCCAGATCAACATCAGTTTTGACATCATTTGATATTGTTGTACATAACATGTAAGCAAACTTCTACTTGTATAGTTCTGAATACAAATGTCGCGGTTTCTACATATCAATATGCATTTTCTTTCTTTCTTTCTTTTTGCCTTCAGTATCAAATGCCACTAACAACTGGCTCTAGGCAGAAATACTGGCCTGGAAATTAAATATTTTACATGCAACTCATGGTGTCAACAAGTTGTCTTTTAACAAATACTTACATTGTGGAGCACATTGCAAACAAGATTTTCACATCACAGTCTGTTAGGAACTTTTTTATCTATCAAAATATACAAGCTAATACAGTTCTTTAAACACTTTATGTCTTTTTAATGTCATTCACTGGCTCGTAAAGTAGTTCTGGGGTACAGCATATGTCACTAGTAAGAGTGTAAATTTTCACAAAAATGGAAGAACCTAAAAATCCAACGACATGCCATGCAGGAAATTTAAATAATATATTCATTAGCTGCTTTCATCAGGCAGGAAGGGAGCGAGAATAAAACTGTGACAGTTTCACATACTGTGTGCAGTCCAAAGTTTATGGAGTCATTGTCTCCAATTTCTGCTGACTTGGATTGACTATTGTAAGATTTCTTTTACAAGTATTGTGGGAACAAATTTAGTGACCACAGTATATACATCCCTTCACTGCCAGGCCCTGCACAGCAAGCACCTAAATGGAAGGCACACAAATTTCCTTTGAATGTGTACTGAAAGACTGACAACCAGAGTAACATTAGTAAGCACTTCGAAACACAAACGGATCACAACCAGCTGCTGTTGTCTCATACACGGCTGCTGTTTAAATCACAGATGCTCATTTACCGAGACTTTTTCACTTCTTGGTGCAGCAGTTTAAAGCACGTTTAATTGCAACATTGGGCTCATATTTGCAGCATCACACTAAATATTTGTCAGCCTATTGCAGATAGTCACATTTGATTTACCTTTGCCTCCCTGTACAAAAACATGAGGGGATAACTGTGCACTTTTATTAACTATGTTCTGAATGGCTATGTTCTCAGGCTACCAATGAGCCTGTACGTCACTTGCAGCATCAATTTACAAAAGTTACTGTATTAAAATGTTTAAAGAAGACCACAACTGAAGTGTCACAAACAAGATTTTATTTTGCTGTCCAGGATCAGTAATGACAAATAAGAAGTTGTTTATTCAATGGTCATAGCCTTCCTTGTAACATAAAAATGCTTTCTTATTGAATAAGAAGATTTCTGAATAATTTTCTAAAAGATAAACTGCACTGCTTGAAGAAATATTTTAGTACAATAATTTGGGTACAGAATATTTGTGCTGAACAATGTTACAGTGTGACACTATTTATTCAATATCCATTTGCTACAAGCACGTTCACTTGAACACACAAACCTTTCGAGCCCTGAGCCGGGGGGAGGGGTAGAGAGTGGCGAGACAGGGAGGGAGGGAGAGGCGAGATACAGGTGGGGGGGGGGGGGGGGGGGAGAGAGAGAGGCGAGATACAGGTGGGGGGGGGGGAGAGAGAGAGGCGAGATACAGGTGGGGGGGGGGGGAGAGAGAGAGAGAGGCGAGATACAGGTGGGGGGGGGGGGAGAGAGAGAGGCGAGATACAGGTGGGGGGGGGGGAGAGAGAGAGGCGAGATACAGGTGGGGGGGGGGGAGAGAGAGAGGCGAGATACAGGTGGGGGGGGAGAGAGAGAGAGAGAGAGAGAGAGAGGCGAGATACAGGTGGGGGGGGGGGAGAGAGAGAGAGAGAGAGGCGAGATACAGGTGGGGGGGGGGAGAGAGAGAGAGAGAGAGGCGAGATACGGGGGGGGGGTGGGAGAGAGAGAGAGAGGCGAGATACAGGGGGAGGGAGGCGAGATACAGGGGGAGGGAGGCGAGATACAGGGGGAGAGAGGCGAGATACAGGGGGAGAGAGGCGAGATACAGGGGGAGAGAGGCGAGATACAGGGGGAGAGAGGCGAGATACAGGGGGAGAGAGGCGAGATACAGGGGGGAGAGAGGCGAGATACAGGGGGAGAGAGGCGAGATACAGGGGGAGAGAGGCGAGATACAGGGGGAGAGAGGCGAGATACAGGGGGAGAGAGGCGAGATACAGGGGGAGAGAGGCGAGATACAGGGGGAGAGAGGCGAGATACAGGGGGAGAGAGGCGAGATACAGGGGGAGAGAGGCGAGATACAGGGGGAGAGAGGCGAGATACAGGGGGGAGAGAGGCGAGATACAGGGGGAGAGAGGCGAGATACAGGGGGAGAGAGGCGAGATACAGGGGGAGAGAGGCGAGATACAGGGGGAGAGAGGCGAGATACAGGGGGAGAGAGGCGAGATACAGGGGGAGAGAGGCGAGATACAGGGGGAGAGAGGCGAGATACAGGGGGAGAGAGGCGAGATACAGGGGGAGAGAGGCGAGATACAGGGGGAGAGAGGCGAGATACAGGGGGAGAGAGGCGAGATACAGGGGGAGAGAGGCGAGATACAGGGGGAGAGAGGCGAGATACAGGGGGAGAGAGGCGAGATACAGGGGGAGAGAGGCGAGATACAGGGGGAGAGAGGCGAGATACAGGGGGAGAGAGGCGAGATACAGGGGGAGAGAGGCGAGATACAGGGGGAGAGAGGCGAGATACAGGGGGAGAGAGGCGAGATACAGGGGGAGAGAGGCGAGATACAGGGGGAGAGAGGCGAGATACAGGGGGAGAGAGGCGAGATACAGGGGGAGAGAGGCGAGATACAGGGGGAGAGAGGCGAGATACAGGGGGAGAGAGGCGAGATACAGGGGGAGAGAGGCGAGATACAGGGGGAGAGAGGCGAGATACAGGGGGAGAGAGGCGAGATACAGGGGGAGAGAGGCGAGATACAGGGGGAGAGAGGCGAGATACAGGGGGAGAGAGGCGAGATACAGGGGGAGAGAGGCGAGATACAGGGGGAGAGAGGCGAGATACAGGGGGAGAGAGGCGAGATACAGGGGGAGAGAGGCGAGATACAGGGGGAGAGAGGCGAGATACAGGGGGAGAGAGGCGAGATACAGGGGGAGAGAGGCGAGATACAGGGGGGAGAGAGGCGAGATACAGGGGGAGAGAGGCGAGATACAGGGGGAGAGAGGCGAGATACAGGGGGAGAGAGGCGAGATACAGGGGGAGAGAGGCGAGATACAGGGGGAGAGAGGCGAGATACAGGGGGAGAGAGGCGAGATACAGGGGGAGAGAGGCGAGATACAGGGGGAGAGAGGCGAGATACAGGGGGAGAGAGGCGAGATACAGGGGGAGAGAGGCGAGATACAGGGGGAGAGAGGCGAGATACAGGGGGAGAGAGGCGATACAGGGGGAGAGAGGCGATACAGGGGGGAGAGGCGATACAGGGGGAGAGAGGCGATACAGGGGGAGAGAGGCGATACAGGGGGAGAGAGGCGATACAGGAGGAGAGAGGCGATACAGGGGGAGGAGGGGGGGAGGGGAGCGAGGAGGGAGAGGCGAGGCAGATGTAGGGGGCGGGAAGGGGGGAGGGAGAGGGGAGCGAGAGGTGAGGCAGGGGGAGGAGGAGGGGAGGGAGGGGGAAGAGAGAGGCAAGGCAGGGGGATGGGAGAGAGATGCGAGACAGAGGGAGGGGAGAGAGATGCGAGACAGAGGGAGGGGGAGGGGGAGAGAGATGCGAGACAGAGGGAGGGGGAGGGGGAGAGAGATGCGAGACAGAGGGAGGGGGGAGGGGGAGAGAGATGCGAGACAGAGGGAGGGGAGGGGGAGAGAGATGCGAGACAGAGGGAGGGGGAGAGAGATGCGAGACAGAGGGAGGGGAGAGAGATGCGAGACAGAGGGAGGGGAGAGAGATGCGAGACAGAGGGAGGGGAGAGAGATGCGAGACAGAGGGAGGGGGGAGAGAGATGCGAGACAGAGGGAGGGGAGAGAGATGCGAGGAGACAGAGGAGGGGATAGAGTGAGCAGATTGGGTAGCAATAATGAAAGAGCTAAATGTTTCACTGTAATTCCTAATCCCTACAGCAAGTGCATTACAAAAAAACCTAACTACATGGAATCATGAAACATTATAAGAAAACTTAGTCATAGTGTAGAGCTTTCTTAAAAAGGTTCCAAGAACAATGATCCAATTTCCTTGTACTTACTTGTCACTTAATAACCATAGAGACAAAATTCGACTAATCTGGGCATATACATAACAATATCTTTTCACAGGAACTTTGTGACATATCACATGATGGTGGACAATGAAAACTATTATAACATGCATGAAAAGTAAGTTCTGTCACTCCTCTTTTTTTTTAATGACATGCTAAGTTCATACTTTAACCACAACAAAATATGATAATATAATCAGTTATTTCATTCTTTCCAGCACTTTTTCCCTCTTCAAAATAATCTAAACTACATTTTGTTTCACTATATGCACCTTACTGGCTTGTGAGGCCTGTTAGAATGCTTCCACTACTCTTATTCAAAAACTGTCAACTTAAAATGAATTTCTGGTCCCATAGTGTCTTTTCTGTTTTGGCCACACTGAATTAAGAAAGTTTGGCATTGTGCCTAGACTTTTCTTCTGCTTGACAGATGAACAAGAACACTTATTTATGAGAAGATTTAACTTACCATCTAAGCTAAGGGAAGCATCATTATGACAGGTAACACCTCAGCTAATTTTTACAGGAACAAGCCAAGACTTCCAGCAGGTATTACAGGCTAGATGACACAGCAACTCTGATCTCCATTCCAACAGCTAATAAAAAGCTCAGTAAGTAATGTGCACAGAGTTTACAAGCAACTATATCAGTTAAACACAGTTCATACAAATCATTAACTGCAGTAGATTCTTGTAGTAACAATCAACCCACATAGTTAAGTAACTGTGATTGCTCTCTCTCTCTCTCTCTCTCTCTCTCTCTCTCTCCCCCCCCCCTCCCTCATGCGCGCGCGCACACACACACACACACACACACACACACACACACACACACACACACAGAGAGAGAGAGAGAGAGAGAGAGAGAGAGAGAGAGAGAGAGAGAGAGAGAATTATTTTAATTTTTGTAAGTACCAGTACTACAATATCAACGAACTAGTGGAGTATGGTATTTTACAACAAGAAATCAGTTCTGCAAAACTGTAACACATCATATATATAGTCAGCACTATTTATCCAGTTCGTATCACACCACAAAAAGAGAAAGGAAACTGTGAGAGAACAGTATAAATACTTTATTTTCACATGCCGTTTTATGCATAACACAGCCACAGCTAACGAATTAATATTTAAGAATCTTCAAAACCATTTTTCATTCAAAACATGTAATGAATAAACGGGATTTACACTGAATGAAGGCAATTCATGCCGCTTTAGCCGTTTCCAAGTCCTTTATTGAGAACACTGCCGGTTTGACACCATTACGGGTAAATCCTCAGGTAACGCAATGATAGCCTTCAACCGATCATGAAGCTACGACGTGCAATAGTTCACCTGTACATCGAAAATCTCAGTCCATTGTAGGCTGATGTTAACAGTAAAATTGGCGTCTGCAAAAAACCCTTGGGAATCGCATTATTTATTGTGTCAAACTCAGGATAAATGTTTGTCAGTGTGAGCTTCTAGTACAACACTACCAGTTACCAGTCTGTAGCATTGGCTTAACAAATTGTTGCCCTTTTCACGTCTGTTTCATTGTCTTATGATCCCATGTCAAGTCTGTCACTTACCTAGTGGTCCCTTACTTCCAACTTTACCACTGACAACAGCTATTACATATTAACATTTTCGTTGTAGTACCGAACTACGAAGGTTCTTAAATATAATTTTCACACAGTGGCTTGTATATAACAAATTTCAATCCTGTTTCCGTCAACATCACAGCACAAACACTGCTCTAATTAAAGTAACTGATGACCTGAAATATGCCATCGATAGCCGAAAGGCAACAATATTGACGCTACTAGATTTCAGCAAAGCTTTTGACACTGTTAACTTTGACATATTGCTCAGAAAAATGCAACAGCTTAATTTCTCAGACAGTGCAATGAGATGGTTTGAAAGCTACTTAAAAGACAGATATCAATGTGTTGCCTGTGTAAATGAAAAATCTTCCTGGAAACATGTTTCCTTGGGAGTGCCACAAGGATCAGTCTTAGGACCACCTCTGTTTTCTTTATATGTCAACGATGTTTCATCGGTTCTGTCCTCCAGTAAATATCATTTCTATGCCGACGACCTCCAGCTCTGCATAAGCATCAGACCTGAAGATATAAACATTGAAATCGCTCAGATGAATGATGATCTGTCTTCAGTAGCAACATGGGCTAAAAACCTGGGGCTTAAACTAAATGCAAAAAAAGACAAGTAATTTTAATAGCCCATCAGAAATTAATAAGTTCAGATTTCCGCGCTGCCTCCTATTCTGCTCGACGGTATTCCAATACCGTATCAGAAAACAGTTAAGAACTTGGGTGTAACTTTGGATGAGCATCTCAACTGGGCGGAGAATACAGTCGCAGTGTGCCGGAAGCTTGTCTCTATGCTCTCAAAAAGTTTCGGAACGTATTCCACAGGACTTTAAATGCCATCTCGTGCAAGCACTCATTCTACCGAACCTCCACTATTGTGATGTAATTCAATAAGGCATGAGTAGTGAAACAAAAGACGGCTAGATCTAACCATGAATGCCTGTCTGCGTTACACCTGCAGCATTCGCCGATATGATCATGTTAGTGCTTCATACTCCCAACTAGAGTGGCTGTGGCCAGACAAATTGCCTGACTACCATACTTTATGTCTACTTCACCAACTCCTTGTCGCACAAGCACCCCAGTACCTTGCTTCAGAGATTAAACACCTTTCATGCCATCATAATCGAAACACGAGGTCACTCTTATTTGGTATCCTAACTGTGCCCACACACAAAAATTTTGCAAACTCCTTCTCAGTTGCCGCTGTCCGCCTCTGGAACAAACTGCCCATTACCTTGTGCAAAATTCAATCCCCTGCTGTTTTTAAGAAGAAGTTGAGGCATTTCCTACGATCATCCTCATAATGTTTTCAACAAAATTAATGTACAAGGACAATCCTCTCCTCTGTCAAATATCAAAGCTAGTGTCTCCTACCTTGCTCCTTTCTCTTCTTCCTCTTCATCTATCTCTACTAGCCACACAATCTTCTTTTCCTTTATATTTCCTTAATTATGTTTCATTATGTCTCTATTCATCTCCTCCCTTCACCGTCAGTCTCCCTCATACTCCCTGCTGCTAGCACTCCTATCTAACATCTGTCACCTTCATAATATCTAATTATAACAGTACTTATCATCTACGAATTTAAACTCTATATGTATGTACTTTTTTTCCAAGTGTGCCTTTGAAACTGTTTATTTCACTTTTTGTACTAGATGTAGTTTAACATGCCTACTAAAACATATGAATGTAAAATAAGTAGAATGCCTGGTTAGATGTAAGAGAGGACCTGATGGCCCTAATATTGCCAGGTTAAATAAATAAATCAATCAATAAATAAATAGTTCGCTGCCGGTCCTGTTTTATCTGTCTGCCCAGTCTACAATGTCCGGCATCTGTAATAGGGGGTGGCCACCCAACCACACAATGTCTGGACGTGGTTTCACGTGTTGAAGACATACACCACAGCACTCCTCCAACATGCAAGAAGTCCTGCAGTTTCAAAAAATCTCATGCCAAGCCTCCAGCTCATCGTAATCTGCGCTCAACCAAACTCAGATAAATTGTGCACTTCCCCATTCAACACACAGAAAGCATGTTCACTGACATTACATGCACCGTGCATGTGTGTGACTACCAGTCATTCCTCACCAGGTGATGCTGCTATCACGTGAATGGGTTTATATTGATAGCAGGTCAGTGTCAATGTTCTGGCTTGTGTGTGGATAAGGACACATACTTCTGTTTGATAATCTGACAATTTCATGAAAAAGTAATGCAACTGCTGCTCTCTCAGCAACTTAAATGGGAATATCCAAAATGTGAATATTAAAGCATTTGCCTAATTGAATTCTTTCACATGCAAAAAATTACATATTTCTTTTCTCAGGCAAAATGAACAAATTAATAGCTTTTTCAATGTAAATGGATATTCTCCATGTGGCTTCAGCGGAAAAACAATAGGAAAATGACATCCCTACCATGTGTGGAAAGATTTGCAAGGGAAAAAATTTAAACACAAAATACTCTAATCAATACATTTGCCAATGTGACTGGGACAGAGCAACTAAAACTGGAATGGTAATAACCCATTTACATTTGTCACAGTTGGTACGGTACATTAAATTTCAGCACAGTTCACAGGACAACATACTTGTTAAGCCTAGGGATGAGAACTGGGCCCTTACTATTTAGAAAATGCAGAAAACAGTGAAGAAAGAGACAAAAGATTCTACATTTTAGTTTCACATGGCACAAAATGAATGACCTAATTCAGAAACAAAATGAATACCTGAAGACCAGAGAAATAGTTTGTGGAAGTAACTACACAGAATGAGGTAATAGCACATGTCACTGTAGAAGCTAGGAATCAAGTATGTGGGGAGCTGCCTTGCTGATACCACAACAAAAGCAGATCTCAAAAAAATACATACCAAGCAACTGCCCACCACGTTTTATTCGCTACTAGAGACTTTCTTTTGTGTGTGTTCTCAAGGTCATTTAAGATTTTCGGATTTTGTTCTGTTGACTGGGAAAAAAGGTAACAAGCAAATATGTTATATGAACAAGGGAGGCATCATTATTTTTTCACTAACTAAAATCATCGTGTAATCACTTCAACACATACGATGTGAATACTTTAAGCATGGAATAGGTCACCAAATAAATATCACGCAACTCACGGTAAAGCAGGTCCATGAAAAGGAAGGATAAATACTTTAACAGAATGTATAAGACTCAAGATGCACGGGAGTAGGAGCTAGATGAAGAAAAGCTAATTAAAATAGACAAAACATGCCACAATGAAGGGTTAGCACTAAACTGACTATTTTCAAAGAAGTTAACACAGTGCGAACATTAAATTTTGTTTCCAAATGAAAGTGTGGTTAAGTCTGGGAGATAGAGGGGATACAAAACTTTCAAGGATAGTTTAGAGCCATGAATAAGTAAGACTATAAAGTGAAATGGAGTAGTAGTGTAAGCTTTCTAATGTACACCACCGAACTAATACTACTTTCCAAGCATAAACACACATGTAAAAAAAAAAAAAAAAAAAAAAAAAAAAAAAAAAAAAAAAAAAACCTAAGAACATTTTGGTGAACTAATAAAATAACATCTACTCCCCTTAGATTACTAAAAACTTTTTGAAATTTACAATATACATATTCCAAAACTCTTCATTTGAGAGTGAGAGAGAGAGAGAGAGAGATGAAAAAAATTGGCAATAAATGCAAATCCTTACATAAAATTTCTTCTCATGGTGCTTTGGAAATGACTATCAACCAGTACAATCCAAACTAACACCACACTTCCAGGTTACCACCAACTGATAGCCACATGCAAACTGACAACTTTATTTTACATCCTTTATAGCAATGACCAAAATTTTTGCATTATCTTCTGTTCATCTAACACCTTTATCCTGCAGTAATTTATATCAGTAAGTTTCCAATAGCTCTGGCATCAATCCACAGTATTTACTATTCTGAACTTCCTTAAAAAGTCTTGGTTCTTCTAAGCTACCTGACAACTTACTCCAGCATAATTTAAAATTAATACAAATAATCATAGTTTTTACGCCTATGATGCATTAATCTACAACAACGTTAACACAGCATTGTAAGGACCAAATTCTCATTCCAAGACAAATTTGTATCAAAACTTTCAGTGTACATGGGACACACTTAGTCTGGCAACTCAGCTAAGGCCCCTCCAGCTATAAATTCAGTGGACAAGAAATACAACGCTGGGCTAGACCCAAGCTTCATCGAAGCGCGCAATCCTCCCCACCCGGCACAAAAGGTGCCTACGAAAAGGTGGTGTCCCTTGGGGAGGAAATCCTAGCTTCTGATATGTGTGCTGATTTACATAAAAGTAACATTATATGCTGAAATAGAGAATTCTCATTGTACTAATTATGAAACTTTTAAAGGTCTAGTTTAAAAAAAATTCTGTTTTCAGAGATAGCATCACCATTTAAAGAAAAATTACTCTCATGTGAATAGTCTGCCATTCAGGGTGCATTTAATACTGCTATTCATAAAACCTGTTACATGGAAAGTTCCACCTCTACTTCTTAATAATTCTAAGAGAGGAAAAGCCCATCTCCTGGCTGGTCTGCATGTTGACACCTACTTACTAATATACAGGAGGTGGGCAAAATAATGCGAACACCTGACACATACACAATATTTACTTACTAATAAGGAATTGGGCCACAATTGGCTTTGAGAACATCTACAACCCTCTGTGGAGTAGCTTCTCTCATTCTTGTACCAAAATATGCACCAACTGCTTCAACTATGTTGGTGCTGCAAATTTGGTCCTCAGTCTGTGCTCTGACACTCCCCGTAACTTTCCAGCGATGTTGAGATCTGGCGATTGTGCTGGCCAAGGAAGATGTTTGATGATATTATGATCCTCCAAAAATGATACCTAAACCTTTTTCACTGTATGTATGGGTGCATTCTCATCTTGGAATACGGCAATGTTCGGCAGCACTAGTCCGGACTGTGAGGGTAATAATAGGACCAGCTGAATACCATGACACAGCCAACCAAATTTTAACAGAATCTCACCGACACTTGACTGTAGGAAGTAGGCAGGGTGGATTGTATGCTTCTTTTGGTGGTCTCCATAAACAAACCTAGCTGTTTGAGGGAAACAACGTAAACTATGATTCAGCGGACCACGCCACATTCTTCTAGTCATCAAATGTCCTGGTTTTATGATCACGGCGTCTTCTTTTTTTTTTTTTTTGCAGCATTACATTGGCTTCCATCAGTAAGGGTTTCACAACTGCAGCCTTTCCATGAATGTTAGCCTTGTGGAGCTCCGCCCATACTGTTTTTGTCAACACAGTATCATCCAAAAGCATGTTGAATTCTGCAGTCACTTCTGCCGCAGTAGTCAAAATCCTTCTGAATGCTTGTCAGTCTCTGGCAGTCAACTTCCAATTTTGTCCACTATTCCTCTTCGCCAGTGGTGTTTTACCATGTTTCGTGTACCTTGTCATTACCGTGAAATTGTCGCTTGTTTTTTATTTTGTTTTGATTTAAGGTGCAAAAAACAACTGGAGTCGTATATGCCCAACTCAAAACTATAGAGCACAAAGACAGACAGGAGTAAAAAAACTATACATCAGTCCCAATTAACATAATAGAAGACAGCTAAAAACAGGCATGAGCAAAATGGACTAAAAGAGACACCATACAGAAACGGAGATCCAAAACTAAAATTTAAATGGCCTTCGCCACATTGCTTTGTCGCAGTTGACAGCCCACACGTCATTTGCTAAAATGATGGATAAATCAGACAGCAAACCCAAGCAGGAACGTAAACGGTTCAAAAATGGGCATTCCATCACAATATGGTGGACAGTTAAAAATTATTGTGTGGACAGTTAAAACTTGGGCACAATGGGTGAGTTAGCACCACTTAGCAAATGATGATCGCTAAAAAGGCAGTGCCCAATACCCAGCCTACTTAAAATGATCTCCCAGCGGGAGGACCAACAGGTGGTCGTCCAAGCCGCTGGGAGACTCTCAAAAAGCTAGAGCTTATGCCTGTGAAGGGAGGACCATTGACGATGCCAAAGGGACACCACCCCCTGACGGACAGCAACACAGAGATCATCGGAGGGAATATAGGTACTCAAGGGCTAAGGTACGAGGACTGCAGCCTGGGCAGCAGCATCAGCAGCCTTGTTTCCTCGCAGACTGACATGACCAGGAACCCACAGAAACATCACATTGGCTCGACCAAGAGTGAGCAAGTGACAGTTTTCCTGGACCCGCTGCACTACAGGATGGGCGGTGTAAAGTGCACATAGACTTTGAAGGGCGCTGAGGGAGTCTAAGCAGAGGACACAACTGAAAAGGCTGTGTCACCGGACGTACTCCGCGGCCTGATACAGGGTGAAGAGCTCGGCTGTAAATATTGAGCAGTGTGCCACAAGCTGAAATCTAAAGACATAGGTGCCAATGACGAAGGCACACCCAACCCCACAGTCAGTCCGAGAGCCATCAGTGTATACAAAGGTATTATCGCGAAGTTCCATGCGAAGGTCATGAAACTGAAGGCGATAGACGAAGGCTGGAGTAGTATCCTTAGGAAGCGAATTGAGGCCAAGGTTAACATGGGCCACTTCATGAAACCAAGGTCATGAAGGGTTCGCACCCACCAGGAAAGTTACAGGTAGTGTGAAGTCACCGTTCCAAGAGATGAAAACGGACTCTAGGCGGTAACAGAGAAGTGGGATGAGCCCCATACTAATGATCAAAGGAGGAGGCATAGGAGGGGTGGCCACGCATGGCAGACAAACGGGATGCATACCTGCTGAGGGAAAGTCACAGTGGTAGGAAAGTGGTAGTTCAGCAGCTTCAGCAACAGACTCTCAACTGGGCTAGTGTAAAAGGTGCCCGTGGCCAGACAGATGCCACGATGGTGGATAGTGTCGAGACGGCATAAGACGGATGGGCGTGCAGATGCATAAACACAGCGCCCATAGTCTAGTTTCAAACGGACAAGGGACCGGTACAAGCAGAGGAAGGTGGTTTGATCGGCACCCCAGTAAGTACCATTGAGGACATGGAGGACATTGAGGAACCGCGTAAAGCGGGTTGCCATTTAAGACACACGGGAGGACCAAGAGTGGTTCCTATCAAGCATGAGCCCCAGGAATTTCATAGTTTCAACAAAAGGAAGGGCAGCAGGCCCAAGATGTAAAGATGATGAGAGAAACCATCTTGTGTCACCAGAAATTCATACAAAAGGTTTTGTCTGAAAATTGAAAGCCATTGTCGATGCTCCAGGAGTAAAGACGATCAAAGACATTGCTGAAGACACCGCTCAGTGAGACAGGTCCGTGAAGAACTGTAATAGATGGCTAAACTGTCAACAAAAAGGGAACCGGAGATGCCTGGCGGACAACACGCCATTAAAGGGTTAATGGCAATAGCAAAGAGGACAACACTCAGGACGGAACCTTGAGGCACACCATTTTCCTGGATAAAGATGTCCAACAAGGCAGAACCCACACACACCTTGAAAACTCAACCTTTTAAAAATGCCTGAAGGAAACAGGACAGACTGCCACAGAAGCCCCATATGTAAAGAGTACGGAGGATACCAGTTATCCAGCAGGTGTCGTAGGCCTTCTTTGAATCAAAAAACACGGCCACAGTCTGGGATTTTCACAGAAAACCATTGATGACATGGGTGGACAAAGTAACAAGATGGTCAACTGCAGAACGCCACGTTCTAAATCCACACTGTGCTTTGTCAGTAAATTGCGAGACTAGCCACCATACCAGCCAGGCACGAATCATACGTTCCATCACCTTGCAAATGCAGTTGGTAAGAGAGATGAGGCAGTAGTTAGAAGGAAGGTTTTTGTCCTTATCGGGCTCAGGTATGGGTATGACGGTGGCTTCACGCCAGCATCCGGGAAACATGCGCTCTGCCCAGATGCGGTTGTATGTGTTAAGCAGAAAGTGCTTGCCAGGAAGAGAAAGGTGCTGCAACATCTGAATGAGGATGGCATCTGGCCCTGAGGCGAAGGATCGGGAGGAACTGAGAGCATGATCTAGCTCCCTCATAGTAAAGGCGACATTGAAGCACTCGTGATTCGAAGAAAAGAAGGGTATCTCCCGAGCCTCCTCTGCTTGTTTCCAGTGGAGGAAGCCAGGGTGATAGTGGGAAAAGCTCAAAACTTCTGCAAAATGGTGGCCCAAGATGTTGGAGACAGCAATAGGGCCCACGATAACATCGTCGGCTACGGTCAGCCGGAAATTGGGCAATGGATCTTGGTCCCACAGAGCCGCCAGAGGTTGTCCCACATGACAGAGGAAAGGGTGGAACTGTTAAAAGAACTAGTGAATGAAATCCAGCTAGCTCTTTTGAACGCAACAATACTTTGCACGCATCTGTTTATAATGAATGCAGTTTTCCATTGTAAGATGACTGTTAAAAGCGCGGAGAGCAAGTCTCCGAGCGCGAATTACATCGCAGCATGCCTCAGTCCACCAAGGGAATGGGACACAATGTGGTAAAGAGGAAGTGCGGGAGATGGAATGTTCTGCAGCAGTAAGGATAATGTTTGTGAGATATTCTACCTGGTCATCACAACTGTGGAAATCTTGTTCTTCGAAGGTTGCCAGGGAGGAGTAAAGTTGCCAAGCAGCCTTAGGAAGCTGCCATTTGAGCATGCACGTGGATGAGGTAGAGGTCAGCAAACGGATAGCACACGAGAAATGGTCGCTCGAGTAGGTGTCGGAAAGAACGGACCATTCAAGACAATGAGCAAATGGGCAGTGCAAAAGGATAGGTCCAAATGGGAATAGATGTGTGAGGAGTCGGAAAGGAAAGTGGGTGCTCCTGTGTGAAGGCAGAAAAGGTTAAGTTGGTTAAAAAGGTTAGCAAAAAGGGCACCTCTCTGACAGGTCCTGGGAGAACACCAACGGGGATGATGCACATCAAAGACACCGAGTAGCAAAAATGGGGGAGGTAACTGCCCAATAAGCTGAAGGAAGTCCGCTCTGGTGACATCAAATGATGGAGGGACATAAATGGTACAGAGGGAAAAAGTCAGGCATGATTTCCTCCTAGAGGGTGGTATTGTTCCTCATATGTCAAGCCCTAGCACCCTCTCGTTGTTGTTGTGGTCTTCAGTCCTGAGACTGGTTTGATGCAGCTCTCCATGCTACTCTATCCTGTGCAAGCTTCTTCATCTCCCAGTACCTATTGCAACCTACATCCTTCTGAATCTGCTTAGTGTATTCATCTCTTGGTCTCCCTCTACAGTTTTTACCCTCCACACTGCCCTCCAATACTAAACTGGTGATCCCTTGATGCCTCAGAACATGTCCTACCAACCGATCCCTTCTTCTAGTCAACTTGTGCCACAAACTTCTCTTCTCCCCAATTCTATTAAATACTTCCTCATTAGTTATGTGATCTACCCATCTAATCTTCAGCATTCTTCTGTAGCACCACATTTCGAAAGCTTCTATTCTCTTCTTGTCCAAACCATTTATCGTCCATGTTTCACTTCCATACATGGCTACATTCCATACAAATACTTTCAGAAACGACTTCCTGACACTTAAACCTACACTCGATGTTAACAAATTTCTCTTCTTCAGAAATGCTTTCCTTGCCATTGCCAGTCTACATTTTATATCCTCTCTACTTCGACCATCATCAGTTATTTTGCTCCCCAAATAGCTGAACTCCTTTTC
This sequence comes from Schistocerca cancellata, assembly GCF_023864275.1. Lineage (NCBI taxonomy): Eukaryota > Metazoa > Arthropoda > Insecta > Orthoptera > Acrididae > Schistocerca > Schistocerca cancellata. Next base: position 569,540,298 of record NC_064626.1, read on the forward strand.
TACTTTAAGTGTCTCATTTCCTAATCTAATTCCCTCCGCATCACCCGACTTAATTTGACTACATTCCATTATCCTCGTTTTGCTTTTGCTGATGTTCATCTTATATCCTCCTTTCAAGACACTGTCCATTCCGTTCAACTGCTTTTCCAAGTCCTTTGCTGTGTCTGACAGAATTACAATATCATCGGCGAACCTTAAAGCTTTTGTTTCTTCTCCATGGATTTTAATACCTACTCCGAATTTTTCTTTTGTTTCCTTTACTGCTTGCTCACCATACAGATTGAACAACATCGAGGATAGGCTACAACCCTGTCTCACTCCCTTCCCAACCACTGCTTCCCTTTCATGTCCCTTGACTCTTGTAACTGCCATCTGGTTTCTGTACGAATTGTAAATAGGCTTTCGCTCCCTGTATTTTACCCCTGCCACCTTCAGAATTTGAAATAGTATTCCAGTAAACATTGCCAAAAGCTTTCTCTAAGTCTACAAATGCTAGGAATGTAGGTTTGCCTTTCCTTAATCTTTCTTCTAAGATAAGTCGTAGGGTCAGTATTGCCTCACGTGTTCCAACATTTCTACGGAATCCAAACTGATCTTCCCCGAGGTCGGCTTCTACCAGTTTTTCCATTCATCTGTAAAGAATTCGTGTTAGTATTTTGCAACCGTGACTTATTAAACTGATAGCTCGGTAATTTTCACATCTGTCAACACCTGCTTTCTTTGGGATTGGAATTATTATATTCTTCTTGAAGTCTGAGGGTATTTCTCCTGTCCCATACATCTTGCTCACCAGATGGTAGAGTTTTGTCAGGACTGGCTCTCCCAAGGCTGTCAGTAGTTCTAATGGAATGTTGTCTACTCCCGGGGCCTTGTTTCGACTTAGGTCTTTCAGTGCTCTGTCAAACTCTTCACGCAGTATCATATCTCCCATTTCATCTTCATCTACATCCTCTTCCATTTCCATAATATTGTCCTCAAGAACATCGCCCCTGTATAGACCCTCTATATACTCCTTCCACCTTTCAGCTTTCCCTTCTTTGCTTAGAACTGGGTTTCCATCTGAGCTCTTGATATTCATACAAGTGGCTCTTTTCTCCAAAGGTCTCTTCAATTTTCCTGTAGGCAGGATCTATCTGACCTCTAGTGAGATAAGCCTCTACATCCTTACATTTGTCCTCTAGCCATCCCTGCTTAGCCATTTTGCACTTCCTGTCGATCTCATTTTTGAGACGTTTGTATTCCTTTTTGCCTGCTTCATTTACTGCATTTTTATATTTTCTCCTTTCATCAATTAAATTCAATATTTCTTCTGTTACCCAAGGATTTCTACTAGCCCTCATCTTTTTACCTACTTGATCCTCTGCTGCCTTCACCACTTCATACCTCAAAGCTACCCATTCTTCTTCTACTGTATTTCTTTCCCCCATTCTTGTCAATTGTTCCCTTATGCTCTCCCTGAAACTCTGTACAACCTCTGGTTTAGTCAGTTTATCCAGGTCCCATCTCCTTAAATTCCCACCTTTTTGCAGTTTCTTCAGTTTTAATCTACAGTTCATAACCAATAGATTGTGGTCAGAATCCACATCTGCCACTGGAGATGTCTTACAATTTAAAACCTGGTTTCTAAATCTCTGTCTTACCATTATATAATCTATCTGAAACCTGTCAGTATCTCCAGGCTTCTTCCATGTATACAACCATAGTAATTGGTAATGTTGCGTCCAATTCATTTCTCTTGCTGACACACCTTGTAGTGGATGTGATACAGCATTGTACACAATGATTCTTTATTTGTATCAACAGCTTGCCAACATGGTGTTTACGTACGGAAAGGCAAATGGCAATGGGTGGCGGGCAGCAAGTGTGTATCAGGAGGTACATCCCCACCAACAACAACCACAGCGTTCAATGTTTCCAATAGTGTTTCGCAGTATGTCTGAGACAGGAAATCATGAAGGATGTACCCGAAAAGTTCGGAAAGCAGACTTGGAGAAAAATGTGATTAACACTGTGGAAGTGACCGATGTGTCAGTACCAGGCAGTTGGCCCATCAGTACAGAGTGGGTCAGTCGACTGAATGGAACGTTCTCCATGACAATTGTTACTACCCTTATCACCTACAGTGTGTGCAGGGCTTACTAGCGACAGACTTTCCACATCGGGAGAAGTTTTGTCACTGGTTTCTTCAACAGGCAACCACAATTCTGGGACCTATGTCATCCATCATATTCACAGATGAGGCTACCTTTACGCGGAGTCGCATCTTCAGCTTTCATAACAGTCATCTGTGGGATAGTATGCAGAACCCACATGGTATGGCGACAGCAAATTACTAGCATCAGTGCAGCCGGATAATAGGTCACCATATTTTGGGACCAGTCTTCCATCCGCATAGCCTAACAGGCCAGAACTACTGGTGTTTCTTGCAGGTGACTTTACCTCCCATGCTGGAAGACGTGCCACTGATGACTAAGGGTTATGCGGCTGCTACATGATGGTTCTCCAGCCCACTTCACTATTAACATGTAAACGCATCTCATTCGTGTCTTTCCTGGTCAATGGATCAGATGAAGTGGTCCAGTTGCACGGCTTGCTCATTCACCGGATCTCAACCCTTGCAATTTCTGGTTATGTGCTTGCAATTTCTGGTTATGTGGTCATCTCTTAAGTATCGTGTATACAGAGCCTATTCCAGCTGTTAAGGCACTGGAGCATCATATTCGTGGTGCCTCTAACACTGTTCAGACACAGCCTAGCTGATGTAAATGTGAGAGACAGAACACGCTATAGCATGTATATGCATGCATTGGGGCACATGGAAACCATTTTCAACACATACTGTAACTGTGGCTGCACTGTACATCGCGTATTAGACCGCAGTCTCTTTAACAATGTATGATTCAATAAATGGTCTCTCGCATGGAAACCTTGCTTTTCCAGACATAAATTCATTACACCTTTTTCGTTCCGTGTCCATCCTCTCATCGATCAATCCCCAGAGTTTGTACATGGTGGAAAAAATCACCCTGTATAAACCAAAGACAGTATACGTAGAAATTTGGCAAGTTAAGTTTGATGTGGGTGCAAAGACGATGGGCACAAGTACGTCTGAGTCTCTGTTAACTGAATGTAAGACATTAATGGGTGCTCTACACCTCAATTTTTCTGGGACATTCTTATTTGCTAGTGAAACATGAAGACAGTGACACTGATCGGAAAGAGAAGAAACATACTTAAAAAGTTAGATCTTACAATCTGTTTAAGATCACTGGCTTACGGTTAGTATTCCGGAAAGATGAATTACTATGAAAATCATTTGCATCACTGTAAGTACTCCCCCTGACCTTCAGAAAATAGTATCAGTAAAACTATTTTAAAAAACAGCACTGGGAAATAGCATTCATTCATAAACGTCACCATCTCATCACATGCCACTAAGAAGCACCAGATTTGGATGTCTGCATCTGTTGTTAGTTGACCACACTATTACTCCACCTGGGAGTGGGGGGGGGGGGTACTTCAGTATGTTTATCGTGAGTTTTTATCGTGGTATTTCACAAAGACATGATGATCAACTTTATGGTAAGTGCACAACTGTCTTGAATTCATTCACAGAGTGATTCACTTTGCGAAGACACCATGTGTTTTCGACAACAGCTGCAGGAGGCCAAGTGCAGTATTATTGTGGTTGGGTAGTAAATGTGTATTCCTCTGAACGGCTGTTGTCAATGAAAATTATATTTTCATTCATTTACAATGTTGTTTGGTGCTTATCTTTCATCACTCAAATGCTACCAACTGGATCCATATCCATTTACATCACATCAGTAACGAGAATAAATGGCAAAGAAAATATTATGCACAATATGGATTTAAAAGGCTACAAAGTTGCTTATTATTACTGTTGTTGTGTCAATGCCACCACTTTCTTCAGTCCAAAGCCTGGTCTGGTGCCACTCCACACACTACTCTATCACGTGCGAGGTGCCTCATTTTCAAGTAACTACTGGATACCTGCTAACCTTCAAAACCCAAAATCTGGGAGATTCAGTTTTAAAAATCAGGAAATATGAATGATCAAAAACAATGACTATTTTCAGTATAATCCCAAGGCAACTAATGCGAGTTTCTCCATATGTCATAAAGCTATGTAACGGCTATAAAAACACTATTTGGGCACATTTTCTTGGTATCAACTTGTCACTTTCACTTTTAAAACCAAATTCCAGTTTTTTATTGTTACTGACACTATTTAACATTTTCTCTGTGCATTGTTTTGTTTGAACACGTTTTGAAACTTTCTCTGCCACGTGATTAACAAATGGCACATTGGCAGAAAGTACAAAACACAAACAATTAGTCAATAATGCTTCTTTTTCCTGTAATGAAAAACAAAACACTAAATGAAAATAATTTGAATATGACAAATAAGATGCATGTGAAATAACAAAAATAAAGCCTTCAGGGACCCCTACAGTAAAATAACATTTTAACCACCCACTCTATAAATATTTATACCAATCATAAAAATGTTGAACAAGCAATTTCACTTAAGCACAATGACAACAGGCACATAAAATGCACAGAAAACAGGAAAAATAACAATCAATATATGGATCATGTGCAACTTCCTGATTTCTGTAAACACCTATTCGTAAAAGAGACTAAAAACGTCTAATGAGTGAAGGACTCCTGACTGCTGGCTTAAAACAAATGTTGGGTTTACAAAACATATGCCTTTGGTTTGACAATGATAGGCTACAAATGGGGAGAAAACATGAAAAATTACGAGTCTCTCACCTAAATCTGAAGAGTTGGCAGGTATGCTGCTGCAACCCACATCCATTTGAAACTGTTAGTACACTTGTCTCTTGGTCTCCTGATATTATTTTAACCCCATACATTGCCCTCTAATACTAAACTGACGATTCCTTGATGTCTCAGAATCTGTGCTATCACCCAATCCCTTCTTTTAGTCAAGTTATGTCACAAGTTTCTTCTCGCCAATTCTATTCTGTACCTCCTCATTAGCTAAGCAATCAACCCATTTAAACTTCAACATTCCTCTGTAATACTTACAACCAAGCCCAGCAGATTTAAATGAGGAAAGCAAGATTTCAAGTTTAAATGAAGATGTGCAAAAAAACGGACTAACCCTAAAATGTAGAAGCTTACAAATGGTGTATATGTGGACAAGGAAAAAAAATTCCCGGATTTCCCAGTTAAAAATACACTTTTCCAGTGTTAAGTCACAGTATATTTTCCCTTATCAATCCTTTGAATAGTTATGGTTTTCTGCTTGGGCATACAATTTCCCGGCACTTTAGAAAACGAAACTCAGAGAAAAAGACAAGCTTTGGAAATATCTTTGATGTGCAGAAACATGTACCTGCGTATTTTCATATTACGAAACTATACGTTGGAATTCCACCAAACACTGCATGTTACTCTCCAAATCATTGAAATCGAAATTGCAATGCGCTTTCATAAGCCAGTCATAGCTCATGTCACGTGATTTCGCCAGCCGATGACAGTGGATATTTAGAGCATAGGACGTGTGATGTAGTCAGCCAACAGCAACATCAGTAAGTAGCACAAAGACACAAACAGGGAAAGTTAATAGTTTAAATTACTATATATAGTGTTGCTACAAGAAAAGAAAAGCTTTCACATATAATATCAGTTACTAAGGTTAATAAGCTGCAAGAGAAGCTAAGCTTTCGCATATAATGTTGATTTTTTTGCGCGTGTTACACTTCAAGATACATCACACAAATGTGACAGTAAAATTTTTAATAATGACATAAATATCTGATCTTCAGGGTTCGTGTAAAACATTGAAACATCATACATTATGTCATAAAAGAAACAAGACATCAGAGAATACTCAAAGTGCATCGGAATTTTGTGATCCATACTAAAATTTGCACATTTAAAGTGCGTACTTAAATTGCACAGTTGTATGTCCAGATTCCCAATGAAGTAGTCCTCAATCTGATATTAAGCTTCTCAGTGTGGTTTTCGGACTGTAAATTTTCTTGGAACAACAGTACTGTACTATATTATGTTTCGTTCTTTAGTATGGCATAATGCCATATGTGCTAGAAGATGAAAACGTGCACTTGAAATGCAGCAAACAGTTGAAACAAGCCGGTACTGTGAAATTAAACATTTCATTTCAAATACATTGACTGCCTCTGCGGGAAAGGTTATTAAAAGTCAAATTTCTTTAGCAAACAGACAAAAATAACTTCATTGTTCCACAAGGCGATTAATGTTTGACTGTCAGAAAGGTGGAAACTAATGACATATTTTAGCCTTCCGTAATTATGTGAATGTATTTTAATTCACTTGATAGCTCCTGGCCACAGATATCGGTTTTGTTTTCATTTGACATGAGAGTAAATGAAGGGAAACAGCAAAAACACTAAATGTAAACACGGGTCACATGGAGACTACACACTTCCCCACTATAACTCAGACTGCTCTGCAAATCAGCCCCGGATCTACGATATTGCGAACCAGGCCAATACAAAAAATAAATAAATAAATAAATAAAAAATAAAAAAATTGATTTTTCAAAAATATGTTCATCTTGTAGCACACATCTTTCTGAAAACTCTGAAACATAAAACGTGTGTGTTCAAGGAAATGTAAGACATTTGGTCTTAAGTTTGCCAAAAGTCAGTGCCACGCCTCTTCATAAAGCATTCTTCTACCGCATGTCACTGTATTTCGCTCTGTGGAAATGAAATGTGTATATTTTGTAATGGATGCCATCAAACTATATTTAGGACAGTGGAAATTGAAGTGTCCTGTGATGCCTCTCCTGCTCCCAGTTGGCCTGTTTGACAGCCTGCCCCTCTTAAAAATCTCGCATTTAATAGGCAGATGGGATTATTTGTAATCAGGAGAACAAGAACTCTTCAGAAGATTTGCACTCTTTATTGCCTATTAGCTAATAATTTACTGTTTTGCACAACATAAAATTAAACATAGGATACATACAACCAATAAAGACAAGAGATAGGCAAGAAAGTACGCATTTCTTCAATCTTTAGCTCCTAGCATTTTTTCTCTCTAATCTTGCTACAGCTTTATATGGAACGCTTTTCTTTCTGCGAAAGAATCTATTACCTCATCAAAGTTCATCATACGTTTTGCTACATGAAAAATCAAAATGTCATTACCTAATACCAAAAAAGCTGTTAACACAAATAATACCCAAGACTGGTGTGGTTTCTCGATCTGATTACATCTTTTGTCACTGTCTGCAAGGTAAAACAAAATAGGTCTTTCTAATATTGCAGCAGTTTTGTAACACACACCAAATAAATTACTATTTTGGCACAAATGGTCATTTTTACAACACGACAGAATATAATTCATGAAGTACCAATATCAAATGCCTTAAGGCCTACTACAAACAAAATGTTAGGAAATAGTTTCACATTTCATTCATACGCACCAGTTTCTCAAGCATGAGATCGAAAAGTATTACGAAATTTTTATATACATTGGAATCATCTTATTCTTCCATAATTTGTGTGATGTCCCCGTTTCTTCTCCTTTCTCGTTCTAACAAACAATCTTGTCACCAATTCTGTAGCTATTCCTACCATTTTCAAAATTTGTTTGTCGATTAAGTTCACTAACGCTGCCAGAATCACATGTTTAGTTATCCCGCGACTATTTTCTGGTCAGGCATTATTACGTGTTTGTACAACACGTTTTCCGCGTTACTTCCAGAATAGAACTTAAGCGGCTGCTAGCCAGGGACTTTACAACTGGTCCTTACTAGTGTAGCGATCTGGCCAAAAATTTTCTGTGGCAATTTCACTTTCTTGGATACACTGAGAAGATAACACATAATCTCTCTCACCTGTTATTCCTGTTAGTCATCTATTACCATTCTAGTAGTCTGAATTTATGGATTTCGCTAGTAATTATAACACCACTGATCATTCACAAACACAATCAACCACATAATCAGAGAGCAATTGGCATTCATCCCTTCGGCTTCACTCCGCTCAGTTCGTATAGCCCCGTCCCCTTTTGTCTTCAAAAGTTTATTTCTACATGCGACTAGGATTCTTCTGACAGAGACATCACATACACTATGCACACATTCAAAAATCAACTTATGATTCATTCAGAAATCAACTTAAATGTGTTCAAAAACCAACAGGGAAGGGTTTCAAAATCATATGAATAACCAATAGACTGCACCGGATGCTAGGCGCTTTGTGAAACAATTTTTTTTCCTCAAGAGTATGAATTTGGTGCCCCCTCTCCCCGGTAGCTTCTAGCTGCTTGCTGCGACTGCTTGCACAGCCAACAGCCACATTCGTGTAGCCAGAAGTGGGAGAATCCACTACTCAAACGCGGCTCAATTGCGCATGCGCCCACTCTTAACTGCTAAAACGAATCTAATGTAAACAGTTGTGACTTCACGCTCATCAGGGGCAATTTGTTGTTATTAAGCATTGCATAGTCTTCCTAAAGCCTCTGACACATTTTGCTGTTGGCAGTCACTTGCATGAGCGCTGTGTGTGGTTGTATATGGCGCATTTCCTTTGCAATTTAAGTTGTTATCTTTTTTTTTCTCTCTCCTTTATGATTTATTGTTGAAGTATTATTCTGCAGTAGTGGGATACAGTACTATCCTTTGTTACAGTATCGGTTCTTACCAGTCAAAACTACAAAAATTTAACTGATAACTAAAAAAAAATGAAAAATTCCCTGAATTCTAAAAAATTCCCGGTTTTCTTCCAGTTGAAAAAATTCCCAGGTCTTTCAAGGGTCTCCCAGTTGTGCCGGGTCATATACACCCTGCTACAGAAAGTGTTGCCATCTGTTGTTGGGTAGGGGAACTATCAAAACTGACAACGTCAATTTTGATAGTTACTGTACCCAACAACAGGTGGCAACACGTATCTCTAAGCTTGTGCATTTGAGGGTTAGCCCATTTTTCCGCATATTTCTTCAAATGATTCACACTTCATTAAAACCTGCTGCAAAGATTCAGGCACCTTTATATGTCTTGATCTGCTAGGACATAATGTGTGTATTTTGATACAGCACTCATTGCTCTTCCAGCATGACAATTTAGTCCGGTGGTTCAGCTATTTAATGTATACTGGCTTTCAATGTCTGCACTAGCTGCATTAATTTTATGCAGATTGGATGCACAGCTCAACCATCCACTTATATGACTGTTTGCTTTCTTTGCTGCGTAAAATCTCCATCCTGTCATCTCTCGAGTGTGTTCTGTGTCACATGATTGGTTCAGTCATGAAAAAAGAACAATTAAAGGAATGTACAAAATTAAGCAATTGTAATTCACAACACTTAACACTGTACTGGGAATTAAGAAGGCAAATAACAATAAGTGCCAGAACATTAAATTACAAGAACAACAATTACATAAACCAAAGACAGCGTATGTAATCTGACGAAGCAGTTTGATGAATGCAAGATGATAGGCACAAACAAGTCCGAGTCTCTTGCAAGCTGAATATGCGACATTTAATGCTGTCCCATGTCCACATTTTTCAGGGAAGTCTTCATTTCCAAGTACACAAACATAATGACACTGATCAGAAATAAAACATACACCCTTACGAAGTTAGATCTTACAATCTGTTTAATATTACTGATTATTGTTTGTATTCCTGGGAGACTAATTACAATGAAAGAAAAAATAATCTGCAACGCTGCAATTATTAAACTTGACCTTCAAAAGATACTCCAAGTAAAACTGTTGCAAGATCAGTACTGAGTGCCAGCAGCCATAAACATCATCTGACCTCAACTCATCACATTGCTTCACATCACACAGAAACACCACATTTGGATGTATGCATCTTTAAATATGCACTCCACTGAACAGTTGTTGTTACCAATGAAAATTAGATTTTCATTCATTTACAATGTTGTTTGCTACATATCTTATCATTCATAAATATTACCAATCAGATGAATAGCCACTTACCATATCAGAAGATCTGTAATCAGGATGAATTATGAACAAAAGATTACGCAAAATATAGATTTAAAATGCTAATTAACTTACACCCAAGAATATGTTGCAAGCCTCATTGAAGCCTGCTGCGAAGACTCTGACATCTCTGCAATTCTTTCGATCTGCTAGGACACGACATGCATACCTCGATACGGTACTTGTTGCCCTGCCAGCATGTCGATTTACATCCATGACTACAAAATCAATTGGTGGCTCAGCTGAGCGTCCAATCTGCAAAATGTTAAAACTGTTAGTACATACACTGAAATTTACCACAAAGAACGTACGTTTTAATGAAGGAACAACTCAAAACTACATGGAGAATCACAGAAAAAAAGGTTCCCCTTTTTTTGTGGAGATGCAGAGAAACTGTTACTGTTGTTGTTGTTGGCCACACTGCTATGAGTGGCTCTTCCTCCACTCGCAAGTAAGCATGTGTAGTGTAGGTACTTTGTCACTGTAGTGTTCATTACAGGTGACATAAAGCAGCAACACAAGTATTGCATTAAGAGTCAACAGCCATAGTCTTTTGAACCTGTACATTTTTGCTCGGAATGCCGGAAGCAGAAACTGTGACCCATGTGGCGATTCCTCAAGCAATACCAATTACCAGAGCAGGAGACAGCTGGGGTGTATGCTGTGGGACAGCAAGAGAGCAGTCAAGTATTCTACAGCCCTCTTTGCAGTGAGCCTATCACTCACATGCCTTCATACTTGCAAACTGCTGTAACTTTCAGACAAATTACTCCAGACTGCACAGCCACATTCTCCTGGTCAACTACATAGTGCAGACACTGCAGCTACACTGCAGTGACTTGGGTGTTGTCGAGGGGAACAAGAGATCGAGAAAATCAGGGCTTGTTGGTTAAGAATGGCTCGTGGCCTGGAATGAGGGCAGCAGGCACATAGATAGGAATGTGGCACCAGTGAGCTTGCTCTAGTCAAGGGAGGGTGAGTTATGCACAAAATACCACGACATCAAGAAGTGGGCTGGAAGGGGAGATAGAAAAGTGGAAGAGTGCGAACAGGAGGGTGAGAGTGTAGGATGAGTGAAAGAGTCATGGGTTAAGTGGCCCTTACCACACCTACCTTTGGCCAGAACACACTTACTGGTGGCCCTCTCCTACCTTGTGCCTATGGCTCTCTCTCCACCCCAGCCAAACATTTGCTACCCTCCCTGTTTCTTTATCAACTTGTCCCAACACAACCATAGCCTAGCTGCAGAGCTAGCACAATGTTGTCAATCAGGAGAACACTGCCATGAAGAGTGTGTACACACATAGGTCCGTGTGTGTAAGTTCATTCTATTAGGTCTAATCAAAAGACTTGACCAAAAGCTAACAATGTTCTCAGTTATTTTATGTGCTTAGATTCGGCTGGTTAAATTGACTGAAAGTTTGAAGGAAGGCAAGAGCATATCACCTACAATGCCCAGTAAAACACTATGCTGTTCAACTGAAGGTTGGTTTGATGACAGCTTTTCTCTTTACTTAACAACTCAGTATCTCAACTATTTTGGGAGTTGTTAGTGCCACTACTTCCATTATTTATACTCCACAACAACATTATTCACTTGATATAATTCCAAATATCTTTAGTTTCCCAATTTGAACAATTCATTCCATACAAACACTACAGAGAAGAGAATAACATGATGATGGTTTACCTGAAACATGTCTGTTTCCCTGTCTCTTGCATACTGAACAAGAACAGTTTCAGAGACGGAAAACTTGTAAATCACATTATGTGATTTTGAATCCAGCGCCGCCTGAAACAATGTTTTTTTTCCCAAAATCACAAATACTTTTACAATCTGCATAGTACTACATAATCATTATACCTACTACAGCTGTGAGTCACAAACAACGGCCATTGAGTTTAGGCTTGTTCTGCATACATACGTCACACATTCTCTGACAGCCAATGACCTTTCAGTAGTGTTCTGAGCACTCTTTTGTGAATGTCATAGCCAATGAGAGCATTAAACATGATAATAGTGTGTCTTTAGTGTATTTTTATTCCATTTATTGCAAGTTGTCATCGCTGATAGTGGTGCTAAGTGACAAATTCTACATAAAGAAAGAATCTGCTGGATATAAATGTTTCCTTTAAATGCAAAGCGTATACATACATACATATGGTTATAATAGAAGGAAACATTCCACGTAGGAAAAATATACCTAAAAACAAAGATGATGTGACTTACCAAATGAAAGTGCTGGCAGGTCGACAGACACACAAACGAACACAAACATACACACAAAATTCAAGCTTTCGCAACAAACTGTTGCCTCATCAGGAAAGAGGGAAGGAGAGGGAAAGACGAAAGGATGTGGGTTTTAAGGAAGAGGGTAAGGAGTCATTCCAGTCCCGGGAGCGGAAAGACTTACCTTAGGGGGAAAAAAGGACGGGTATACACTCGCGCGCACACACACACACACACACACACACACACACACACACACACACATCCACACATATACAGACACAAGCAGACATATTTAAAGACAAAGAGTTTGGGCAGAGATGTCAGTCGAGGCAGAAGTGCAGAGGCAAAGATGTTGTTGAATGACAGGTGAGGTATGAGTGGCGGCAACTTGAAATTAGCGGAGATTGAGGCCTGGTGGATAACGGGAAGAGATGATATATTGAAGAGCAAGTTCCCATCTCCGGAGTTCGGATAGGTTGGTGTTAGTGGGAAGTATCCAGATAACCCGGACGGTGTAACACTGCGCCAAGATGTGCTGGCCGTGCACCAAGGCATGTTTAGCCACAGGGTGATCCTCATTACCAACAAACACTGTCTGCCTGTGTCCATTCATGCGAATGGACAGTTTATTGCTGGTCATTCCCACATAGAATGCATCACAGTGTAGGCAGGTCAGTTGGTAGATCACGTGGGTGCTTTCACACGTGGCTCTGCCTTTGATTGTGTACACCCTCCGGGTTACAGGACTGGAGTAGGTGGTGGTGGGAGTGTGCATGGGACAGGTTTTACACCGGGTGCGGTTACAAGGGTAGGAGCCAGAGGGTAGGGAAGGTGGTTTGGGGATTTCATAGGGATGAACTAAGAGGTTACGAAGGTTAGGTGGACGGCGGAAAGACACTCTTGGTGGAGTGGGGAGGATTTCATGAAGGATGGATCTCATTTCAGGGCAGGATTTGAGGAAGTCGTATCCCTGCTGGAGAGCCACATTCAGAATCTGATCAAGTCCCGGAAAGTATCCTGTCACAAGTGGGGCACTTTTGTGGTTCTTCTGTGGGAGGTTCTGGGTTTGAGAGGATGAGGAAGTGGCTCTGGTTATTTGCTTCTGTACCAGGTCGGGAGGGTAGTTGCGGGATGTGAAAGCTGTTGTCAGGTTGTTGGTGTAATGCTTCAGGGATTCCGGACTGGAGCAGATTCGTTTGCCACGAAGACCTAGGCTGTAGGGAAGGGACCGTTTGATGTGGAATGGGTGGCAGCTGTCGTAATGGAGGTACTGTTGCTTGTTGGTGGGTTTGATGTGGACGGACGTGTGCAGCTGGCCACTGGACAGGTGAAGGTCAACATCAAGGAAAGTGGCATGGGATTTGGAGTAGGAACAGGTGAATCTGATGGAACCAAAGGAGTTGAGGTTGGAGAGGAAATTCTGGAGTTCTTCACTGTGAGTCCAGATCATGAAGATGTCATCAATAAATCTGTACCAAACTTTGGGTTGTCAGGCCTGGGTAACCAAGAAGGCTTCCTCTAAGCGACCCATGAATAGGTTGGCGTACGAAGGGGCCATCCTGGTACCCATGGCTGTTCCCTTTAATTGTTGGTATGTCTGGTCTTCAAAAGTGAAGAAGTTGTGGGTCAGGATGAAGCTGGCTAAGGTAATGAGGAAAGAGGTTTTAGGTAGGGTGGCAGGTGATCGGCGTGAAAGGAAGTGCTCCATCACAGCGAGGCCCTGGACGTGCGGGATATTTGTGTATAAGGAAGTGGCATCAATGGTTACAAGGATGGTTTCTGGGGGTAACGGATTGGGTAAGGATTCCAGGCGTTCGAGAAAGTGGTTGGTGTCTTTGATGAAGGATGGGAGACTGCATGTAATGTGTCACTTCCTTTCACGCCGATCACCTGCCACCCTACCTAAAACCTCTTTCCTCATTACCTTAGCCAGCTTCATCCTGACCCACAACTTCTTCACTTTTGAAGACCAGACATACCAACAATTAAAGGGAACAGCCATGGGTACCAGGATGGCCCCTTCGTACGCCAACCTATTCATGGGTCGCTTAGAGGAAGCCTTCTTGGTTACCCAGGCCTGACAACCCAAAGTTTGGTACAGATTTATTGATGACATCTTCATGATCTGGACTCACATTGAAGAAGAACTCCAGAATTTCCTCTCCAACCTCAACTCCTTTGGTTCCATCAGATTCACCTGTTCCTACTCCAAATCCCATGCCACTTTCCTTGATGTTGACCTTCACCTGTCCAATGGCCAGCTTCACACGTCCGTCCACATCAAACCCACCAACAAGCAACAGTACCTCCATTACGACAGCTGCCACCCATTCCACATCAAACGGTCCCTTCCCTACAGCCTAGGTCTTCGTGGCAAACGAATCTGCTCCAGTCCGGAATCCCTGAAGCATTACACCAACAACCTGACAACAGCTTTCGCATCCCGCAACTACCCTCCCGACCTGGTACAGAAGCAAATAACCAGAGCCACTTCCTCATCCTCTCAAACCCAGAACCTCCCACAGAAGAACCACAAAAGTGCCCCACTTGTGACAGGATACTTTCCGGGACTTGATCAGATTCTGAATGTGGCTCTCCAGCAGGGATACGACTTCCTCAAATCCTGCCCTGAAATGAGATCCATCCTTCATGAAATCCTCCCCACTCCACTAAGAGTGTCTTTCTGCCATCCACCTAATCTTCGTAACCTCTTAGTTCATCCCTATGAAATCCCCAAACCACCTTCCCTACCCTCTGGCTCCTACCCTTGTAACCGCACCCGGTGTAAAACCTGTCCCATGCACCCTCCCACCACCACCTACTCCAGTCCTGTAACCCGGAGGGTGTACACAATCAAAGGCAGAGCCACGTGTGAAAGCACCCACGTGATCTACCAACTGACCTGCCTACACTGTGATGCATTCTATGTGGGAATGACCAGCAACAAACTGTCCATTCGCATGAATGGACACAGGCAGACAGTGTTTGTTGGTAATGAGGATCACCCTGTGGCTAAACATGCCTTGGTGCACGGCCAGCACATCTTGGCGCAGTGTTACACCGTCCGGGTTATCTGGATACTTCCCACTAAGACCAACCTATCTGAACTCCGGAGATGGGAACTTGCTCTTCAATATATCCTCTCTTCCCGTTATCCACCAGGCCTCAATCTCCGCTAATTTCAAGTTGCCGCCACTCATACCTCACCTGTCATTCAACAACATCTTTGCCTCTGCACTTCTGCCTCGACTGACATCTCTGCCCAAACTCTTTGTCTTTAAATATGTCTGCTTGTGTCTGTATATGTGTGGATGGATGTGTGTGTGTGTGTGTGTGTGTGTGTGTGTGTGTGTGTGTGTGTGTGTGTGTGTGCGCGCGCGCGCGAGCGCGAGTGTATACCCGTCCTTTTTTCCCCCTAAGTTAAGTCTTTCCGCTCCCGGGACTGGAATGACTCCTTACCCTCTCCCTTAAAACCCACATCCTTTCGTCTTTCCCTCTCCTTCCCTCTTTCCTGATGAGGCAACAGTTTGTTGCGAAAGCTTGAATTTTGTGTGTATGTTTGTGTTCGTTTGTGTGTCTGTCGACCTGCCAGCACTTTCATTTGGTAAGTCACATCATCTTTGTTTTTAGGTACACACACACACACACACACACACACACACACACACACACACACACACACACACCAACTGGCACTTGAAACCAGTAACAATGCAATCCGCATCCACGTCTCAAACTGCCATCATTCCTGAACCGGACTAGAAACACTGTGTGAAGGTCATATAAGCAGTCACACGAATGAAGTGTGCGGTAAGGTAGAACAATGTTGTTCTACAATTGTTTTTTCAAACAGCGTTATACACTTTCCTCTGACCAACGTCAATGTCTACAAAGGAAATCGTATACCCTCAACATTGGATGGATGAATGGGTATGCTGGTGTAGCCACATGACAGCAAGGTCTTCAGCACCCACACAAAACAGTTGGGGACGAGTGTCGGTAAAACACACTAAACAGGAGTATAAAACAGCAAGGTAACTAAAGTCACAATATATGGGAACCTATGTGTGTACCCGTACTGAAGCACAAAACGAAGTATCATACTAATATTAAAACATTAACTAAACAGAAAGAAAGTAGCAGAAGGAGTTAAAAGATACAGCAGATGGACATGGCTGGTGGACTGCAAGAATAAAAAAGGATGAGCCAGTCACTCCGCAACACACTACAACCTCCAGCCTGAAATCTTAGGACATAGTACAGGCACATCACAAAACTTTGAAACTTTAGACCCACTCGCCTTATCAGCTAAAATAGAGGGCAGATACCCACCAATAGCTGCTTCTGCCCTTGTGTCACAGTATAAAATGTACTCTGTTAAAATATGGTGTACAGAGATCTGCACACCACAAGCATCACAAAACGGGGAATCCTCTCCCCATGGTAAAAAGCCATGTAAGAGGGCAGTGACCAATTCAAACATATGTGAAGTCACTTCATCCCGCATGAGTAAACAGCAGGAGGAACAACATAGCTAAATACTTACTTCACCAACTGCAGCTCATTGTCCTTTACTGTAAGCCATTCCTCATCCCACAACTGCATGAACTTCCTATGCAGTGCAGAAACAGCAGCCTGCTGAGGAATAGGACACTGTGCCACATCCTCCCCTCTGCAGGCCTCCTTAGCAGCCCAATTGGCCAGCTTGTTTACCCGGATCCCCACATTCCCTGGTACCCAGCACAACTTCTCAGCTGGGTGCAGGATCTGTAACGATTGTAAGGCACTAAGGGAACTGGAGCAGATGAGAAACCATTTGCCCTGAATACATCGCATCTGTCCAATGCCTTCACGAGTATGTGGAGCTCTGCTGACAAAACTGTATACTCATCACGAAGAAGAATCTTAGTGACATGGTCGGAGAACAGTACAGAGCAGCCAAGGGAATACCCTTGTTTGGAACAATCGTGTACACTACTGTGAAACTGTGATGCATACCTAAGAAGTTAAAAAATAGAGACTGAAATGTAAAATCTGGTGTATAATCTTTCTTACAATTGGTCAAGCGTACCCATGTTGTAGATTCACAATGAGGCCTGTATGTTTCTGTCTTGCCTATAGCCAACATTTCTTTTAGCGACTTATTCCATACCAAACGAAACTGAAGACCTGTGGAGGGCGGTCAGCACCGCTGAGATTATGGTTGAGAAACAGGGAGCAGGGAGCGGAGATGGCCAAAGCACACTCTCCACTACCCTTACAAGTGGAGTACTGCCACACACTAAATGTCTATATACCAACGCCCTGCAATTCCAAAATTAAATATAGATCAGTGCTTTTGTTTGACAATACTTCTCTGAAAAAAACTTTGCCAGTATCTGTTCAAAGAATAGCATATATGAATCCATCTTCATCAAAATAAAAGCCTCTTCAGTTCTTATGCCACATAATTTTGTAAAGGCAAAATGTGGCTTGCATATGTCTTCTCATTCGTATATGATAAAAACAAATTTCATAGAAAGAATTATTTCTGTCACGAAGTGTTGACATGGGTGGGGGATGAAGTCAGAGACCAGAGTGAATGGTGATGTAGCTGAAGTTGCCAGCTATCTCAGATTACAACTGTTCGCATTGGTACACTTCTGTACATAAGATGAATTCTTCAATACCTGGATGATATCAATTTAATTAGTACCCATTAAAATCGGAACTGTACTAAGCACACTGAGATACATGAACATGTACAGCATCAGCATGGCACACTTTAGGCCATAGCTTCAGTGCCAGTCATACAATACTTCTATTTTTTCTCAGTGTTTAAATCCACCTTATTTGCTACAAAGTATTCAGTCCAATTCATAAACCGAGAAAATATTCCATAAGCATGTGTTTGCTAACTATACCCGTGCCGCTGAAACATTGCATTTGACGTTTGCGTATGATGTTGGCAGCGTAACAGAGTAACAAGTGAAGAACGATAGGCGCTAGGCGTTCAGCGTGGGGCGCCAGCCGATCACAGCGCAGTGGGCACTGCTGTTACTCACGTGCTGTGACGTCAAAGTTCCCGCGTTGCCGGCTTTGTTTAGTGAATGTGTATACAACGTGAATTGTATGTTGTTTACCGCGTGTTTTCGTTGTACTGTGTGCTATATCGTTGTGACTTTTGTTACGTTGTGAGTTCACATACTTGGAAAATGCCATCGAAAAGACTTGGTTCACCTAGTGACAATCCTTTGCGTCGTGGGGTGCCGCTAAACAGCCAGACACTGGAGTTACTACTCAGAACTCTTGAGTTTTACGAGAAGGAGAAAAACTACTTAAGCATTCATGGACAGCCATCAATTCCTGCCGATAAAGTAGTGGAATGTACATCGAAAACTCTTTGAATTAGTGCAAGAACCGTAGTAACTAAGGGAATATTACTACAAAACTTGGAAGATAGTGAAGTGAGCCGTAATGATTCCGAGCTGTCTGGATCAAATAATACATTTTTAACAACTCCGGGAAAAAGAAAAAGCAGTCTAGTCCTATCACAGATTTAAGATTCTTTCCAGACTGATGCAATTCGTAGGCATGTTTATGCTTACTACAGCAGAAAAGAGTATCCGACTGTAGCTAAGATATTAGTCTCTCAAAAAGAAAGTGAACTCTTCAGGGGTGGTAAAACATCACTAAAAATTGTGCTAAAAAATGTGGGTTTCCGTTAGAAAATACTAGACGGACGCAAATTACTGTTAGAGAGGGCACATATTGTTACCGCTCGTAGCATTTTCTTGCACAAAATTGTGGGCAGAGACATTCATTCGAAAATTTGGCTAGACAAAACGTGGGCTAATGCCGGGGAAGCTGTCAGTAAATGCTGGACGGATAACACACCCAGCAGTAGCGGCCATCAGCCGACGGGAGAGCTAGATTAGTTGTGGTCCATGCAGGCTCCTCCAGTGGTTTTGTCCCTGACACACTTTTAGTTTTTAGATTAAGAAAGACTGGTGATTACCATGAAGATATGGATCACACACGATTTGTTGAATGGTTCAGGAACCTTTTAAAACAATTTCCTGTCCCTACAACAATTGTAATGGAAATGCTCCATATCATTCGGTGATACAGAACAAAGCCCCAACCACAAATGATCGGAAAGAAGTTATGATGCAATGGTTACAGGCTCGAAATATTGCAGCAGATATGAGTATGACAAAGGTTCTATTATATTCTCTTGTTAAAGAAAATAATCCTACGACACCTACATATGTAGTAGACGAAATTGCCAAGGAGCAGGGTCATACTGTAATAAGGCTGCCACCATATCACTGCCATTTCAAGCCTACTGAGTTAATATGGAGTGATGTAAAAATGTATGTAAGGAACAACAACAAGTCCTTTACAATAACAGAGGTGGAAAAGCTGTTGCGTGAAGCTCTTGTGACTGTGGATGCAGCCTCATGGAGAAAAAAAGTAGAGCATGTCGAGAAGCTTATACGAGCAGCACAGACAATAGAAGGCATTATCAGTGGGCATGAACAATTAATGATTTGTCTTGCTGATGACGACGATTAAGACGGTTTTGGCGATGAATCGGACAACAGTGACGATGGCAAGCTGGATGGAATTGCACCATTATCGCTGTAAACTAGCGAGTGAAAAATTACTAATATTGGTTATTTATTGCAATCTCGGTTATTATTTATTTTGTAAACTATTGATTTTAAAGTACCAGTCGTCAGATGCTTGTTTTTTGTATTTCTTTGCTACGTTATCGAAAGGGTGTGCATTGTTATGCTTTTACATGCATTATTATATGGTTGTTTACTTCCTGTCATGTAGTACAACTATGAACGAGTTTTTATTTACACTGTATTTGCTCAATCGCTTGCATTTACGAGACGGGACGGAAAACTGTATCGTCTGCTGTGTGTATAGAGGCTGCTGTTGCGACTTCGCTATTACAGTATAGCCAACCTAACTAGACAAAAAGCGAACTGTCAAGTGCAATGTTTCGCCGGCGAGGGTATAGATACCAGTACACAGTTCTCTTTTCCCAAGATTCAAACATTCCAACTTTGCACTATGTTGATGGCACAAACTACTGTACATCAGGTTTCCAGGGTTACTCAGACTTCCACATTCTTCGAACCATCCCAAAGCTATAATCTAAAACCGTCACAAGGACTCATGTCATTCAACAAATAATTATAATTAAATGATCACTCTCAACATGAAAACTTACCGCTTACAATTGTTCCAACACATTATAAACTACCCACCATACAACCCTGTATTAATGAAGTCCCTTCATATATATAAACCCACGTTCAATTAATATTTTCAATGATCCCTATGCAACCACCAAAAGAACATTGTTCTTGAAATTAATTTCTACGGAAAATCTCTTAAGCAATAAATGTTTAAATGACTTACAAACTAAAACCCATTTGCCAGTAAATTCTCAACATGCCTAGAACATTTCTCTCAATTTTCAAACAGATCAGATCATAATACAGCATGTTTCACAAAGAATGACCTGATTTCTAAACTCTATATTTACTTATAAAAATATACTACAAACATGGGATAAATTACAAAATGCTCACAAAAATCTTTAGCTATGCTATAACAAATGCTCTGTGCGTCCACCACTAACAACAAGAAATCATCTAGATGATAGCTAAATTTGTCATGAATGTATTGGCTTTCACAGAAATTACAGCGGCCATTATTCTGTTCTTCACTGTTTCTATGTCATTAGGTACAGGGGAGATGCACAAATTTTCCTTTGTATATTCCAACATATCTAGCAATAATGGAGGCCAAGAATGAAGGACAATGTTTTGGGGTCCATGCGCCCTATCCAGTGTTGAAGTTGGTTGGTTGGGGGTATAAAGGAACCAAACTATAG
Source organism: Schistocerca cancellata (assembly GCF_023864275.1). Classification (NCBI taxonomy): domain Eukaryota; kingdom Metazoa; phylum Arthropoda; class Insecta; order Orthoptera; family Acrididae; genus Schistocerca; species Schistocerca cancellata. The sequence continues at coordinate 569,561,427 of NC_064626.1, forward strand.
GGTCATCAGTCCCTTTTTCCTGACAAGCAAGGCTCAAGGTACAAAAACACCCAAAGTACATTTGAGAAAGTAAAAAGGGAAAAGGAATGGGGAACCACACCTAAAATGAAAACGAAAGGAAAAAGGGGGGGGGGGGGGGGGGGGACATACACCACAAGGAGAAGGTATTAAAAACAAAGAGCAGATGGTCTGGGCTGACTGATCACAATAATAATAAAAAAAAAAAAAAGAGGATGAGCCAGCCACTCTGCAACACATTAAAATGTCCACCCCATAAAGACAAGGCGAGATCAACACAGGTAGGGAAAAGATGACCACCAAGACAAACAAATGCAAAGAAAGCGTGACAGAGTTAAAATGGAGGGAGGGTGGTGGTCTTTGAGAGAAGGCTAAATGCTCACCTGCCCAGCCTTAGATGGTACGATAACCGCCCCCTCCCAATCACGAATAAAACATAAAACTAAATCTGCTGTTGAGACATTGTCGCTCAACACAGAAGGTAGGGTGCTGGGAAGGTTAAAAGTCCGCCGCAAAGGGGCTGAAAGTGGGCAGTCCAGCAAGACGTGGACGACAGTCACATGTGAGTCACAGTGACACCGAGGTGGGTCCTCGTGATGGAGGAGGTAGCCACGTGTTAGCCACATATGGCCAATGCGGAGCTGGCAGAGATCCACAGAGTCCCTGCAAGAGGTCTGCATGGAGGACTTCCACACATTCCTAGTCTCCTTAATGGAAAACAGTTTGTTGTGTGTACTGAGATTATGCCATTCCGTCTCCCAAAGCGGAATCACCTTGCGGCACAATAATGATCGCAGGTCAGTTATGGGTTGCCGATCTCCACAAGCAGTTCCCGTGTAGCGTGTTTGTCCAGCCTGTCTGCAAGTTCATTTCCTGGGATTCCGACATGGCCTGGGATCCACACAAACACCACGGAACGATTGAACCTTTCCAGGCCATAGATGGACTCCTGGATGGTCGCTACTAAAGGACGACGGGGGTAGCATTGGTCGATAGCTTGTCGGCTGATCAAGGAGTCAGTTCAGAGAAGAAACAACTTGCCAGGGCACGAGCAGATGCCCTCAAGAGCACGAGAAACGGCTGCCAGCTCTACAGTGTAAGCACCGCAGCCATCTGGCATGGAGTGCCATTCAATACGTTCTCCTTGAACATACGCAAAGCCAACGTGACCATCAGCCTCTCCCAACATTCCTGCTTCCGTCTTTTTATCAGCAGGTGAAAGTAGGCACGGAGCCGTTTAAAAGCTATTATGTGTTCCAGGGAAGGATGCCACTTATGTCACTGTACAGCTCGTCGAAGTTCTTTAATGGCCTCAGCGATTTCCGGCGACCACCAAAGGACTGACTTTTGCCGGGGCCACCCTAAAGAACAAGGGATCCTGTTTTCTGCCACAGACACAATCATTCTAGTGACCCGCTCAGCTACCACATTGATGGTACCATTTGGGGGGGATTCAACAGTGACAGCAGAGAGTATGCCTTGTTTAAAGTATTGCTCGAGTATCATGTCGTTTTTGGAAACTCAGAATCTACTATGTAGGAATCAGCATGGATTCCGGAAACAGCGATCGTGTGAAACCCAACTCGCATTATTTGTTCATGAAACCCAGAAAATATTAGATACAGGCTCCCAGGTAGATGCCATTTTCCTTGACTTCCGGAAGGCGTTCGATACAGTTCCGCACTGTCGTCTGATAAACAAAGTAAGAGCCTACGGAATATCAGACCAGCTGTGTGGCTGGATTGAAGAGTTTTTAGCAAACAGAACACAGCATGTTGTTCTCAATGGAGAGACATCTACAGACGTTAAAGTAACCTCTGGCGTGCCACAGGGGAGTGTTATGGGACCATTGCTTTTCACAATATATATAAATGACCTAGTAGATAGTGTCGGAAGTTCCATGCGGCTTTTCGCGGATGATGCTGTAGTATACAGAGAGGTTGCAGCATTAGAAAATTGTGGCGAGATGCAGGAGGATCTGCAGCGGATAGGCACTTGGTGCAGGGAGTGGCAACTGACCCTTAACATAGACAAATGTAATGTATTGCGAATACATAGAAAGAAGGATCCTTTATTGTATGATTATATGATAGCGGAACAAACACTGGTAGCAGTTACTTCTGTAAAATATCTGGGAGTATGCGTGCGGAACGATTTGAAGTGGAATGATCATATAAAATTAATTGTTGGTAAGGCGGGTACCAGGTTGAGATTCATTGGGAGAGTCCTTAGAAAATGTAGTCCATCAACAAAGGAGGTGGCTTACAAAACACTCGTTCGACCTATACTTGAGTATTGCTCATCAGTGTGGGATCCGTACCAGATCGGGTTGACGGAGGAGATAGAGAAGATCCAAAGAAGAGCGGCGCGTTTCGTCACAGGGTTATTTGGTAACCGTGATAGCGTTACGGAGATGTTTAACAAACTCAAGTGGCAGACTCTGCAAGAGAGGCGCTCTGCATCGCGGTGTAGCTTGCTCGCCAGGTTTCGAGAGGGTGCGTTTCTGGATGAGGTATCGAATATATTGCTTCCCCCTACTTATACCTCCCGAGGAGATCACGAATGTAAAATTAGAGAGATTAGAGTGCGCACAGAGGCTTTCAGACAGTCGTTCTTCCCGCGAACCATACGCGACTGGAACAGGAAAGGGAGATAATGACAGTGGCACGTAAAGTGCCCTCCGCCACACACCGTTGGGTGGCTTGCGGAGTATAAATGTAGATGTAGAAAGTCCACACCCGGGGAATAGTGCTGGGGGAGTGATAGGAAGATGGGAAAGTGGTCACTACCACACAAGTCATCATGGGCTCTCCAGTGGACAGATTGGAGATGTCCTGAACTGTAGAGGGATAAATCAATGGCTGAATAAGTGCCATGAGCAACAGTGAAAAGTGTGGGGACCCTAGTATTTAAGGGGCAGAGGTCAAGTCGAGACAGGGAAGTTTCGACATCTCTACCTTGGCAAGTAAGCACGGTGCCACCCCACAAGGCGTTATGGACCTTAAAATCTCCCAAAAGTAGGAAAGGTTTAGAGAGTTGATGAATCAGTGCAGCCAATGCATCCAGAGGTACTTCACCATCTGGATGAAGATACACGTTGCAGACAGTTATTTCCTGCTTCATCCCTATCCTGACAGCCACAACTGCAAGAGGGGTTTGAGGGGGCACAGATTCACAGCATACAGAGTTCAGAATATAGACACTATTATAGTCACTTTGGTTCTTTTAATATCCCTTGTGGCCGCGGAGGGCAGGGGTCCACATTGCCAGGAACCAGGTTTCTTGGACAGCAATGCAGAAAGCAACTATTAAGCTTAACAGTTGCCGTAGCTCAGCCAGGTGGTGGAAAAACTGCAACAATGCCACTGGAGGATCACATTATCGTGAGGCTGGGAAGGCACGAAGCACGCAAAGAGGCAAGTTATGCCTCAGGGTCACCTGCTGCCACCGATTGAGTATCTGTATCCATTCGTATTGTGTATGAGGTATCAGTGAGATCCAGGTCCTCAGTGGCACTAAGATCTCCAACTCACCCACAGATGCTGAACTCGTAGGGAGTGGGGGTGTTGGGGCCAGGGGACGGTCCTTTTTCTTAGCAGACTTCTTTGTTTGCTTGCCCTCCCACTTCTCTTTAGGGGCTTGCTGGGAGGACTTCTCTGAAGTAACTTCAGGCATGGAGGAAGACCATGAAGCTCTTCATCCATTAGCTTTTGGTTCCGTTAGCCACTGGCTAATGTCCTCTGTGGCATTAGTGGAGACGTTGGGAGAGAGGGTCCCAAAGGACCCCCTTCCATGCGAGAGGAGCCGCAGGAGACTGTTGCTTCTCTGGCTGGTGGGAGGCAACCAATGTCCCCTACGTTTTGGGGTGGGGGAGGGGGGTGGGCTTGATCCAGAAGTAAGTACTTTGGGAGCAACAGAAGGAGATTTTCCCCCTACCACCAAGCGGGCACAGAGCGCCAACTGTTCGTGGCACAGAGTGTGGTACGACTGGCACTCGCGATGGTAATGTTGCTGCAACATATGTGAACGTCAACCGAACAGGGTGCAATTGTTCAAATTTACGTTTAGCCTCTTGGTAAGCCAACTGGTCCAGGGTCCTGTACTCTTATAATTTTCCACTCCTTTTGGAGTCCTGTGCAGTCTGGTGAACAGGGGGATTACTGCTCTCCACAGCTGATACAAGTGGGAGGAGGAGCACATGGATTATCTGGATGCAGTGGACGTCCGCAGTCTCGACACGTGTCACTTTAAATGCAGCGGGAAGACATGTCCCCAAACTTCCAGCACTTAAAGCACTGCAAACGGGGAGGGACATACGGTTTAACGTTACAGCAGTAAACCACCACCTTGACCTTTTCAGCCAATGAATCACCCTCAAAGGCCAAGATGAAGGCACTGGTAGCAAGCCTGTTGTCTTTGGGTCCCCTGTAAACGTGCCGGATGAAATGAACACCCCGCCATTCTAGATTGGCGCAGAGCTCGTCGTCAGACTGCAAGAGGAGGTCGCTATGGAAAATAATCCCCCGGACCATGTTGAGGTTTTTATGGGGAGTGACGGAAACAGGAATATCACCCAGCCAGTCACAAGTGAGTAATGCCTGGGATTGGGCTGGGGATGCTCTCTGAATCAGGACTGCACCGCTTCTCATCTTTGACAGCACTGTCACTTCCCCAAACTTATCCTCAAGATGTACAACAAGAAATTGAGGCTTTGTATGTAGAAAGGAATCCCCATCCATTCTGCTGGAGACTAAATACCGAGGCGAATATGGTTCTTCTTTCTGTAGCCCAACATTCCTCCCATGGTGTAGTGATGGAGGGAAACGATTTAGGGTCATATCTGTCAGCACTGCACTTGATCTTGCCCTTCTTAAAGACTGCTGGCGCCATACGGTCACTAGCAAGAAATGACCTAGTCCACTTCATTGTGGGTCATCTGCCCTCACGCCACCCACTCCAATTAGGGGCTCTTCCCATGGACGCAACCCAGCCAAAGCAAAGGCCAACTGGAATGATAGCAATTGCCGGTAGTCCTGATAACCCAGAAAGACAAGACATCTACTCCTTGGCATACATGGGGAATTTACAGCTCAGGCATCAGCAGTGCGATCCCTGTGTTGTGTGTTGTGAGAGGGGCTACCACCAAATGGGTAAATGATGGCCCCACCACAACGGTCTGGCTATTGGGCACAGAGAAATCTAATATTGTCATAGGGAAAAATGAGGACAGGAGACAACGGAAGAAGATGACATACCACAGAAAGTGTTCTCACCCCAAATAGTTGAACTGCAGGTGGAGATGCCAAGACAAGAGGTTTAGGAGATCGAATCTAGGGCACTACAGACAACTGATGCACCATGTACGTCATCCTTCCCCATAGGGCCCGCACTGCTGTAGAATTTGGAAAGGATCAGGTCAAATCATAAAATGGGAACTGAAGTTATAGGGCCGAAAAGTGTGAGACTCCTTTTAGTCGTCTCTTACGACAAGGATGGATACCTCGGGCCTATTCTAAACCCCAGATCTGCAGGGGGACTGTTGAATCAGCATGCTACTGAGAAAGTGACGTACATTGTTGTGCCAACGTGGTGGTGCTCCATCCTGTTGGGGAATGAAGTCATCAGACACCTCCTAAAGTTGTGAAAAAAGTCAATTCTGCAGCATCTGGAGACCACTCATTCCAGTCACTGTATTTTCCTGTGCAAGGTTAACCTGGACTCTTATCTGTGAACAAGTATCCTGTCTCTTCAAATTGGCAATAGCAATGATAAATGCTTTTGGGTGAAGGCAGATCAGTGACATAACATGAATAAAAAGCACAGTGGACACAAATCACGAACCGACTCTTTAGAAACTGTAGCACACAAAACACACACATGTTGAGCGAACGCCATTTTACCTCTGGTTGACTGCAAACTGAGAAGACGAGGTGATTAATATCTAAGGGCAATTCTCTCAAACTCTAGGCCATGCCCATTCAAAGCACACACACATTTTCTTGTCAGCACATTCCACACTTCTGAGCCATTAGGCCCTACCATCCAAAATCAGGCCATTCATGTTGAAACCCCCCTGCAAAAATAAAATAAAAGGTAGCAATTTGCAGTCATTCCTTTCGATCAATAGGTAGATCGTAATCTTTTGGTAGATAATTTTTACTCATCTTTTGCAGGATCACCTGTCTAGAACTGTAGTGAACAGCAGCGTAATCAGCGTGAATTCGTTATGCTTATAATTAATTCACACAAAGCAGGGGTGCTCGACCCATCAATCACAATTGACTGGATGATCGCCATGGCTCTACGAGTTGATCTTTCAAAACATTTATCCAAAATCTGTTCAAATGAGCTCTTTTTGTGAAAAACCCATTTGAAGCAGCGAGTTATTTGCACAGTATTTGTACGCAGTAAACCTGTCTCCAACTCTTTCATCTCCATCAGCATTTCACCAGCTTGAATGTTTAATGCTCATGCCAAGCAAGTCTTTCATCATGCATGGTGAGGCTACTTCTTGCCAACTGTAACTTGGCGTTGTGGTGAACGGGGAGAGCACTCACTCAGGGTTTGGTGCGGGATGAGAGAAGGGGAGGGAGGGAGGGAGGGGGGGTAGTCCACTTCCAATAGGCAACACAAACCTCTGTTTTGAGCTTCCATGGACCAATAATATGCACAACGGAGGTAATGAACAATTGTTAATTAAATAATTTGTAAAATAAAAAATAAATTAATTAAATACTTCACAAAATTGCTGTCTATATTTACATGTCAAACTACTCTTCACTCATTCTCAAAACAATTGCAATCAAAATGGCGCAAAAACACACAACACGGGGACTGCACAGCTCAATGACAATGCAGTCAACCATGGCAAATAGTGTTACTAATCAGGACTAGGGAGTCCACACGCCAAGCTATCGTTCTCATTCAGTAAGGTAGTTGTGAAACATGAGCGCGGCTAAACACAGGAAAACATACCACCTCCATCATGAGTGGGGAGAACAGTTTTTTGTATAATGCATGAAGGTAGGTGTATATGTTCAATACGTAGAACCTAACGAGGCAAATACTGAATGCAACTTTAGAACAATAACTTTCTAACCTTAAAAGTAAATTACAATAGTCGTGTTTTGTAAAGTCTGTACAAAAAGAGTCTTTCATCAAACAGAGCATCATTTTGTGTATCAGACGTACTCATGAAACATGCAAAAGCATTTGACGATGGTAGAGTTATTAGGGGAAGCTTTCTGGCAGCTAGTTAGTCCATTTCCAAATTGCAGACTAAGTCAGAGATAGTATCAGCCAACAGAAGCATACCTCTGTCGAGACCTGCTACTACAAGAAAACTGGCATCAATGGCACAAGATACAAAAGGTCAACTGGTAACAGATTTGCAGTTCCACTTGGCTTTCTCAATGCCGTTGGACCAGTCAGTAGATAGCGATGAATCACATCAAGTTATGATTTTTGAAAGATTTACAGTTTTTGATTACACGGTAAAAGAAAGCTTGGTTATAATTTTTACCTTGAAAGACACTACATGAAGAGAAGATTTTTAAAATGTGTTCAAATCCATCATTTCTGAATATAATTTGTCAGTTCAGAAACTTGGGTCTATTACTACTGATGGAGTGCCTTGCATGGTAGTGGACATATTTTGAAAATTGGGCATCTCATGAGTGTTGCCACAAAAAATTTTAATTCAACATTCTCTCAATCAGTACAGAGAAAAAAAAATTTAGAGTGCTGTTAAGTAAGTGGGGGGAGAGGGGGACAGAGGGGGGGGGGCAGAGGGGGGAGTGGGGGGAGAGTGGGGCAGAGGGGGAGAGATTCTGCCTGTGGATCAAAAATACAAAATGGCTGTTGTGTAGGACTAAATTTCTTTGAATGATAGAAACACAGTAATGAAAATAAACATTTTACAAGCTACATACAAGCTGTGTCTCAACATACAGCATTCAATCGTTTCACACATTCTGGATTTGGTACACCACAATTTGGTGTTGAAACCCTTTTCTGTAAGGAACAATGGAAAGCCATGACAGATGTTTTAGCAAGGGAGAAAACTCAGAAAATTATGTCTGGAATACCTCCAATTATAAAACTTTCAATGACTTGGCACAGTAAACATACAACTGGGTCATTCTATGCCAATTCTGATGAATTTTGTATAAACAATTGCACATATTCCAAATAAACACTGGTAGGGTTCCACGATGATTAATTCAATATTTCCAGCGATATAGCCATTGTTTGATTTCACAGCACAGTTATCAACACTGTACACATTTCCAGCAACTTGGAGACATACTATCTCCAGCAATATTTTCTTGAAAGAAACAAAACTAAGCCGTCTTGTACAACTTGAAGCAAAGTCAGCCAAAAACACTGATGCATGGAAGGAAAAAAAAAGTGAAATTTAGCTTTTTGTATTTCTGGAAGTAATGCGAGACACACCTGAAACACTGCATGTAACAACTTAATGATAAAAAGGCCTTAAAATTTCATATTCATTCTCCAGTTGCTTTTCTATAATTTGAGGACAAAGTTTATGATTTTTCTAGAAAATCCAAAACTGTTTTTAATTAGAAACACCTTGTTCTAAGTCTCCTAAAAAGTATATCTGGTTTTGCAAATCAAACATATAAAGCCCTAAAAAAGAACAATGTGGATGAGCATCGAAAATGGGCCCATATTCCACTGGTACTCAAATTAAACCTGGCATCTTTTATTACGCTTTGCAATTGTTTAGTACTTTCTGTGGAAGATATTGAAACTCTTCATGACTAGAAGTGGAGAAAGTCCAAACAACTCACAAAATTAAAAAAAAAAAAAAAGGGGGTGTCTTGTCACAACTCACCTTGATATGTTTCAGTCTGTTTTTCTGTTGTAACTACAGAATCAAACTGGTTATAGGTTTCACAATTTAGCTGTGCACTACGAAGGCAGTGGACATCATGGTAGTAAAGTTGTTGCATAACATCTGCTGCACACATCACATAAATAGCCTATACGTTTTACACCAGTCAACATTGCATAAATCTTTTGAAGTTCATAGCTGTCTTCCAGACATTTTTTGGAATGGATTCACGTTATAGAGAACTTAGACTGTCTTTATTGTGTAATGCTACTGATGTGCTGGTTTAATTCTGGTTTAAGGTACAGCATGCTTTGTATTATGATAGTTTGCTGTTAATGTGGAATATTAAAGTACTGATTAAAAATTGTATGAATGTTTTACGATCCATGGAGGCTTAACAACTCCTGGTTCCTTTTAAAGTGTGAAAATGACCATCCCCATCACCATAAGGGCCAAGTTCAACAGCAGTGCAACAGCAGCCAAGAGTGAGTTTCTCTACCACAAGTTTCAGAGCCTGCTAAGTGATACTTTACACAGGATCCCAATCTGATGGTACATTTCTGTAAGTGTCAGAGGCCAAAGCTCCATATAGAAGTTTTTTTTTTGTTTTGATTCTACACTTATGTTTACTTCAAGCTACTTAATTTTTTAGCAGGTTTCATTAATGTGCTGTAGAATATCATGAGGACAGCTATATTCCCAGTCACATGATGTCACTGATGGGATTGTTTGAGAAGAAATTTTGATAAGACAGAACCCAAAAAGTTACACTTTTCAAATGTGTGCCTCAAATTATTAGAGCTGCAACAAAGACAGAGCTACTCTTTTTATTGGATTCTTTATTCTATTTCATTATTTATAAGAAGAATTTTGTCTGCAGAAGACACTTACTTGTGAAAGTGGGTCAAAAATAGTCATTTTGGCAGTTTTAGAATAACTGTCAACTTTGCCCCCAATTTTTCAACTACTGCAAAGCAGATGAACAGTGAAATTTTATAGTCTATGTATTGTATTGGTAAGCTATTATGTGACAATTTTCAGATGTATCCTAAGATTAATTCTGGAGACATAAGGAGCTGAACTTCACATTCTTCAAAGACTTATTTTTTTGGCCGGCTTTGCTTCAAATTATCCGTATGAAAAGCATTTAGGAAAGCGTTTTCTACTATTTCACTAAAGATAGCGAAAAAGTTGTGCATGACTGTCTAGTCTTGTTTCTTTCAAGAAAATATTGCTGGAGATGATATGTCACAAATTTGCCAAAAACTCATTTGTGCACTATTGATAGCTGTGGTATGGAGTCAAACAAATGACTATATCTCTGCAAATATTAAACTGTCAAAACTAAACATTACCAATGTTCATTGGGAACATGTGCAACTGATCACACAAAAATCAGTGATGGATGGCCATGAGGGAAATTTTTCTGAAATTAGACCACTTGTCATTGAATGGCCCACTTATGTAAGAGAAGAATAGCAAGTACGACATATTACTTTTTAATTTTCATATGAAAACTGATATCTTACACAGAAAATACACCACAGCAACATGGTTACACCAAGAGTAAACTGACATACCTTCAACACCTGCGGAGTTTTTGCAATGCAAGTTCTCACGTATTTGACACCATCCCCATAATATTTTCTAATTATTTGGCAATAGCTTTTGACCCTTCCACGATTAAATGGTGGTTTAAAACCATTGTACCTACAAACAAAACACAACAATCAAACACTATTTATCTTGGTAACTTAAATGTTAATACCACAATAACAAAAATTTGAGAATAGGAATAACAAACAAAAATGAGAAATTTTCTTTTTGATTTGTGTGAATAACAAGCTAGGTGTCTGGTTCCTTCAGCACATAGCATACTTTTCTGTCACCAGTGTGCTCCCTCTGCCCCAAATCACTATCTCCAGCCCTGGAACTACAAATAGGCACCATATTGAGCCACAGTTTCCCATTCCGACTCTCCCTAGATAAATTTACATATTCAAAGAACTATCGCTGTCATTTCTTAACTTAATACTTATAATGTTTTCTTTATGTCACTCATAATGAATGCTACAGTGGTGAAGTAACTTCACAACGCATGAACTAAGACGAAAACCAACACTAAATGTTCTATGTGCACCCCGAAGCACACGCTAAAAGCATGGCAGCATAATATTATTAACTGGAGCATCAAATGGCGCACTGTCCCTTGACACCGCACATCGCCCCACCGTACAATTTCTCACATGCACACCACTATAGCTGTATTCAGCCACTTAGCACAAATATTTTCCATTTCAATGTAGAAACTACAGTTAATCATGAACCTGTGTTTATTGTTATGTCCAGTCTCATCTTTCAGAAAAAAAAAGGAAATGATAATAGTAATAGTAGTACCAGACTAGAGTAAGAGTAGTGGTAGTAGTAGTAGTAGTAGTAAAACATTTGAAACATACATACATTAATATACTACAAATTTTCGGCATACTCACCCTATTATGTAGAAGGTACCGTAAGGGATTATTTGCGGTATAAAGCCATGGGGTTCAGATACCCTGGGATGTTTTAGCAATGGTGCATAACATTCGTCACCTCTGTGAGAGGAAAATTAAAAGAAATGAATACACAGATTCAGTTTAGATTTTAGTTCATATTTACTCTATCTCTTATTACTAAACTAACAGAGCAGAAACTTAGCCTGAACAGGATACAGAACCCTCAGCATCTCATTCCCACTAATATCTGCAAGTTTTGGAAACTGCCTCTACTTGACATAACAGTGTTGTTTTATCATTTAAGATGTGCTCCATTGATTCTTTAGAATATTTCTCTTGGTAACTTAAATGTTAATACCACAATAACAGAAATTTGAGAATAGGAATAACAAACGAAAATGAGAAATTTTCTTATTGATTTGTGCACATATCTCATTATAACGGACTAGGAACATAGTAAAAAAAATGATAAAAAACTATTTCCTTACAAAAATTGCATTCTGTAATAACTTAAAGACTGAACTGTCTAAACAGCAACATCTTCAAAATATGGAAAAAAAAAAACATTTGAAACAGTTTAAACTACTGAACTATCTCTCCAAGTTGCTGGGTACCTGATTCACTGACATTACAATTCAACCATCAGTGGCCTACAATCCCACTACGTCATCCTATAAGAATAGCATTGGATCAGCATCTGACTGTATAACAACAGTCAAATAAGCAGTTGATATTCACTTCAATAACAGTGTCAGTGAAAGAGTTCTAAGAGTTCTCCACAAACTGGTCTCGGGGTGGGAGGGGGGGAGGGGCGGAGACACAAAAGCTCCTTATCAGAAAATTACATGAGATACTATCCCCCAGCACAGTTTATTAATGACCAAAGTAAATTCATGAATGTTCTTAATGAAGACTGTACGGTAAGTTTTACTCACAACTGACCAATGATACAATAGGAAGAATGACATCACAACTTTTCAAAAGTTGCCTGAGAAAATATTTCCACTCAAACATTTTTAAAAAGTTAGAAGGCAATACAAAGAACTCCTCCCCCCCCCCATTCCCTCCCCTCCAACACCATAAACCATGGACCTTGGCGTCGGAGGGGTGGCTTGTGTGCCTCAGCGATACAGATAGCCATACCCTAGGTGCAACCACAAAGGAGGGTTATCTGCTGAGAGGCCAGATAAATGTGTGGTGCCTGACGAGAGGTAGCAGCCTTTGCAGTAGTTGTAGGGACAACAGTCAGGATGATTGACTGATCTGGCCTTGTAACATCAACCAAAACGGCCTTGCTGTACTGGTACTGCGAATGGCTGAAAAGCAAGGGGAAACACTAGCAGTAATTTCTGCTGAGGGCATGCAACTATACTTTATGGTTAAGTGATGGCATTCTTTTGGGTAAGGTATTCCAGAGGTATTCAGATCTCTGGGTGGGGACGGAAATAAGACTGGCAAGCCACAGATTAGCAAGTGTAATATTACATCCCTTAATCAAGCAGGTAGCTTAGAAAATTGAAAGAGGGAAATGGATAGGTTGAAGTTACATATAATGGGAATTAGTGAAGCTTGATGGCAGGAGGAACAGGACTTCCAGTCAGGTGAATACAAGATTACAAATAAAAAGTGAAATAGGGATAATGCAGGAGTGGGCTTAATAATGAATAAGAAAATAGTAATGTGTGTAAGCTACCATGAACAGCATAGTGAATGTGTTGTTTTAGTCAAAGGAAGCCCACGCCTACCTCAGTAGTACAATTTTATATGGCGGCTAGCTCTACAGATTAAGAGATTGAAGAAATGTATGATGGGATAAAGGAAATTGTTCAGATAGTTAAGGGAGATGAAAATTTAATGGTGATGGGAGACTGAAATTCGATAAAAAGAAAAGGAAAAGAAGGAAACATAGTAGGTGAATATGGGCTGCGGGAAAGGAATGAAAGAGTAAGCTGCCTTGTAGAATTTTGCACAGGGCATCAATGTAATGATCACTAACAATTTAAAATAATCATAAAAGAAGGTTGTCTATGTGGAAGAGACCTGGAGATACTGGAAGGTTCCAGATTGATTACATAATGGTTAGAAAGAGATTTAGGAACCAGATTTTAAATTGTAAGGCATTTCCTGGGGCAGATTTAGACTGATCACGATTTATTGGCAATGAACTGTTGATTCAAACGGAAGAAAATGCAAAACGGTAGGAAACTAAAGCGATGGGACCTGGATAAGTTGAAGAGCAGTTGAACATAATGGACAGGTTCTTGAAAGGTGGACAGAAGATGAACATCAACAAAAGCAACAGAAGGATAATGGAATGTAGTCTAATTAAATCAGGTGAAGCTAAAAGAATTAGATTAGGAAATGAGACACTTAAAGCAGCAGATGAGCTTTGCTATTTGGACAGTACAGCAATCGATTATGGCTGAAGTACAGAAGGTATAAAAAGCAGAGTGGCAATTGCAAGAAAAGTAATTCTGAAGAAGAGGCATTCATTACCACTGAATACAGATTTAAGTGTTAGGAAGTCTTTTCTGAAAGTATTTGTCTAGAGTGTTGCCATGTATGGAAGTGAAAAATGAACAATAAACAGTTTAGACAAAAAGAAAATACCAGCTTTCGAAATTTGGTGCTACAGAAGAATGCTGCAGATCAGATGGGTTGACCAAATAACTAACAGGTACTGAACAGAATAGGGAGACACGAAATTTTTGGCACAGATTGACCAAAAGATGAGATCAGTTGATGGGGGACATTCTGAGACACCAAGAGATCACCAATTTAGTACTGGAGGGAAGTGTGGTCAGAGGGGCTAGAGTAAAAAATTGTGGACAGAGATTGAGAAGGATGCAAGTTGTACTACTTATTCAGAGACAAAGAGGTTCACACAGGATATAGTAGCACGGAGAGCTGCATCAAACCAGTCTTCTGACTGAATACTACTACTATAACAACAACAACAACAACAACAACAACAACAACACAAAGAGCTTTTTACCCTAACCACTGTGTTTCATTTTCTTTCAGAGTACAATATAATGTCAAGAACTATTTTCTCTTTCAACAGAGCTGACTCATTCACTAATTTTTTTTTAAACAAAAACTGTTTCGTCAATTTATGTTGTTCTTTCTTGGTTCAGGCACTGCAAAATCTTTTTTTTTTTTTTTTTTTTTTTTTTTTTTTTTTGCTTTCAGATATTTAGCCTCTTTTGTGGGAGATGGCTGACAGAGAAAATATAGAAGTGCCACACAATGTTTGCAAAGTGTAATAAAAACATAGCAAACAAAAAAATTACAATTAAGAGGGCATAAAGCACAAAACTCACTTTCATAACATAAATGAACATTGTGAGAATAGGCTAACTTACAATGTTAGCTGAGAAATTCAGACGGAGCCACCCACCCCCACTCCCTATACAGTCAATCCCAAAACTTTTCTGAGAATCCTCGGTGCTGAAGTCCTGTTCTAATGATATTTCCTTATCAAGTATCAAATTAAGAGTGCCATTCGTATTTATTAACATTAGGCTAAATTTTGCACAAATAAACTAGTAACTGCTTCATTGCATGGATTCCAGAATTTAATATTTCCTTACAGAAAATCTGTATCTGGACAAGTGTTTGAACCATCATCTTTCTGAACTGAATACAATTTCAGTGTCTTACTACAGCATCACAATGCATTGGTGGCTCTTCAGTGCAATTACCAAGCAATAAGCCAAGAGACGAAAAGAAAGTATCAGCTGAAAAATTAAGTTTTTCCTTTGACTAGTTACTGCATACTGGAAACAAGCTATTTATGCAACAACTAAAATAATTTTCATTTCTAAAACATGCACACATATGATTTCAACATGGTGCAGAGATTGACAATTTGTTTTAAATGTTCACAACTGTAAAATTTTGCACTTTGCAAAACAAAAAAACCTGGTATCAATGACTATAATATCAAAGAGACACTGTTAGAATCAGCGTACTCATACAAATACCTGAGTGTTAACACTTTGTAGGGATATGAAATGGAATGATCACATAGTTCAGTCATGGATAAAGTCAGTTTACTGGTAGAAAACTGGGGAAGTGCAATCAATCTACGATGGTCACAGGTTTCTTTAACCTGTGGGAGAGTGTCACAGAGATACTGAAGGAGCTGAACTGGAAGACTCTTGAGGACAGACAAACTATCCCAAGAAAGTCTATTAACAATGTTTCAAGAACCAGCTTTAAGTGATTACCCTAGGCATATACTACAACCTCTTACGTATTGCTTACTCAGGGATCTTGAGAATATTTGATTTGAATAATTACTGCACAAAACACACACACACCCCTCCTTCCCCTGCTCCATAGTCAATGGAACAGAAAGAAACCCTGATAACTGGTTCAATGGAACATACCCTCTGCCATGCATCTCACAGTGGTTCGCAGAGTATAGATTTAGATGTACATTTAGATTGTTCAGAATGTGTCAGTTTGTTAAAAACCATTTTTTAATGTATACACTGTACTTTTATACAACCTCCAGCTGTCATTTTGATGCCACGCTCTTGGCTATCTATAGAAATTTACTCTAATGAGTAAAGGAAAATATTAAAACAATGGTGACCTAAGTTGAGATTAGGAATGTCTGATTCTTGGTGATCTATAATATAAGAGCCATTATCAGATGATTTTCTTCTTGTCCATAAACAGGCTTATCTGCATATTTCAAGCTCAAGCAATAAAAAAAGCAAAAACAATGTAGGCATGAAGAGGACACAGTATGTATTAATATTCCACATCATTATGAACAAACATTTTTAACTGCAACAAGTTGAAAACATCAGTTTGCATGTACAGAGGTGGTGGGGGAATGGGATGCAGCTGGAGAAAAAAATGGTAAGTGCATCAGCTTACAGAAAAATTGAAACAGCACAGCCTGCCACGAACATCTAAATAGGATTTCACTTGCAACTTACACAGCTTTTTTTTTCCAGTAAATCAAATAATATGCAGATATCAAAAGAGCTTTTATCTAGACATAACATGTTTATAATACTTATAATACACATACACAATTTGCACTAAATAAAGATCATACCTCCTTTTTTCAGCTACTGGTATACTCGAATGTTGAATTTTCAGTGCAGTAGTTACTGGTTCCTGAAACATACTGAGGAAACACAGATAGGTTAATGTAGAGGTCTAAAGACTCCAAAGGAAAGTACACTTAGCTTCATGAGCAATAGTGGCAGGAAAAGAAGTTAATGTGATGAACGAAATGTAGATCTTAGTGATTACGGCAAAATGACCTAAATACAAAACAAAATCAAAAATCTATACTTTTTAAAGAAAAAAGAATACCTGCTAAGAAAAAAATCGCAATTGTTAAGGATAGTAATCTGCTTTCAAATGACATTATTTAATGCTTTGAAGTTATATATGTAGGTTAGGAAAAATAAAAACACCACACCACTGTTTTGACTGACAATCTTAACATCACTAAACTGTTGTAAAATTTATGATAGTGGTTAGTATCTCTTCATGGTTCCTGCTAGTCTTGACAGACGAGCAACATGCGCTCCTGGTTACCTTAATGGCGAACATTGCTAACAATGGCTGAATTCATAATTTTAGATAACATTACTGAGAAGCAGGAATCTGTCAGTTAAGTAAAATTCATAAAAAACAGTCTCGTCTGGTGTCAACACAGTTGTCCCAAACATCATCGTCAGCCCAACTCCAGCAGTTTGCTGACACTGGTGTTCCTGTACACATTACAAATGTTTAGTAATTGTGTGCTTGTTTTCTCACATGCAGCATATTTGTTTTATCACTTAGAATTTACGTAGTTTTGCATCTTGGGCAAAGTGGCAAGCAGTCACAGTTAGAAGACTGTTAGTTTATAAGACACTGGCTCTCTTCAGTGCTAATCTCATCTTTTCATACTGAAAACAGCACAATACGGTTGGTGCTGAGTTTGATTTTTTTACACAAATATTGGGTGATTTACTCCAAGGAGCTGGTAAACACACAGACCAATGGGCAGTTTAGTGAAGATGAAGATTTTGTTCATGAAGATACTCTTGGCTGTACAGATGACAGTGATACAAAGCTAGACTTTGAAGCAGCAAATGAGGAAAACAAGGAATCACAATCTGTGGGTGACCGTGGAGAAGGTGGACATTTCAACCAAGGAACCTAGCACCATCCTCTTACCAAGTAAGCAATGATTCTGGTACTGAAAATGATGAATTAACTTCAGATTATATAATATAATTATATAATATATAATATAATATAATATATAATTATATATAATATATAATTATATAATATATAATAATATATAATATATAATTATATAATATAATTATATAATTATATAATAAGTGGTTTATCAGGGATAGAAATGGGCAGGTTCTGTCTATAAAGCCTATAAATAGAAGAGTTCGCACGGTAGCACGTAATATATGAAACATATTATGCTTTTCAACCAGGTGGTGTCTGAAGTGCCAAAACTGGAAACACACCAAACGACTGTTTTTGTCAGTTTGTAGATATGATAAAACCACTGTGTTATTAGTAAGTTTGCCACCAGAAAATTGATTTAGTAGCTCCTAATTATAAGGTTGCCTATAAAACCATTTTTCACATAACACCCCAAAGAAGAAATCAAATAGCTGCTGGGGTCATCATCATTGACAGCTGTCATAAGAGACCATCATTTAGCAAAATAGGAGAGGAAATCTGACTTATGCAAGACACTTTGTCATTCTGTTTTCACCCATACATGTTTCAGCACTTTTTGTCTATCTTCAGTGAGTTTGATTTCCTTCCGCAAAATTGTTGCATGATAATCTTTACAGAAATTTGTAGTACAAAATATTTACATTTGTAAAAGGAGCGATTGTCAAAAATAACTAGATAAACACATGTCGTTTGCAAATTGCAAAACATTATTTTATTTTTCTCTTTATTATGAATTTCCAACTGAGAAGCACTATGTATCACATTGTTTAGCATACTACTTACAGTTATTGACTTTGTCGTGTTTTTAATTTGCTTGTGTAAAGGCAACATGATTATTTATTGTGCGTTTCTCGTTACACATTAATTTTCTACAATTTGTTCAACAAGCACAGAGTTTTCGCTACCATTACATGTTGGTGTGGCTGTGTAATGTTCATTTTTTCATGACATGCAGACATGCATCCAAGTGTAAATACACTATAAACAATAAGTCATCTGTAGTAAAACAGACGAAATGTACAGCCAAAATCATGTGGCTGGAGCAAGAAATTCAGTCTCTGAATTCTGAGGAACTTGGGTCATTCCATGTTAAAGAGACTTTGTGACAAAAAAATTAAAATGACAATATTACAAATATAGCCTTAATAATGCCAAGTTAAAAGTACATTTGTTCATTGCAAAATAATAATGAATATGAAAAAATTAAATTTCTACCTTCACTAAGTGTTTAAAGTGCACCACTCTATGGCGCCACAGAGAGATATGTTTTATGCTGTTTCCTGATTAGTATTAGTTGCGTTATCTATGTCTGATTGTTCTATTGTTGCAAAGAATATTGAAGTCAACACTGTTATAGCTCATAATAATTCGTTTTGTTGAGGTAAGCTAATTGCATTTCTTTATTTTGTTAGTTTTATAATACATATGCAGCTTGTAACACCCGTAACTAAAAAGATACAAAAGTTTAATTTGTAATCTAGTAAATTTGTTCTGTACTATACCTTTCTGTAAAAGTGAGGTTATGCACATGTTCTACAATATCATACCATTACATGGCATTTTGAAATCTTATTTAACACTCTTAGAGCTGTTACGGGTGTTACTAATTTTTGTTTCGGGTGTTACTTAACACATGCGTAACACCCATAACTTGAATTGGAAGGTTTAATGCCACCTTCATCTTTAGTAGGCCTAGGTCATACATTTAAATTATAACCAACGGGTATTATTATGAATGAAAATACTTTTTAACTATGTTCATTACGTATGAAAACAGTTTTAAGCATGGAAACTAAAATATTTATTCCTCTGCATACATGTGTTTAAGCACTACACCTAAACTATAAAAGTTAATTACGGCAGTAACCTGACAACTGACGTTGTCCTAAAAAGTTAATTAAGCCCTAAATTCTTTAGATTACATATAGTTTATCTTTTCCATTCTAACTTTTCCAAGAACAACAATATTGCTAACCTCAGTTTTTAATTTTATATAGGCCCAGTAAACTGCTTATTGAGGCAAATTCTAGTCATTAATAAGAGCCTATGTTTAACAATGTCTTTTACTTTTATCTCTCTGCACAGTGTTATGTGCATTATCAGGATTTCTGTCTTCACAAACCATGGCACCAGTACCAGCAAGGGAAAGAGTGAAGAAGCACTGAGAAAAGATGAAAGAAAACCAAGAAAACAGAGAAGCTTACTTGAAGAAAGAACGAAAGAGACAAATTAAGAAGATTGCATGTTAAAGAAAAATTGAAAAATAATCAACGTCTTAGAGATAAGAATCGAAGAAAAATAATTGAGAGGGTGAGAGCATTCAGAGAAAAGAAAAAACTAGAACATGCAAGATCAAAAGTTCCAAATGACTCTTCTCCTATTGCGACTTATAAGTGCAAACAGACATTTTTTGATGAAAGGTGGAAAAATTTACAAGCGATTCCTCAAATGCAGGGCTGCCATCACTTTGGGCCTTATAACACAACTTATTTGCTGGTTTCAAAAAAACCAGGGTCATTAATGACAAGAGTGTCAGTATTTATTACTGAGAAGGCCAAAGTTAAAACATTACATGCAAAAAGACACATAAACTTCTATGAAGTGTGCAGTTCTGATGATTCTGATCAGGAGACTGTTTCACTATCTGAATCACAAGTCAATATTGGAAGTGCTTGTGAGTTAAGCCTAACTAATAAAATTGAAAAGTCTGATTTAAAACTTGGGTTATTTGTCTTGGTTGACATTCCAAGTGACAAAAAAATTCAATACCGTTACTTGGGAATCTGCCGGAGTGAGGTTGATGAAGAGGAGGATGTGAAAATAATGTTTCTGAAGTCAACAGGAAAAAGTAAAACACTTTTTAAACTAGATGAAACTGATGTTTGTTTTCTGAAATTCAGTCAATTACTATCTAAGGTAACAACACCAGAAATCAAACAACAAGGTAACCGAAACTTCCTGGCAGATTAAAACTGTGTGCCCGACCGAGATTCAAACTCGGGACCTTTCGCGGGCAAGTGCTCTACCATCTGAGCTACCGAAGCACGACTCACGCCCGGTACTCACAGCTTTACTTCTGCCAGTATCTCGTCTCCTGGGGAACAAGGTAACCGTTCATACTGTGAGTTCAATTTTGAGTTGGATGTTGCTGAAAAAGATTATTAAATGAAGTTTTTAGACCTACCAATAATAAGAAAACATTTTTGTCATAAATTTATTAGGCCTACAAAATGAGGTAAATGTTAAGTAAGAAACGATATCTTGGCCTAGTTGTACTATAAAATTGTAGCAAAATTTTTTTGTGTAATAAATAGCTTTATCCTTCAAATATGTTTTCTTAACTACATACTTTTATTCCAAATAAACTACAATACTTCTTTTCTTTTTATGCAATTATTCCTTCAAGAATCAAATCTGATGCATCTATGTAACACCCGTAACATTTAATGTAACACCCGTAACAGCAAAAAATATATATATACTGAGTTATGATGTCCAAAAAAATTAAAATTTATATTTCAAAATAAAATTTGGGCCATTACCTCTTAACAGTGTTTTTACAAGAATAAAAGCTTCATCAAGTTTGCAGAAATTAGAGAATTCCCTAACTCGTAACAGGGGATAGGTCTACTTTTGGTAACACCCATAACACTACTTTTTCGATTAATAACCAGGATAACAATAAAACAATTCCAGTATCAACATTTGTAACGTGAAATGTAATGTAAGCCTTAAAAGTTTTCAATATTAAATTCAATAAATATTTTTCCTTAGATAATTTTTCCTGATTTTAAGGTGTGTACATGTAAGACCCGTAACTATGGAATTGCCCGGTTCCTTTTAAAGTATGCTGATGCATTAGCTCCATACTTGACAATCAAATACAACCGTTCGCTCAACGAAAGATCCATACCCAAAGACTGGAAAGTTGCACAGGTCACACCAATATTCAAGAAAGGTAGTAGGAGCAATCCAATTAATTACAGGCCCATATCATTAATGTCGATATGCAGCATGATTCTGCTTTTCTGCTCACACTCAACATTCACAGATATAACCTAACAGCCACCCAACAAACGCTGAAACAGACATAAAAATCCTTAAAACTAGTAACAGCCTACACCAACAATAGAAGAAAACTATCGCATTCAAAAATCAATAGCCCAAGGAAAGTAAGTGCTAAACAAATACATACCATTGCGCAATAAAATAAAAATAACACCTATTCAAAACTCCAAATCTGCTCATTATCAACAATAGAATAACACCTACCCCAAACTGCTCAGGATCAGCCTCTAAAATCAAATTCCCTTCTACCCATACTGTACACACCATTCACTCTACATGCCTATAAACAACTCCCCCCTCCCTCTTTCTTTCTTTCCCTCCCTCCCCCCCCCCCCAAATTGGAAAAACAAACACAAAGTACAAAAAATGTAAACAATACTTCAAATCTACACGCCACATCCCAAACAAACATGAAACAAATGAACACTATGTAGCCACAACAACACGTAACAGCGGCAAAAATCTGTCTTGGTGAACAAATCATTGAAAATTGAAGAGTTAGTGACAAAAGTGCAAGAAATATGACTTAATTTAACACAAACAAAATAAAAACACCATACCATCAAAAACTATAAGTAACACACCAAGAAACTATTTTGGTTGGAATGCATAAAAAAACAGAAAAATAAAATAATGTTTTGCTGTTTGCAGATGACAAGCTGTAGATTGTGTAGTAAACCCAAAGGTATGACCAAACATATCCAATAGCTTCATGTGAGGAATTTTAACAAATGCATACATTCAGTTTTATTTCCAAATGTACACAATATCATTTTGCAAATGTAAATATTTTGTACCAGAAAAATAACAAAATGCACTGATGATAGCACAAAAAGTGCTGAAACACACCCAGGTGAAAAAAACTATGGAAGTTTCTTAACACGCATGGAGAAAACAAGAACTGCACATTCACAAGGTGGTCATGATTTAGCAGTAAGAGAGTTGTTTGACACTAATGTTTGTGGCACAAACATACATCTGTAACGAGTGGCAATAGGTTTGAATTTATCTTGAACTGTCTGATGATCCAGATGCCCAAAAACCCCACACTCTTGCACCAACCAGACACAGGGAATGTTCTCACTGAAAACTGCAAAACTCATTGAAAACCAGGATCTTTTGTAACTTGTGGATGGACAGCTGATTTGATTTCATGGCAAATCCCCCCTAAGACAGCAAACCAAATAAGACGTAAAAGTTGTTGTTTTGATATATCTGCAAAAAATATGTTCAATGCAAACCCATATGTCGGGAAAGCAATTAACTACCTTGGTCTGCCACAAGCAGAATATATTCTAAAAGAACTGACAAAACCCATCCATCATTCAAAAAGGAAAGTGATAATGGATAAATGGTTCCAAATGTGTTCACTTAGCACCTGAACTGCAAAAATCGCCATCCAAGTTCACACTTTCAGGGATACTTTATACCAACTAATAAGAGATTCCTACTGAAATGCTGAACTCCAAAGCCATACCATTAGGAACCTCAATGTTCTGTTCTGAACATGAAGAAACATGTAAACAAAAGAAGCATAAGAGAATTTTTGTTGTCGGTAGCTAATGACAATATGGATTTGGATCAGAGTTCTAACAAGTCGACAAATGGAACGGCATTGAACACACCAGGCATCCAACATGAACGATGGCACAAAATATGCAAGACTCTGGGAACTTCACCTGGGTAGCAACAGCAGAACCTAAAACGGGAGTATGCTTATTTTCTCCTTTGAGCAAAGGAAGTATGACGACTTTTGTGACCACAGTTGAAGAACAATTTGTTCATAACACCGATCTAGGTATCACTTAGACTGTAATAATTGTGTCTAATAACTTACTACTCATACATCACATAAATCAATATTTCTTTTCCAAAAGCATTCTGAGAAGTAAAACTGATGTTATAGGTATAAAATAGGGTATTTCATACTTATACATGTGTAACATAGTACTGCAAATCTAATATTGTAATTAACTAGTGCATAACCTATCAATTATGATTTCCTTTGAATAAAATTAGTAGTATTCTTGTGCACACTACAAATAGAAGGACGAGGTCTCAAAAATGAGCGAGAGGGGGGGGGGGGGGAGAGATACATGTGTATAACTTTTATTTTTCTGTGGGGCATATTTGTACAACATTTATGGCATGAAACTCATCTTGCTGTGAACTACAAAAAAGTCTTTGGTTTTTTTTTCTATTTTTAATAATAGAAAGTCAGCCAAGAATGGATAGGAACTGTTTACAATTACTACTGAATATTTGTATTTGACACTAATACAAAAATAAGGTGTACACAAAAGAGAATCAATGTTTTCTTTAAGATCAATAGAACCATTAAATGAGAAGCCAAACCCCCTTCTGATATTTCTCTCCTCAAACGTAACAAATGGCTCAAATGGCTCTGAGCACTATGGAACTCAACTGCTGTGGTCATAAGTCCCCTAGAACTTAGAACTAGTTAAACCTAACTAACCTAAGGACATCACACACATCCATGCCCGAGGCAGGATTCCAACCTGCGACCGTAGCGGTCGTGCGGTTCCAGACTGTAGCACCTTTAACCGCTCGGCCACAAACGTAACGTGAATTGCAATTTTCCCCATCATGTCACTCTTATTAATAAGAGAAATGACGTACTCATTTAATAACCATTTCGATCTTATTCACAGACTTCACATGCATAACTTCTACATCATTTTTCCAGTACTTCTGTATGGTGCAGACATATCTGTAACTGTATGAATTCCTTTTCTCCTTGAAATTAAGCCAAGATACATGCTCTTCCACATACAAGTGCAGAATTAAGAATCAATTATTACAATAGAATTGGATGCAGATTCCCCATTCATGCTGTTTTCACTCTTCAGCGATGTCTAATCAGAGTCAACTCGTCAATTTTCTTTCTCTGTCATGTAACTGACACAGCTTAGATCACATGCATAGCTTCTGGCTCATCTGCTTTTAGCTTGCTTCTTTGTGTTTGGAGAATTTTTGCAGTATTACTCTGAGGTTATTACCTATAACAATGGGTCTAACTATGCTGGTCACAAATTTGTCAGTTGGTCTTTGTCATTAATTCTCTGAAAGAATAAGTGCTCAAAATTTGCTGACGATCCTCTGCTACAAACAGGTTGCATTTCTTCTAGCAGAATCACTAGCTTCGACCTCACATCCACCACAGGAAAGCAACATTGCATAATCTTCAGAAATAATTTGACCCTGATCAAGACCACCACCAGTGACATTGATGGAGTAATTTGATTTCTTTGTGTATTGTATCCCTGAACTTTTTCAGGATCAAGCTGATGAACATGATACTGAGATCTAACATGAGGGCAGAGCACTGTCTGTGTTACTGAAGCCTGAAATTATATTTTTACACTTTGAAGGACATGGTCATATACTTTGCAGGTAAGACATGGAAATTCTGATTTAGAGGGTGTTCTCCAATTGCTTTTTTGCCACTGAATCAACTCAGTAGCCCAAACACACTTGAATGGCTTGAAGCAACACTTACCTGAAGAGTTGCAGCTGGTCAGTTGTGTGTGGTGGAAGTTTCACAATGCAACTTCCTCATTTTTCACTTTATTATTTACTTTCAGATCTAACTAATAAAGGTTCCCATCCAACAATAAGTAAAAAAAAAAAAAAAATAAGGAAAGCTCTCTTTTATAGTACCATTAATAAAATCTGACTGGTACCAGTACTTAAAAGTGTCAATAGCATCAAGAAATAGAGATGGCTTCATAATGATCTCAATATAATACGTGTAGCTATAATGAATAATCCCGCAGACAGGGCACAATTTTCTATGTAGGCCTAACACAAAGCCAATATTTTCACAAATCTGGCAAACAAATAATGACTGATTGTTCCAAAACTATACCAGCTAGATTACTTGTGACATTTATGGTTTTCTTACGAACAGTCTCAGTATACCATTTTTTACAAAATTTTAGATGCCTCGTTTTCATGAGAACTGGAGCTACATATTGTAAAGTCAGTTTACCTTATCGGTAGGTGCATGCCATTACGAGTAGACTATATTCAAACTACATCAGCTGAACATAAATGCGTAGCCAGAGAATAACATAACTGGAACTTTACAAACTGTGGAAAAAAAAAATATATTCGCAGCAACCTTCTCAATATGTTACGCACGTAACGTTTGAAATTCCTTTCCTGTATTCTTCGACATTTGTAATCGTTTGTTTACATTTATTATGGGCTCTCCCGTATTGTATTTCCAGTGTTCAGACACCAACAAACAACCATTCACAACACTTATTTAAAATGAACTCTTATCAGTATGTAACCAGAAAAAAACAAACACTATCACTAAAGTTCACAAAGCCCAAATAGAAAGTACACGCATGTACTACTAAAAAAATTATTCCACACCCGAACAAATCAAATACCGTACGGCAAACGAGTGTTAATCATTGTAAATTACGAACACTATCATCTTCGTAATATATTTTCATAAAATAAAACAATAACGGAAAGCTGTTTGAGAAAACGCCCTATCGTTCGTTCTTCTTTGTGCACCACAGAAGAAAACAAAGCCATATATTTTCGCCAGCACGTCTTCTGTAAATCAAAGCTGTCCATGACCCATAGTACACGCAAATTCAATCCAATACAGCAGATAATACACTTACAACGATCCTCTTCTGTTCATTCTCACTATGTGTTTCCAGTTTCTACGTCTGCACTCCGCAGCTAACAACCGAACAGCGACCTTGCAGCTTCGTCTCACACCGAATGCCTACGAATACAGCCGAACTTATCAGCAAGTAGCAATAAGCACAGGCTTTCCCGCCCTTCAGAAGTACCCGTTCGTCCCTGGAATGGTTTACTCGGTGGCGCATGTGCATCTTGCGGGGTCACGTTAAATATGCAACACGTTTCAGTAAGAGTAAACCAGTTTTTGAGTGATTTGCATATTGCAAAGGATACGATTGCACTAGAACACACGATGCACGTTCTTTCTTCCAAAATGTAAACTGATGTCAGCATGTGTAGGAAAACAGTCCGAATATTCGAGGACGATAAATAAAATAACAGAAAAATAAAAAAAATAAAAACTAATATTCTTCCATATATTTTGAATCTCAAATTACAAGCTGTACTTTGAGGATTTATTGAGGTAACTAAGTAGGTATTATTTTACATAGGTACTCGTGCAAAGAGAAGCAACGCACTCATGTTTTAGAAACCATGATGTAAGGTAAAATATTGTATTTCACTCTTCTGTGACTGGCTCTATGCGCCTACTTTCCCCTTGTCTTACTTTGAATAACTGCGTAAGTGGTATGCAACTTCGCGTAGGAGAGCTTCATCTTGTGTAGTGGGGAGAGAACAGTCACCAGCCAATCGCAGTTCTTTCTCTGGAGCCACGTGCCGTCTTTTTTAATTTTTTTGTTATACCTTTTATTGCCTTCCCTGAAGGGGATAGGGCAGGCCGCTGTAGAGCTTCTTCGTCCTCTATTCGGCCGTAGTGTTACACATATTTATTCCCTTTATTTTATTCATCACTATTTAAGGGTGTGTGAAATCTTATGGGACTTAACTGCTAAGGTCGTAAGTCCCTAAGCTTACACACTACTTAACCTAAATTATCCTAAGGACAAACACACACACACCCATGCCCGAGGGAGGACTCGAATCTCCGCCGGGACTAGCCGTACAGTCTATGACTGCAGCGCCTGAGACCGCTCGGCTAATCCAGCGCGGCATTTAATGGGGTACTTTATTATAATTGAGGGCTCAGATGGAAACCCAGTTCTAAGCAAAGAAAGGAAAGCAGAAAGGTGGAAGGAGTATATAGAGGGTCTAAAGAGGGGCGATGTTCTTGAGGACAATATTATAGAAATGGAAGAGAATGTAGATGAATATGAAATAGGAGATATGATACTGCGCGAAGAGTCTGACAGAGTACTTAAGTCGAAACAAGGCCCCGGGAGTAGACAACATTCCATTAGAACTACTGAAGCTTGGGAGAGCCAGGTCTAACAAAACTCTACCATCTAGTGAGCAAGATGTATGAGACAGGCGAAATACCCTCAGACTTCAAGAAGAATATAATAATTCCAATCACAAAGAAAGCAGGTGTTGACAGATGTAAAAATTACCGAACTATCAATTTAATAAGCCACGGCTACAAAATACTAGCACGAATTCTTTACAGACGAATGGAAAAACTGGTAGAAGCCGACCTCGGGGAAGATCAGCTTGGATTCCGTAGAAATATTGGAACACATGAGGCAATAGTGACCCTACGACTTATCTCAGAAAATAGATTAAGGAAAGGCAAACCTACGTTTCTAGCATTTGTAGACTTAGAGAAAGCATTTGACAATGTTGACTGGAATACTCTCTTTCAAATTCTGAAGGTGGCAGGGATAAAATACAGGGAGTGAAAAGCTATTAACAATTTGTACAAAAAGCAGATGGCAGTTATAAGAGTTGAGGAGCATGAAAGGGAAGCAGTGGTTGGGAAGGGAGTGAGACAGGATTGTAGCCTCTCCCCGATGTTATTCAATCTGTATATTTAGCAAGCAGTAAAGGAAACAAACCAAAAATTCGAAGTGGGAATTAAAATCCATGGAGAAGAAATAAAAGCTTTGAGGTTCGCCGACGACATTGTAATTCTCTCAGAGACAGCAAAGGACCTGGAAGAGCAGCTGAACGGAATGGACAGTGTCTTGAAAGGAGGATATAAGATGAACATCAACAAAAGCAAAACGAGCATAATGGAATGTAGTCGAATTAAATAGGCTGATGCTGCGGAAATTAGATTAGGAAATGAGACGCTTAAAGTAGTAAAGGAGTTTTGCTATTTTGGGAGCAAACTAACTGATGATGGTCGAAGTAGAGAGGATATAAAATGTAGACTGGCAATGGCAAGGAAAGCATTTCTGAAGAAGAGAAATTTGTTAACATCGAGTGTAGATTTAAAGCGTCAGGAAGTCATTACTGAAAGTATTTGTATTGGGATTAGCCATGTATGGAAGTGAAACGTGGACGATAACTAGTTTAGACAAGAAGAGAATAGAAGCTTTCGAAATATAGTGCTACAGAAGAATGCTGAAGATTAGATGGGTAGATCACATAACTAATGAGGAGGTATTGAATAGAAACGGAGAGAAGAGAAATTTGTGGCACAATTTGACTAGAAGAAGGGATTGGTTGGTAGGGCATATTCTGAGGCATCAAGGGATCGCCAATTTAGTACTGGAGGGAAGCATGGAGAGTAAAAATCGTAGAGGGAGACCAAGAGAGGAATACACTAAACAGATTCAGAAGGACGTAGGTTGCAGTAAGTACTGGTATATGAAGAAGCTTGCACAGGATAGGGTAGCATGGAGAGGGGTATGGTTTTTGCGGTCGGTGGTGTCTTCCCGGCGCTCTTCCCTCTTCTTCTTCTCTTTCTTCATTTCCGAATTATTTTTTTTTCGGATTTCTAGCCAGTTCCTGACGTTAACGTTTGCACTTCTCCGTTGCGCTGCGTCGAGCTTGGAGAAATCGATTGCGCGTATTACTTCAGAGTTTACTATGCTGTTAGCCAGTTTATGAACTCCCCGGGCCTGCCGGTGTGGCCGTGCGGTTAAAGGCGCTTCAGTCTGGAACCGCGTGACCGCTACGGTCGCAGGTTCGAATCCTGCCTCGGGCATGGATGTGTGTGATGTCCTTAGGTTAGTTAGGTTTAATTAGTTCTAAGTTCTAGGCGACTGATGACCTAAGAAGTTAAGTCGCATAGTGCTCGGAGCCATTTGAACCATTTGATTTGAACTCCCTGGTTTGGACTGCTCGGTTTATGAGTAGCCTTTTCTCCTTTCTGGCGTTCGTTTCCGGTACCAGGGCAGTCTGGGTGGCAGCTTCAATTCTTGTCCGGGCGGTGTCCTGCGTCGCTCGCATTTCCAATTGTGGGCGCGGGCGGAAGGTCTCCTTCAGCCTCAGGCAGGCTGCCTCCATTTCGTTGTGGAGCGCCATTCGGAAGCGTTCGTTGCGTCGCCCAGTCACTGTGGCGGCTTCTTCTCCTTGGTGTTCGACGGCATTGTATCGTCGCCCGAGCCCCGGCAGTCGCCCACCTCCACCGCCACTCTCACTGGCGGCGGTTTGCGCCCGCAGTCGGTTTGTCCCGCTGTCTCCTGGCTGGTGTTGAGGCCTGCAGACATCGTTCTCTTTTGCGTGTGCAGCTGCGACTGTCGTGGCTGTCTCCGCACTTCACGCACTTCGTCTGGTTGGGGCAGTATTTTGCCACATGTACTTCTTGCTGACACTTGAAGCATTGGGGCTTCGTGTCTAGCTCCGCTGGTAGAGGCGTAACCGTTACTGGGAAGCCCACGAGCTTCTTCATCTCGTAAGTTTCTGGTGCAGGCCGTTTCTGCTCTCCTCTGGCCGTTTCCACAGCCAGTATGAAGAGCGGGTGGTCTTTGCTTATTGATCCAGTTGTGGAGTTTCACTGTCACATTCTCGTATCCCCGCAGCAGCAGGCCTTTCTTGACGGTGTCTTCGTTGCACAGCCAGGGCAGTCCTCTCACAAAAGCCTTGTCTACGCCCTTCCTCTTCTTCTTCACCTCCCTCCACGGTTCCGCGTCGGTCGTCGGTTTGCAAGTAGCGAGTTGTCGACCAGGCTGGTCACCTCTACCGCCACGACTTGTTCCAGTCTGTCGACAAACTCTGCCCAATCTTTATCCTGGTACCAGATGTAGATCGGGTGTGTCGGTGCGTCGGCTTGGCAGCATCGCTCGTTGTTTCTGGCATCTGCGCTGGCGGAATCGTGTATCTTTCCCCCATTGTGCCGATCGTTTCGGTCTAGTACTCGAATTAGAGCCCCTGCATTATTCAGTATGCATTTCGGTAGCGATACCGTTCGGGTCTAGAGAACCGAAGCGCCGTTGTCGCGTCGCGCAAGCCAATCAAAAGCAAGCATCCGCAGATCCGCGCATGCGCACTGTAGTGCGCACAGCGCCACGAATACAAAGCGGCTAGCAGACGACAAAGGCGCGCTATTCTTTGAAGTACCGAAAACTGAGATTACGTTGCCACAACGCGTGACGCCGCATTCCATCGAGCTGACATGCCCGCCTTCGTTGCTCTTGCCTCCTCCTTGACAGTATCAGGCGCGGTATAATCATTTCCATGATTCTCAGCTGAAACACATAGAAATTTTTACACTTTTGCTGACCACATGTTTCCATGCATGCATAATAACGATAGCGTATTTGACTGTATTCTGCAGATGTCGTAAATGCCACATTATGTCATCTTTTTCTCATTCACACTGACACCATGTTTTGGAAAATGAGTTAGGAATAGTGTGGAGTATCACATTGTACTAATACATCTATAAAAACACCCGAAAAATTGATTCTGAGAGTTTCAAAGACTAAGAAGATAAACAGAATGTGGTTAATACTCGGTCCTAGAGATTCAAATGATTAAGTAGCCCTTTTCCCTATACAATACGTCAACGATTTGGGTCTTAAAAACAAAACTGAAAAAAAACGCATTTTCGAGAGCTCCTGCAGTACGTCGAAGTTTATAACATGCATCTCACGAATGAACATGTTTCGTATATCGTGCTACAGTCTAAACATATTACGGCAGAGATCTTTCATCTCTGTCTACTGTTATTGACGATTCGATCGCAGATAAACAGCTGTGACAAGCAAGGTTATGAAGATGACTGCCGCAAGTTACATTCCCAGTAATTTAAGTTGTGCTGTTAGATTCGTGTCTAACTGCAATTCTGAAATCGCTACATATTCGGAAAAAAAGGTGAATTATTTCTGATAAGAAAAAATATAAAGGTCACTGTCGGTTGTTTAACTCACAGCGATTTCATCTCCAGCAATTTCATATTTCGTTTTTTAAACATACATAAATCACGAAATAATTACTGAGGAAGTGCGCTCTTACTTGTAAGTAACAACGATTACTGCAGAAAAATCGTAACTTACACGAATAACATTGTCTCAGAACGTGTTGCATATGTGAAGAGGAAAAAAAAATTTTTGCTACCCATCTGTACGCGAACCCAAGGCCTTTCGTATGGCATTCCCGCGCGCAAACTACTTGGCCACACACACACACACACACACACACACACACAGCGCTCATTTCTTGCATTATTGTGTTGAGGAACGTAGGCTGATATTGCCAAACGGTGCTGAGTAAGTCATAAATGCATGATAGTTTGGAAGGTTTCCGATATCAGGCTTCATTTCCGATATCAGGCTTCCCGTAATTGCTTTCCATTGTTACTTGAAAGTTGTAAACACGTTTCGATAATTACTAACTAAACCATTTGAGGGGAAAAGTACACAAAGTCACTTGTAACGTCAGTTCACACTCACGTAATATATGTAAGCAGAGCCGATGTCTTGATGTTTAATGATCTTTAAACTCTTATTTGCATAAAAATAACACGTATTTTGAGAGAATATTGACCGATAACGTATTTTTTATGTAATCATTCACAGTAACAACCTAACCTAACCATATTTCTAACAAAGGAAAATAGTCTTTTATGAACTCACTTTCCAACCGGATGCATCCTCTGGTGATTCTTTAGTAACATAATCACTAAATCCAAAGCCAAAACCGCTAAATATGTTTAAAATAACAAATTATAGGTGTACATAAACCGCAGCTCACTGATTGACAAGGCCACACCGAAATCCAAAACCTCTCGGTACAATTGTCGTAAAATCGGTGGGAGGGCTGTTCGGTTACAGGTCTGAGAAGCTTACTGAATAGGATATTTCGATAAAGAACCGAAAATGACGTCACTATCGAGACTAACCTACTACACCGATCGGTATGAAAGATACAGAATAGGCTGTCGAGGCTGCCCAACTTTCGGTCTGCAGAGTTGCGTCCTATTTGCTCGTCGGTCAGTTTTGCCGTGTTTTTCGGGTTTGTTGGCTCGGAATGTTCAGCATACTCGACATTCGCAGCTTCTTGATCTCTCGATTCGTCCTTTCACTTTCCCCTTCCCTTGTCCATAATGTTGCGGGCGTGCCTTCACGACAATTTTGCCTTCGCCGTTAAAACAGCAACGCGACAATTTGCTGGCGTGCGCACAACTTTGGACAATAGCACTTCACGTCCTGTCGCTGCAGCGAGCGCTCCGCACAGAGCCCAGGCGGAACTGACATACCGTCCGTGTTACATGTTGGTATATAGCTGGGCATGCCATATTAGCTTCCCGGCCCGAACCCCCCTCCACTCCTGAACTCACCGACCCCGTCCGACCTCTGGATGCCCCCACGCCTCCTGGAAACTCCCTTCATCACCCCCCCCACCACCACCACCGAGGACATCATTCGCTTTCTTACCAATGTCTGTCCATTCCAGCGGCCCCATACTCTCCAACAGATTTCCCTCGCAGCCCGCTCTGTCTTCCACCTTAATATTTTCTCCACCTACTCCCATAACCAGGCCCACTTTATCTTCTCACGTCTCAACACCCTCGTCTAAGTTCCCATAATGGCGTGACAGCACCATATCTTGTTCAACATCCACCCCCTTCCCATTAACAAGAATCTCCTCATGCATACCCTCATGACCCACCGCGTGGATGCCTTCCTCCTAAAAAAAACCTTTCTCCATCCCCACCATCACGTACACACATCGCCCTACCTCCTTCACTGCTCCGATAAACCCCTCCTGATAGCATGTGGCAGGCAGCATTGGCCACCACCGCTAGATCCCTGTTCAGCTCCAACCCCTCCTTCCCGACCCCACAGAACACCTGATCCTTAGTATCTTCTTGCCCGGTCTTACCATTACCTGTGCCACCGCCTATGTCCGCCCCTCTACCCCTATTCCCTTTGACTTCCTTTCCCACATCGACTGTACCTTCTCCTCCTACATGATTGCTGCCAACCTCAACATCCATAATCATCCCGCCACCCAGTTACGGCGGTGACATCGGTTCCTCACCACACTCCAAGGTGACCTCCTTCCACTTCCCCACCACAGCCGCTCCAAATCCAATACCACTCACGATGTCGTCCTGGCCTCCCCCGACCTCCTTGGACGCATAATGGTGGACGCCCTTAACCCTGTTAGCACTGACCATCTCCCTGTCCACCTCACCGTATCAGATGGCCGTCACCCCCACCCAGATCATAGCATCGACACTCCCCCAAAATATGTCCACTGACTATTCCCGTGCCAACTGGAATGCCTACCGGGATACCCTCACTACCTGGATCGATTGCCACCCTCTCGCCTACCACCTCCCCAATGATATAGCCCGTGCCGCCTCCTTTCTCCAGCAGACCTTGTCTGAGGCCATTGAGGCTCACATCCCTACCACCGACATCCACCTGCACCACCCCACCTTACCCCCACAGGCCTTCTTCCTCCTTCATTAATTCCACTGTCTCTACCATGAATTCCTTCACACACGGGACTGGGACACACTGCAACACCACCGGCAACTTCTAAGACATGTACGAAACTTGCTCGCGGCCAAGTAACGCCGAGACTGGTGACAGACATGCACCCGCCTCAATGCTACCCTACCTATTAACTTGTCTAAGTACTGGTCATCCTTCCGCCGCCTTACTGGGTCTAAACCCTCTCCTTCATGATTACCCTTTCCTGATAACCTTAGTAATGCCAACCATTTTGCTTCATACCTTTCCGATACCCTTACCATCCCTGATGATCTCCAGTTCGACTACACCCTCTTCCCTGATTTCCTTGATTGAACTGACACCTCTGCCCCTCCACTTGCTCCTGGCTTCCAGTACTTGGACATAAATTCCACACACTGAACTCAACACCCCCATCACCACTCAAGATATCATAGCTACACTACGCACGAAACACAACGCCGCTCCCGGTCATGACCGTGTTACCTACCGTCACCTCCATGAAGCTCCTGCATCCTTCCTCACCACCCTGGCCAGACTATATAATGTGGCCTTGTCTACTGGCTTCTACCCCGACCTGTAGAAAACCTCCCAGATCCTAATATTCCTCAAACCAGACAAACCACTGTCCGCTGTCTCCTTCTACCATCCCATCAGCCTTACCTCCGTCTTCAGCAAGGTCCTGGAATCCATCCTCACCCGACGCATCCACCAGCACCTCCACCTGCACCACCTCCTTCCCTCTACCCAATGTGGCTTTCGACCATCCTTCTCTCCAGATGATCTTCTCACTCACCTCCTCTCCGAACAAATAAATTCCTGTCACTCCAGCATCTTCCTCTCTCTCGACCTTGAACGTGCTTATGACCTTGTATAGCATTCCAGTCTCCTCTTCAAGCTCCAAACCTCCAACCTCCTTGTTAACTACGTCCATCTGATCGCCTCCTTCCTTTCTCAACATCCTTCCTACGTCACCATCCATACCACAGATTCCTACACTTTTCACTCTTGCGCCAGTGTGCCCCAAGGTTCCATCCTCTCCCCTCTTCTCTACCTTCCTTATACAGCAGACATGCCGCCGCCGTCACCCCCATATACTTTCTCCAATACGCCGATGACACCACCTTCCTTACCCTCGCCGCCACCCTGCAATGCTCCAAGCACCTTCTCCAATCCCATTTTGACCAGTTCACCACCTGGTGTAACCAGTGGCTGCTCAAGGTCAATCCTTCCGAAACCCAGGCAATCATTGTAGCCACCCCTTCCTTCCGTCTCCTTGATTTTTATATCACTATCTACGGCTGTCCTATCAACCTCAACCCTACCCTTTCCTGGACCCCCCATCTCCAGACAATCCAAGCCAAGACACGCTTCCAACTCCGCCTCCTCAAACACCTCTCCAGCTGCATATGGGGTTTGGACCCCTCCACTGTCCTCCACACTTATAAATCCTCATCTGCCCCATTCTCTGTTATGCCCATCCCACCTGGATCTCTGCCCCTCAGACCTACTACAAGTCCCTTCAAATCCTGGAACACCATGCGTTCCGCCTCGCTTATCACATCCGCCTCCCATCCCCCATGTGGCTCCTCTACGAATTAGGTCATTTCCCACACCTCCTCCTCTTCCTTGAACGGATACGAATCCTTTACACCTCCTGTAAACTTGATCCCCCTCACCCGCTTGTCCCTCCCGTCCTTTCCCACCCCAATCTGCTGCCACGCCTGTATTCCTGTATCCCACCCACTCTCCATCTTACCACCCATGCCCAAGGTGGCTTCCGCCAGCTCTCCCTCCCAGATTATGCCCTTGTCCCCTCCATCTACCCCTCCTACCAGATTTTATCCTCCCCTTCCTCCTCATGAATTTTTCCTCCAGGGCTCCCTCTTTCCCTTCTCTCCCTCCTAACTTCCTTCCCCCTCCTCTCTCCCTCTCCTCCCCTCCCCCCGGGCTTTCACATCCAACCTTACACTGTCCCCCCCACTCACTTCGTCTTTCCTGCTGGCATCCCCGCCACCTCCCTCCTACCGTCCCCTATTCTCTGTGGCAGCTTCCCCTTTTTTCGTGTAATAGTGTGTGCTGTGTGTCGAAGATCATCGTCAGTGTTTTCTGTGCAGTT
This sequence comes from Schistocerca cancellata, assembly GCF_023864275.1. Lineage (NCBI taxonomy): Eukaryota > Metazoa > Arthropoda > Insecta > Orthoptera > Acrididae > Schistocerca > Schistocerca cancellata. The sequence goes on from NC_064626.1 coordinate 569,597,610, forward strand.
TTTCTCCGTTCCAGTGCAATTGTGTCTCTTCAGTGCCCTCCATCGTTCGACAGTGTACTCATTGTGCCTTCGTGTACGGTTGCACTTGCTTATGCAATTCAGTGTCTTCAGTTAGAACGTCTTCGTTATTATCATTATGTGTGTCACCGGTTTTCTCATATTCATATTTTTCTGTATCTCTGACTACATGTTAACTGTCCTCTGGTTTTCTATGGCCGAAGAGCGGCGTAGATAGGCCGCTGCCGGCCTACCTTTTGTACAAGCTTTTACAATAACAATAAAGGAAAAAAAAGCTTCCTTTGCAGACTGCAGGTGAGACGGTGGGCCTCGGGTGAAACCGAAGCCTACGAGAAAGACAGGCCGCTGCGCATACCTCACGAAGGTAGGCCGAGCTCATTTGCTCGCTCGCTCAACTCAGCACAAAAACTGCGTTTCTACACCTGTTGACTCGTAACTGGGTGTGTATGTACAAACAAGAATTGTATCTGCTACTGGAATCCATAATTATGGAATCTTACTGTCATTAGTCGTACAATAATAGAAAGGCATCATGAAGTTCATCACAAGCGAGTTGTGTAAAACGTAACTGTAAATATGAAACCTGATTTGGATGGCGCTAATTTCAACGAACAAGAACGAGATCTGTTGCAGTTTCCTAGTGATGAACCAGCAACTAGTGATGACTGTGAACCCCAAGAGGCACTCAAATACCTCGTGGGTTACACAGCATTTACATGCAAGCTCACTGTCAGTTCCAAGGGTTCAATCTCAAAGAAATTTCTTCCGGATTCATATTACATCACCGGTAATCCCCGAGGGTGGACTCACTTCTCCTTCAATTGACTGGTTCAATAAAATAAAGTAGTACGAAGTGATATTTTGCAGTTTTCATGGGCGACATATAGCTAAGTGTGACGGAGTAATGCAAAGTTAATTTCTACAACAACCTTACATTTTCCCAAAACACATGACACTTATAAGGACAAGAACTTATAAGGACAAGAACCAAAACAAAAAACAAAATACTTGCTGCGAAGAAAAATCTTTGTGGACTGCGTCATCTTCCTGAGCTGCACTGAGTAGCTATGAATGCAGTGACATGTCGTAGCTTTTAATATAAGTCTTTGAAGGTGGCTATAACATGCAAGAAATTATTTCTTAGAAACGTAGATTTAATTAGTTTATTACTTATAAACTCAGATTTAAGCGATGCTCAATAATGTGTGTCAGCACTTAACAACGCTTAATTCATTCAGCTGGTTTTAAACTCTCGCGGAGGAACAGTATTCCAGATGACGTGACACGCGTTAGCCCATAATAGCGCGACGTCCCTCCTCCCTTCCCCGCCCACCGGAACGTCCTACCTCATTTTTTTTTCTACTTGCCTTGGGTACATAGTAGCAGAGTTTGTAAAATATCGTTATTTTTCCAAAAATATCGGTATCTGTCGGCGATATTTCTTCGATATATCGATACCGAAATCGCAATATCGAGTCTTGATAGTTTTATTTTGTATTATATTTTTTTGCAATTTTCGGTAAATATTTGAAATATTTCTTTTGAAATTGTAGTAAAACGTAATTTTACTTTCAGTGTGTATGTGAGTCTTACTACTTTTCGAGTTTTCATCACGTCCAGTCTCTTTCTCTGACTGTGTGAAGCAAGTATAGGCGGCACAAAGAAGTAATCTGACTGTACTGCGAGCAGGCGGTTTGAATGGAATAACAAGATTTCCGGTGTGAAGAAATAGTACACCAGTTGCGTTAAAATAGTTTTTAGCACAACTAGTGGGCTACTCCTTCACATCGGTATTCTTCGAAAACAGTTGCTGAAAATGATGATCAAGGATCTAAATGACAACATTTGTCTTTGCGGTGGGCAAAGACGTGCGAGGGGAATTGTTGACGTAATCGGCCCTCGGTACTAACAACAGAAACTGCCTAACCACGCAGTTTTGACACGACAACTGCTACGTCGCTGACATTTGCAGAAATGAAAAGAAGGACAGGCAAGTCAACATTTAGCGTTCCAGACAAATCAGATATGTCACGAAACCGGACGACGTACTTATCGGCCACCTTTTATAGTCCGTCTGCATGCAGCTACTGTTGGCAAAGGGATCATCGCCAATTCTTGCTCCAAGGGGGGTAAGGAGGCTGCTAGCTTGTTGTTGCACAGAATATCTAATAATAAATCAATACTTAAACACCTCTAAAACCGGCAATATACTTACAATGTGCAGCCCATATTTTTATAGGCCGATACTTCAACGTGTTTTTCGTCGATATGGTTCAAATGACTCTGAGCACTATGGGACTCAACTGCTGTGGTCATAAGTCCCCTAGAACTTAGAACTACTTAAACCTAACTAACCTAAGGACAGCACACAACACCCAGCCATCACGAGGCAGAGAAAATCCCTGACCCCGCCGGGAATCGAACCCGGGAACCCGGGCGTGGGAAGCGAGAACGCTACCGCACGACCACGAGATGCGGGCTTTCGTCGATATATCGAACTGTTTTCGATATAGTGATGGCTGTTAATGATACTCTTAAATATCGATACATCGGATTCCCGATGTATTTAAAAATATCCACCGTCTTAGTATACAGCGCCGCGAGATGTCCGCAGTGAGATGAGCAGTGATAGTGCGTATAGGGCTGCGCGCTTGCCCAACACCAGTAGCGGTGGCCTTGCGACAACACGAACCATCTAATGTATACCTGCACATATACCGGGTGATCAAAAAGTCAGTATAAATTTGAAAACTGAATAAATCACGGAATAATGTAGATAGAGAGGTACAAATTGACACACATGCTTCGAATGACACGGGGTTTTATTAGAACCAAAAAAATACAAAAGTTCAAAAAATGTCCGGCAAATGTCGCTTCATCTGATCAGAATAGCAACAATTAGCGTAACAAAGTAAGACAAAGCAAGGATGATGTTCTTTACTGGAAATGCTCAATATGTCCACCATCATTCCTCAACAATAGCTGTAGTCGAGGAATAATGTTGTGAACAGCACTGTAAAGCATGTCCGGTGTTATGGCGAGGCATTGGCGTCGAATGTTGTCTTTCAGCATCCCTAGAGATGTCGGTCGATCACGATACACTTACGACTTCAGGTAACCCCAAAGCCAATAATCGCACGGAATGAGGGCTGGGGACCTGAGAGGCCAAGCACGACGAAAGTGGCGGCTGAGCACACGATCATCACCAAATGACGCGCGAGAGATCTTTCACGCGTCTAGCAATATGGGGTGGAGCGCCATCCTGCATAAACATCGTACGTTCCAGCAGGTGTTTATCAGCCAGTCTGGGGATGATGCGATTCTGTTACATATCGGCGCGCCTCTCACCCGTCACGGTAGCAGTTACAAAACCAGAATCACTCATTTCCTCGAAGAAAAAAGGCCCGATAACGGTAGATGTGGTAAATCCAACCCATACCGTGACTTTCTCGTCGTGCAATGGAGTTTCCACGACAGTTCTAGTATTTTCGGTAGCCCAAATTCTGCAGTTGTGGGCGTTAACAGACCCTCGGAGCGTGAAATGAGTTTCGTCGGTCCAAAACACGTTACTCAACCAATCGTCATCTTCCGCCATCTTTTGAAACGGCTACACCGCAAATGCCCTCCGCTTCACTAAATAGCCAGGTAACAGTTCATGATGCCGATGGATTTTGTACGGATAGCATCGGAGGGTACGCCTCAGTAAAACCAAACAGCAGTGTATGGAATGCCGGTGCGACGTGCGACTGCACGAGCGCTGACTTCCCCGTGCATAGACGAGCCCGCTACAGTCTCCATTCCTTCCTGAACTGTCTCAGCAGCATTACGCCTTGTGCTCGGTCGGCCACAACGGGGTCTATCGTCTAAACAACCCGTAGCTTCGAACTTCGAAATCATTCTCGCCAGAGCTGCATTTGTCAACGGACCTTTACCCGTTCGAATCCCCTTCCTATGGCGATAGGATCGTAACGATGAACTAGCACATTTCCCATTCTGATAATACAGCTTCACTAAACGCGTCTTTTCTGGTAACGCCAGCATGCTGCGACTGCTGGCGCATCTGATTCTCTCTCTCATTATAGCTCCTTTTATACACGATTGTCATGCGCAGTTTTGCTGTCCAGTGCCATCTGTCGGACATTTTGTGAACTTTGTTTTTTTTTTTTGTTCTAATAAAACCCCATGTCATTCCAAGCATGTGTGTCAATTTTTACCTCTCTATCTACATTATTCGGTGGTTTATTAAGTTTTCATATTTATACTGACTTTTTGATCACCTGGTACATCTATTTAAACTGTAACTGGCCGACGTCTGTACATCGGAGATATGTAAGAAAATTTAATATGCGGGGTCTCTATACCACCAACTGAAGCAAAAACAATTATTTTTAGCATTGTTGTTTGTTTGTCTGTCTGTTCGTATGTTTGTACGCGAACCACGCAAAAGCTACTAGACGAAATTGGATGCGGTTTCCACAGCCGTATTTTTGGAGGTCTAACTTAAATTCTGGTAGGTGTTCCATCGTAATACGCCGCCTAGAAGCTGAGTTATCTGCTTATACAGAGTGTTTTCTTTAACTGTGTCAGTACAGGGAAATCGGAATCCATAGAGATACCGGGAAATTGTTTTAGGAAGCATTAGGTGCTTTTTTGAGAAAAAAATGTTGCCGCGATCAAATTTTTGGTCAAGCGTGAGTTGTCAATTAAAATGAGCAACATTGGCAAATTTTTTTTATGTGGTTGACACAGTTTCATGTAAGCATTTTTCATTATACTGGAAGAAAAAATCGGGAGAGCAGAAGTTTTGTAAATCTAAACTAAATAAACCAGGTTAGAAATGACAGAATCAGTAAAAAGTTGTATTTTGAACATTTTATAATAATAATAATAATAATAATAATAATAACAATAATAATGGGAAGAGGAATTCCGCCTTATGCAAGACACCTTTTTTCTGTTTTGTTTCACCCAGACATGTTTCAGCATGTTTTGTGCTATCTTCAGTGGATTATTTTTTATTTTCTAACTGTAAAATTGTTGTTATCTGTTAACATTTAGCGAAACTTCTGGTACATAATATTTACAATTGTGAATGAATAATTGTTGTAAAATATTATACATCATTTGTTCATAGTCCACAGCTGAGATATTTATTAACGACCTGATGCACTATGTGTTGTTTATAACATTAAATCAAAGCTCTATTTATAGCTAATTGTCAAAAAGAGTGGATGTATGCGTTAGTTTACATACTTTACATGATACTGTTGGACATTTACTTTGGTAGCTATTCTGTTACACAATCTACAACTTCTCATCTGCAAACAGCAAAACGTAACTTTTATTTTTCTGTTTATTATGCATTTACAAACGGAAATGAGTATATATATCACGTTCTTCGTGTGTAAGTTACAGTTTTGATATTGTGGTGCTTTCTCATATATTAGGGTGACCAAATTATTCTCGGTGAAAACCGGGACACATTCACCCGGGTGCCAATGGACACCTCATTCCACATGTACCCGGGTTTCTTAATTTTAAATATTAATGTTTTGTTGGTACATTTTGTTAACCTGATTATTATAACTAATAAGAGGATACAAAAGACTGATATAATCTAGATTATCTGTATAATTATTACTGTATACGTTTCTTAAATGTAATTAAAGTAATGTATTACGTTTTTACAAAATTTTACAGCCATTCAACTTTTAATCAATTAATATTAACATGAGCTTTAATATTACTGAGCACTTGTAGATGGAATTGACTGTCCTTGGAAAAAAAGGTATTTTTCACTGCCTCCAGCCTTCTTGATCATGTCTTTGTTCTTTGAGACACAGTGATAAAACTCGGCACAATCCATTTTGTAGTTGTACAGGATCTGCAGGATTGCTTCAAGAGAGTCCACCTCCATTCTGTTTCTTTCATCAGTCCACTGGATATTTATGAACGAAAATATTTTTTCCACATTGGCATTATGGGCTGGGTTTGCAAATAAATGCCTTGCAATTATTACCAACTCAGAGTAATGCTGAAGACAGTCAGAGCTTTTAAAAAAACTCACCCACTTCTAATGACATTCCAATGGTGTTTTTTTTCATCATTCCACTTGTGAAGACTTTCTTCAACAAAATTTGTCAGTATGCCGAACTGATCAAAGAGAATGGAATCATCGATTTCAATCTCTTTACTCTTCAAATAAGAAACTGTCTCTTCAACACTTTCCCATTTTGGCACTCTCTTCAGTAACATCCAATCAAACACCGGCGATGAGGGTAAATATGAGACGCTCCACTTGCTGAGATATTCTACACAAGTGTCATAAAACTTGTTAACTTCTTCTCTAAAACTCCTTTCCGCTGCTTCTGATACTTCTGCTCTTTTAAGGACAGATTTAACATTAAAAGAAATGAACTGCTGTTCTCTCCTCTTAGTAACAGTTTCCAGAGTATTTTTCAAAACATCATTTACCCCTATTACACTTTTCGTGCTTCCCTCAATTTCCTTTATCCCATGCTGCAAAGTGCTAAACTGACTGTGAATGAACCATAAGTAGGCTTCACTTAAAGGGTTACTGAAAAACTGAATCAATATTTTGGGGGCTTTGTCATCATTTAGGAAAAAATCTTTAACGGTTCAAACAGGCGGATTACTCTTTCAACTGCTGGAAACAGTGATAACCAGCGAGTTTTCGAGTGACACACTACATTGATATATTCCGTTCCCACATAATCACAGAACTCCTTAAGCCTCTCTGTTCTAACAGTAAAAGTGTGAGTATACCTTCATGACGATAGTTTCAACATCACAGCTTAAACTGTCAGCAGATGTCTGCACGCTATTGTGTAAAACATGTGCAGGGCACCCTGTGCCTTCACTGTTTTCATGCAATGTTGCCTTTAATTTGGTAAATACGTTGCATTTGCCTCGTCTTTTTAAACCACCAAAGTTTGTGTTGGTGTTGTCTCCACAAAATGCCACACATTTATTTTTCTCAATATCAAACATTTCGATAGTATTCATACAAAATCTTGAAATTTCGTCAGATGTTTCATTAGGTAGGGAACTCACCTTCAAAAGTTTCGTCTGAATTCCCTGATTAATATCGAAAAACTGAACAACAAACGGAAATATTTTAGTGGCCTTACGATTGCTAGCATCAGTGGATATCCCGTAGAAAGAAGACTTGATGTATTCAAGGCTTTCCTTTACACTTTGGGGAGCAATAACTCCTTTCACTAAGGCTGACACTTTAGTTCTTGCTGAACTAAACTTTTTTGCAATGGAAGAATCATCAAATATAAGCTTATTAGTACAATCACTAGATCGATAAGTTTGGTGATGTTTTACCGTGTGGTAGGCTAGTGTAAGCTCGGCTGCTCTTCACTTGACTGATGTTTCACAAAACAATTTTGTAGAGTTTTACTACAGCTCGGTGCACTATATCTGTTAATGTGTTTCTTTGACCTGATGTGATCAACTATGTCGGAACGTCCACCATGACTTTATACGAATAAAACAGTTACATACGGAACACTCTGCTTCGTAATCAAAACGACATTTCTTAATGAAATTCCATTCCTTGGAATAACAGTCACTGAACTTGCAGGCACGTTTCGGTATTGCGTTTCACAGTACTGCAGCGATAATACCACTAATATGAGAAAAAACTATTGCAGTTTGTCTGACGAAACATCAACTACTACACTGTCCTGACAATGAGTGTGTGAGTAAGTGGCGCGACAATCGGACGGTTTCAAAGCTCTGTTACAATAATACAACTTACTACTTGTTGGCCAAAGTACCGCTCAAAGTAAATTATTGCCTGAGTGTGTCAATACTGATACTGTGATTACTAGTACGGGACAATGGAAGTTTTAGACAAATAAGCTAAAATATATTAATTTCTTGTGTTGTATTTCCTTTAATATAGCGAAATCCCAAAAATTTGAGAAAGTTTCACGAAATGTATTTAAAAATTGAATTCCGGGACCTTTGAGCGTCCCGAAACAAATTTTCGGGACACCGGAACACAGGGATGAAAACCGGGACAATCCCGGTTTTCCGGGACGTCTGGTCACCCTATCATATATTGTTGGCGAAGTGAATAGGCCGATTTCGTGGCCTATGGTCGCTTGACACCGCACTTTCTCCAATTTTTCAAAACATAGGCGGCGAAAACTCTGCCTATGTTTTGGAAAATCGGAGAAAGTGCAGTGTCAAGCGACCATAGGTCACGAAATCGGCCTACTCATTACGCCAACAACATATGAGAAAGAACAGATACCATCTTCATATACTTAAGACCATTTGACCATCTTCTTCTGTGCGGTTGCATAAACAGTGCCCGAACTCTTACGGGAATCGGCAAAACGCCGCGAGTAATGAATATAATGGCCAGGGGCACTATGAATATAGAGCGGGACCCCAAGTTGGGAATGTGGGTCTCACGGGGGCATGCCAGACATAAGTCCCTGCAGTCGCACGATCTTCTGTGTCCTCGGTGGCTCAGATGGACGCCGGCACGGTAGCTTAGCGTGTTCGGTCAGAGGGCCAGCTGCCCTCTGTAATAAAAAAAATGACTTAATGGATCAACAATGAACTGAAACGGGTGTCTTTCGACGTCCGCCTAGAGCAGATACAACGAACGAAAACGAACAAAGAGATTTAACAAAAAAAAAAAAAAAAAATGGATAGAGCGTCTACCATGAAGCAGTAGATCCCGGGTTTGAGTCCCGGTCGGGGCACACATTTTCAACTGTCCCCGTTGACTTATATCAACGCCTGTATGCAGCTAGGGGTATTCATTTCAACGTAATTTTATTCTAACCAGCTGCATGGTCACCGATAGTATCCGTTCTTTCGGAGGAACTTCAATCAGTTACAAATGACGAACACATTGATTACAAGTTTGTAATTACAACTTAAAAAAGACCAAGAGGATCTCACACGGGTCGCTATAATGCACCAACCACAAATGAAGTCCCTGCCCTGTTAGTCGACCAGTATTGTGATAGGAGAGACGTGTCACGTACTCATGATGATCGTATTCAGAGAATCAATGAAACAAATCACGCTTATAACGCGTTACAGTATCCTTTAATGGTTTGCCGAGACGAAGATCGCTATAATTTTGCTGTATATAATGTATCCTCGCACGGGTGCGCCGAATATTAACAAAAAAGAAAAAAAAAACTTCTGCGATGCTGTTCTATAGTTTTTCAATCACCAACGTGAGAACGAAGATATCTACTTAGACCGATTCCAGGGCTTTTTAACCAATTTTAGTAGACGTATATGCAAAAATTGAAGCTCATCAGAAACAATAACGTGCGTTAAATTTCATCGGCCTATACAGACGCTTTAGAGCACGACTGCTGAAATCTTGGGTAGGATGGTGATTCTCCCTTACACATTTACTGGTGGTCTCAAGTACACTCCTGGAAATTGAAATAAGAACACCGTGAATCATTGTCCCAGGAAGGGGAAACTTTATTGACACATTCCTGGGGTCAGATACATCACATGATCACACTGACAGAACCACAGGCACATAGATACAGGCAACAGAGCATGCACAATGTCGGCACTAGTACAGTGTATATCCACCTTTCGCAGCAATGCAGGCTGCTATTCTCCCATGGAGACGATCGTAGAGATGCTGGATGTAGTCCTGTGGAACGGCTTGCCATGCCATTTCCACCTGGCGCCTCAGTTGGACCAGCGTTCGTGCTGGACGTGCAGACCGCGTGAGACGACGCTTCATCCAGTCCCAAACATGCTCAATGGGGGACAGATCCGGAGATCTTGCTGGCCAGGGTAGTTGACTTACACCTTCTAGAGCACGTTGGGTGGCACGGGATACATGCGGACGTGCATTGTCCTGTTGGAACAGCAAGTTCCCTTGCCGGTCTAGGAATGGTAGAACGATGGGTTCGATGACGGTTTGGATGTACCGTGCGCTATTCAGTGTCCCCTCGACGATCACCAGTGGTGTACGGCCAGTGTAGGAGATCGCTCCCCACACCATGATGCCGGGTGTTGGCCCTGTGTGCCTCGCTCGTATGCAGTCCTGATTGTGGCGCTCACCTGCACGGCGCCAAACACGCATACGACCATCATTGGCACCAAGGCAGAAGTGACTCTCATCGCTGAAGACGACACGTCTCCATTCGTCCCTCCATTCACGCCTGGCGCGACACCACTGGAGGTGGGCTGCACGATGTTGGGGCGTGAGCGGAAGACGGCCTAACGGTGTGCGGGACCGTAGCCCAGCTTCATGGAGACGGTTGCGAATGGTCCTCGCCGATACCCCAGGAGCAACAGTGTCCCTAATTTGCTGGGAAGTGGCGGTGCGGTCCCCTACGGCACTGCGTAGGATCCTACGGTCTTGGCGTGCATCCGTGCGTCGCTGCGGTCCGGTCCCAGGTCTACGGGCACGTGCACCTTCCGCCGACCACTGGCGACAACATCGATGTACTGTGGAGACCTCACGCCCCACGTGTTGAGCAATTCGGCGGTACGTCCACCCGGCCTTCCGCATGCCCACTATACGCCCTCGCTCAAAGTCCGTCAACTGCACATACGGTTCACGTCCACGCTGTCGCGGCATGCTACCAGTGTTAAAGACGGCGATGGAGCTCCGTATGCCACGGCAAACTGGCTGACACTGACGGCGGCGGTGCACAAATGCTGCGCAGCTAGCGCCATTCGACGGCCAACACCGCGGTTCCTGGTGTGTCCGCTGTGCCGTGCGTGTGATCATTGCTTGTACAGCCCTCTCGCAGTGTCCGGATCAAGTATGGTGGGTCTGACACACCGGTGTCAATGTGTTCTTTTTTCCATTTCCAGGAGTGTATATGGGGGAGCGTATTTCGGATGCGTTTTGCTACGCTAGAAAATATAGCGGCGAAGATTTGTTTATTACTATGATAACCACCGAAAGAGGCCCGCGATAGAAAACAGCTTGCATGTCATCCAGGCATCCTACGACAGGTACGACTTGATTTCTCGAATATTTCATTTAAAATGAAAACGTCTGATATACCTTCTTATAAAAGAAAAGCTATTTGGAGCAGTCCGGTGCTATTATTATTTGATAGAGTAGCAAAAGCGTGGTCTGGCTCATTCTCACAACCTCTAGTGGTTCGAAGAGAAGATTAGGTCTAACGACATTCGTCGGGTTATTGAGCACGGAAATAACAAATCCCGAAACAGACCACATTCTGCACAATGTTGTCATAACCAACATGATGCATGGTCCATGTGGCTCACTAAATATCAGTTCATCTTGCATGAAAGCAGGCCATTGCGCGAAGTGGTTTCCGAAAACCTCCGTTAACGAAATATTGCTGATAGAAACGGGACTCCATCGCATCACCGCCGAGCGCCACAAGATGGCGATCTCATAGCTGAAGTTAATATTCGCGGTCAGTGTTCTGCAGTAGAGACAATCGAGGAGTAGTACCATACTCACCATTGCTTTCACGTGCATGTGAAGTTCACCCGAATGTCTAATAATGCGCTAGCGTAGCGTCATTCAAATAATTTGCAGGTACGTAAATAAGATAAGCGACCAGGCGATGTTTGATTTTCAAAATGCAGATAGTGACGATGTGACCAAATATCAGTCAGGTCGCTATAGTAGTATCTCGGACGCTGTGTTTCCTATCCACGAACGGCACCCTACCGTTATGCTCTTACATGTTCGTATAAAAAACGGCCAGCGAGTCTATTTTAACCCTGAAAATGTGCAGGAACGTATAGAAAATCCTTGCCGTACCGTCCTCGTAGCTATTTCAATCTCTCTCGGGAAGATAGTTTTGCTTGAGCTCTGTATGTTCAGGGATTGCCATCCTACTACACTTATGACAAACACAGCAGCATGTTCAATAGACGCCGACTTGATGAACCAGTGGAAGGGTTTCCAGGAATTTATCAGGACCCCGCATAAGATAGAGTGTACACTATCCGTACAAGCGACAGCGAATTCTATTAATTGCGCCTTTTACTGCACACAGTCCGCGGAGCCATATCTTTCGCGTTTCTGAGAACAGTAAACGGCGTTGAACATTTAACGTTTCACGCAGCTTGCAGTGCACTACCTCTGCTAGATGACGACTGAAATTGGGACGAAATGCTCGAAGAGGACGTAATCGGCCTAAGTCCCAGTCGATCGCGCCTTTTGTTTGCAGTTATGATGGGTTCCACGGACTTTCCTGTCCTGTGCAAGTGTGAGAGAAATCTCAGCGACATCTATTGGGATATATGTTATTTTTAAGGTTAGGCGTGCTTATGAAGATAGTGCTGCAGAATCTGATTACTGTGTTGTCAATCTCTACTTTTTCTCGCTTCGAGATATTGTTATTTCCATTGGTGGCAATCCTTTGAGTCATTACAGTCTTCCAGAACCGCAGTAAACGTCTGACGGTCCGCGAGTTAGTCTCGACTATGCTGCGGAGACAAATTATACTTCTGCTGCAATGGCTGAGATCGTGAATAATAATATTGGGACCCTTTCCGATGAGCAAAAGCAGGGTGAAACCTTTTTCCCTGACGCCGCTGGTGATACAGGCAAAACCTTTTACACTCAATTAATACTGGCTGAAGTCAGAAGGCAAGGGAAGCTGGTACGTCTACATCTACATCTACGTGATTACTCTGTTATTCACAATATGCCTGGCAGAGGGTTCGATGAACCACCTTCAAGCTGTCTCTGTACCGATCCACTCTTCGTACGTCTTCTGGGATTGCTACTATCTTACTGCCTGGAGGGAAACCTGCGCACACTACGTTCAAGATATTTTTGGAACCAGACGCAAATGAAACCCCGGTATTACAGTATCGCGAAATAGCGACACGGGCAAGTACTTGCAGAGTTAGTCCAGTCGTTTAGGACGAATGCACCACGGCACGCAAAAAAGCAGCGGCAGCAGTCAGTCGCACTCTGCAAGACATCCGGCGAAACGATCGCATTCTGGGAGGCGTCATTGTTTCATTTTGTGATGATTTCCGCCAGACTCTAGGCATTGCAACTCGAGGAACTAGTGCACATGAGGTGAGCGCATGTCTCAAACGTTCCTTGTTCTTGCCTCGAGTACAGAAATCGAGTTTGACGCGGAACATGAGGGCTCAGTTGGGTAACAATCCCAGTGTGCAAGAATTCTTGGACGTTTTATTAAAAATCGGCGAATTGTCCAAATCGAATGGGTTAGGCACTCTGCCAGAGAACCGCTGTCTAATTGTTCCTTCAGTGGAGGAACTTATTCCTTCCGTTTATGGAGATGTATCCCAAATAGCATGTCATCAGAATTCTTGACTTTGTGAATGAGCAATACTGACGCCCAAAAATGATCAAGCGGCTACTATAACCCATAGAATTTTGGAAAAAAACGAGATGGTATGCCGGTACATAAAAAAAATTGCCGGCCGGAGTGGCCAAGCGGTTCTAGGCGCTACAGTCTGGAACTGCGCGACCGCTACGGTCGCAGGTTCGAATCCTGCCTCGGGCATGGATGTGTGTGATGTCTTTAGGTTACGTAGGTTTAAGTAGTTCTAAGTTCTAGGGGACTGATGACCTCAGAAGTTAAGTCCCATAGTGCTCAGAGCCATTTGAACCATTTTGAACCAAAAACAGTTCTGGACCGAACCGATGCTACCACTTATCCTGTAGAGTTTCGCAATTCCCTTTTTTCATCCGGACTCCCCGCGCTCGGAAAGTGAGAATTGCGATTATGCTGCTTCGGAACTTAAACCCTCTGAAACTGCGCAGCGGAACTCTCCTTAAAGTAGTGTCGCTTCGTAATAATACCGTAGAAGCTGAAATTCTCACTGGCTGTGGAGCTGGTGAAATAGTTTTAGCATCACGTATAGCCCCGTTTCCAACAATTTCCCTTTCAAATTCAAACGCGTGCAGTTTCCCATGACCATCAACAACAAAAACAAACGCTTCGAGCCGCCGGCTTCGACCTCAGGACAAACTGTTTCTCACATGGACAGCTCCACATACCTGCAGCTTGCTCGCGGATCATTAGCTCAGATAATTTGTTTACAATGGCTCCTAAGGGCGAACCATCCAACGTTTTATATAAAGAAATTCGTTAATTTTCGTAATTTCTTTAAACATAACGCAGGTTGTTCTCGTATCCAGGTCTATTAGTATTTCATATTGCAAATATTTGTATCTGTGCTTGCTAACGTATCAGTTCTTTACCGTTACACCTTTCTGACACCTTTACCTTGAGTTTTCTATATTCGCTTTTGTCACCGATAATAAGCTTCAAGATTTTTCAACATTCACGCGGCTTTGAGATACACGCGGACAATGTCCCGGGTAAAAACTAGTCGTTAACAATTCCCTCGTCCCAGGTGGGAAGCGTTTTTTTTTCTGGTGATAGTTATGGCGCTTCGAATTAGTAACCTACTGCATTTAATTTGGGGACTGCAGTGAAAAATCGAGTTGCCCGGTATTTTACGTTCGGTGAGCTTTTGGTAATATGTTGCTGTATATGGAATGGGGTTAATGTATAGAACTGGGATTTACATGTTTCACACTTCATCTTAGGCACATAGGTTACTAAGTCGCAATAAAAACAATAATAATAATTATTACTATTATTATTATTATTAATATGGCACAACTTAAGTTTACATTGCATTAGCAGTTGTTTTCATTTTAATTTCGAATCAACTGGCAACAGGCTAATCCAGATCTGTAATATGATACTCATATTTCGTAATCCATACAAATACTTTCCATACAAATACTTTCAGAAACGACTTCCTGACACTTAAATCTATACTCGATGTTAACAAATTTCTCTTCTTCACAAACGCTTTCCTGGCAATGGCAAGGAAAGCGTTTCTGAAGAAGATAAATTTGTTAACATCGAGTATAGATTTAAGTGTCAGGTAGTCGTTTCTGAAAGTATTTGTATGGAGTGTAGCCATGTATGGAAGTGAAACGTGGACGATAACTAGTTTGGACAAGAAGAGAATAGAAGCTTTCGAAATGTGGTGCTACAGAAGAATGCTGAAAATTAGATGGGGAGATCATATAACTTATGAGGAAGTATTGAATAGGATTGGGGAGAAGAGAAGTTTGTCGCACAACTTGACTAGAAGAAGGGATCGGTTGGTAGGACATGTTCTAAGGCATCAAGGGATAACCAATTTAGTATTGGAGGGCAGCGTGGAGGGTAAAAATCGTAGAGGGAGACCAAGAGATGAATACACTAAACAGATTCAGAAGGATGTAGGTTGCAGAAGGTACTGGGAGATGAAGAAGCTTGCACAGGATAGATTAGCATGGAGAGCTACATCAAACCAGTCTCAGGACTGAAGAGCACAACAAAAAAACAACAACAACATTTCGTAATGGATTGAAGATATCGAAACGAGGTATTAGGTAATTGTCAGAACGCTAATCGGCCAGTATTTTGTTACAAGCTGAGCTAATACTTGAAAAGTTTTTTTATTCCTCAAGAACTAGAAGTAACTACAGTTTTCTTTATGGAACGATGAAATTTTCCTAAACGCATTCACTGGCTCGCGAAAGGATTGGTGCGATAGTGGCGGAAATTTGTATGTTATTCAAATCAATTGACGCCTACTGCGAAGAACAACTTGGCATTAGGGTTGCCAAATGGAACTGACAAGATAACCGAACAATGCCTGGCGAAATGAACTGCTGCGGGCGAACGCAATAGAACAGTTGGAAACATTAAAAATTATATTTATTATTGCTAGTAACAGTTTGTAGCGAATTTTTGTTACCTTCAATTTTTTGTTAAAGTTATTGCATATTGCAAACTTCAAATTGTAACGAATGTCTAGGACCGCTTTTACCTTATCGACACTCAATTTGTTTCTAGCGAATGGCCATAAAGGATTAATGTGACTGAAGACACTTTCCACATACAGGCATACAAAAAATTATTCATATACCGTTGTTCATGTAGAGTAACTTTATTTATTAGAACTAAAGATCACAAGCAGAGATGTTAATTGATAAGTTAACAGCTTGGGGTTTCCTTCCTAATCTGTTCCTACTAACCTGTACCTGCAAGAAGTAAATAAAAATTCTGCCCAGTTGGCTTCACACAGTGGGGGGAAAAAGTTTTCAAACGTTACTAGAAATGTAAACATAAAAATGACTAATGAACCGCTTGTAGCAAGGAACTCCTTCAGTGATAAGGTGCATCTTGTGCATGTTGCTTCTGATACGCGGTGAATAGCCGTGCAACAGCCAAATGGGCCGCAAAGGGAAGGAAACCATTGTAAAAGAAAGGCATATAAATAGTTATCTCCCTGTACCAACGGGAAAATCATTTGCTGAAATGACATATTTTGCAAGAAGCCAGACAACTGAGCAGTCCTTAATATTGCGATTTAGAAAAAAAGAAGTACATTAATAGCGAATGAAGAGGCCGACCAGAGGAAGTAACGCAAAGAGAACGAAATATTTTAATAAGGATGGTAAAAAAAAGATCGTAAATGGATACCTTCTGCACTGTCTGCACATGTTGTTGATCAGTTCTGGAGGGAACTCCCGAGCTGTTCACTGGCTTTTAAGTAGTGCAAGTTATGGATAGAGGATACCTAGAAGAACACGATATATCAGCAGAACAAGAAATTGTGGCATGGATTTGCTCGAGAGCATATAAACAAGAACACGAGTTTCTGGGACAAGGTGCTGTTCACAGATGAAAGTAAATTTAAGATATACTTGTAAATGATGGCAGAATTTTGGTGTGGAGACGACCAAATACTGAGCTGGATCCCAAACACATTCAACCCACAGTAATGAGAGATGGTGGAGGAATTATGGTATGGGGATGTATGGCTACATCTGGCGTTGGGCAACTTGTTTTTGTTGAAGGTAACATGGATAGATTTCAGTATTTAAATATCCTGAAGTAAAATCGGCGAAAATAGTGTTGATTGCTTGGGTTTAGGCACAGATTACTTTTTTTTAACAAGAATCATGCTAAGCATAAAGAGGCAGATTACTTTCTTTAACAGGACAATCATCCTAAGCATAAAGAGGAAATTGTTCGTCTGTGTTGGTTTCACTGTACTCCCCTATGTTCTTGAGTTTCCAGCACAGAGCACAGAACTTACTCCAACTGAAGATGCTTCAGAAAGAATTGTCAGAAAACACGAAAAATTAAGTAAGACTGCTCTGAAACGATGTCTAGAAAAGAATTGCAAAATATTACCTCAGAGGCTACCAAAAAACTAGTTCAATCCATGCCAAAGAGGTTAACAGAAATGACACATAGAAGAGGAATGCCTACAGAGTATTAACAGTGGCATTATATTATGTACATTGTAATCTGTATGAATACTTTTTTCCTACTGTGTGAAGCCAGCTGGTACAGAATTTTTACTTACCTTTTGCAGGAGGCTAATTTAGTTAATCCTTTTATATGCACCGATTAGAAATGAAACCCCATACTGTTAGTTTACCAAATAACATCCTGGTCGCGATATTTCGTTCTAATAAATAAAATTGTTCTACATAAGCAAAAATACTGTAGGAATTGCTGCATGGAACCGTCACTATTCTTTTGATAATTTCTGTATGCCAGACGCTTCTTCTCCGTTTACACACGTTTTCCACGAAAACGAGTTAGGGGCATAGAAGCTTACCTATGTAATTGTTTCAAAGTTTTATTTAGTATACGGATCTCTTCGTGTAAACTGTCTTTATTACTTTCTTCCCCACTACCCATTGTAGTATCCTGCCCACTCGTCTAATACAGGGTGCCTAGAAAGCTGTTTTTTCGGATCACTAGACAACAATTCAAGAAAATCATAATAATGGAGTTTATTACAGTAAGTTAAAATGACAATACTTTGCGTATTTCACAAAAATGTGTCTCAACCAAATAGCGACTTGCAAATAATCAAGGTCCTTCGGTATATACAACTTCAATGCAAGCAGATAATTCAGTTCGTCTAAGTCACTGCTATAACGTTTGCATGTCGGCTCGTATTCCACTGCCCGCTGCTACGCGGAGCGGCGTTTATATTCTCTTCGCCTAGATGCCGCTCCTGTCGTGGTGCCGTCCCTGTCAGCCTATTGGCTGACGTCTTCTCACAGCCCTCTCTACTGTAACGTTCCAGGCCGACGTGCCGGCACTTGATGTTTCGCCCGAACACTCACCACCTTTGATGCTTGTACACATTTTTCATATGTAGGAGTTATTTTGCTACACGCCCATAACTGAAGGTGACTTTTAGTTGCTAAACCAGTTTTGTAAGATAATCTCCAGCTCTTTGGTAGACTGCGAGAGCTTCGTCCTTGAATTTATTTCGCTCAACCTCATTTAGTTATAACATTTCTTGGTTAGCTTTCGCTGTGACCATAATATTATACAATTCTATAGGATTTGTGTATTCAGATTCCAGAACTTACATACTTTTCTGAAAGAAGTTTAATAAATGATGTACAAAGTAAATGTAGCCGCAGCAGCAGAATGGAGAAAGAGAGGCGGATAACGACCAATCAAGGTCACGAATGCAGCACGCGACGGTTGGCAACAGCTCACCAAATGTTTACTGACATGATTTCACAAATCAATAAATATATTAGTGATATGAACGAAATTCTAAAAATACCGAACCACTCACTCATACTTCAGTATCGAACAACGGGCTGAAATACCGAACAATTCAGTTAAAAATAAGCGAACACCTGGCAACTCAGGATGGAAGCCCGATTTGTCGTGATTAGCTAAACTGGGCTTCTGCTTTTGTAATACACAATAAGTCGCATCTTCCGACGATCCTCGATTAAGGCACCTGCAGTTGCCTCTAAGACACAGCATATTATTTACTGGTTTACGTTAAAATATATTGTACCAGAACCCCGCAAAATGGGAGAACAATTGGATCTTGTGATTGGGAACAAACCTTACTTTCAGATGAAGTATACCATAATCATGGAGCTCTGAGATTATCACGGTTAAAGGGATTTGGAACGCCCTATCACAACAATGTTTAATATATTGGCATCCCCGTACTTAAGGAATCAATGTAGCCATCGACATGAAACTTTTACAGGTATTAAACTGTATGTTTGATTCTACTGAAATACAATAATTGCATTTCAGCCACTGCTTTCGGAAATACAATTTTTTAATTACACAGTTAAAATTTTGTGTACTTTTTTTGGATGTTATCCTTAATAATTTTAATTATACATAACATTTTGTTCTTCTTTCAGTTCATTAGACTCAGGATATGTATGTTATTACTCCCTGAAAATTTGAATACTCTACTCGAAGTGGCGTCTGAGATTTAGAGAAAAATGCAATAAAATATGTAAATTTTCATGAATGGCTTTTAAAGTTTCAGAAGACTGTAACTCACTTAATATACGCTTCATTTTTTATTTTCAGTCACTCAGAAACATCCTGCACCATACTGTATATCATCCTCTTGATCTTTTTCCAAGTTTTTTCTTCTTTTCTTCTTTCTGGACGCCTTAGTGGCCAACTGTGCTGTATACTCTGCTTTATCAGTGCGAACCTTGTCAATCCATTCAAGTTATCTGACGCAGTTTGCTCCATGATTAATTCCCATAATCTGTAGCACTTTCACCCTACCAGTGCTGCCATCATTAAAAGCAATAACAGCATCACTGACCCCCCACTTTAGTGTCTTCATTCCAACAAAAACATTTTTTGGTGAGTGAGTCCATATAAGATTACTGAATGACTCACTGGGATTTTGAATCTGACCATGTAGACACTTCTTCAGTAAGTCAGGATTTGCCAGGTCTCTGTATATAGGTTTTATGATATCCATGGCTGCTACTGGGATGGAATGTTTACAGCTGTATGAACTGTTTGAGTACTTGGCAACGCGGTAATTGCTCCACGAATCAGGTCCCGGAGAGCAGAGCTGGTGCACTGGTTTTTCATCAGTTGACAGTCTGTGGAAGAAGGTAGCCCATACTGCCTGCTTCATTTTCAGCAAATCCTCAGTATTATTTCTAATGGCCATCCCATAATACCACTGCAGTTCATCATTCATTTTGTCTGTCAGCCTGCCTCTTATGGTTTTACCATCAGAAAGTTTCTTGTCTTTCAAACTTTAGTTCAACTTCCTCAACCTGGTGCTCATCCTCTTCTTGAGATGACCTTTATAACACAGCAATCCACAGCCTTCTATATTTACCGATTTTATTAGATCTTGAAATAATGCACGTAAAAATTTTAACATTTTCAACTGGTGTAGATTATATTTAAAAAATAAAATAAAATACTTCCCATGTGAGTTTATACGTGATATATACATCATTTTAGTCGGAAAATATAAATTTTATAATGAGATAAAAATCCGAAAACGTGAAAAAATTTTCCGTCCTAACTCCCCTTGAGCTACGTTTTCCTCGTTGCAGGAATACGCGTGTGAGCCCACGCTTCCCGCGTGCACAATACAAACATGCCAAACCGTTTTCCTAGGATGTGGGTAATGCTGTGCCGCTTGCGTGCTTCGTGTGCAGTCTGTCCCGCACGTCGCAGCGACTCGCTTGTTTGGAGGAATGGGGGAAGTCGAACTGAGCAGCAGCGGACTACTTGGCGGCAGGTGTGGATTTGTTTCGCGCGCATGGGCAACAAGGGAGTAGGTAATTCTTCAAATATAATTACTGAAACATTCACCAGAGATGTCGACTGCCCTCTTCTCTGCGTCAGACGACGAGCAGCTTATCGAGTTGGTATCCGAACAGCATATTTTATGGAACATGGCTAATGCCGAGTTGTAAAACTAAATGCAAAAGCAGTTAGTTTGGGCAGAAATCGGAAGAATGAAACATGTAAGAAGAAATGTCTTTGATTCCGTCCATATATATATACGTATATAATTGCGAAGAGTACTCAAGAAGTGCAAAGCAGTCAAGACAAATTTTCTTACATCGTGAAGAAGAACGAACTGATTACTTCAACGGCTTTAACCACAGTTATATGAGTTGGATGTTATTGCGATCAGTACTGTGAACGACGATTAAAGTTCGGCCCGTTGGAGTAATCAGTCAATCCACTCATCACAGTGAATCCCTCAGTCGACACCTACTAAGGCTATCATGTTGTCCTTGGGCAGTTCATTAATTTCTAAGACTTCTGCGTTGTAAGGCAGCGGCAACTGGCATTTCTCCGCATCGACGAGCAAGTGATTCGTTACCAAAGTGTTCTTCTTCACGATGTAAAAAAAATTGTATTGACTGCTTTGCACTTCTTGAGTACTCCTCCCAATAATTTACAGTCTTCCTTCTCTTCCTTAACTTCCATGTGCTTTAGGAAGGCCAAAATTAACAGTTTTTTTAGATCGATCACTGCCCTGCACGTTTTGCCTGCACGGCACGTTTCGCCATCGCTGCCTCCGCTTCTACTGTCATGCAGGGCTGTACCGCACCTGTAATAGCAAAATGTTTCTCGCAGCGCGCTGGAACTCGCGTCGCTAATATTACTGTCGTCCAGGGGAAACTGTAGCACCCAGCGACTTCCAACAAACTGTAAAAATATATTCAAATCTCTCCTCGCTTTGATCCTCCACAAAAAGTGTGAAGGGAAAAAGTTCCTCGCTTACCACATTTCGGATGTTGGTTTGCTAAACATTATGTGTCATACGTGACTTTTTAATCTATTATTTCACTGTTACTGATTCTATTGGCCAGAAAGCTGGCACATGTTATCGACATGTACTACTGAAGCCAACTATAAAATTATGCTGTTGTACGATACATAGTTTAGCTGATAACTGATCAGCCAGAAGGTTATGACCACCGACCTACTGTCGATACAAACCCGTCCAGGCGATAGCAGCGTCACCTGGCGAGGAATGACTGCTACTCACAAGGGAACCTCCCCATCGCACCCCCCTCAGATTTAGTTATAAGTTCCCACAGTGGATAGCCCTTGAAAAACTGAACACAGATCAATCGAGAAAACAGGAAGAAGTTGTGTGGAACTATGAAAAAAATAAGCAAAATATACAAACTGAGTAGTCCATACGCAAGATAAGCAACATTAAGGAGAGTGCGAGCGCAGGAGCGCCGTGGTCCTGTGGTTAGCGTGAGCAGCTACGGAACGAGAGGTCCTTGGTTCAAGTCTTCCATCGAGTGAAAAGTTTATTTTCTTTTTTTTCGCAAAGTTATGACCTGTCCGTTCGTTCATTGACGTCTCTGTTCACTGTAATAAGTTTAGTGTCTTTGTTTTGTTGGATTCATATTGCCCACGGAATTCATCTCACGTATTTAACCCACTCTCGTCCAAAGTAGCGAACAGTCAACTGCCAGCCAGGGAGCCTCGTTTGCAGGAATACACTTTCTTCCGTGCGCTGTAGTCGATTGACGTCGTGTGTTTCGATGTTTGTTTAGGTGTAGCGTCCCCATACTACTGCGCAGTCACCTCGCATCGGACGGACAGAGAATAATGGTCTGAAAATAAAAAATTAAACTTTTCACTCGAGGGAAGACTTCAATCAAGGACCTCTCGATCCGCAGCTGCTCACGCTAACCACGGGACCACGTCGCTCCTGAGCTCACACTGACATTGATGTTGCCTATCTTGCGCATCGACTATTCATTTTGTATATTTTTCTTATTTTTTTTCATAGTTCCTCACAACTTCTTCCTGTTTTCTCGATTGATTTGTGTTCAGTTTTTCAAGGCCTATCCACTGTGCCAACTTATAACTAAATCTGAGGGGGGTGCGATGGGGAGGTTCCCTTGTCAGACACGCGCACGGCGTATGTAGTATGATTGAGCGTGCTGTTCATGAGTAGAATTGGGAAGACGCGTGATCTGTCTGAGTCTGACCGAGGGCAGACTGTGATGGCCCGGAGGTTCAGCACGAGCATTTTAGAAGCTGCACGACTTGCCAGGTGTTCGAGGAGCGCTGTGGTGAGTGTCTTCAACACGTGGAGAAACTAAGATGAAACATGCCGCATGTCGTAGACTGGCCAGACTGGTAAAACAGGACAGGCGGCGAACTGTGGCGGAACTGACATCAGACTCGCGAATGCTGGGCAGGGTACAAATGTGTCTGAACACACGCAGTGCACCGGGCACTCCTGACGATGAGCCTCCGCAGTCCAAGAGCCATGCATGTGCCAATGTTAACACCACAACGTCGGCAACTACGACTAAAATGGGCATGAAATTACCCTGTACCAGAAATGCCTCATTAAAATTTGCGTATAAGTGTGATGCCGAGTTCAGAAAAAAATTATTAGATAATGAGCGCAAAATGGCTTTCTCGTCATTTTATCATTCTCTTTGGGCATGTATTACAGTTAATTGTTGAGCAGTCATCAAACGAACGTATTTTAATATTGCAAATATAGGCAAGCTGTAAGAAGGCTGTTTAGGTTTTTATGTTGGTAACGTCACCTAGCGCTCTGTATGAAAATCACTGGCTGTGCTGTGTGCAGTCTGTGGCTGGTTGGCATTGTTGGAATATTTGCCATTGTAGTGTTGGGCATTTGGATGTGAACAGCGCGTAGCGTCCCGCAGTTGGAAGTGAGCCGCCAGCAGTGGTGGATGTGGGGAGAGAAATGGCAGAATTTTGAGAGCGGACTATCTGGACGTGTGTCCATCAGAAAGAGTAAATTTTTAATATTGGATATCATGAACTGATTGGAACATTACTACGGTAAATACATTGTTTGTTCTCTATCAAAATCTTTCATTTGCTGACTATGCCTATCAGTAGTTAGGCCTTCAGTAGTTTGAATCTTTTATTTAGCTGGCAGTAGTGGCGCTCGCTGTATTGCAGTAGTTCGAGTAACGAAGGTTTTTGTGAGGTAAGTGATTCATGAAAGGTATAGGTTATTGTTAGTCAGGGCCATACTTTTGTAGGGATTTTTGAAAGTCAGATTGCATTGCGCTAAAAATATTGTGTGTCAATTTAGTGTTGATCAGAATAGGTAAAGAGCGAAATGTCTGAGTACGTTCAGTTCTGCTCAGCTGTTTAAAAATCAAATAATGTAATAGGTTTATCAACACAGTCATTCATAAATTTTTCTAAGGGGATGTTTCAAAGCATCTACTGGACTTGGTGCAATGTCTGTATCTGCATCAAACTTTGGAGTTGTTCCACCCAGCCAGCCAGTTATAGTCGTACCTATAGTTTAATGTGAACTACCAAGCACGGTGCAAATTGGCGTATTTGACATTAAACAATCTTTGGTAACGGTGAGAGAGGCGGTAAATGATAGAAGAATATCAGAACTGACTGCGTGTTTGTAGTCTGCATTATGTCCATATTTGTCAGTTAGTTTTAAATATTGTGTGGCTCCCTGCATACTGCAAGCTTTTCAATGTGACGTCACTTTGGTGGCTTGGGTGTCGAACTGGCTGTTTATTTTATCAAAGAACTTCCTAATTTATCCTCGAGGTGTTAAGCGGCCAGCATTCCAAATCTTTCCACTGCTGAAAATATTCCAAATGGTGGTCACCAGATTTTGAACCTGGACCTTCGTATTGCTAGCCTGCAATTTTAACTACCAGTCCACGAGAGTGGCCAACCACTGGACCATCAAATCCATAATTAGATCCATGGACTGTAGAGAACTTACAAGCGCTTTGTCGGTTTAACCTTCACTATTCACTCGCTTGGGAGAGCCAGTCCTGACAAAACTCTACCATCTGGTGAGCAAGATGTATGAGACAGGCGAAATACCCTCAGACTTCAAGAAGAATATAATAATACCAGTCCCAAAGAAAGCAGGTGTTGACAGATGTGAAAATTACCGAACTATCAGTTTAATAAAGCCACGGCTGCAAAATACTAACACGAATTCTTTACAGACGAATGGAAAAAACTGGTAGAAGCCGACCTCGGGGTAGATCAGTTTGGATTCTGTAGACATGTTGGA
Organism: Schistocerca cancellata; assembly: GCF_023864275.1. Lineage (NCBI taxonomy): Eukaryota > Metazoa > Arthropoda > Insecta > Orthoptera > Acrididae > Schistocerca > Schistocerca cancellata. The sequence continues at coordinate 569,622,519 of NC_064626.1, forward strand.
ACACGTGAGGCAATACTGACCCTAGTACTTATCTTAGAAGATAGATTAAGGAAAGGCAAACCTACGTTTCTAGCATTTGTAGACTTAGAGAAAGCTTTCGACAATGTCGATTGGAATACTCTCTTTCAAATTCTGAAGGTGGCAGGGGTAAAATACAGAGAGCGAAAGGCTATTTACAATTTGTACAGAAACCAGATGGCAGTTATAAGAGTTGAGGGGCATGAAAGGGAAGTAGTGGTTGGGAAGGGAGTGAGACAGGTTTGTAGCCTCTCCCCAATGTTATGCAATCTGTAGATTAAGCAAGCAGTGAAGGAAACAAAAGAAAAATTCGGAGTAGGTATTAAAATCCATGGAGAAGAAACAAAAACTTTGAGGTTCGCCGATGGCATTGTAATTCTGTCAGAGACAGCAAAGGACTTGGAAGAACAGTTGAACAGAATGGATAGTGTCTTGAAAGGAGGATATAAGATGAACATCAACAAAAGCAAAACGAGGATAATGGAGTGTAATCGAATTAAGTCGGGTGATGCTGAGGGTATTAGATTAGGAAATGAGACACTTAAAGTAGTAAAGGAGTTTTGCTATTTGTGGAGCGAAATAGCTGATGATGGTCGAAGTAGAGGGGATATAAAATGTAGACTGGCAATGGCAAGAAAAGTGTTTCTGAAGAAGAGAAATTCGTTAACATCGAGTCTAGATTTAAGTGTCAGGAAGTCGTTTCTGAAAGTATTTGTATGGAGTATAGCCATGTATGGAAGTGAAACATGGGCGATAAATAGTTTAGACAAGAATAGAGTAGAAGCTTTCGAAATATGGCGCTACAGAAGAATGCTGAAGATTACATGGGTAGATCATATAACTAATGAGGAGGAATTGAATAAGATTGGGGAGAAGTTTGTGGCGCAACTTGACCAGAAGAAGGGATCGATTGATAGGACATGTTCTGAGGCATCGATGGATCACCAATTTAGTATTGGAGGGTAGCATGGAGGGTAAAAATCGTAGAGGGAGACCACGAGATGAATACACCAAGCAGATTCAGAAGGATGTAGGTTGCAGTAGGTACTGGGAGACGAAGAAGTTTGCACAGGATAGAGTAGCATGGAGAGCTGCATCATACCAGTCTCAATACTAAAGACCACAACAACAATAACACAACAACATTCACTCGCCTTCGCAACGTGTTCTATTGCTTGATGGAAAATTGTCCTCAGTCGTAAAATCTTTTATAGCAAATTAAACTGCTGTCGTAACAGGAGAGCGTACTCAAAACTGCTGCCTCTGTGCTCTTCGAACAACAATAAATGTCAGGTAGCACTCGCGCATCCTGTCAGCAACAGAACAACACGAAGGGAGCTCCATACGCCGGGAATCACAGGGCGAGTTGGAATTCACACTCCAAAGGTCTGTGACGCAAATGCCCATAGCAGGAAAATATGCTGTCGAAGCCTTAAAATCTCGACCATGAAGCAATGAAAGGATGTTATTTGGTCGCAACTTTTCCCACTTCTGGCCTAGTTTACGTCCCAAGAGTGAAACATAGGCGCTCGGTGATGAACTGGGCAACCACGTAGTACTATTCTATGAACACCATGGATGCTGTGCAAAGCCGCATTACTGGCAAAGATTATGTGCCCATTTTGGCTAATCAGGTCCATTCCATATTACAATGTTTGTTCCCCAATTGTGATGCTGTGTTCCAAGACGACAGGGTCCACCTTCGCACTGCTCGCATCGTTAGGACTTGTTTTGTAAGCTCGAAGATGAACCGTCTCATCTCACCTGATCACCACAGTTCGAATGGCTCTGAGCACTATGGGACTTAACTTCTGAGGTCATCAGTCCCATAAAACTCAGAACTACTTAAACCTAACTAACCTAAGGACATCACACACATCCATGCCCGAGGCAGGGTCCAACCTGCGACCGTAGCGGCCGCGCGGTTCCAGACTGTAGCGCCTAGAACCGCTCGGCCACCCCGGCCAGCTGATCACCACAGTCACCAGATCTGAACGTGACTGAGCCGCCTTTATGATCTACTCTTGGGAGAAAGGCCCGTGACCGCTATCCACCTTACCACGTTACCTGAACTTGCCACTATTTTGCAGGCATGACCTTGAACAACATACAGGACGACTGGAAACTCTTTTGAATGCCAACGGTCTTCCTATACCGTATTAAGCGCGGTAATGTGTTGTGTTTTTTCGTGGTTCCATATTTTTGTACACCCCCTGTACACCAGAGAATAAGAATTTAGCACGTGGCTAAAATGAAGCGGTGTTCATTTGATATACCGTCGGAAGAAAGAAATGTTAGTGTCCAGCTCTCCGTTGACGAATATGTCATAAGAGACGGAGTACAAACGCGGACTGAAGAACAAAATCAACCTTGTCCTTTCAAAAAGGACCAACCCTTCACTTGCGCTAAGGGATTTACGGAAAGTGGCGAAAAACGTTAATCTGTACGGTCGGATGAGGTTTGAACGCGATTCTCCCAGTATGCGAGTCCTGTGTCTTAACCACTGTGGTACCACATTCTGTCAAAACAACAACAAAAAATAAAAATTTCATTCTGGGAACAAAAAAGTAATTCTGTTGCAGTTGATTGCTAAAAATTAGACTGTTATGGTGTACACTGACGACGCTTAGCAACAAAGTGAAACACTTTTGGTACAACGAAATAGACTGCAGTCGGAAAAGAAGTTTTCAGCGAATTAGTTCACGCCTTTCTAATTTCTTATTTTTCGCATTAAGAAATACAGGGTGTCCCACTCAATCCTCCCTGGTTTCAAGGACCCAGGAGAGAAAAACCACAATAGATACGACAATGAAAAATGCCCCACATTGCAGAGCATCTCAAAGAATTTATATTCCCGCGTCAGAAGTGCCAAGTATCGTCGCCAGACTTCAGCATGGTCGTAGGAAGTGAAAATGGCGACTCCACAGCAGCGCGCGCAAGCAGTAGTGTGGTTTGCAGAAACAAAATCGCCGATTACTGTGCAGAGAAATTATCGTCGTATGTATGAACGTGATCCACCTGATGTGAAAACAGTTAAGGAAGGGTATAGGAAGTTTCTGGCAACAGGAAGTGTTCTGAAACATTCTGGCGGTGCACGTTAAGGAATTTCAGAAGAGTCAGTGGAGGACATCGGACAAACGTTTCTCAAAAGCCCACATACGTCGTGCTGAACTACACGATGCAATGTTGATCGAGGTACATCAAGTTGCCTACATGCTTGACAAATTGACTTACGTGAGCTTCTGAGAAACGTTTGTCTGATCACTGTCTCTTCTGAAACTCCTTGACATGCACTGCCAGGATGTTTCAGAACACTTCCTGTTGCCAGAAACTTCCTGCCAGAAACTTCCTGTGCCATTCCTTAATTGTTTTTCCACATTGGGTGGATCACATTCATACACACGACGATAATTTCTTTGCACAGTAATCGGCGATTTTGTTTCTGCAAACCACACTACTGCTTGCGCACGCTGCTGTGGAGTCGCCATTTTCACTTCATGCGACCATGCTGCAATCTAGCGACGATACTTGGCACTTCTCAAGCTGGAATATAAATTCTTTGAGATGCTCTATAATGTGGTGCATTTTTTTATTGTCGTATCTACTGTGGTTTTTCTCTCCTGGGTTCTTCAAATCAGGAAGGTTTGAGTGGGACACCCTGTATAGTGGAGTTACATGGGAAGACGACTTCACCGTATAGATGATGTTCATTCTACTTTCAACCAGCCCAGTCCTTACCGGATAGTCAGCGTGCAATTTGGTGTAGTGAGTAGGGATGGTTTTGTGCTGGAGATGCCACTTACCAACTGTAGATTGCAGAAGGGTTTCCAAATGATGACGGTAATTTTCATGCCAATCGGAATTTTGCTGCCAGTAGATACGTTCCTTGCGACACACGAGGCCAGGTATGTTGACCTCGAGGTGTTTCCATCCACATAAATGCCGATAACTCACAATATGATGTGTCCATGATGAAATTCATCTCGTAACTCAGCAGGCGCTCTCTCCGAATCTAATGTCGCCAACGTAAATTTGCTCTACATTCCACCGTTAACTAAGAAACACTCCGAGCACTTCCACAGCTTAGAAGGAACTAAGACACCCAGATTAGCGGGATTTGTTGGCAGTTGAGTACTTCAGAACCGGCCCCAACAGGCTGGAACCAATCAGATCACACTTCTATCGGCGTCGTCACAGTACTGACGTTTCCCCGTCCCCATCGTATCACGGTGATGTAAGCGGAATGAATTCTGCAACTAGTCGGTGTGACTATCGTTTAGCTTTTGACCTCGATATGTATTCACATCGGCGCGAGCTTTCACGTGCAATGTTGTTATTAATGCGAATGTTGTTATGGTCTTCAGTCCAAAGACTGGTTTGTTACAGATGTCTATCCTAATCTACTCTGTGTATGTTTCTTCGTTCCTCCCACACGTCACAGATAAGTGAATTTTCTTGGCGTAATCAGTCGTTTGTCTCCCTACACTTCCTTACATGACCAAATTGACGATTCCTTGATGCCTCGGGATGTGTCCTATAAACAGATGCCTTTTGTCAGTCGAGTTGTGCCACAAACTACTACTTTATGCAATACATTCTCAATTAGTTATTTGATCAACCCATTTAAACTTCATCATTCTTCTGAATACTACATCTATAAAGCTTCTACTCTCTTCGTGTATGAACTCCTTAACGTCCCCATTTCACATCCCTACAAGGCTACGTCCAGAGAAAACCCTCAGAAAACACTTCCTAAAACTTTATATTCGAAGTTAACAATTTTCAATCTTTCAGTAAAGTTTTTCTTGGTGTTGCGAGTCTGCACTTCATATCCTCTCTCCTTCGGGCACCGCCAGTTATTTCGCTTCCTAAGTAGCAAAACTCTTCTGCTACTTTCAGCGTCTCATTTTCTAATCTAATTCCCTTAGCATCACCTGTTTTAATTCGACTACATTCCATTTCCGTTGTTTTACATTTGTCGGTATTCATTCTATAACCTCTTTTCCAGATACTATTCATTTTGTTTAACTGATCTTCCTAGTCCTTTGCCTTCTCTGACGTAATAAGAATGTCTTCGGCAAAACTCAACGTTTTCATTTCTTTTCTTTCGACTTTTATTTCTTCTCCAAATTTCTCCTTTATTTTCTTTACTGCTTGCTCAATGCACAATCGAATAATATCGGGCGATAGGTTACGATACTGTCCCACTCCCTTTTCAATTGCTTTTTCACGTACTTCGACTCATCTAACTGCAGTCAAGTTTCTGTAGAAGTTATACAAGGAGATCAGAAACAGTCTGAAAATATGGAGATGGTGTTAGTTATTCTTACAGTGTAGACGATAGCGCATGAGGCTGCTCAGCCTTTGGCTCGAGTTGTATCCTAACTACCGTCCCATGTTCAATTGTTCGTATCGCTTGTTTGTACGACACCAAACGAAGAACAAGTCTGGTGGCACTGTCTCTGGCTGCTCGCTTGAATTTGCTGCGCGACGGCACGATCGTTTAACTTTAGTGCCAATTAACTTGCGAGACGGCGCAACGAATCGAATTTTTTTTCTCAACAATTATCTCTCGGCACAACCTACCCTGCAACACCCTCACAAGCTTTTTAGGCCGTTTCTGAGCACTCTGTAGATACCCTTTCGCTCCCGGTATTTTACCTCTGCTACCTTTAGAATTTCAAAACGCGTATTCCAGTCAACACTGTCAAAAACTCTCTCCTTCTAAAACACTATTAACGTAGGTCTGCCTTTCTTCAGTCAAAGATAAGTTTGTAGAGTCAATAATGTTTTATTTCTCGGTAAATGGTTTGTATCTTGAAACGACATTATGAGATGAAAATTAATTAAATTAATGCAAGGGCAATGGAGTGTAGTCAAATTAAATCAGGTGATGCTGGTGGTATCAAATCAGGAAATGAGGTGCTCAAGGTAGGAGACAAGTTTTGCTATTTCAGCCGCAAAATACACTGACGTAACAAAAGTTATGGGGTACCTTCCAACAGTGTGTCAGACCTCCTTTTGCCCGGAGTAGTGCAGCAGTTCGACGTGGCATGGATTCAAAAAGTCGTTGGAACTCCACTGCAGAAATACTGAACCATCCTGCATCCATAGCGATCCATAATTGCAAAAATTTTGACGGTGCAGCATTTTGTGCACGAATTGATCTCTCGATTATGTCCCATAAATGTTGGATGAGATTCATGTCGGTCCATCCGAGTGGCCAAACCATTAGCTTAAATTTTCTAGAATATCAAACAAATTGGGTATAATTGTGGCCCGGTGACATAGTGCCTTGTCATCCATAAAACTTCCGTAACTGTTTGGAACACGAATTCCATGAATGGCTGCAAATAGTCTCCTAGTGCAGGAACACAACCATTTCCAGTCAATGATCGGTTTAGTTGGACCTCAGGACCCAGTCTATTCCATGCAAACACAGCTCACACCATTATGGAGCCACCACCAATTTGCTCAGTGCCTTGTTGACAACTTGGATCCGTGGCTTCGTGGGGTATGCGCCACCCTCGAACCCTGCTCTTACTAACTGAAATCGGGACTCATCTGACCAGGCCACGGTTTCCCAGTCGTCTAGAGTCCAACCGAAATCGTAACGAGCCCTGGAGAGGCGCTGCAGGCGACGTCGTTCTGTCAGCAAAGGCACTCCAGCCGGCCGTCTGCTGCCACAGCTCATTAACGCCAAATTTCGCCGCACTGTCTTAACGAATACATTCGCATTCGTTGTACGTCCCGGATTGATTTCTACGGTTACTTCACGCAGTGTTGCATGTCTGTAAGCACCGACAACTCTACACAAATGCGCTGCTCTCGATCGTTAAGTGAAGGCCGTAGGCCACTGCGTTATCCGCGGTGAGAGGTAATGTCTGGAATTTGGTATTCTCAGCACTCTCTTGACACTGTGGATCTCGGGACATAGAATTCCGTAACGATTTCCGAAATGGAATGTCCCATGCGTCTAGCTCCAACTATCGTTCCGCGTTTAAAGAGAGCTAATTCCCGTCACGCAGCCACAATAACGTCGGACATCTTTTCACGTGAATCACCTGAGTACAAATGACAGCTCCGCCAAAGAGCAGTCCTCCTATACCTTGTGTACGTGGTACTACCGCCATCTGTATATGAGCATGTCGCTATCCCATGACCTTTGCCACCTCAGTGTATATATTAGCAAAATATATGACGATAGAGGTAAAGATGTATAAATAACAGACAGGGATAACAAGGAAATATTTCTAAAAAAATTAAAGTGTTAGGAATTATTTACTTCGAAGAGTTTACTGGAGGGCAGCCATTTATATAACTGAAACATGGACGGCAGACAGTGCAGACAATAAGAGAACAGAAATGTGGGAAATGTGCTGCTATACAAGAATGTCGAATACTAAATGACTGTACAGGCTGAATCTCCTAAGCCTGCATATCAAATATTGCGGAAATGGGAAGGGCTATTGGTGTGTGGTTTTCACGAATGGATTGTTAGTAAGGGGCTCGTGTTTCTAGTCAATCGTTAGACTGTAACGATACTTAGAGAAAACATCTTTTGTGCAAACATAATTTTTTTAAATGGAACAATGCCTATTGACATTAGCAAACTAAAAGTGAGGTAAATTAGGATCACAGAGCTGTCTGCTGCAGGATTCTAGTGCGAGTCGTTTACAAGGTACCATATTTTGACAACTTCCCACACCGACGCTTTTACAACAGCTGTAGTACCACACACAAAAAGAACAAGTGCATTAACTAATTATGAGGATTCTGAGCAGTAACGAGGTAAATGGCCATCACAAGTTGTGATCAAAACGACCACCGGGAGCGGCAATATACGCTTCCAGTCTGGTACGGAATGACTAATGCATACGTGCTAACATTTCAGAGGAGATGTCCCAGCAGACTGCAGTAATATGTCGTTGCATATGATCGGGTGTAGCTAGGATGTCCTTGTAGACAGCATCTTTCAGTTCTCTCTCCAGAAAAAAAGCCTACAGGCGTCAAATTCGGGGAAGCAGCCGGCCATGGTACAGATCCTCTGCGTCCAATCTAACGATTTGGAAACAATTCGTGAGGACATGCTGCACTATTTCGTGCGCTATGGGCTGGACAGCTTTCAAGTTGACAGCACAGTTTCCTTCTAGTCTGCAGAGGAGCGCCTTCTAGCATCCGTGGAAGATGGTCAGTTAGTAGGCTGCGATACTTGTGAGCGTTCAGTGTTCGTCTATGAAAACAGGCCTAGGAGCTGACGGTTTCCTACCCCACACTGCACGTTTACAATCCTTGCACGCCGAAGTTCCACCTGATGAAGCCAACGGGGGTCGTCAACAAACCAATAGTACATGTTTCGGCGATTTACCTGGCCTTGATTGGTAAATGTGGCTTCATCACTATACAGAAGTTAACACGATTTTCAAAGTGTTTCCATACAGCTCTTGATGGACAGAGATGTGATAGGGATGGAACCTGCGTCGATGGACAATTCGTAGGACACTTGCCTGACTCACGCCACTTCCTCATGCGATTGTGCGGGAGCTAACATGCGGATCAACTACAACAGAAGCAAGAACATTATTTCCCCTTTTTCTGTCGTCACTTGTCTTCTTCTGTTACGTTGTCTAGGCGTTATTCTACTACTTTCACGTAACTGGTTGAAGAGACTGATAAATAACTGCCGAATGGTTGCCGTCTAATGGGATATCTTGCTGCATATGCCGTACACGAACGAACTGCACTCTCCTATACTCTCCATACACCATGAGCATGTCTGCTTTTTCTGCATTGCTAAATGCCATCGTTCACTCGCGACCTACTCTCGGACTGTCACACACTGACTAGCAGGTCACAATGCACTCTAGGAACACACAAGCACTCTGTAAGAAACATAACACCATCGTACCTAGCAACTACACGGATTGAATGGCATAAACAAGTGTCGGTGTGGAAACTTTTCGAAATATGGTATCTCCTAAACGACCTGCAATGGACTCCAACATATACCACTGACATTCTAATTAACCCTACTTTTAGTCTGCTAATGTCAATAGGCAATGTTTCATTAAATAAATGTATTTTTGCTCAAAAATAGACTTTCTAAGTATTACTACCATCCGTTTACTGGGTAACAATACGAGCTCCTGATGACCACACGATTATTTGAAAACCGCACACCAACAGTACTTTCCATTACCGGGATATCTGCGGCGCAAGTTTTACGTGATTCACCCTGTCTAGCATAACTACTCAAGAAGCACCGAATCGAATTTAGAAGAAATGACCTTTACGGCACAGCTGTACCAAACGAAGGGGTCGACTGATGGGCCATATACTTGGGCATCATAGGATTTTCAGTTTGGTAATAGAGGAAAGTGCGAGGGGTAAACATTGCAGAAGGAGGCAGGAGCTTGACTATAACATTTGTACAGTCAGCAGTTTAAAATGGATGTAGGTAGGTTGGTTGGTTGATGTGGATGAGGGGACCTTACAGCAAAGTCATCAGTCTCATCGGTTTAGGGAAGTATGGGGAAGGAAGTCGGTCATGCCCTTTAAGACGAACCAGCCCGGCATTTGCCAGAAGCGATTTAGGTAAATCACGGAAAGCTTAAATTAGAATGGCCAGACACGGGTTTGAACCGTCGTCCTCCCGAATGCGAGTCCAGTGTGGATGTAGGTTGCAGCAGTTACGCAGAGGATAGACTAGCGAGGGAAGCTGCATCAAACACGTCTTCGAACTGAAGACCACATCGAATTCGTAAAATTTGAAAAAAATTGTGGTGAGTAAGTTTAGGAATACGTTAACTTCTTTACTTCCTTGTGACTATTCGTCTGCGTGAAGACGGATAAGCCTCGTAGCTGCGCGGTCATCACGGCGGATTGCTAACCGAATGGGCCTGTGTTCGATTCCCGACTGCGCCGGAATTTTTTTCCCTCGGGGAACCGGGGTGTTACACTGTCCTTACGTTCGTAACCTCATACTTGACGTTACGTTGTTAAGATGGCTGCATGAGCACGACCCAAAAGTCACTTACAAAAAACGTATCAGAGAAACCCTAACTTGCCACAGCGCTGTTGAGATAAAAGACAATCAGTCATAACATTATGACAGCCTACCTAATAGGCAGAATGTCCAGTTTTGGCACTGATAAAAACGACGACGCGCCGTGGCATGGAAGCAATGAGGCGTTGGTAGATCGCTGAAGGGAATTGCACACAGAAGTCACCTAATAGCTTTAAATTCCGAAGAGGGGGCGATGAGCTCTGACGCCACATTCAATCACATCCCAGATGCGTTCGATCGGATTCAGATATGGAGAGTTGGAGGGGGCCAGCACCTCAATTGGTACTCGCCACTGTGTTTCTGAACCACTCCATCACACTCCTGGTCTTGTGATACAGCGCATTATCTTTTTGAAAAATGTCACTCCCTTCGGGAAACACGATCGTCATGAAGGAGTTCATGTGATCTGCAACTAGTTTACGATACTCCTTGACCATTATGGTGCCTTTCCCGAGCCGCACTGGGCCGATGGATACGCATGTGAATTTTTCCCAGAGTATAATGGAGCCGTCGCCAGTTTGTCTCTGTCTTACAGTACAGGTGTCAAGGCGCTGTTCTCCTGGAAGATGACGGATTCGCACCTCCCCATCAGCATGGTGGAGAAGGTATCGGAATTCATCAGACCATTCAACGCTCTGTCACTGTGCCAACGCCCATTTCAGTCATAGCTGCCGATATCGTAGTATTAACATTGGCACATGCATGGGTCGTCGGCTGCGGAGGCCCATCGTTAGGAGTGTTCGGTGCACTGCGTGTTCAGACAAACTTGTACAGGGTTATTACAAATGATTGAAGCGATTTCACAGCTCTACAATAACTTTATTGTTTGAGATATTTTCAAAATGCTTTGCACACACATACAAAAACTCAAAAAGTTTTTTTAGGCATTCACAAATGTTCGATATGTGCCCTTTAAGTGATTCGGCAGACATCAAGCCGATAATCAAGTTCCTCCCACACTCGGCGCAGCATGTCCCCATCAATGAGTTAGAAAGCACCGTTGATGCGAGCTCGCAGTTCTGGCACGTTTCTTGGTAGAGGAGGTTTAAACACTGAATCTTTCACATAACCCAACAGAAAGAAATTGTGTGGGGTTAAGTCGGGAGAGCGTGGAGGCCATGACATGAATTGCTGATCATGATCTCCACCACGACCGATCCATCGGTTTTCCAATCTCCTGTTTAAGAAATGCCGAACATCATGATGGAAGTGCGGTGGAGCACCATCCTGTTGAAAGATGAAGTCGGCGCTGTCGGTCTCTAGTTGTGGCATGAGCCAATTTTCCGCGGGCTACGCGTGAAACTTGCCCGCACGCGTTCAACCGTTTCTTCGCTCACTGCAGGCCGACCCGTTGATTTCCCCTTACAGAGGCATCCAGAAGCTTTAAACTGCGCATACCATCGCCGAATGGAGTTAGCAGTTGGTGGATCTTTGTTGAACTTCGTCCTGAAGTGTCGTTGCACTGTTATGACTGACTAATGTGAGTGCATTTCAAGCACGACATACGCTTTCTCGGCTCCTGTCGCCATTTTGTCTCACTGCGCTCTCGAGCGCTCTGACGGCAGAAACCTGAAGTGCGGCTTCAGCCGAACAAAACTTTGTGAGTTTTTCTACGTATCTGTAGTGTGTCGTGACCATATGTCAATGAATGGAGCTACACTGAATTTATGAAATCGCTTCAATCATTTGTAATAGTCCTGTACTTCTCCCAGCATTTTAGTCTGATGTTAGTTCTGCCACAGTGTGCCGTCTGCCTTGTTTTACCAGCCTGCCCAGCCTGCACATCCGACATCTGCAGTAATGAGTGTTCGCCCAACCCCACCACGTCTGAACATGGTTTCACCTTGGTTTCGCCACGCATTGAAGACAACCCACCACAGTATTCCTCGTACACGCGGTTAAGTCGTTCAGTTTGCGAAATTCTCGTGCCAAGCCTCCAGGTCATCTCAGTCTACCACCAGTCAAACTTAGATAGATAGAGTACCCTTCCCATTCTACAAACGGACAGGACGCTCACTGGTACTACATGGACCGTGCGTGTATCTGACTAGCAGTCATTCCTCGCCAGGTGACGCTGCTATCGTCTGAGCGGGTTTATATCGATAGTAGGTCGGTGGTCATAACGTTATGGCAGATCAGAGTACGCGGGTCCACTGAATCAGCTTCTAAAAAAAATAATTTACGTTAAGTTGTGAACTCTGCTCAGAAATCTGTATTTTCCCCTTCAGTCCGATTAAAATTGCTTGATAATTGAGACTTGACGCTTTACAGCTGGTTTCCTCCAATCCGAGCACTCAACGTCTCTCCCGAATCGTTCGCCGTTGCCAATCTGCCACAACAATAATGGTCAGTTCAATTCATTCTTTGTCCGGCATTCTTTCTTGGTGTGTTTGGATACCGAATAATGGGTGTAGCACTTTTATTTTGTATTTCATCACACATGATAACCACACCAAAAACAACACACACACACACACACACACACACACACACACACACACACACACAAATGGTTCAAGTGGTTCTGAGCACTATGGGACTCAACTTCTGAGGTCATCAGTCCCCTAGAACTTAGAACTACTTAAACCTAACTAACCTAAGGACATCACACACATCCATGCCCGAGGCAGGACAGTGGTTAGCACACTGGACTCGCATTCGGGAGGACGACGGTTCAATCCCGTCTCCGGCCATCCAGATTTAGGTTTTCCGTGATTTCCCTAAATCGTTTCAGGCAAATGCCGGGATGGTTCCTTTGAAAGGGCACGGCCGATTTCCTTCCCAATCCTTCCCTAACCCGAGCTTGCGCTCCGTCTCTAATGACCTCGTTGTCGACGGGACGTTAAACACTAACCACCACCACCACCGAGGCAGGATTCGAACCTGCGACCGTAGCGGTCTCGCGGTTCCAGACTGTAGCGCCTAGAACCGCTCGGCCACTCTGGCCGGCCGGCCACACACACACACACACACACACACACACACACACACACACACACAACGACGCTGACGAAATACATTCGTTTCATACACAGCACTAACCGAACACTACTGGATGCTTCCACACAAGCCATGATTCAGCGTGACATATGCCGTTATCATAAACACAAGAGATCGGTTTACATTACATAAGTTTCGCACAATATCGCGTGAAGCCGAATTTTTGAAGGTTGCAACTCATCGTTGCGACTGGAACACCGCAGTCGTAAGTATAGCTGTTTCATTCATGCTGAGACTTAGCGTATTGGTTAGCGTATAAACATTCCGTGTTGAAGGTCACAGGATGAAATCTGATCAAATGTCACGGACTTTTTTTTTATTTCTAAATTTCATCAGTAGACAATCTTGTAGGTGGGGCAATCACAGCTATGAGAATTCATCTTGGGTACTATTAACCGCTTCAGCTGTATGTAATCCTTTATTACTCTATCACTACCGGTTTCGTGACACTGAAGACGTTGCTTTTAGTACCACGGAACCGGTAGTGATCCAACAATAAAGGACTCTATACAGCCGAAGCGGATGTTAGTACCCAAGACTAATCAATAGACCTTGTGTACTATTTTTATTCAGGTAATTGGTTTAAATGTAACATATTTTATTTCCCATCTTTTTACGTTCGAAAACTGCAACGAGGACTGCTCATGTGTTGGTAACGCGACAGGTCGTGTAGCAATTCGAGCAGTTTCACGTAACCAATTGATAGCGAGAAATTACAGTTTGCTTTTAGCGCTGAAACTGAATTTTTTCTGTCTTGAGTTTGCTCGAAGAGGTTGGCCTTAATCGCTGTGAACAAAGCAATCGCTTAAAAATAAGCTGTCGACAAGGCATCTCCCATTTCTGCCACACCTCGCGGTGGCCACTTCCAGCATTACTCCACGTTACATATTAACTGCATTTGTGAAGTAACCCGCCGTGTTGTGTGTGTGGGGGAGGGGGGGGGGCATTATAGAGCGGTAACCGGCAGCGGATGTGGCTACACTGTAGCGGCAAGTGCCAAACGTCAGCTATCAATTTTAATCGGGCTATAAAACAATCCTGGCGGCGGCGGAACAGGCCTATTCTGCATCATTATCTGCATTTCGTTATTGACTTTCAAATGCAGCTTTCCAGACGCGGAAAAACGATAGTAGTATTGCATAAGGAACCATCGAACTATTTCCCAAAAGGTCGTTACATCAGTTTTTGAACAGATGTCCTTGTTGCGGAAGAGGCGAAGTCCAGAGATTAATCGTATCGCTGATTTTGTTTTTAAAAGCTTCCTTGAAGTATTGTTTTCATCTCGCAGTGGACGATAACACTGACCCTGTCAGCTAATTGGCATGCCATTCTGGCTAACAAGACTGAAGGTCCTTTCAGAAGAAAAATAATGCAGTGACTGTATTAATTAATTCACACGCTGGGTAAACTTTTAAGATGTTCGATGCACCACTAATCTCTGTTCGCTCAAGCTAAACGACAATCGATTTCAATGTAATTTTAATAAATTACCATACTGTTGAGGTTTGAACCAATATTGGTGCAGAATACCACGAGCAGTTACCATTTCCTCCATATTTTAAGTTTCGACAACTTGTTTTTCAGTCCGGAGTTAAGCTATTGTGTTGTTAATTATATTTTCGTATTCTCTCCTGACCTCAATTTTAAAAAAGTCCAATGTGTCGCCCGTTCTGTTAATTGACACCCTCTCTTGCAACAGACTACATGCTTTCCTCAAAAGACTGTAACTTATGCCCTTTTTTCTGAAATTTTTTAATTGCAGTACTTATATTTTCGGTTTGATTTGCATTCTGAATTTTCAAAATAAAACTACTTAAATCATTTTTGAAGTATTATTTGATGATCTACATATTATTATTTTTAATAAAAATACTATTTCTAATTCTGTAAAAGTTACATTGAGAAATATCCTTTATTTGCGGTGACCAGTTTCCGCGTGCTCTGTCTGTATGACAAGAGCACGCGGCCGCGTCTCCTGTACCCGGTTCCGTATAAATCGCAGAAGCGATCACTCTGGTACGAGTTGTTTTGGACTCATCCACTATACTGGAACCTGGCAGCTTTTAATCTATAAGATACTGTCTTTTAGCGGTGTTTTGTTTTGACAGACAGCTAATGTTGGGTACAAAGATTCCGAGCTTTCCCGCTCTAATGTTTTAATCATATGTTCACCTGACGATACGGCTTTTAGTGCCACGAAACCGTTTGTGATACAGTGATAAAGGACTAAATACAGCTGAAGTGGTTCGATTATTGATACCCAAGACGAATGCTCATAGTTGTGGTTACTCTACCTACAAGTTGTCTGCTAAATGAAATTATACACGGCCTAGTTGACGTGAAACATATGATGGGCGATCTAAACGATTCCGTTTGAGAGCGTTGTTGCAGCGTATACGCGACTAGCGCTACACCGATGCGGATATATAAGCACCGAAATAAGGGCAAGAGAGTATGGCATTCGCGTCTTTCCGACGTGTGTGCGGTAAATGCGGAAATGTGAATTGTGGCGACGTTATTACCAAATGCGTGCGAACAGCACCAATGTGGTGCTGTTCTTTTTCCGGTGCCGTTGGACGAACACTGGTAATCATCTATCGGAGAATGATAATGTGTAAAGGGCAGTATGTCTGTCGAAAACCGCCGTTGTGGAATGGTGCGTCAGGAGGGTACTGCTGCTTCATGACAACGCACGTCCCTATATCTCAAAGGTCATAACGCAGAAATTCACCAACTCAGAGTATCCGCTCCCGATAGCGCCGGCACGGTAACTCAGAGTGTTCGGTCAGAGGGTTAGCTGCCCTCTGTAATAAAAAAAAACAAACTAAGTTAGTGGGACAATGACGAACTGAAACGGGTGTCTCGCGACGTCCGCCCCAAGCAGATACGACGAACGAAAACGAACAAAATGAGATTTAAGTAGTGTGTAAGTTTACGGACTGATGACCTTAGCAGTTAAGTCCCATAAGATTTCACACACATTTGAACATTTTGCCGGGGCACATATTAGCCGGCACGGTAACTCAGCGTGTACGGTCAGGGGGTTAAATGGCCTCTGTAATAAAAAAAACTGAGTTAATGGATCAACGACGAACTGAAACGGGTGTCTTGCGACGTCCGCCCCGAACAGCTACAACGAACAAAATGAGATTAATAATAAAAAATAAAAAAATAGCTGAGTGGTCAGCGCGACAGAATGTCAATCCTAAGGGCCCGGGTTCGATTCCTGCCTGGGTCGGAGATTTTGTCCGCCCAGGGATTGGGTGTTGTGTTGTCCTAATCGTCATCATTTCATCCCCATGAACGTGCAAGTCGCCGCAGTGGCGTCAGATCGAAAGACTTGCACCCAACGAACGGTCTACCCGACGGGAGGCCCTAGTCAAACATTTACATTTTACCAACTCAAGTGGGAGAACCTGGAGCATCCGTTCTATAGTCCTGATCTCTTGCCATGCAATTACCACTCCTGCTGTCTCTTAAAAAAGGCCTTGACGCATCGACGAATCCTGTCGGACGAGGATATTCAGCAGCCATTTACGGCCTTCACGCAGCAGGACGCGGTGTTTTACCAGAAGGATATCATCAAGCTGGTGCGTTGGTGAGACGATTGCCTAACTGTTCACCGCTATTTTGGATGAGTGGTATACCGATTCTGGGCGGTACGACCTTCCAACGGAAACTTTTTGTCCGCCCCTTATATTTTAATTTTCAATCATGCGACGAAAAAGAGTACGCACTATCGATAGTCAACAAAGCCATCGATAGATTTAAACTTACGATATATCACTAACACTGTCGGCTGTCGCCTACCACTATTAAGACCAAGACGAACTATTGTACATCGCTGGCCTTACCTGAGTTCAGTTGTTTTGTTTTATCAGTTCAGTTCTTACTTGCAGTTGAATTTAATACTAGGGTCACTCCAAAAGAAATGCACACTGTTTTTTTAAAAATCCGTTTTTTATTCTACATGTTTGAAACTTTTACAGTGTGTAGATACATCCTTTAGGAACAATATTTTCATTTCTCCACAGAATTTCCATCCCTCTCAACTGCCTTACGTCATCTTGGAACCACCACCTGTATACCCGCACGGGAAAATTCTGGACCAACCTGTTGGAGCCACTGTTTGGCAGCGTGCACAAGGGAGTCATCATCTTCAAACCTTGTTCCACGAAGAGAGTCTTTCAGTTTCCCAAAGAGATGATAGTCACATGGAGCCAGGTTGGGACTGTAAGGCGGATGTTTCAGTGTTGTCCATCCAAATTTTGTGATCGCTTCCATGGTTTTTTGACTGACGCGTGGCCGTGCATTATCGTGCAACACCAAAATGTCCTGCTTTTGCAGTCGAGCTTGAAGTTTCTTCAGTGTCGTCACATACGCATCAGAATTTATGGTGATTCCACTTGGCATGATGTCCACTAGCAAGAGTCCTTTGGAATCGAAAAACACTGTGGCCATAACTTTTCCAGCAGAAGGTGTGGTTTTGCATTTTTTTTCTTGGGTGAATTAGCATGATGCCACTCCATTGATTGCCTCTTCGTCTCTGGCGAAAAATGATGGAGCCATGTTTCATCACCTGACACAATTCTTCCAAGAAATTCATCTCCACCATTCTCGTACTGCTCCAAAAGTTCGCTGCATACCGTTTTCCTTGTTTCTTTGTGAGCCACTGTCAACGTCCTGGGAACCCACCTGGCACAAACCTTTTTTAACGCCAACACTTTCAGTATTCTGCAGACACTTCCAACCCCTAGCCCAACGTAGCGTGACAATTCGTTCACTGTGATGCGGCTGTCAGCAGTCACCAATTCGTTAACTCTCTGCACATTGTCTGGTGTGTGTGCAGTACGAGGCCTGCCGCTGCGAGGACAATCCTCAATATTGCCGTGACCGCTTTCATCACGTAACCTGATTGCCCACCGACTAACTGTACTGCGATCAACAGCAGCATCTCCATACACCTTTTCAACCTCTTGTGGATGTGTTCCACTGTCTCGTTTTCACGGCACAGGAATTCTATGACAGCACGTTGCTTCTGACGAACGTCAAGTGGAGCAGCCATCTTGAAGACATGCTGTGACGGCGCCACTCACGGGAACAGGTTGAACTAAGTTTGAAAACAAGCGGGAAGGATGTATCTACACACTGTAAAACTTTCACACATGCAGAATGAAAACTGTATTTTTACAAAAATAGTTTGCATTTCTTTTGGAGTGACCCTCGTATAAGTGCTGCCGTTTTCTTGTTTACGTGATGTGTGCTGTTCTGATAGTCTCTGATAATTCTGTACCACAAAAGAAGAAGAGAACTGACTCTGACTCGTACAGTAGCATTACGATAAGTTAAAATTATATACGCACTATTATAATAATTAACTATCTTTAGCAGGTTAATGTTAGCTCTGGAGTCATTATTTGGAGTCTCGTAGAACGCTGAGATTGCAATAATTCAGTATTTCACAAGGCAGCGTAGTACTAAACATAATTACAAGTAACATTTAATTAAAATCAGTATATAAGAATACACTTGGATTTGCCTATATCACCCCAAAATCGCGTTGATCGATAAAAAGTCGCCCAAACGGCGATGGATGCATTTCTTTTTAAAAAATGCTCAAAATTATAACAAAAATTACCCAAACGGTAAAATGTCTGCCAGTTTGGTCACACAGGCGGTACTCGATTACGAAAACCTGTTCCGCCCGCATCTCGTGGTCGTGCGGTAGCGTTCTCGCTTCCCACGCCCGGGTTCCCGGGTTCGATTCCCGGCGGGGTCAGGGATTTTCTCTGCCTCGTGATGGCTGAGTGTTGTGTGCTGTCCTTAGGTTAGTTAGGTTTAAGTAGTTCTAAGTTCTAGGGGACTGATGACCATAGATGTTAAGTCCCATAGTGCTCAGAGCCATTTGAACCATTTGAAAACCTGTTCCGATAGGGAACTATGGGGAGGGGCGTGTGGAGAACGGAAAGGGTATTTGATGACAGCACATTCTATCCTTCATTCGTTTCTAAAAGATTTTTTTTCAGCAGACTGCTTGAATTCGTCCGAGCCGACTGCGCCCTGTGTGCTCCCTTCCCATTCGTCCAAAATCTGTTTACGCTCTTGTAATACTATGATAACTGAAGCTACGATGTGGCCGAGCGGTTCTAGGCGCTACAGTCTGGAACCGCGCGACCTCTACGGTCGCAGGTTCGAATCTTGCCTCGGGCAAGGATGTGTGTGATGTCCTTAGGTTAGTTAGGTTGAAGTAGTTCTAAGTACTAAGGGACTAATGACCTAAGAAGTTAAGTCCCATAGTGCTGAGAGCCATTTTAACCATTTTGAAGCTACGAATTCTATGCGAAATTAAATCTTGAAATACGCAGGCATTCATGCACTACAAAATTACGAAATATGCACAATTAAAAGGAAAATGGAAATGAGCGTATGGTATCGTTGCCCTGAAGGCCCCATCCGGGGATGTTAGGCCGCCAAGTGCAAGTCTTGCTTCTGTCAATGCCACGTTGGGCGACTTGCGCGCCGGTAATAAGGATGAAATGTGATGAGGACAACACAACACCCAGTCCCTGAGGAGAGAAAATCTCTAACCCACCCGGGAATCGAACCCGGGCCCGCTTGCATGGGAGGCGAGCACTTTACAATACACCGAAAAAGGCAGACAATTAAAGTAAAAACATGCAACATACCGGTATTGCCTTGAGACGCTGATCTAGCAATCCCTGTATTCGGGAGGCGAGGTGGTTCGAATCCATCCACCGCAACCTTGAATATGGTTTTCTGTCGTTTCTGTTTTCCGTTGAGGCAAATGCCGGGGATGATCCCTTACTATAGGTCACAGCCAATTCCTTCCGAATGCCTTTCCTTCGTGACAGATTAGGATTCTCTCTCTGTCTCTTCGGAGACTCCCGGCAGCGAAAGCCATATTTGCATGGGAAGGCTGCTAGCGATCGTCATTTTGTACTTTGTACCTTGAATAAAGATGGCTCAGTCGTGGAACGGCGACATTGCGTCGTGGTTACCAGTGCTGCAGGATTGTCACTATTTAACGTCCTTTCTCTGCCGGATGTACTCACCAGCGAAATCTTGTGAGAGCCTTTTTTTATCGCTGGCATGTGAGGAGTCACAATGCGAAGCCCGAGTGCGCGAATTTCGCTTCACCCTGTAGAGGTTATCGTTGATTGCCAACGAGACATAAACAGTATAAAATTATACACTCCTGGAAATTGAAATAAGAACACCGTGAATTCATTGTCCCAGGAAGGGGAAACTTTATTGACACATTCCTGGGGTCAGATACATCACATGATCACACTGACAGAACCACAGGCACATAGACACAGGCAACAGAGCATGCACAATGTCGGCACTAGTACAGTGTATATCCACCTTTCGCAACAATGCAGGCTGCTATTCTCCCAAGGAGACGATCGTAGAGATGCTGGATGTAGTCCTGTGGAACAGCTTGCCATGCCATTTCCACCTGGCGCCTCAGTTGGACCAGCGTTCGTGCTGGACGTGCAGACCGCGTGAGACGACGCTTCATCCAGTCCCAAACATGCTCAATGGGGGACAGATCCGGAGATCTTGCTGGCCAGGGTAGTTGACTTACACCTTCTAGAGCACGTTGGGTGGCACGGGATACATGCGGACGTGCATTGTCCTGTTGGAACAGCAAGTTCCCTTGCCGGTCTAGGAATGGTAGAACGATGGGTTCGATGACGGTTTGGATGTACCGTGCACTATTCAGTGTCCCCTCGACGATCACCAGTGGTGTACGGCCAGTGTAGGAGATCGCTCCCCACACCATGATGCCGGGTGTTGGCCCTGTGTGCCTCGGTCGTATGCAGTCCTGATTGTGGCGCTCACCTGCACGGCGCCAAACACGCATACGACCATCATTGGCACCAAGGCAGAAGCGACTCTCATCGCTGAAGACGACACGTCTCCATTCGTCCGTCCATTCACGCCTGTCGCGACACCACTGGAGGCGCGCTGCACGATGTTGGGGCGTGAGCGGAAGACGGCCTACCGGTGTGCGGGACCGTAGCCCAGCTTCATGGAGACGGTTGCGAATGGTCCTCGCCGATACCCCAGGAGCAACAGTGTCCCTAATTTGCTGGGAAGTGGCGGTGCGGTCCCCTACGGCACTAGTACAGTGTATATCCACCTTTCTTGGCGTGCATCCGTGCGTCGCTGCGGTCCGGTTCCAGGTCGACTGGCACGTGCACCTTCCGCCGACCACTGGCGACAACATCGATGTACTGTGGAGACCTCACGCCCCACGTGTTGAGCAATTCGGCGGTACGTCCACCCGGCCTCCCGCATGCCCACTATACGCCCTCGCTCAAAGTCCGTCAACTGCACATACGGTTCACGTCCACGCTGTCGCGGCATGCTACCAGTGTTAAAGACTGCGATGGAGCTCCGTATGCCACGGCAAACTGGCTGACACTGACGGCGGCGGTGCACAAATGCTGCGCAGCTAGCGCCATTCGACGGCCAACACCGCGGTTCCTGGTGTGTCCGCTGTGCCGTGCGTGTGATCATTGCTTGTACAGCCCTCTCGCAGTGTCCGGAGCAAGTATGGTGGGTCTGACACACCGGTGTCAATGTGTTCTTTTTTTCATTTCCAGGAGTGTATCTTTGCCTTTGAACGTGTTCGCCAATATACGTTGCTGTTATTGGTAAAGTAAATACATCATTCCTACGCCCCGTAGACTCTCTCATTTAGTATTTTTCTGGTGATTGATACTAACTTTGGTGGTAGTTTATCTTTCGAACCTAGTGAACGTTTATCTTTCGAACCTAGTGAACCCTGACAGTCAGATGCGTTGTAATTAATATCACCGATCCCACAATACCAGGACAAGTGTTGCTGTGTCCATCCTTTCGTACATGGTGGTGTCATAGCGAGCTGGAGAGTAATTTATGGTGAAAGAAGCTAAATATAAAATCTTATGTGACGTCGTTGTGTTAGTACAGGCGATTACTTCAATTCACACAGATTACGTCGTCGTGTGTAGGCAAGATCTTGTCAGAACAACCAATTTTAGTATTACAAGAGTGAACTACATTGGCCGACGTTGCTTTTCACCTACGTATTAGAGCTTGTTCATACAGTATATCTCCTATGTTAAAAACATGTACAAAGTTGGCGGTAGTCGTATGTAAATGGTCGCGCAGTATATGACGATGTTGCTATGAGAGAAGTTTGCACGTCGTTATGCAATGCGAGTCAAGAATGCCACACACTGTAGAAAAGAGATTCTTTCTTTAATTAAATTTCACAGGCATAAACTTTAATTTCAAAGTAAACGATTTTCGTCAAAGTTCATAGTCAGATTTTGAATAACAGTAAGTTTCAAGGCATGATTTTCTTGGAATACTCGCAGTTAGATTTCTCTATGCATTCTCGCAGTTGACTTTTGTCACCAAGAGCTTTACGCGAGCTGTCAGCTTTAAAGTCTGGTACAAGCAACATTGAAAACAGGAGAGTCTTAAGTTTAGCATCTAACAGACGTTTAACATTAATATCACAATCAACACTTCAGATCCACTTTCACTAAAAATAAGTTTAAACAGGTAACTTTAACCGTCATTACTCAAACATAGGCCTATTTGTAAATCGTCATATAAACGACAATGTATGTTGTACATCGTAGGTTATCAGCATCAAAGACTATACAACCATGTTATAATGGATTAATACAAACTCATTAATGAGGTCGTATGTATTAGAACTCAAGTTGAAATTAATGGGTGAATCAATGTTAAGATCCCAAAACTGTCGCTCATAGTAGTTGTGTATTCCATTGTGTTTTATAAATACATTTGCTTGCTGTAATTTAAAGTAGAATTAATAATCAAAAGAATTCTTGATTAAGAAACTGAAGAATTTTAATGAAATGAATTTTTTTTTTTAATTTGAGATTTGGGATGCTTTGATGAGGTGAAGAAATTCTGACTTGGTTTTAGATAAGTTGTACATATAAACAGAAGATTTTAGTAGGAGGAATTCAGCCATTTTCAAAGAGATCTGAACCCAATGAAATTAGAAGTTACTCAGCCCAACGTTAAGATTCTTCTGCTCTGTGATACTGAACGTACAGTGATACTTCTTGCGTTGTGAAAGGCGCCTTCATTTTGGTGGGAAATTGTCCACGAAGCACTGAGCACTACAGCAAATTGGTTGTCACGTGGTATCGCATTGGACAGTCGAAAATGATAATGGTCGATGTCTTTGTTCGCGGCACAATCACATAGGAGTGAGTCAGTCAGTTGCCGTCGGAACTGTGCGTTGTTACAGAGAGATCTCTCCTAAGAGTCATCATGCGCATTCTCTCTGGTATTTCGCCAGATATTTGCAATTTAGTTTTTCCAAGGTGTAGCCGGTGTTAGCCAAAACAAATACTACTAATCATATCTTTCATTCGACGTCCAGCGAAGGTTGCAAGTATCAGTTTGTTTCCCATTAAACACAAAATGATTTTTAAAGTTAATTTGACGTGTCCATTCGACAGAGGGGTCCCAAATTAGCCTAGTGCGACGTTCATTTTATCGATGTTTATTAACAGGGACAGCAAAGCACGAGGTATTACCAGTGTTCCAGCAGCGACACCACCGCCCTGGCCTGCGCCGACTACTACCTCCATGCAAAAGTGGCTGCTAAGTAGCTGTGGGTACTGACTGTTTTTCGTGTTTTACTGTTCTTGCTAACACATATAGATAAAACGAAGAACCCACTAGGCTAAATTGGAACCGCTCTATCGAGTGGACATATAATTACGATTTAAAAACCATTTTATGTGTAACGGAAAACAAACCGACGCTTTCCGCCAACGCTGGGCTTCGCATGAAAGACATCATGAGCAGGATTTGTTTGGGCTGACTCGAGTTTCACGTCACAAAAAGGAAATTTCAAATATTTGCCGGAACACTATAATCCGCTCATCATAAGAATAAACCTGACGTAAACAAACACAAAGGCGATGATTGGTCAGAAGCCGTAGCACACGTACACTGGTGTTGTTACGCTCTTGGAAGTAGGTCCTACTTACATATTAGATATCTTATTACTTATTTACGTTAAATGAAATTTTAAAATATTCAAATTTATTAACAGCCATCAACGTGTTTCTTAATCACGCTTTAGCTACTGCTGTGTCCCTTTTGCAATATTCACCATTATCGTGGTGAAACATAAATAAAAATGACTGTATGTGACTCAAAATGAACTGCAAACGTCGATTTATCTGCGAAAGGTAATAACACTAACTGTAAAAATATACAATATATCGATAAATGCAGAAAAGACATTTTTATTGTACGAGATTATAATGTGTAAGTAATTAAAAGAAGTATTATTATCTTAGTAAGAGTATAAAACACAATGCAATGCTCATTCTTCTGCCTAGTCTGTTTTTTTCTGTTCGTTCTGGTGTTAGCTGGAATAAGGTACGCAAGCTATTGTGCTGCGCTAGCATTTGTTTCTGTCATAACGTAATTGCAAATATTTAATGGTGTAAACTGTGTCCTAGTAAAAATACATTAGTATAAAGTGATCTCCGTGTGTTATTTCAAGAACCTACGCCACATTTATCATATGAAAAGAATATTTAATGAAAATTATTTAGCATGTTTCCAGATGCTGCGGAGCGAGTAACAGTGATCTCTGACTGTTAACAATTAGCCGCCATACGCGGTACATTTAAAAATATTTTTTCACAGCACAATGTCTGATAGCCGGAGCGGAAGAAATTATGTAAAAATATTCAGTGAGTTTAATTGAAGGAATCCAGTGAAATAATTTTATTAAAACTTGTCTATTTTCTGCGATAGTAATAATTTCAGATCAGTGAACTGGAGCTGAGTAATACTACGCTATTGCATTTACAGTCATTTGTAGGGTGCCTGGCGCTCGATAAAACCAGATATAATACGTAACTGGCAATCTACGAAATTCATTATTTGCTTATTATATCTCTTTTGTATTTTTTTGAAAGCTAAACGTAAAAACTAACTTCACTAAAAATCAGTAACAGATGACGATAAATCAAAGGACAAACAAATTTACTAGGTGAGTGTTTCCTCTAAATAAATAGATACAGTATTTTTTAAGAGCTATAGTACTACGTAGCTTTTATTTCAAAAATCGTGTACAGTCACAGCCTCTGCAGCGTCGGACTCCGTCGCGTTGTTACTACGCAGTCTGAAAATGGCTGAGGCTGCTTTCTGCTTGGTAGTGAAACGCGCGTGGACCACGGTTAAAAAGTGCCGAGAAATAAAATTTACGGAGATAATCGGCTTTGAAGTTTTCCCAGCGTTGTATATAATGCAGTTGATAAACAAACACACAAAAAGTGCACCGCAGTCGGCAGCGTAATGGAAGAACCACATGCAGTTGTTGGGGCGTTGGTTCAAATCACCGCAGTATCATTTTTTTTTCTCGTTCAATATGAAATACCTACATCTCGTAATTATAAAACTTATGATCAGTTTTTATGAATAATGCACGTCTTCTTGTTTCTAATTACATATTGGACGCGAAATTCCTGTTTCCATTTCAAACACAAATTCTTAATTTTCGATGTTTTATGAAAGACTTTCATAGAAGTTGTTTAAATTAAGAAAACACTAGAATTTAACTTTTTAAGGCAAAAATGAAAAACCTAGTCCTCTTTATTTGGACTATGTCCATCGTTTTATACCACATAGCTAAGTATCGTAGAAACATGAAAAACAATGATTTTCACAGCATCGAGCACATCACACAAATGCTGCATTTATATATTTGCAACTCTATCATTACAATATGAACCCAACTGAACTGATCTGATCTGGAGCAAGTAACAAGACTGTTAAGTTGCCAGACGTACTGGAACTAACGCACGCAGCTTTTTCACACGTCTCTGCCGAACGCTGGCGGGATATAGAACGGCTCGTCATAAAAGAACAAGAGAAAGTGTTGCGCCGGGTTGGCTTCGTGGATTCTGTTGCCGATATGCTCGTTATCAACGTAGCAGTTAACACTTCTAGAACTGAAATGTTTTTCTCGGATTCGGATAAGGAAGGAGCTAAGAGACTACCAGACGACTGACTGTAAGTAATACCTTCAGTGGCTTCAGTATTTAACTATACGGTGAAATCCTTCAATACTCTCTTACGTTAACACCGTTGATGCAGAAAAATTACCCTGTGGTTAAGTCAGGAATTTTCATCATTCTTATTTTTAATTGCAATAATGGTATGTTAGCTAAAAACGATAACGTGTTGCGATTTTCGTCTAGTTGGTCTAAGGAACGTATTGTGGGAGATTTGCAATGTATTATTTCATTCTGCTTAAGATATAAATAACATTCCAAACTGTGTTGCTCCTCTGCTCGTCTCTTTTTATGTGTGAACTGCAGCTGGCCACCTCACTGCAGGCTACCTCACCAGCTGACCTGCCAGTGCTGTCCAAGTTAAATGCGCCGGTAAAGCTGTTGTCCCCTATTAAGTCCCCTAAGTCGATGTGCGAGTAACGCACAGCACAAAACGTACCCTTATTATCGTATTTGACACTACTCGAGACAGCTTGGCTGCAGTCCCAGCAAATGCGGAAGAATACATAGGGCAATATTTACATCAGGTTTATTCTTATGATGGGATTATAGATACAATGCGCCTGACGACTCTCAAGAGACGCCCGGTATAGCTTTTTGAATACATCATGAGATAATAACTATGTTCACAACCAATGTAAATATCCTGTGTGAGCCATGGATGAACGTGTGTGTGTGTGTGTGTGTGTGTGTGTGTGTGTGTGTGTGTGTGTGTGTGTAATTTGATTACCATTTAATTTGTAAACATATCATGTACAGGGATTGCACAAAAATATGGAAACACCGCGATATATGCATTCTTGAACCTAAAAGCAGATGCTAGCCAACAAGCACGTTGCGCATTTTTATTTGAGCACGAATGGCACGTGCGCAATGACCTCCATATGTTGCAAGCCTCAGTCGTGGTCAGCCTAATTGCCCTGTGTAGTTGTGAGTGCATTAAGTCGGAGCTCAGTGTATTCGAAAGCGGACGAACTGCTAGAGCTCGTATGGTGGGTGCTTCCGTAACCACGGTAGGCTAAGTGCTTGGTGTCTCAATAGGCACCGTATCGAAGATTCGTGACGCATACAGGGAAAGCAGAGGAACGTCATTCGCTTAACTCACAAAGCGGGCGAATGTGTTTATATTCAGTGATCGGAACAGATGGTCACTGAAGAGGACTGTGTCGAAAAAAAAGGACGACGACAGTTGCATTAAGTCTCTGCAGAAAAGAATGTTGCACTCAAGAACCCTCTCAGCACCAAAACAACACGAAGGCAGGCCCATTAAGCAGGCAATTGCAAGGCGATCTGGAAACAAGAACCACTAACCAGTGATGCAAACGCCCGTAACAGGAAAATGTGGTGCCGGATCCAAAAAATCTGGACTATGGAGGAATGGAAGAATGTAATTTGATCGGATGAGTCTTGTTGCGCACATTTTTCAACTTCTGAGTGTCCCACGAGTGAAATATGGTGGGTACTCTGTGATGATTTGGGGAGCCATATCGAGGGCCCCTTCGTTACCATGCATGGTCGTAATACTGCCACGGATTATGTGACTATTTTGGATGATCAGGTCCATCCTATGGTTACAATGTTTGTTCCCCTATTGTTATGCGGTGCTGCAAGTCGATGGTGGCCTGTTTCACACAGCTCGCTTTGTCCAGGATTGGTTTCGTGAACACGAGGATGAATCATCGCATCTCTCATGGCCACAACAGTCACCAGATCTCAATGTTATTGAGTCTTTGTCCTCTACTTTGGTGAGAAGGATGCGTGGTCGCTATCCAGCTCGACCCTCGTTACTTGAACTTGACACTGTTTTGTAGGAAGAATAGTGTAAGGTTTCCTTGATAATTATCCATTCCGAGACGGTTGGAAGCGGTTTACAGTGCCAACGGGTTTCCTACACCGAATCAAATCTGGTGATGTGTTGTGTTTTGGGTGTTTCCGTACTTTTGTCCAACCCGTGCGTCTAAGGCTGCTGCGTGGAACGTGTCCGAAAGCCACAAATATTTTTTTTTAAGAGTGTCAGTAATTACAGAAATAAACTATACAGTTGAGAGTAATACGCTTGCAGATGCTCTTCACCAATAACAACCTAGTTATGAACAAATTATATTATGCACATTTGGTGGGTGCAGAAGTATGTCAGGAAAATAGTTAACACAAAAGGGACCAAACGCTCTTTAGGAACTTCCTCTGAAAGATACGCACAGCGTGCCTCGCCTGCCGCTTAACACGACGGATGCCAGGCTGTGAAAACGGGAGGACTTTTTTTTTGTTGCCAGTCGAGTGTGGACGACGTGCCTGCCCCGTGCTACAGGGGCCGGACACGCATCGCGTGACCTGATCCGAGGCCACGCCTGGCCTTACTACCCAAACCACCTGCCTGCTACTTCCGGTTCCGGGCACAGCGCATCCTTGTCTACGCTACAGTCGCACACTGCTCACATATCGCCCGCATGGTCCGGCGTTGATGAAACAAGATAACTGAATCTCTGCTAATGGCGCGTTTAAGCAGCAGCGTCGCTGCTAGCACTGCTATGCACTCACCACGTAGCAGGGTGGATTCGGCGACTGTCCTCTAGGGTTTAAGAACACAAACTGGAGTAACTACACTGCCAGAAAAAAAAATAGTACACCTGGAAAGATGATGTAGATTTTGATCGGATGACAGTGTACGCCACTTGTGTGATAGCAGATGTACTGATAATGATTCCGACGTCGTACCAGAGCTGATAGCGTACCGGCATAGCTATCAAATCGCCATCTGAGTCTACCCTTTAGTAGGGAAGGCTCAGTACCAGAAGTCTCAAACGTGTGAAGCAAGCAGACAACCATGCCACAGAAGTGCACTCGTGCTTGCTGCAACCAACTGAGCGGATTTGAATGGGGTCGTATTTCGGCTCTCCGAATGGTGGGATGGGGAAACAAGCAAATTGGACAAGCTGCGTCAGTTGCGCAACGATGCTGGTATCAGCGGTCTAGTGAACATTCTCACACCCGTAGACGAGTTCTCGACGTCCACGCAGCACGGGCGACCACCACGATCGTTGTATTGTAAAGGCACCAGTGCCAGACCATACAGCTACCACAGCACAGATAAGAGGACTTGTGAACCGTTGCGAACCGGTTATTAGCAATGGAACTACGGGCACGCACACCTCTTAACACGTCCTCCACTTACGCTACGGCACTGACGTGTATGGCTCGACTGGTGCCTTCAGAGGGTCACTTGGAAGATGGTACGGCTAGCCGTGGTCTTCAGCAATGAAAGCAGATCCTGCCTGCACACAAATTTTTGTCGCTGGCTCGTTGAGTGCATTTGTCTAAGACGCACTGGCCCCAACCCAGTCTAGAGTGCGATAAGCTACAACTCTTGTTCACCTTTGGTGTATCTGGAGGGAACGCCAACCAGAGCTGAGTACGTGCAGAACGTTGTTAGACCCGTTCTTTAGCCGTTCTTGCAACAGGGCAGGGTGGTGATGTGTTTTCCAACAGAATAATGCTCACGTGATAAGCACACCAAAGACAACACACACACACACACACACACACAAGCGCGCGCGCGCGCGCGCGCACGCACACACATAGAACGGTGCTAACGAAATACAGGGTGTACATAAAGTCCGTGAACACTTTCAATTATTTATTGCACAAGAACCAAACATTGTACAGATATCATAAGCTTGTCTAATTTAACGCAATATTTACGATTATGAGCACTGTATGTGACGGTGAATCGCGTCTAGTGCGGAAATATCCAGTAGTGTTGCTTTAGTGTAGGAAACGTGTGTACAGAGCGTACATAAAGTCCGGGAATAGTTTCAATTATTTATTGCACGAGAACTAAACATTGTACAGATGTCATACATATGTCATTTTGAAGAGAAACCCTAAAAGTTTTTTGTTTCATGTATACCGCCACAACGTAGTTGGGAATTTGCCGATAGCGCTAGTCGCAAACATGGATATGCCGCTTCGATGGCTCGGCCGTGCTACATAAGGGGCCAGCTGTTTCATGAGCTCCCCGATCACCAGCTCTCATTCCGTGTGACTTTTTTCTGTGGGAACACATTAAAGATCTGGTGTATGTACCGCCTCTACCACGTGATGTAGCAGAGCTCCGAGACAGAATACGAGAAGCGACTGCCAAAGTCGGCGATGCCATGCTGGGACGGGTATGGCAAGAATTCGGTTACCGTATTGACGTCTGCCGGGTCACTCATGGTTCGCATATCGAATGTTTGTAAAAAAACTTTGAAAGTTTCTCTTCAAAATGCAATACGTATGACATCTGTACAATGTTTAGTTCTCGTGCAATAAATAACTGAAAATGTTCCCGGACTTTATGTACACTGTGTAAACACGTTTCATACACTAACGCAACACTAATGGATACTTTCGCACTAGACGCGATTCACCGTCACATACAGTACTCATAATCATAAATATTGGGTTAAATTAGACAAGCTTCGCGCGACAATGCGTCATTATCATCATTTTATTTTTCTTTCTATCTTTCTTATTTCGAGCGGAATCGGCCGTGTCGTCTTTTGCAACCAAGAGCCAAACAAGACTGCTCAACTTTTAGCACTGAAAAATATTTTTTTTTTCTGTCTTGAGTTTGTTCGTAGAGGTTAGCCTCAATCGCCGTGATCAAAGCGGTAGTAATTTTAGTTGTGCCGTAGATTGTTGTCCGCCGTTTTCTCGGATGCACTCCACATCACGAGGTTGTGGTTAGCTTGGGACATAGGTTTAAATTCAGGGCTGCTACACGCGTCGTCTGCCGTAGTAGCCGGCCGGTGTGACCGAGGGGTTCTAGGCGCTGCAGTCTGGAACCGCGCGACCGCTGCGGTCGCAGGTTCCAATCCTGCCTCGGGCATGGGTGTTTGTGATGTCCTTAAGTTAGTTAGTTTTAAGTAGTTCTAAGTTCTAGGGGACTGATGACCACAACAGTTAAGTCCCATAGTGCTCAGAGCCATTTGAACCATTTCTGCCGCAGTTCAGACATTGCTCCGCGTTACACAGTAACAACATCTGTGCAGTGATCCGCCGTGTTGTGTCACCTGTATCCGAGCGGTAGTCGGGAGCCGATGTGGCAACACTGTAGCGGCAAATGACAGACATCAGCTATCAAGTAATATTTTAATCGGACATTTTCTTATAGTTTCGAATCTCCTGTCTTTGTACAATCAAATATTCCCAAAAGGCTACAAAAATACGGTAAGCTATAACTACCACTTTTAAATACTCTTCGAGTTTTGCAAACAGTATTTTTTACTTTTATTCCAAACTAGCGAATGGACCAATTCTTCGCAATTG
The DNA here is from genome assembly GCF_023864275.1 of Schistocerca cancellata. Classification (NCBI taxonomy): domain Eukaryota; kingdom Metazoa; phylum Arthropoda; class Insecta; order Orthoptera; family Acrididae; genus Schistocerca; species Schistocerca cancellata. Next base: position 569,654,013 of record NC_064626.1, read on the forward strand.
CTAAATATGTACGGCAATAGGATATACGTCATGATCTCCTTCCCCTCCCCTCGTTCTCTCTCTCTACCCTCCGCTCCCTGCACATCTCTCATCCCACACTCACTCTACCCATCTCCTCCTCCCTCATCTCTCTGCCCATACCCTCCTATCCCTTCTTTATATCTATTTCTTCTCCTCTGTCACTCCCCCCTCCCCCTTTCTCGGACCTTATTTATTGTTATTGTAAACGAAATCTTGATTGAGCATAGAAATCAAAATCAGTGGGTAAATCTGTCGGAATCATTACTACATGGGGTATTAGAGAAATCTTTCCACCTGCTGAGTATGTGAGGGTAGTAGCTTTAATGACAGTATTTCGCATGATTTTAATCTACGAACAGGAAGGATTATAAAGTTAGCCATAAACTTTACTGTTTTCTGTTAAAAATGACTGCAAAATGGAAAACAAAACCGCATATTTTCACGACACAGCTTAGCGTGCTCTTCTCGCAGCCTTTTTAACAGAAAGCGTTAACGGTGAAATTCTTATTCGATTTGCCCCTAAGCGCTGTCTACGCTCTTCCATCAGTCTCACTGACTCGGGAATCATGTAGTTGGCTTGCGTTTCGCGCACGCCGACGGATATTTCGATGCCTTACCGGTGGCATTTTTCCCAAAGAAATAATCCACAAACCGAAATGACTGAATGTTTGCAACATGCCAAATTGGCAAGAAATGACACCTGCGACGCACAAAAGATATGTTCACCACCGATAACACACTGAAATATCGCTTTTAATTGCATTCTTTTTCGCAAATATCAATATTCAGTGCGGAATTTTTTGTCGTTATGAAAACATGTCACAGCAGATCTGTCAAACAGACCATCACATTTCTTTCACTGAGATTTTCGTAGAAATACAGCACCCATGTTTGCCACCTTACCAGTGGATTTTCCAAAAAAAAAATCTGTTCATAAAAACCCTGTCCTAACGATTAATAACACAAAAAACAGCCAAATCGGTCGAACCGACATACGTGATAATCTTTCATACACGCAGCAACTGATTTTTATTTATATAGATGTAACACAGTTATATTTATGGTGACATTAAAATTTAAACACGCCTGTACTCTCATTCTACTTCCCCATCCAGTGAAGCAGCCGCCCGCTGTGACAGGGCGGTTCTAGGCGCTCCAGTCTCGAACAGCGCTGCTGCTACGGTCGCAGGTTTCGAATCCTGCCTCGAGTATGGATATGTGTGATGTCCTTAGGTTAGTTATGTTAAAGTAGTTCTAAGTCTAGGGGACTGATGACCTCAGATTTTAAGTCCCATAGTGCTTGGAGCCATTTGAGCCGGTGAAACAAAGTAATCAGTAAATTAATCTCGCACTTCCTTGGCTGTGGTGGTCCACTCGCGGCCTGTTGCACAACAGTTGTTCGTCTATCCGCCCATACCGGGCAGGGTGGCGCAGTGGCTGCCACACTGGGCTCGCATGCGGGAGGGCGATGGTTCAATCCCGCGTCTGGCCATCCTGATATGGGTTTTCCATGATTTCTCTAAATCGCTCCAGGCAAATGACGGGATAGTTCCCTTGAAGAGGCGCGGCCAGTTACCTTCCCTGACCCGATGACCTCGCTGTTTCATCTCGTCCCCCAAAGCGTTAGGGGTTCCAACGGTACATTTGTTTTGGCCCATCTGCCTTTCGCGCCATTCTCCTTTTCAACACTGGCAACTTCATAATGGTTCTGAACACACAAAACTTAGCAAGTTTCAGAAGAACTTCAGGCAAATGGCAAGTTCCCACTTGTGAAAGCTGCTTCTGCAAGCTGACGAGACTTGAGGAAGTAAACATGCTGGGAGTGTTTCCATGTCAAACAACTTGCAGAGGTTTACTTGCTAGTCGGCACCGGCACACGCCCTTGGGCCCTTGCGCGCGGTCAACTGGGGAAGCTCCCTGTCCTTTTGTCCAAGAAGCAAAGGTTTTCTGCTCTGCCTCTGTCCTACCGCAGCAGTTGTCTGCGTTCTCTCTGTGTCTGGTGTTTCGTCACGTAGCGTTCTGTGACATCTGAGCTTCCAGCAGCAGCCTGAGTGTCTCCAGCCATAGGTCAGTTTGGTCATGCCTATACAGGATGGCTTAATTTAAAACTTTCATTACTTCAGGGGTGCCCCTTGAAAAACAAGTGCTCGTAGGACTATGAAACATGTGGAAACATTTGTAAGAGCATGCGCAAGAGAAACACATTTTAATTCCTTGCCATGTTTACGTTCCATGTTACAAACGTTGCTCAGTGTGACGACCATCTGTACCCACGACAGCCTGAAACAGCACTAGAGATTGCTCTATTGCAGCCCGAAACATCTCAGTTGGTATTAGGTAGTTTTTTGACAAGGTCGGAACTGGAATTTTGTATGGCTCCTTAGAAGTCGCCATTCGATCTACAAAGTACTAAAAATACTCTATACCCGCAGGTTTAGCCTCCCCCTACAAACTATCGTATGGGCGCCTTTGAGGAGATATTATGGAAACATGAACTCGAAAATGCATAAGCTTGAGAGCTATGAGCACTTGCTCGTCTTTCATACTGTGAAATACGTCTTTTCTACCGAACAGGTGCTAATAGCTCTTAAAGTATGCATTTTACAAGCCATTTTCACTAGACTTTTTTGGTTCGAATGATCGTTTCTGTCATAACCGTGAATGCTGACCATTCCTCCTGGGACACCATGCATTACTGTCGCTCGAATATGGGCAAGAACTAACGGTTACATTCAGACAACAAAATCTTAAATATATTTGAAACTGTTGTAGAATGGACAAGATATTGACATGAAGCCTTTTAGTGAGAGCCGCTAACAGCATGATCTCCCAGAAATTATGTTTTCCTTTAGTAACTCTGTCTGACGACAGACTGGTAACATGTAAATTTCTACAAATGGGATTATTTTTTATACTGGGCCACAGGAGGAATAATCATACCGCACTTGTAATACTTTGCTGGCAGTTTCAAATGGATATTACGCATCAACATGTCCCCAATGAAGTATATCAACGCCTGTTTGCAGCTAGGGTATCCATTTAATTATCATTTTATTACGTATCACTGATATAAAAAAAATTACAGTGCGCTTTGGTGGATGACGTGTGTTATGAACATGGGCGCCCGCAGAAATTTTTCCAGAGGAGATGGGGCCTCACCCGCCCCCCCCCCTCCCTCCCTCCCACCGGTTTAGACTCTACAACTGCCATTTTTCATATGAATGGTTTGTTCAGTTTCGAAATATGCCATAAGGACTATCAGTTTCGGGATACGTCGTGGCTTAAGAATTAAAGTCTATACGTGATATTAAAAACTTATTATATCCCAGAGAATTGGTGGTTATCCATTCAATACACGAATAAAAACTCTGTACTACAGATTCCTTGGGAGGGGATGAGTGAGGAGCAAGTCCACGTTCCTACAACACCCACTCCACCACCCTCTCCGTCACGGATGCCTTTGATCGTGGAAGATTGAGGTACTCAGGTTTCATATTCTTTACAATTTTATAGTTAATAAAGACATTATTCTTGCGACACCGCTTGGTGGATAAACTCTATATTTGACGACGCAAACACAAAAACGGACATTCCAATACCTTTACTTATATTTTTATCCGGTTTGCGGCCTACCTGGCTGCCGCCACTCAACAGCCATTATTAATCATTTCTAGGATTAGAGCTAAGATTGAAAATACTCTAGATGAAGTACATGAAATCTCTATATCGGAATTTAAGGCTGTTCATTTCCGGTTTAGTAGCTTAAAACATGGTCGCAGAAACAGTGTAGCTGAAAAGTAACAGGAGTAAGGGTGCGAAGTGGGCGAGCGGTTCTAGGCGCTACAGTCTGGAACCGCGCGACGGCTACGGTGGCAGGTTCGAATCCTGCCTCGGGCATGGATGTGTGTGATGTCATTAGGTTAGATAGGTTTAAGTAGTTCTAAGTTCTAGGGGACTTATGACCTCAGAAGTTAAGTCCCATAGTGCTCAGAGCCATTTGAACCATTTGATTAAGGGTGATTAGCATTAACGTCACGAAGGCGTTAGTGACAGACACGCAGAGTTCAAGGCAAAAGATGGTGAAGGAAAACAAACGTCTACTTTTGAAAGGAACCGGAATTTATTTTACGCACAGGGCCATACATGGTAATATAGCCGCCCCCCCCCACCCCTCTTTCCCACCAAACCAAGAGCACAGGTAAAGGGGCGAGACCTAAAAACTGACCAAAAAATTTTCTGCGTGTGCAGTTCGTATCCGCGCCGTAGATTTTTCATGAAAACGTCGGGGTAATATAACTAGTGTTTCGTTTACTGACTCATTATGGGTCCGCAAGCTCTTCACAATGTTCTGGCTAAGCGCGTTCCCACGCTACACTACCGTACAGCTTCACACAAATCTACACTCCTGGAAATTGAAATAAGAACACCGTGAATTCATTGTCCCAGGAAGGGGAAACTTTATTGACACATTCCTGGGGTCAGATACATCACATGATCACACTGACAGAACCACAGGCACATAGACACAGGCAACAGAGCATGCACAATGTCGGCACTAGTACAGTGTATATCCACCTTTCGCAGCAATGCAGGCTGCTATTCTCCCATGGAGACGATCGTACAGATGCTGGATGTAGTCCTGTGGAACGGCTTGCCATGCCATTTCCACCTGGCGCCTCAGTTGGACCAGCGTTCGTGCTGGACGTGCAGACCGCGTGAGACGACGCTTCATCCAGTCCCAAACATGCTCAATGGGGGACAGATCCGGAGATCTTGCTGGCCAGGGTAGTTGACTTACACCTTCTAGAGCACGTTGGGTGGCACGGGATACATGCGGACGTGCATTGTCCTGTTGGAACAGCAAGTTCCCTTGCCGGTCTAGAAATGGTAGAACGATGGGTTCGATGACGGTTTGGATGTACCGTGCACTATTCAGTGTCCCCTCGACGATCACCAGTGGTGTACGGCCAGTGTAGGAGATCGCTCCCCACACCATGATGCCGGGTGTTGGCCCTGTGTGCCTCGGTCGTATGCAGTCCTGATTGTGGCGCTCACCTGCACGGCGCCAAACACGCATACGACCATCATTGGCACCAAGGCAGAAGCGACTCTCATCGCTGAAGACGACACGTCTCCATTCGTCCCTCCATTCACGCCTGTCGCGACACCACTGGAGGCGGGCTGCACGATGTTGGGGCGTGAGCGGAAGACGGCCTAACGGTGTGCGGGACCGTAGCCCAGCTTCATGGAGACGGTTGCGAATGGTCCTCGCCGATACCCCAGGAGCAACAGTGTCCCTAATTTGCTGGGAAGTGGCGGTGCGGTCCCCTACGGCACTGCGTAGGATCCTACGGTCTTGGCGTGCATCCGTGCGTCGCTGCGGTCCGGTCCCAGGTCGACGGGCACGTGCACCTTCCGCCGACCACTGGCGACAACATCGATGTACTGTGGAGACCTCACGCCCCACGTGTTGAGCAATTCGGCGGTACGTCCACCCGGCCTCCCGCATGCCCACTATACGCCCTCGCTCAAAGTCCGTCAACTGCACATACGGTTCACGTCCACGCTGTCGCGGCATGCTACCAGTGTTAAAGACTGCGATGGAGCTCCGTATGCCACGGCAAACTGGCTGACACTGACGGCGGCGGTGCACAAATGCTGCGCAGCTAGCGCCATTCGACGGCCAACACCGCGGTTCCTGGTGTGTCCGCTGTGCCGTGCGTGTGATCATTGCTTGTACAGCCCTCTCGCAGTGTCCGGAGCAAGTATGGTGGGTCTGACACACCGGTGTCAATGTGTTCTTTTTTCCATTTCCAGGAGTGTAATTCGTAAGAATCACGCGCATACGCGAGACGAATACTTAGACGCGATCTATCTGTTAAGGGCTTAAGATTTGTGCCGGCTGAAGACCGGACTGTGAAGCAAGCGAAAGTCTCTGCAACCAGTAATTTTTCTGCTCTCAAGTTCCGATTGTTGGGATCTGCCGCGTAAATAGACAAAAAGACTTAAAGAATAAGCTTTCTGTGGCTGATTTATATAATATTATGGGAGTTGTTAGTTGTTGTATACAGTTATCCTTTGTTCATCGAAGTTGGATTCCCATATAAACAAACGTTTGCTCTGCAACTGGTCATCGGTAGTATTGCCCAAGCATCTGATGGACGAAGGCCTTACTTGTATGTAACGCATTTTGTTGTTTACTCTAGAGTAAATGAAACTCTGACACATGCTGAGTGTCCTTTGCCAATAACGTTGCTAAACGTTTATTCCACGTAGTTCTCCACTCAGTCTCATTGGACAGCTGTTTCTGCTGCCTTTCATTTTTATTAAACCTACACACAGAATTAAAATTGGTTAAACATGCTTTGAAGATATAGCACAATTAGTTTTTCGAAGAGGGGAAGGAGAGGGGGGGGGGGGGAGAGCCTTGGCAGTTTTGCCAGGAGCACAAGATCTTCTCGGTAGGGTTCTGCTTATGCGATTTAGAAAAATTCACGGAAAACCTTCAGACTAGCATCTGAATCACTGTAACTTGCACTGTGCTAACCATTGTGGCATCTCGCTCAGTGCAGACAACTGAGGAAATCACCGTTAAAAAAAAAATTTAAAAAAATTGAAGTTCATAAATGAATGAGCGGCAGGTGGCTAATATTCTAAGCACTTCGACTAAACGAGCAGTTTGTATTCGTTGCAATGAAGCTCTTCAGTGCCGTGAGTGCAAGTTGTCGGCCATAAACGTATGCCGAGGAACATTTCCAAGCGGATGCTGACTGATCCCCCTCACATTTTCCGCCGATTCGTACGAAGGATGCCCTAGACTGATAAATATCATGAAAAGTTAATGCCTTCTGAGAATCGCAAAGTGTAATCCTGATAGATGCTTCGAACAAAGGCCTAACCATAGCAGACCCCTGCTATTCATTATTTTGACAGTTTGAGACAGAGGTTACTTCGAATACTACAAAGATTGTGTCACTAACACAGCATTCTAACACAAAATATCGTAAATCTTATCAGTTGAGTTTTATATTGCTTCCTTATTCACGTCTATTTTCTTATGTATTTCCAATTGGTTTCTCCCTATTGCCTTAATTTGAAACATGGTGGATAGAAATGTTGAAGAGGTAATCTCCTACTTAGAATAATGTTTAACACTATTAATAACAATTTTATTGTCCTGCATTGCGTTTATTTCTAACGCTGCGACCGGTTACGGTTTAATCGAACCATATTCAGATCTGTTGAGATATGAAAAATAAAATAACTAGTCATCATAGGGGGTGTCCCAGGAGGAATAGTCAATATTCTTAGATATGACATGAACGATGATTCAAAGGAAAAATGTCTAGTAAATATGGGCTCTGAAATGTATACCTTAAGAGCTGTGAGCACTTGTTCAGTAGAAATTTGTTTGACGGTATCCAAGATTAAGAAGTGCTCCTCAGCTCTTGAAGTATACATTTCAGAGCCCATGTTTACAAGACTTGTTTGTTTCGAATATCGTTCCTGTCATATTCCTGAATATTGACCATTCTTCCTGCAACGCACTGTATAACCAGAAGTACCCAACGTTGCTGCTATAACAAAAATCGATACGAAATGTACCGAACCTACGTACGTCAGCTACAGGAGTAATCCGTGAACTTCTATAAGAAATACGCTTTCTAGTCACTCTGTTGTCGTACGAAGGGACATACTTATTGTTTGTGGAAATATATGCATATTAATCGGGAAATAAAATCCAAAGTACAAATACCAACTGCGTATTTTCTTCAAAAATGATAATATGTCAATTTTAGATAGTTTATAATAATACCAACGTTCGCGATAGGATGAAAAAAAAGGGACGTTTATTTGGTAAAATTTATAATATTTTGAAGACTAAGTTGCGAAATAAATTTAAAATTAAACATTATTGATTCTTCCTCACACTTGTCTCTCTTCATATAATACTGAAATTAGTTATAAATTATGCAAGCCTTCCAGCTGTGCTTCAAGAGACCGAAATCCGATTGGAACAATATGTTAAAGATTTCGATGTTTTTATCGCTCGAACCTCTTGGTTGTTGCATTCTGTATAAAGTTCTCATCTATATATACTTATTCTGTATATAGTATTACTGAATTAAAATTTTACAAAAATCGACTTATTATCTTTTTTTGGCGAAATTTCGAAATCAGTGGCTGTACAATAAATTTCATTGCCCTCCTAGTATGCACTGTATAACATTTCGAATGTTGAGAAAGTCTTTACATCATTCTTGAACAGCGTCTCACTAACGTCATTCGCACGATTGGTTTCACTCGATTATAACAATATCGTAGCTAGCTACTCACGTGAACTCTGCCGTTTTGATTGACGCTGACCAACAACACACCTGCAACAGCACACTGTAGCGAGGAACTTCTGCGAATGATGCTGGAAAAAATAAAGACTGCGATGGGGTCGCAGCACATTGGCTGCTGGGACAGGCCCCGCCTCTCCTACCCAGGGCAGCCATCTTGTACCTTCCATAAAAAAAAAGACTATGTAACGGGTTAATGTGTGAAGATGTGACACGAAAGTTGATGGCGAGCAAATTTTTCCGAATAATGATAATAATAACTACTACGCACAACACAAATTTCCCAAACGCTACGGCGCACGATATTGTTACGTCGATAAAGTTGGCTACGAGCGCAAGCATTCCGTAGCGACCCGAAGCCAGCCGACTTTCGCCGATGAGAAAAGGGATACAGTAAAGTGTGCGTTCAGTATATAGTGCTAAACTAGTACAGGAACCAAATTTCTTCCAGTGTGAGTTTAAAACAGAATGGGAAAACTTGGGAAGAAGTGCTCGGAAATCTTAGCTCTGGAGCCCAATATGTCGACAACAGCGGCCAGAGCGACATGCAAGAGCTTTCTTGCTATCTTTTTTCTTTCTTACTTTTCTTTTCTTTTTAATATTCTGTAGCGAACTGTGCGAGCCAGGTGGTTCTGGTCCTTCAGAGAGACCATGTGTGTACCTTCTCGGCTTCGACGTCTACCGCACTCCAAGGGGAATGCAATACAAGCGAGCTTGTTCGCTTGTTGGCAGCACTGCATACGCACAGTGGCGCGCTCCCCTCACACTCTTATCCGATGCAACGGGTCCGCCCACATACCTGAAGCCTGAGACCGGCTGGGGATCTCCCTACTTCTGTCAACGGCCGAGTGCTGTGGTATCGGCTCTGGAACGGACGTGTCTTTCGATAAAATGATGTGGTCTGGTGACGCAGCTCCAACGTAATCGTTCACGTAAAAAATAAGGGGCAGACGAGACGATACACAGATACATCTCTCACAATAGACTAACACAGCTTCCCCAAATGGAAATCCTCGTCGGCACAAGGAACTGTACCGATAATAATAAACCGCAACATCTGTTAACCGTTGCTCATGACAGCGGCACTAACGTGAAAATCGAGCAGAAAAACTACTCCGAAATTTTTAATTTCAGTGTGTCGCAATAGGCTCTGCTAATATTCATTGACTAAAATGGAAAATGTTTCACCATCAAGTACCAGCCCGATATTCAAATACTTTGTGCAGATATTAATCGCATAACGGGTATCACATTTTTGATCTTTCACTCCATTGGAACTACGACATCATTATGAAATGCGTCACCCGCGGGCACGAGTACTGCCTTGTATTCGCAGTTGCGTCATCCTCAGGAATTTTTCCCATGTCTGAAAGACATACTGTGTCAAGCTGATGAAGATGGCTGGCCCGAGGCTCGTAGTTTCCCACCATGAACTGCAGTATTGGGTCTTGCGTTATTCTGCTGGAATATCACATCCGGTACCTCTGTCATAAAAGGTATGGTACGTCTATTGGCGAACATTCAGCTGTTTCCTGTGAATTTTCACAAAGTTATTTATGGAAAAATCTGCGTCAGTCTGGTATGCTCATCGCTGAACGCTACTGACTTGAACTAAATGTCCTATTTCACTTTGCCTCGGCACTTAGTACACTGATAAACCAAAACATTATGACCACTGCCCACCACGACGTTGGATGCCGCCCGGTGGCATTGCGCGCACGTGACGCGTTATAGAAGTATGTAAGCGGAGCAGACAAGGACGGGGGATCGCCCTAGCGAAAATATGGGCTGCACATCGGGAAATCCATTGCGATAAGCAACTTCAACAAAGGGCATGTTATTATTATTACGCAATCCCAAAGAAAGCAGCTGTTGACAGATGTGAAAATTACCGAACTACCAGTTTAATAAGTCACAGCTGCAAAATACTAACGCGAATTGTTTACAGACGAATGGAAAACTGGTAGAAGCCAACCTCGGCAAAGATCAGTTTGGATTCCGCAGAAATATTGGAAAACGTGAGGCAATACTGACCCTACGACTTATCTTAGAAAATAGATTAAGGAAACGCAAACCTACGTTTCTAGCGTTTGTAGACTTAGAGAAAGCTTTTGACAATGTTGACTGGAATACTCTATTTCAAATTCTAAAGGTGGCAGGGGTAAAATACAGGGAGCGAAAGACTATTGACAGTTTGTACAGAAACCAGATGGCAGTTATATGAGTCGAGGGGCATGAAAGGGAAGCAGTGGTTGGGAAGGGAGTGAGACAGGGTTGTAGCCTCTCCCCGATGTTATTCAATCTGTATATTGAGCAAGCAGTAAAGGAAACAAAAGAAAAATTCGAAGTAGGTATTAAAGTCCATGGAGGAGAAATAAAAACGTTGAGGTTCGGCGATGACATTGTAATTCTGTCAGAGACAGCAAAGGACTTGGAAGAGCAGTTGAACGGAATGGACAGTGTCTTGAAAGGAGGATATAAGATGAACATCAACAAAAGCAAAATGAGGATAATGGAATGTAGTCGAATTAAGTCGGGTGATGCTAAAGGAATTAGATTAGGAAATGAGACACTTAAAGTAGAAAATGAGTTTTGCTATTTGGGGAGCAAAATAACTGATGATGGTCGAAGTAGAGAGGATATAAAATGTAGACTGGCAATGGCAAGGAAAGCGTTTCTGAAGAAGAGAAATTTGTTAACATCGAGTATAGATTTAAGTGTCAGGAAGTCGTTTCTGAAAGTATTTATATGGAGTGTAGCCATGTATGGAAGTGAAACATGGACGATAAATAGTTTGGACAAGAAGAAAATAGAAGCTTTCGAAATGTGGTGCTACAGAAGAATGCTGAAGATTAGATGGGTAGATCGCATAACTAATGAGGAGGTATTGAATAGAATTGGGGAGAAGAGGAGTTTGTGGCACAACTTGACAAGAAGAACGGACCGGTTGGTAGGACATGTTTTGAGGCATCAAGAGATCACAAATTTAGCATTGGAGGGCAGCGTGGAGGGTAAAAACTGTAGAGGGAGACCAAGAGATGAATACACTAAGCAGATTCAGAAGGATGTAGGTTGCAGTAAGTACTGGGAGGTGAAGAAGCTTGCACAGGATAGAGTAGCATGGAGAGCTGCATCAAACCAGTCTCAGGACTGAAGACAACAACAACAACAACAACCTGTGACCGAGTATCTTGAAAACGGAGAAGCTGGTAGAATTTTCACGTGCTACTGTTGTGAGTATCTACGGAAAGAGGTAGAAGGACAGTGAAGCTACCACTAGGCGCTAAGTGTCGGACGTTCACTACTCTTCGAAGAACGTGGGGTCGGAGGCTTGTCTCCTCTGTGAAGTAGGATAGATGCCGAAAGAGCACAATGCTGGTGCACGCACAAGTGTTTCAGAGCGCACTGTTCATCGTACATTGTCGAACTTGGAGCACCGCTGCAGACCAAGCCTACACGTTCACTTGTTGACCCAACGACATCGTTAAGTGCTGCTCTAGGTCGATAGTCGTCTCCACAAACGCCGTCCTGAGGTGAACCTCGGCTGGCAACGTGCAGCGTACCACGGACGCAGGCTTGTGGGAGCAGTATTGTGCTATGGGAGACGTTCTCCTGCACTTGGGTAGTGTATGTGGTAGTAATCAAAGAACGCTGACAGCTGCGAACCATCTGCATCCCTTCATGATTGATGTCTTCCCCGGCGGCAATATCATCTTCCGACAGTACAACTGTTCGTGTCTCGGAGCCAGAACCGTGCTACAGTGGTTTGAGGAGCATTATAGTGAATTCATGATGATGTCTGGGCGACCAAATCCGCGTGATGTAAATCCTATGGAACCCACCTGGGTTGCTATCGGCCACAATCACCGCGTACGCAAATGAGCGGCCCGTTATTTACATGACGTGTGCGTACACATCTAATGCCACATACCTCCACAAACCTACCGACAAACTGTCGGATCCCTGATACAGAGAATCAGTAATGCATTTCGTTCCAAATACGGACAAACAAGCTGTTAAACTGGTGGTCATAATGTTTTGGCTCATCATTGTAAGTCTCTGTTGTCTGTGGCAAGGTATCAGCGGTGAGTGACGCATAGCAACTCTATGCAACTGTAAAAGATGCAGCAGGTCTCTAAAGAGACCGCCTACACTACGCTTTTGCGTCCTATGCTAGAGTACTGCTGTGCTGTTTGGGATCCAGCGCGAAATAGGGGTGAGAGTGTCACGGATATAATAAGCGATTGGGGTGGCAGTCAATAAGACAAAGGCCTTTTTCGTTGATGCGTGATCCTCCACGAAATTTCAATCACCTTCTTCTCTGAGTGCGTATTTTTCTTTCTTTTTTTCCACCAACCTACATAGGGAGAAATGAGGATCTTAGTAAAATGAGAGAAACCATAGCTCTTACTGAAAGACTTAAGTGTTAGAAAAATAGTCTGAAGTTAGTTCGAAGGACCTTCTGCTAGGCACTGAAGTCTGAATTGGTGAATACTCATGTAGATGAAGATCTATAAAATGGTTCAAATGGCTGTGAGCACTATGTGACTTAACATCTAAGGTCATCAGTACCCTAGAACTTAGAACTACTTAAACCTAACTAACCTAAGGATATCACACACATCCGAGGCAGGATTCGAACCTGTCACCGTAGCAGTCGCGCGGTTCCCGACTGAAGCGCCTAGAACCGCTCGGCCACCGCGGCCGGCGACGATCTATATCTCGACCCTGTTTCCGGTAATATGGTACTTAAGGTTCGTGATGACACTCCGCATGTGTAATTTGTCCAAATTTCATCTGTTGTCATCACGCCATTCGTCAGAGTAAGTCGAAAATTTCTATGATTTTCTCGTGATGTAGCACTTCTGAAATGATCTTCTCGCAACAACTAGTATCCTAAATGCATCAAATGTGGCCGCTGCACTATCGCCAACTGTGTGAAACCAGAGTTTATTTTAAAGTAACTTATGGTAACTTGAAAATGATCTGTCGAAATATCGGCGGTTCTCGAGGTCGTTACGCGGCTGTATTCCCTTAAGTTATTTTTCCATCCAGTTGTCTGTGTGCAGGGCCGGTTTGTGGCCGAGCGACGTACACTGATCAGCCAAAACTTAATGATCACCGACCTACTACGGGCGATACCAGGGTCCCCTGGGAAAGAATGACTGCTAGTCAGACACACGCACGGTGAGTACAGTAATACTGACTGTCCTGCCCGTGTGCAGAATGGGGAAGGCGAGCGATCTATCTGAGTTTGACCGATGACAGATGGTGATGGCCCGGAGGCCCGGCACGAGCACTTGGGAAACTGCACGACTTATCGGGTATTCGAGGAGTGCTGTGGTGAGTGTCTTCAACACGTGGCGAAACCAAGGTGAAACCACAGCGAGACGTCGTAGGGTTGGGCGGCCGCCCCTCATTACAGATGTCGGATGTCGTAGGCAGGTGCCAATACTAATACCACGAAATCGGCAACTACAACTCAATTGGGCACGTGGCCGTCGGCGCTGAACGTTGGCGCAAAGGCAGAGCCTTGCACGGTCTGATGAATCCGGATACCTTCTCCATCAAGCCGGCGAGAGGGCGCGAATCCGTCGTCTTCCAGGGTAACAGTTCTTTGACATGTACTGCGGGACGGAGACAAGCTGACGGCGGCTCCATTGTGCTCTGGGGAACATTCAAGTGGGAATCCATGGGTCCAGTGGGGCTTGTGCAAGGCACCATGACGGCCAAGCAGTATCGTATACTACTTGAAGACCACGTACACCATTTCGTGACGATCATGTTTCCGACGGCAGTGGCATTTTTCAAAAAGGTAATGCCGCGCGGGATGAGCCGAACGGTCTGGGGCGCTGCAGTCATGGGCTGTGCGGCTGGTCCCGGCGGAGGTTCGAGTCCTCCCTCGGGCATGGGTGTGTGGAAACCAAACAGTATATAACTAGCTAGTATGCATCCCGGAAGAGCCCATACACAGCAGTCATGGACTGTGCGGCTGGTCCCGGCGGAGGTTCGAGTCCTCCCTCGGGCATGGGTGTGTGTGTGTTTGTCCTTAGGATAATTTAGGTTAAGTAGTGTGTAAGCTTAGGGACTGATGACCTTGGCAGTCAAGTCCCATAAGATTTCACACACATTTGAACATTTTGAACAAAGAGGTAATGCGTCATGTCACAAGGCCAGAAGTGTGATAGTGTGGATCGACGAACACAGTGATGAGTTCCAATTGATGTGCTGGTCCCCTTACTCGCAAGATCTGAACCCGACCGCAGGCCCTCCTCCCGGGAAGTGCAGATGCGATGCTAACTCCCTCCAGCGACTTCATCGCTTCCGCGCCACAATTCCTCGCCGATGTTGTCCGTGCAAGAAGGGGACATGCCGGCTATTAGGTACCTGGTCATAATGTTCTGGCTGATCGGTGTGTGTCTTAACATTATGTAATGTATTTGAAATCTTCCAAAGTATCCAGGTCTCTTCCACATACATAGGATTGTTCATGATTCTTAAAACAAATGTAAACAAAAATCAAATAGGGTTCGGTGCAAAATTACACTAGACGGCTTCTCTTGCAATCCATTTCCTACTATCGAATTTCAGTTCCCGTCGCAACTCACTTTTTCTCTTTATCGACTATTAGAACAATTAATTTTATCTAATGAATCACTGTTTAGATCTTTTCGTCCTCTGTGGAGTTAGTAGGCACGTAAACCTGTACTATTGTAGTTGGTGTTGGCTTCATGTCTATTTTGACTATTGTAATGCGTTTTCTGCGGTGGTTATGGTGGCTTATGCGCAATTCTGTTTTACTATTTATTATTAGTTCTGTTCGAAAATTACCGCTATTTGAGTTTATACTGACTGATAATCCTGCACTGATCTGAAGAGAACTGCAGTTCTTCCTGCCACCGCACTTCTTTAATTCCCATTGCGTCTGTCTTCACACAGTTCACTCGTCTTTTTAAATTCTCTAGGCTACCTCTCCGACTATAAACCGCCAATTTTGTTCCTTCTGATGACATTTTCCCGAGTAGACCCCGTCCAAAGATAAAAATGGGGGATTATTTTACATCCGGAATATTTTACCCAGGAGAATGCCATCATTATTAAGTTATACTGTTGTGCTTCATGCCCTTAGGAAATATAACTATTGTGATTTACCTTCGCTTTCAGCCATTAGCAGTTCCAAAGTATCAGGGTCATGTTGACCAGGTCTTTCAAGCTCAAAAATGGTTCAAATGGCTCTGAGCACTATGGGACTTAACATCTGAGGTCATCAGTCCCCTAGAAGTTAGAACTACTTAAACCTAACTAACCTAAGGACATCACACACATCCATGCCCGAGGCAGGATTCGAACCTGCGACCGTAGCACTTGTGTGGTTCCGGACTGAAGCCACCTAGAACCGCTCGGCCACAGCGGCCGGCGTCTGTTAAGCATCCAGACTGTTTCCACTGCAAAGGCTCTCTTAACAAACCATAGGTTAGTCTGGCCTCTGCACTGATATCCTTCCGCTATGGCTGCACATACTGTACGGCTATTTGTATCATGAAGAACACACGCACCAGTACACCTCGGCAAGGTCTATGGTGGGTGAGGGATTCGCAGGGGAGGGGGTTGGGGGTGGGGAGTGGAGGATGACATTTAGTCAGACCAAATGGTGTCTGTGTGTGTGTGTGTGTGTGTGTGTGTGTGTGTGTGGTGTGAATTCCTAAGGGACCAAACTGCTGTCATCTGTCCCTAGACTTACACTCTACTTAAACTAACTTATGCTAAGAACAACACCCGCACCCATGCTCCAGGCAGGACTCGAACCTCGGGCGGGACGGACAGCGCAATCCGTGACATGACGCCTCAAACCACGCTGCCACTCAGCGCGGCACAGACCAAATGCACAAGTTCGATCCTGGTGACAAGTCTGTCTTGGAGAGAGAACAAAAATAAAATAAAAAAAGCCTTTCACTCTAACCATGAAAGCTGCAATTTCTACAACAATATCACTAGAGAGAAGTACTACCAAGTAATGTAGCGGCTTCAACCTGAGAGCAGAAAACAATACTTTTCTCTCTCTTCCACTTTGAAACTCCATGAGATTTCGTATATAAGAAAGAGAAGGTAGTAGAGCGACTTGTTTCGCTGTGGCTTTTACCGACACTGTAGCTTTCACCGAGAACATAGTCGCCAGCAGGATCCGGCTGGTCGACAACGTAAACAGCATTATCTGTGTGTGTTCGTGAGGGAGGGACGTGAGACAACTGCCGTTATCCATGCGGTTCGTTTACGCATTGAAAAACAGAATGAGAATTCAAAATGTCTACAGCTTAACTTCACGAAAAGGTGTTTGACTACATGACACATGATGTAACTTAGATAAAGGACCTAAATAAGGACTGCGACAGGCAGAAGCAAGGCGCCCTGCGGCGAATAAATCCATACGCAGCACAAACGCTGGGGAAGAACACAAAGACCAATTGCGGCTAAATACGATGCATTTTCGCGCCTTGCCGCCCTGCCAATGCCATCCAATGGACAACATGTATGATGACACACACCGCCACGTTGCATCTTAACTCATGTACCCGCCCAGGGAGCGAAACGTGGGTTGCCTGGTACCGCACAGAATCGGCGTATCTACCGAGTTGGCCAAGCGTAGTGCACGTGTTGCCTACGTCAAATTGGGATTGTGCTTTCAGTCGTTTGTTTATATATTACGCTTGGACCGAAACCCTAATACTGCAAGTATTTGCCCTTTTTTACACATTTAAGTAACAGCAATGGTGAGTTATTGTTGCTGCTAGGGATGCAAATCGAAATACGTCAAAGGAAGAATTGTTATTTTTCTAAAATGTTTAGTTGTAGTTATCATAGTGTTAAGAAGCACGTTATGCGTTGAAAAATTACCAAACACATTGTAATAAACAGTTAATTCCATAGGGTTAATTTATGTGAATCCATGGACATAGCCGGCCGGAGTGGCCGAGCGGTTCTAGGCGCTACAGTCTGGAACCGCGCGACCGCTACAGTAGCAGGTTCGAATCCTGCCTCGGGCATGGATGTGTGTGATGTCCTTAGGTTAGTTAGGTTTAAGTAGTTCTAAGTTCTAGGGGATTGATTACCTCAGAAGTCCCATAGTGCTCAGAGCCATTTGAACCATGGCCACATATTAGGTTGGTGCATAAGTTCGTAGCGGTTTTCCATAAATTTGATATAGACGACAGATACACGTGACAGAGGCTTCAGTTATCAATAATAATATATTCTCCTTCACTATTTACATCATCTGCCAACGCTGGGATAGGTTTTCCATTCCGCGACTCTAGAAATTACGTGCTTTTGAGGCAAAGAACTCATCGAGCCATGTTCGGAGCGCATTTTCAACCGGGAAGGAAGTTCCTTGACGATTGTTCTACTGATAGCGGAAAATCTGAGGGTGCAAGATCAGGTGAATAGGGTGGGCGCGGAATGACTTCCCAAGCCAATTCCTCTATAGAGTTTTTTTGTCAGTCTAGCAGAATGCGGGTGGGCGTTATCGTGGGGTAGCATCACTTCACGCAGTCTTCCCGGTCGTAACTCTTCGATTACGTCTGCAAGACTTCTCAGTTGTTGACAGTAAACCTCGGGTAAGCAATCTGTAGTACACCACACCGTTGTTGTTCGACACAATCACAGTTCATCACATCTGACAGTTCTCGAGTACACTTGACGTGCATCAACGTGGATTAATACTTTTAAATTCGGAAGGTCTTCCTGAACATAGAAAGTCGCTGATATCAAATCTATCCTTCTTAAAACGAGAAAACTATTTTCTTGCCGTGCTCTGTCCAGTGGCATTACCCCATACACGGTGCAAATGTTCCTGGCTGCCTCCGCTGTTGTCGACCCTCTACTGAACTCAAACAGAAGAATATGGCTGAAATGTTCCTCTTTCTTCACTTGTCACTCCATTTTCTAGAGTCCACAGCTCCACTTACTATCTGCAGATGACAAATTGGAAATACGAAACTCAAATACAGTAGGAACAGTGAACTACAAATAAAACATGACAGTCGATAAATAAACCCATAACTCACTCACACACACTCACTGGTCATATCGGACTCTAGAGTCCATTACCGCAGCAACGCATTTTCGCCATCTGTCCCTGTCTTGGGCTATTTCATTCCATTCACCTTCAATACCTAGGCTCCTCAAATCAGCCTTCACATTGTCCTCCCATCTGCGCCTCGGTCTCCCCACAGGACGTTTTCCCTCTAAGTGCCCTACCAGTACTCTGCGCGCTGCCCTGCCCTCATCCATTCGAGCTACGTGACCCGCCCATTGCTGTCTACGTGATTTAATAATTCAGATTATATCAGGGCTAGAATAGAGTCCGTGAACCTCTTCGTTATGCAGTTTTCGCCACTCTCCGCTTATGTCATCCCTTTTTGCTCCGAATATTTTCCTCAAAATTTTGTTTTCAAATACTCGAAACGGCTTTTCATTTTGCACAGTGAGAGACCAAGTCTCACACCCATACAGCATAACTGGTGGAATAATAATTTTGTATATTCCTAGACAATATCCGTGATGAAAGTAATCTATTCAGTGAGAAGTAGCACGCATTTCCCGCCCGTAATCTCTTCTTCAGTTCGGATTCAATCTCATTTCTCGAAGTGATGCCCACGCCTGGATACTTAAATGTGTTCACTTTTTCAAACTGCATGTCTCCAACTCTTAACATTTCCTGATCTACTGCTGTTGGCATTCTAGTGGTAACCAGGTATTGAGTATTGTCTTCACTTATCCTTAGACCTACATCTTCACTAGCCTTGATTAACTCATTCGCATTTGCTGTTACAGATTCTTTCCTGTCGCTAATGATGTTTAGATCATCTGCATACGCTAATATCTTAATATTTCCATTTAACTCAAATGGTTCAAATGGCTCTGAGCACTATGGGACTTAACATCTGAGGTCATCAGTCCCCTAGAACTTAGAACTAGTTAAACCTAACTAACCTAAGGACATCACACATATCCATGCCCGAGGCAGGATTCGAACCTGCGACCGTAGCGGTCACGTGGTTCCAGACTGAATCGCCTAGAACCGCTGGGCCACACCGGCCGGCTCCATTTAACTCCACACCCTCTGAATTATTTGCTGTCATTCGTACAATATATTCTAAGACTAAATTACAAGGTAGCGGAGACAGGGCATCTCCCTGCTTAAGTCCGTTCTTTATTACAAATTCTTCTGACTCCAATTTCCCCACGCGATACTTCTTTGGTATTCCAAGTTCCAAAGGATTTCTGTACAGTTTTGATTGCAATACTGAATCATACGCTTTTGTAAAATCTATGAAAAGATTATGAACTGGTTCATTGTATTCCCATTTCTTTTCCAAAATTTGACGCAGGGTGAGTATTTCGTCTATAGTTGATCTGTTCCTCCGAAAGCCAGCTTGGTAATCCCCCACAATTTCATCTGCATATGGTGTAAGCCTGCTTAGCAGAATATTTGAGAAAATTTTGAAACATACTGGCAATAGCGATATCCCTCCATAATTACTGCAGCCCATTTTGTCGCGCTTCTTAAAAACTGGGATCAGAATCGACTCCTGCCACTCTTCAGGTATCATCTCTGAGTTCCATACTTTAGTTATCACTTTGTGAACTACTTCCACCAATTTCTGTGCCCCATTTTTAACTAATTTTGCAGTTATGCAATATGATCCTGGTGCTTTATGGTTTTTCAGTTTTTTGATTGCATCACTTACTTCCTTTAACGCTGGCTCAGGTATCTGGAGTTCTGCTGTATGTATTTCGTACGCCTGCTCATTTCCTGCTTCCTGGTGTACATTTAATAGATGCTCAAAATACGCCCTCCATTTACTTAATATAGCACTGGGGTCTGTCAGTATTCCCCCGGCATCCCCTCGAAGTGCATTTGTCTTAACCTTGAACCCCTTCCTATACCAATTTATATCTAGGTAAAGTTCCCTAATGTTTTTTGTTTTACTGTTTGTTTCCATTTTTTTAATTTGATTGTTTAAACAATCCCTCTTCTTTGCCCGTAGCCTACGACCAGCTTCCCTTCTCATGTTCAAGAACTCCTGTCGTTTTCTGTCTCCCATTCTATCCCAATCTAATCGCGCTTTTCTCCTTTCCTCTACCAATTTCTTGCATTCCTCATCAAACCACGGTTTCCTCCTGTTCTTCTTAATTGTACCTATTGTGACCTTCGCTGCCTCTTTGATATTATTCCTCACAGTGATCCACTGTTTATTTACATCCCCCTTTTGATCTTCGTGTGTCCTGAGAGCATCAAACCTATTTGAAATTTCTATCATGTACCTTCTTCTAAAGTTTTCATCATTTAGCTTGTCAGTGTCGAACCTAACAAGCTCTGCATTGTGAGACCTTGATGTTGCTGTAGATAGCCCATATCAACTGGAATATCAACATACAAAGCAAAAATGCTACAAACTTACGCAGCAACCTAAAACTTCGTTAATGTGCTGACAAAAAAAGTTCAGCACCCAGAAGGGGAGGAGGAAACGAAAGGAAACGTCTCGGATTGAGGAGAGTATGTGACGTTATTGCAGTGCTCACAAATCGACTCACATTTACAAAGAACTAGGCATATGAGACCAGTTATCAGCACCTCTCTGGCCTGCATGAGCTGATTCGTTTAGGAACGTTTTCGTAATGCTATGGTATCCCCCCTGAGAAAAGCTGGCCCACGGCTGTTGTAACTGGTCATCGATATCCTGCACGCTGGCAATGGGACGGAGCTGACGTCCGAACTGGTCCTACATTGGCTCTATTTGCTGACTGTGCGAGTACCTGAACATCACGCAGACAGTTCATAGAGACATGTGCCACGTGTGGACGAGCATTGTCCTCCTGAAAAATGGTGCCACGTTACTGCCACACTGGAAGTAATACAGCAGGACGCAGGATGTCCGTGACATGCCGTTGTGCCGTCAGAGTTCCTCAGTCACTACCAGCCGTGATGATGCCCGATGGCTCTCCACGCCGTGACGCCACGAGTAAGCCGGCTGTGCCTCTCCAAAACACTGGAAGAATGGGGCCTCTCCCCAGTCGCCCGAGTCCAGCAGCCGATAGTCATGTGGGATAGTGCAGAACTGCGATTCATTGCTGAACACAGTGCGACATCATCCATCAGTACATGTTTCCTGGTCACGGTTCCACTCCAGGTACAGCCGTTAGTGTTGTCGTGTTAATGGCAAGCTACGCATGAGATCGTAATTACCAGTGCGGCTGCAGAATGTTGCAGGACGTCCGTTACTTGTTCACGGGTAGCAGGTGCAGATGTGAAAGCGTTACGAAGTGCTTGATGCACAACACGGTGATGCTCCCATGTGGCAGTGGAGCTTTGTCGACCGCATTTTCGACAATGAGCAAGCCTGCCCTCACGTTCTCCTGCGGTACAACACCGGGCCACAGTCACATTCGAATGCCCCACAAATCTGGATATTGCATGATTCGACCTGCCGGTCGAATGTGACCCCCAATGGTGCCCCTTTTAAGCTCTGTCACCAGCTGATAACGCCGTGTCTGATGTAATATTTACCAGCAGATCTCGAGGATTGTCTGATTGCCAGTATTTTGTTGCAAATCGAGACTGCTGCCAAGTACCGCTAACAAAGGGTACGTACAAACTTCCCCTCACCGTTCTGATGCTTATTGACAGGATCTGTAGGTCACGACTAGAATTTTAATATACACACACCAAAAGAAGTTTAGCATCAACCCAGTTCCCAGAACTCCTGAAGATAGACGATAACTGTGCATATTATATCACAGACACAGTGCCTTTGACTGTCCAGAGATGTCACTAAACCCGTCCAAATATGTAAACATCCGTGCATGAGCAGCACCTGTTAGACGGAGGGGGTCCGACAGCCGATCACTTCCAGTCATCCTACTAGGAAGGATTGCTACTTTGTGCCAAGTAGGGCTCTCAACAAGAGAAGTGTACAGGTGCCTCGGAGTGAACCAAAGCGATATTTTTCGGACATGGAGGAGACACGGAGAGACAGGAACTGTCGATGACATGCCTCGCTCAGGCCGCCAAAGGGCTACAGCTGCAGTGGATGACCGCTACCTACGGATTATCTCGGAGGAACCCTGACAGCAACGCCACCATGTTGAATAATGCTTTCCGTGCAGCCACAGGACGTCGTGTTACGACTCAAACTGTGCGTGATAGGCTGCATGATGCTCAACTTCACTCTCCTTGCAACCACGACACCATGCAGCGCGGTACAGATGAGCCGAACAACATGCCGAATGAACCGCTCAGGATTGTCATTACGTTCTCTTCACCGATGAGTGTCGCATATGCCTTCAACCAGACAGTCGTCGGAGACGTGTTTGGAATCAACCCGGTCAGGCTGAACGCCTTAGACACACTGTCCAGCGAGTGCAGCTAGATGGAGGTTCCCTGCTATTTTGGGGTGGCATTATCTGGGGCCGACTTACACCGCTGGTAGTCATGGAAGGCGCCGTTAATGGCTGTACGATACGTGAATGCCAATTGTGCAACCATATCGGCAGTATATTGGCGAGGCATTCGTCTTGATGGACGACAATTCGCGCCCCCATCCTGCACATCTTGTAAATGACTTCCTTCAGGATAACGACATCGCTCGACTAGAATGTCCAGCATGTTCTCCTGACATGAACCCTATCGAACATTCCTGGGATAGATTGAAAAGGGCTATTTATGGACCAACCAACCACTTGTAACGTCTCCTGGCAAAACTCATATTATATGTAGTAAAAAAAAAAGAGAGAGAAAAGAATAATTGAACTGGATGATTGTAATTGCATGGACAATTATTGTGTGAACTTTATGTAATAAAGAGAATATATTATGTGTCATGTTTTATACTTGTATAGAATTATGTACCGATTTTTTTCAAAGATAATATCTGTGTAGGCGAGTACTGAAACCGCCACAGACGATACTTATTAAATATCAAACAAAGATGAGAATATAACAACCATTATAAATAGTAGTGACCGAGCATTAATTTCTCTGTCGTCGTTTTGGAGTTACGAGACTAGGAAGAGCCTGTGACGCTATATTGTATGCTTGTGTAGCATTCTTTTGTCAAGATTGAGAGAAGGACGCCATAAGGTGCTGATTTGTAAAGGTGTGCAAGAATTTAATCTGTCTAAATGTTTTGTATAGAGTTACTTAGTGAAAACGTGCATTATGATTTGTAATAAGCTTGCCTGGTATTTTATCCCACACTTTTAAGACATTTTCAGCTATTTAAATATTGTTCGTGGTGCAGAGCTGCGCTACGAACGAACGAGCCGCTGCCGCGGCGCAGTCAAACTGCATTAAATGAAACCAATCATACCGCAAAGAAGCGGTCAGGTAATAGTGAACTAAAATTACTTCTTTCAGCTTTGGGGATTGCAGGGCAGAGCAGCAGATTTTATGATGTGTTTTACATGTGGATGCGGACTGCGGATAATATATTATTAACAGTGCAAAAAGATAATTTACCTTCATGACATAAAAAAATCTTGCTCTGCGTAGTTCTGGTCTGGCAAACATTATAGTAAAAACATTTTTTCTCTGATAATAGTCTCATTTTCTCGTGTTAGTCGTTGTACTTATTAGTGTTCTACTATTAATAAAAATCCACAGCAAAATTTTATGTTGAACAAACATTGCGTACTGTAACATCAGTATTGATAACGAAATAATTTTCACTAACCTTTTCAATAACTGTAAAATAAGGAAGATATGTTGAACTTTATAGCGAGTTACAGTAACGAAACAATGTTCCTTTTATAAAAAGCCAGATCCAGAATAATGAGAACATAATATATTTTGTTTTTTTTTTAAATTAATGATCCAAAGAAAGTCACAGCACAGCATCCCTAAAACGTATTTCAGGGCTCTTTTCGTAGCAACATATTTTATCTCACATATTGGTTGTTACGCGAACAATGACAAGCAGACAGCGAAACTCTGAGGGATCTAAGCCGGATCGCCGTCGAGGAGTGGGACAACCCATCCTAGACCAACAGCGCCTTAATGAACTTGTGGATAGTATGCCACGACGAATACAGGCATGCATCAATCCAAGGGGACGTGCTACTGGATATTAGAGGTACCGCTGTTTACAGCAATCTGGAGCATCACCTTTCAAATGGTTCAAATGGCTCTGAGCACTATGGGACTTAACTGCTGAGGTCATCAGTGCCCTAGAACTTAGAACTACTTAAACCTAACTAACCTACGGGCAAGACACACATCCATGCCCGAGGAAGGATTCGAAACTGCGACCGTAGCGGTCGCGCGGCTCCAGACTGTACCGCCTAGAACCGCTCGGCCACTCCGGCCGGCAGAGCATCACCTCTGAAGGTCTCGCTGAATGGTGGTACAACATGCCATGTGTGGTTTTCATGAGCTGTAAAAAGGGCAGAAGTGATGTTTATGTTGATCTCTATTCCAGTTTTCTGTACTGCTTCCGGAACTCTCGGAACCGAGGTGATGCAAAACTTTTTTTGAGGTATGTATATAAACAGGAAGACGCAACTCTCGACTTCTTTCGAGAAAATCGAGTTAAATTTAACGCATTCTTATACTTTCTAAAGTCGCTACCTTTCAAGATGTGGACAGTCGAGCGAGTAAGCACTTGTCTCATAAGCGCGAGATTGCGGGATCGAATTTCCCTGCCGCTACACTTTTTATGTTTATGAATGTAAACCATGTTTGTTTTCATACAGACGTATCGAAAAAAACCATGCACGGCGTTCGTAACTTGTTTTATATATCGCAATAATTATTGTTTTCGATGCATGTACGGTCAGTGCCATCCTGATTCGTGCAGTGCTTCGTAGGTTACATCCACTGAGGTAACAGAAGTCATGAGATACCTCGTAATATCGTGTCGGACCTCCTATTGCCCAGCGTAGTGCAGCAATTCGACCTGGCATGGATTCAACAAATCGTTTTAAGTCCCGTGCAGAAATACTGAGCCATGCTATAGCCGTCCATAAGTGCCGGTGCAGGAGTTTGTGTATAGAACTGACCTCTCGATTAAGTCCCGTAAATGTTCGATGGGAATCATGTCGAGCGATCTGAGTGGCTAAATCATTCGCTCGAACTGTCCAGAATGTTCTTCATCCAATCGCGAACAGTTGTGGCCCGATGACATGGCGCATGTTATCCATAAAAATTTCATTGTTGCTTGGGAACATGAAGTCCACGAAGGGCTGCAAATGGTCACCAAGTAGCCGAACACATTTCCAGTCACTGATCGGTTCAGTTGGACCAGAGGACCCAGTCCATTCCATGTATACACAGGCCACAGCGTTATGGAGCCACTACCAGCTTGCACAGTGCCTTGTTGACAACTTGGATCCATGGATTCGCGGGGTCTGCGCCACTCTCGAACCCTACAATCAGCTCTTACCAACTGAAATCGCGACTCATCTCACCAGACCAGGGTTTTCCAGTGGTCTAGGATCCAACCGATATGGTTACGAGCCCAGAAGGTGCGCTGCAGGCGATGTCGTTCTGTTTGCAAAGGCACTCGCGTCTGTCGTCGGCTGCCATAGCCCATTAATGCCAGAATTCACCGCAATGTCCTAACGGATACGCTCGTCGTACGTCCCAATATTATTAAATTCGCTAACGATTTCCGAAATGGAATGTCCCCTTACGTTTAACTCCAACTACCATTCCGCGTTCAGAATCCATTAGTTCCCATAGTGCGGCAATAATCACTTCGGAAACCTTTTCACATGAATGAGCTGAGTACAAATGATAGCTCCGTTAATGCAGTGCCCTTTTATATCTTGTGTATTCGATACTACCGCAATCTGTATATGTGCATATAGCTATCCCATAACTTCTGTCACTACGGTGTAATATACTGATCAGAAACGTAGATATAATAATGTAAATAAAGTGATTATCCTGATTTGAAGGTTCTCGCGTATTCTTTTCTTATTGGCTCTCTCCTCAAGAAAAAATAATTTTCTCCTTTTTTCCGGATGAAAATTTATGAAAATAATAAATTAATCATTGAATGATTGATAATTTGCACAGACAAAACAAATCTGTTGTTAAAATTACGTGGGGATAAAAAACAAATTAGCGGCGGCGTGATTCGATCCAGAGACCTCGCAGTTGTGAAACTAAGCGCTTACTCGCTTGGCTGCGGAGTGGTTGAAAAAGTTGCTACCCTACGAAGTATATACGCACGCCTAAAAAGTTTTCAGACTCCATTTTCATACGGTCCCCTTGTGAGACAGTAGTCCCAACGTTTCACTTAAACAGCAAGATGGGGAACAAAGTGCTCACTGTCTGCCTTGAAGGAATATTACTCAGACATAACAGAAACCCAAGATATTCTGGCGTCACGCTTGATAGAAAGTTCAGTTAGAAACACCTACAAAAAATCAGAAATCGAAATAACAACCTAAATAAACACTGTGGCACATTACGCGAATCATGTGCACCAACACTCCTTACGTCTACACTGAAATTTGTTTAGCCTGTTGCTGAATATTGCTCACCAACCTGGATGAGTAGTGCTCATACAAAACGTGTTGATACTGCTCAACCATACCATGCGTCTTGTAACTGGTACCATCAGACGCACACCTACTTCCTGGTTACCCATGTGTCTTAGCCAGAACTATCTCCATCTCTGCGGCGGTACGGAGTACAAAAAACTACAGAAAAATCCTAATCTCTCTCTTCACGTGTACATTCCAAGCATCAGCGGTTTTGACGCTCGGCAGCCCTAGTGGGAACCGGCCTAAAGCCTCGCCCTCCGTCACCCACCCCTGGAAACCGCAAGACAGCAAAAATGTTAGTTGGCAACGGCTTTAATACAGATGACTTCTGGAGACACACACTGGAGACAAATGCTTTGACGGAACACATTAAGATGTGATGCATATCGATCAAGCCACCTGGCTTTGAATTGCCACGCAAGATCCCGTTGGTTCTTAACCGAGTAGGAACCAACATTCGTAGGTGTGCCGACTCTTCTCATAGGTGGAAGAAAATAACTTCACCAAGTTGTGACTGTGGCGCTGAAAAGCCGACTGTTCGCCAAGTAATTCAAGAATACCCTCTAACAGCTTGCCCTGGCGACCTAACAGACTTGGTGGCGATGACGGCGGGATCAATTCGTGGCCTTTGAGATAACTGTAATATTATTTGTCTGTGATGTAGCCACACACTAAATAAATTAATGCTGTCCCTCACGAGTTCACGGCATCTCCGTGTCTTTCACGGTGATCACTCAACATAGTACGCCCCTTACATACCCTATAAGGCCAGGCAACGACACTAAACACGAACAGCAGTAATGCACACTGGCGGCCGTTCTGCCTCTCTCAGAGAACAACAACCCCAATCATTTACATACCTGCCTATGACACCCGACCCTGCCTCCTTAGGGTGTTCCCCCTGTTTTTGTCAGACAGTATATATCTGTCAGTGTTCATTTGTGGGTATGATTTATACGTGACAGTCTGATTCATTTCCTCCGGATTACGCAGGTCTCCAAGCTCTTATGATTGTTTTAAAGTGGTCATAATAGGAAACTGTACAAATAGTGCCTGTGACGTGCAAAATGATATGTGATTGATATTTTAGTTTCACTAAGGTTGAACGAGGTTGAAAATGACTGTACCAGAAAGTAAAAGCAAATAAATGTTTAAAGTGATAAATCGCCACTCTACTTCATCTTACATTTCAAAGTTTTTCGGGATACTTTCAGTTTGGCTCTGGATACCTTTACTGCTAATCTGTAACAGTTATATGTTGTGGCCTTCTTCAAGCTGATACAGAACTGATACGTTGTCTGTTGGATGGGCAAGATACGAGTGAGTTCAATTTACTCACATTTTCTTTTAGGGGGGAGGGGGTTATCGGCTCCCCAACCCACCCCCCTCCCTTGCCTCTCTCTCAGAACGCCCTAGGCATCTGTAATTATTTACATTTTCCATTTCATTCTGTACCCAGATCCATTAGTCTCACTGCATACGTCACAAGTCGTTACGAAAGCAATATACAGTTTGCCAGAGGAACCCTAGGTCTACATTTACTTTACGTGATTACTCTGCTATTCACAGTAAAGTGGTTGGCAGGGCGTTCAATGAACCACCTTCAAGCTGTCTCTCTACCGTTCCACTCTCGAACGGCGCGCGGGAAAAACGAGCACTTAAATTTTTCTGTGTGAGCCCTGATTTACTTTATCGTGATGATCATTTCTCCATATGTAGGTGAGTGCCAACAGAATATTTTCGCAATCGGAGGAGAACACTGGAGACTGAAATTTCTACTCTTCCATTTACTTTTCTTCTTTCGCATCCAATGATTCGTCTTCAACCACCCTAAAGAAAGAAATTCATCAAATCATTTATGACGCCACTATTAATTTGTACTCACAGGAATCCGCAAGGGAGAGCAAGACTTGGCAGTTGGCTTCTGGAAGTGTAGCTGTAATTAAAAAATTGTCGCGCATTTCTAGCAATGATTTTCTGCGATCCTCTTAAATGTCAGATTTAGCATTATCGACCGAGCTTCGAAACACTGTAGGTTTTTAACCTTAAGTTTTGTTTCTCCAATTTGAGAGATTATTATTTTGGCATATCCTCCCCCCCCCTCCCATCATTTTTATAGCTATACAAGAGGATTTTCTCAGTCGTCTTAACTTTTTTTGTTCAAACTCGAATTTTCAATTACAGCTTAATATTATTGCTATATGAATAAAGACATTTCTCGAAGGATGTAATTTTGACGCTCTTGAATCAAAATTATGGCATTAGTATTCAAATTGTTAATATAGAAACATATCCTTAGCACAGACTAATGAAATATACCACTATTTCGATATAAAAGAAATAAACTTAAAAAACTGAATAGATACCTATGAGTCGAATAAAATGCAATAAATTTTGTGTAGTTTATTTGATATTTGCTTCTTGGGGCCCTACAAGTTCCCAAAGTGCTTCTTGGGAGCTTAGACATTCTCAAGGTCATCGAATAAGGAACATCAGAAACTGCAGTTTTAGAATTTTGTCTCCCTTTTAAATCCTGCGTACGCAATGCTTATAACTGTACTAAAAAATTGTCGATGCCTCCGTGGTTCCTTGTTGCTTGTTGCATTTGCCTTTAGATGTGTCTGTTATACATTATTTTTGTCTTGATTTTCAGTAAAAAAAGGTAAAACATTTCTTTACAGGTGCTGTGAATGCTCCCATAGTGTGAGGAGCCAATCTGCAAGCTAGCAGCCGGCCGCGGTGGTCTAGCGGTTCTGGCGCTGCAGTCCGGAACCGCGGGACTGCTACGGTCGCAGGTTCGAATCCTGCCTCGGGCATGGGTGTGTGTGATGTCCTTAGGTTAGTTAGGTTTAAGTAGTTCTAAGTTCTAGGGGACTTATGACCTAAGATGTTGAGTCCCATAGTGCTCAGAGCCATTTTTTTGCAAGCTGGCAAATGGAAACTTTATCTACAGGTAACTAGTTCAAAGTCGGGGAAACGAAAACTGTACAGCTAATCAGGGTAACTTTTTACCAGTCAGGGTATATTTTGTTTCAAACGGCTGCTGCTCCACGTACTTGCATTATTTTGTGCTAAGAGTAACAGTTTTATTACTTCTGTGGTTTCTTGTTAGTATTTCTTTTGCCTCTCAAACTTCCTACTAACTCTTAGGCTTGGGACAACCCTTAATTGGGTTGGCTGTGAAAAGAGAGACTGGTGACAGTGACTAAGTTGAACAACGCAAGTAAAACTCCACTACTGAATTAACCTTTTCCTTTTTGTTTCTTATTAAAACCTGATACCTTCTGGCATGATCTAAATATACCCACAGCATTGCATACAGGAAAAATTTTTTTGTTTTGTAAGACTGGTCTAAGGTTATTCTAACTGACAGTGTGACTTTGTACCAGCATTAAAAGTTCCAATGGCTCTAAGCACTGTGGAACTTAACAGCTAAGGTCATCAGCCCCCTAAACTTAGAACTACTTAAACCTAAATAACCTAAGGACATCACACACATCCATGCCCGAGGCAGGATTCGAACCTGCGACCGTAGCAGCAGCGTGGTTCCGGACGGAAGCGCCTAGAATCGCTCGGCCGCCGCAACCGGCTAATTAAAAGTGAAATTTTAATCTAATAGGACATGGTTAATACAAATTTTCACAAATTTACACTCAGTAATTATAGATGTAAAATGACTGTTGCGATGTGTAATTTATTTTTGTGTCCAGTATTTTCGAAAAATGATAAAAAGTGATACAAAGTTACCCAGATTGACTGTAAGGCATCTGCACCTGGCGAAACTCACCGTCAGTCTTATGTTGTCCCGCTAGACGCCACGTATCAGCAGGACAGCGCGTACCTCCTATTGTTTTCCTCGTTTCCCCAGATCAGAATAACAAAGTGATTGACTGCTACTTGTTTACAAAAGAGTTACCACAGCAACAAACAATCAGAGCAAGACCTTAGTCCCGCCTTCTCTCTTGTTCGCCGTTGCCATGTCGCTCTGCGTAATACAATTACAGCTGATAACATACACTACTGGCCATTAAAATTGCTACACCAAGAAGAAATGCAGAAGATAAACGGGTATTCATTGGACAAATATATTATACTAGAACTGACATGTGATTACACTTTCACGCAATTTGGGTGCATAGATCATGAGAAATCAGTTCTCAGAACAACCACGGCCCTGATATGCCTGGGCATTGAGTCAAACAGAGCTTGGATGGCGTGTACAGGTACAACTGGCCATGCAGCTTCAACACGATACCACAGTTCATCAAGAGTAGTGACTGGCGTATTGTGAAGAGCCAGTTGCTCGGCCACCATTGACCAGACGTTTTCAACTGGTGAGAGATCTGGAGAATGTGCTGGCCAGGGCAGCAGTCGAACATTTTCTTTATCCAGAAAGGCCTGTACAGGACCTGCAAATTGTGGTCGTGCAGTATCCTACTGAAGTGTAGGGTTTCGCAGGGATCGAATGAAGGGTAGAGCCACGTGTCGTAACACATCCGAAATGTAACATCCACTGTTCAAAGTGTCGTCAATGCGAACAAGAGATGACCGAGACGCGTAACCAATGGCACCCCATACCATCACGCCAGGTGATACGCCAGTATGACAATGACGAATACACGCTTCCAATGTGCGTTCACCGCGATGTCGCCAAACACGGATGCGACCATCATGATGCTGTAAACAGAACCTGGATTCGTTCGAAAAAATGACGTTTTGCCATTCGTGCACCCAGGTTCGTCGTGGAGTACACCATCGCAGGCGCTCCTGTTTGTGATGCAGCGTCAAGGGTAACCGCAGCCAAGGACTCCGAGCTGATAGTCCATGCTGCTGCAAACGACGTCAAACTGTTCGTGCAGATGGTTGTTGTCTTGCAACCGTCCCCATGTGTTGACTCAGGGATCGAGACGTGGCTGCACGATCCGTTACAGCCATGCGGATAAGATGCCTGTCATCTCGACTGCTAGTGATTCGAGGCCGTTGGGATCCAGCACGGCGTTCCGTATTACGCTCCTGAACTCACCGATTCCATATTCTGCTAACAGTGATTGGATCTCGACCAACGCGAGCAGCAATGTCGCGATACGATAAACCGCAATCGCGATAGGCTACAATCCGACCTTTATCAAAGTCGGAAACTTGATGGTACATCACAACAACGTTTCAGCAGGCAACGCCGGTCAACTGCTGTTTGTGTATGAGAAATCGGTAGGAAACTTTCCTCATGTCAGCACGTTGTAGGTGTCGCCACCGGCGCCATCCTTGTGTGAATGATCCGAAAAAACTAATCATTTGCATATCACAGCATCTCCTTCCTGTCGGTTAAATTTCGCGTCTGTAGCACGGCATCTTAGTGGTGTAGCAATTTTAATGGCCAGTTGTGTAACTGTTGCTATTTGCTTACGTCATGTGATTTTCTTTCTTTTTTACAATACGGATAAGACTGTCTGCAACTAATAGCTGAGAGTGAGCAGCAACCTGATAAGGCTATTACGATCCCGCAAGCCGAACTCAGTACCGCAGAAACGTTCGAAAGAATTTAGTGTTGAACTGAGCAGCTGTTGCTGCCGCAGACGTATTGGGCGTGTGTGTAACATTTTCTAACCGACAACATTTCCGTGTGTAAGTGCCATTCACTTCGTTACCCTGATCAGGCACAGAACGCACATTAATACGTAGCGCTCCTGCTGAGCCACCCACGCGCAGAGGCGGCCGGCGCCTCTCGCAGTGAGACGACGCACGCAGCTGGCACGTCCGTCCGAATGGCCGGCAGACAGGCCCGTGCCTGCCGCCTGCTCGTAAAGCGGAACCGCTAGAGTTCCCAGGCCGGGCAGCGCGCCGCGAGTCGGCGGAGGTGGAGGTCACCAGCCGAGTGGGTTCCACGGCCCGAAGCCAGGTTTCCACAAGCATCAGTTACTTGCACGCGCTTTGCCCCCGCCACCACTCTCGCAAAGCATCTTACATGTGGATACACCCTACTTGCACACTGTCCTGCCGACGTATGCTTACTTAAGCCGTGTTTCCGCAGGCATGAATTTCTTACACGTGCAACTCCCCACCACTCCGCTTACATGCACGTTAGCGATTGCACGCATCGAAGCTAGAAACGCCACATTTCGAGATGGTGGCAAGTGGAACTACTCGTACGGGAGTTTAGCAGCTTTTAGCCGAAGAGCTTATACACTGGAGAGTCAAACACACTTGTAAAAAAAAATGGTTCAAATGGCTCTGAGCGCTATGGGACTCAACTGCTGTGGTCATAAGTCCCCTAGAACTTAGAACTACTTAAACCTAACTAACCTAAGGACATCACACACATCCATGCCCGAGGCAGGATTCGAACCTGCGACCGTAGCGGTCGCGCGATTCCAGACTGTAGCGCGTAGAACCGCTCGGCCACTCCGGCCGGCGAATTCTGCAGGGCTGACCATAAATCCGTAAGAGTACGAGTGGGTGGAGATCTCTCCTAAACAGTACGACGCGAGGCATCCCAGATATGCTCAATAATGTTCATGTCTGGGGAGATTGGTGTCCAGCGGATGTGTTTCAACTCAGGAGAGTGTTCCTGGAGCCATCCTGTAGCAATTCCGAACGTGTGGGGTGTCGCATTGTCCTGCTTGAACTGCCCAAGTTCGTCGGAATGCACAATGGACATGAATGGCTGCCAGTAATCAGCCAGGATGCTTACGTACGTGTCACCTATAGAGATGGGTCGTTCGCGAGTTAACGGGTCCAAAGGAACGGTTCACCAAGATGAACGGAACGAGCGAGGAACGAACTACACTCCTGGAAATTGAAATAAGAACACCGTGAATTCATTGTCCCAGGAAGGGGAAACTTTATTGACACATTCCTGGGGTCAGATACATCACATGATCACACTGACAGAACCACAGGCACATAGACACAGGCAACAGAGCATGCACAATGTCGGCACTAGTACAGTGTATATCCACCTTTCGCAGCAATGCAGGCTGCTATTCTCCCATGGAGACGATCGTAGAGATGCTGGATGTAGTCCTGTGGAACGGCTTGCCATGCCATTTCCACCTGGCGCCTCAGTTGGACCAGCGTTCGTGCTGGACGTGCAGACCGCGTGAGACGACGCTTCATCCAGTCCCAAACATGCTCAATGGGGGACAGATCCGGAGATCTTGCTGGCCAGGGTAGTTGACTTACACCTTCTAGAGCACGTTGGGTGGCACGGGATACATGCGGACGTGCATTGTCCTGTTGGAACAGCAAGTTCCCTTGCCGGTCTAGGAATGGTAGAACGATGGGTTCGATGACGGTTTGGATGTACCGTGCACTATTCAGTGTCCCCTCGACGATCACCAGTGGTGTACGGCCAGTGTAGGAGATCGCTCCCCACACCATGATTCCGGGTGTTGGCCCTGTGTGCCTCGGTCGTATGCAGTCATGATTGTGGCGCTCACCTGCACGGCGCCAAACATGCATACGACCATCATTGGCACCAAGGCAGAAGCGACTCTCATCGCTGAAGACGACACGTCTCCATTCGTCCCTCCATTCACCCTGTCGCGACACCACTGGAGGCGGGCTGCACGATGTTGGGGCGTGAGCGGAAGACGGCCTAACGGTGTGCGGGACCGTAGCCCAGCTTCATGGAGACGGTTGCGAATGGTCCTCGCCGATACCCCAGGAGCAACAGTGTCCCTAATTTGCTGGGAAGTGGCGGTGCGGTCCCCTACGGCACTGCGTAGGATCCTACGGTCTTGGCGTGCATCCGTGCGTCGCTGCGGTCCGGTCCCAGGTCGACGGGCACGTGCACCTTCCGCCGACCACTGGCGACAACATCGATGTACTGTGGAGACCTCACGCCCCACGTGTTGAGCAATTCGGCGGTACGTCCACCCGGCCTCCCGCATGCCCACTATACGCCCTCGCTCAAAGTCCGTCAACTGCACATACTGTTCACGTCCACGCTGTCGCGGCATGCTACCAGTGTTAAAGACTGCGATGGAGCTCCGTATGCCACGGCAAACTGGCTGACACTGACGGCGGCGGTGCACGAATGCTGCTCAGCTAGCGCCATTCGACGGCCAACACCGCGGTTCCTGGTGTGTCCGCTGTGCCGTGCGTGTGATCATTGCTTGTACAGCCCTCTCGCAGTGTCCGGAGCAAGTATGGTGGGTCTGACACACCGGTGTCAATGTGTTCTTTTTTCCATTTCCAGGAGTGTATAAGGAACGGTCTTTCATAGTTCACTTCGGTCGCAGCTTTCTACTTGTAGTTCCCGGGAACGGGAAACGATCGAGTCTCGTTCCCTCGTTCCCGCAACGGCACGTCGGCGGGTCTCGTTCCAGCCTCGGTCCCGTTCCCGTCTGTCTCGGTCTCGGTCGGCCGGACTCGTCCTTCGCGTGGGTACTCGACGCAGTTCCACTGCCAACTGCTCATGGTTAGTTCAGTATAGAGATGGGCAAACTGAAACACGTAACTGTTTCGAAGCAAATGAAACAGTACAATGTAATGTTTCGATACGCTGTTTCGAAACAGTGAAACAGTTTGTGTTTTGTAATTTAATAAACCTACACATTTTATCATCTTGAATGTCTATTGTATAAGTATGTCTATATAAACACGAATGAGGTTCGAGAGCGCTAATCATATCGCAGAAAGTATGAAATTATCACTTAGGCGTCTTGGCAGTTTCGTATTTCATGCAGCAAATGCGCTGCTTTCGTGTCATGTGACTTTCATACTTTTCAATTGGCTGAGGACAGCCATAGCTGAAGACAGAAGAACCACCACGAACGGAACTTGAGGTGGGAGCGAACTGCAGAAACAACGGATATGGTACTGGGATTCCCACATTCCGCTAGTATGGGTTTATACCCATCCTGCTAATTCCCATGCACACAAAGGGAATCATTGTGGATAATAGGCACAGTGACTATAGACTCACAAATAATGCCAAATAATTCGAATAAATAACAAAATATAACAGAAAAAATTTTGTCTTTCAAGGTGTTTCGAACCGTTACTATAAATTCACCGTGCTTCCCAGCCCTTCCCGTTCACCATTACACTATCAGTGATATGTCAAACAGATTGCTTGCAATTATACCTACATTAAATTTATGTATATGTATAATAACTGTCACTCTACGCCTTTTTTTTTATTCAAAATGTTCTAGGCTTACTTGCGTTTCTTAATATGATTACTGTACTTGAACAGAGAATCGTATGTTATAAAAAAGTGTAATGTAACTGAATGATTTTTTACATATTTATTATTTTGAATGTGCATAGTATGCGTTGTTTTATTGTTTGTTTAATGTTTATAAAGCGAATGTTACGCTATTTCGGAATAGGACAGTCATCTAGAAACGAAGCTTTATTTTCGGATATCTTAAGCTTCATGCTATTGCTTGTCAAAACGATTTCGACACTCTTCAAAGTGTTTCACGAAGTGGTATGTTGTGTTTCAGTATCTGTGCCGAGCCCGAATCTCGTCCGACACAGCCGGCCGTGGTGGTCTCGCGGTTCTAGGCGCTCAGTCCGGAATCGCGCCACTGCTACGGTCGCAGGTTCGAATCCTGCCTTGGGCATGGATGTGTGTGATGTCCTTAGGTTAGTTAGGTTTAAGTAGTTCTAAGTTCTAGGGGACTGATGACCTCAAATGTTAAGTCCCATAGTGCTTAGAGCCATTTGAACCATTTTTTCGTCCGACACAGAGCGGGATGAAACATCACTGTTTCGATACAATCAGTCCGTTCCGAGTACAGGTGGACTGAAACAGCCTTATTTTGAAACAACGATACAGTTTCTGTGTCTGGCTCGAGATCGAATCTGTTCCGGATATCCGAGACAGGGACGGAATGAAACACCACTGTTTCGAAACAGTGAACCACAGCCGTTCCGAAACACTGAAACAGTTCAACGTATCGATACACTGCATCGAAACATAGAAACAGTGGCCAAGTCTAGTTCAGTATCGAGTTGTCGCTCGTTTCGTTCGCTTCGCACGCCCATTCTAGATCTGTTTCATACCTTTTTTTAACTCTGAACTTCTTGTTCTTTTCCTATTCTATTCAGCGTCCACGACCGGTAATTAAAAGGTGTTTTATAATTACGTAAATTACATTAAAAATTACGTGGTATGTAATACATCTTTTCAAGTAAAAAAAACGCCGTATCAGCTTACTTCACTATTACGATAAACAGCAGAAGAAATACTTGTAAAAAGGCAAGACTTTTTGTTATTACACATGCAAAGGAATTCGGTACGGCACACACGAGTGACCATTTTCCGTCTTTTTTTGAACCAAGGTAAGAGAACATTTTCATTGTCATGGAAGGCAGACCGACAACCGAATGAAGCCCGCACTCCATAATCGAGTGACCGATGTCACATTTTGTAAAGAGAATATGATAACTTCTACAGTATCATTTCAGTGATATAGGGTGGCGCACGAAAAATCGGCCCCGAGTACTTGACTGCTCATTGTCGCCCACCAATCGTCGTCTATTGTTTCGAAGTTGTTGTTTGCATTAGCTTATTTGTTATTTCTTCACTGCCTAATTATTACATGTTTGTCTGTTCTGCTCGTAGTAGTCAACAAATCGTACGTAATTGGCGAGCAGTCTGTACTCGGGGCCGGTTTTTCGTGCGCGATCTTATATTATTTCACTGCGATCAGCCACATATCGCTACAGTTGGCTAAACGAGACGTTTTGCAGAATCACGAAAATTACATGTGTGTAAGAATTCTGTTATGAATAAAACCTCTGAGGCAAGTGCCCCCTCTTGGCGCCTTCCATCTTCAGTCACCCATGCAACTAATTTCCAGTTTTTCGTAACAACCATATACCAAGCAGAAATGAACGGTGAACGACTAAAAATGAACGGTTCCCAAAAAAGAGCGATCACCAGTGAACTAGTTCCCAAGGATGAATGTGTTTGTCCATCTCTACTCACGTATCAAAGTAGTATCAGGGGTCCCATTCACTCCAACTGCACACGGCCCGTCCGTTACAGAGCCTCAACCAGCCTGAACAGTCCCCTGCTGACATGCAGGGTCCATGGATTCATAAGGTGGTTTCCATACCCGTACACATCCATCCGCTTGATACAATTTGAAACGAGACTCGTCCGACCAGGAAACATGTTTTCGGTCATCAACAGTCCAATGTCGGTGTTGACTGGCCCAGGCGAGGCGTGAAGCTTCCTATCATGCAGTCATGAGAGTGGGCCTTCGGCTCCGTAAGTCCGATATGATGTTTCGTTGAATGGTTCGCACGCTGACAATTGTTGATGGCCCAGCATTGAAATCTGCTGCGATGTGCGGAAGGGTTTCACTTCCGTCACGTTGAATGATTCTCTTCAGTCGTCGTTGGTCCCGTTCTTGCAGGATCTCTTTCTGGCAGCAGCTATGTCGGAAATTTGATGTTTTACCGGGTTCCTGATATTCACGGTACACTCGTGAAACAGTTGTACGGGAAAATCCCCACATCACCGATACCTCGGAGATGCTGTGACCTACCGCTCGTGCGCCGACTATAACAACATATTCAAACTCACTTAAATCTTGATAACCTGCCATTGTAGCAGCAGTGACCGATCTAACAACTGCACTGCGCAGCGGCGTATTCTGTCTGTTACATATCTGTCTATTTGAATACGCATGCCCATAGCAGTTTCTTTGGCGCTTCAGTCTAGTGACGTTGATGAGCAAAAAGTGCACACACAAATGAAACTGACATCTTGTAGAAATCATTTGGGAATATCCAAGACGCTAGTAAGTGAGTTATCTGCCGAGGATGACGATTCGTTCGAAAATCATTCTCGAATGAGTAACATCAATTTTGAAACCTTTTCGAGTCATATTCCCGGATTTGTATAAAAAAATGGTTCAAATGGCTCTGAGCACTATGGGACTTAACATCTGAGGTCATCAGTCCCATAGAACTGAGAACTACTTAAACCTAACTAACCTAAAGACATCACACACATCCATGCCCGAGGCAGGATTCGAACCTGAGACCGTAGCGGTCGCGCAGTTCCAGACTGAAGCGCCTAGAACCGCTCGGCCACACAGGCCGGCATTTGTATAAAAGTCTAATACACGTTTGTAAGATGCCGTTCCAGCTTGCAATAAATTACAAAGTAGCACTGAAATATATGGCAACTGGAATCACTACAATATAGCTATTGTATTCCGAAGGGCACTATTTTTAAACTTTTATCTTATCTACAATACACTGAAGGTACATAAGAATGTAAGTCTTTTGTCTTAACAGCGCAGTTTTGTTTTTATTTTCAAGGTTGGTGGTGGTTTGTGGGGGTCGAAGGGACCAGACTACAAAGGTCATCGGTCTTTTCAAGGTTGGTCAAGGTTCTGAGAGGTCATTGTGTTCTACATATACGTTTGTTTTATCGGTGGAGCACTTAATTTTGTAACCAAACTTTATACTACTGTACAGAACGATCATCACTCAGTGACGATGCCAAGACAAACATTATTATACTTCCACGGGACTTTAAAGAAGGTCGCGAATAGTTTTAAATCTCTGAAGCCGCAAATAAATTTCCATTTCACCGTGATTCACACTCAATGAAAAGCAAAAAATCGTCATCGTTATACTTTTGAAAAATCTTCACAGTATTGACTGTTCTGCAGTAATATGAACTTCAGCAAGATCATACTTTTTTATTCATCTCGTCACTTCAGACGATGTTCTGTTACTCTATGACGAACAAGTGATTATAAAGAGTTGCTGAGTGCTAAAAAGTGGTTCCTGTCTCACTGTTAAAGAAAATTTGCCTCTTCAAAAAGTATTCATTTACTTAGTTGAAGACTAAGGCTATTGTTCTGGCATGATGCTAACTTTACATAGTTAAACGATTCTAGATCTGTCCTGTCCAACGAACCGGAGTAGAATGGGAACAGATCCGCATCTAGGCAGTTGCTGAAGCTCGTAGCCGACGGTGGGGGAAGTAAAACGGTGCAAGAAAGTGGAACGGCTATCAATTTTCGTAATTTACGCGTAAGTTGGCATGACAGTGTGGAAGTTGGGTGTTTCCACGTGTCGGTTGACTTTATGCGAGTGGTGGTAGGGGTATGCACATGTAAAGAATTCATGCCTGTGGAAACCCGGCTTTTCGCAAGATAAAGGCGTTCAAAGGGCCCTCAACACGTTTGTTCAAAAATACTGTCAAACCGTCATATATGCACGTCTTCTGGGCGGCTCCCCCCGTCGGAGGTTCGAGTCCTCCCTTGGGCATGGGTGTGTGTGTGTGTTGTCCGTAGTGTAAGTTAGATTAAGTAGTGTGTAGGTGTAGGGACCGATGACCACAGCAGTTTGGTCCTGTAAGACTTTACCACAAATTTCCAAATTTTTTACGAACGTCTGACGGGGCTGTATTGATGTATTATCGATACTTAAGAGCAGTACTGATGGGCCTCAAAATATTCTAGTATTCTTTAGGAATGTTTCCATCAGAAAGAGCGCGTTCCACGACCGTACTAATGAGACCCCAGACAGGGCGAAGGGCAGCATCGGTCGTAAATTATTAATCTGTTTCTTGCAGATTGATTTCAGCTGCTACTGTGTAGCTATCTCTAGTACAGACGAGAGGTCATCACGACTTCGATATAACTGCACTCACGGTAACTACACAGTAGCCGAACGCGATCTGTAATAAACAGATTAAAAATTTACCACCGATGTCTTTCTACCTCGTATCCTGATTCTCAGTATTGTCAATACGTACAGGGTAATTCAAAAAGAAAAAAAAAACAGGTTTCAGTTGTTTGTTACAGACAAACTATAAGACAAAGAAACACATTACGCTTGTCATTGAATATAGGAAGGTTCAAAGTTGTTTGTGCGTAACAACATGGCGACTACACCACAAGCGAAATCAATCTGTGTGTTGGAAATTGCGCGAAATCAATCAGTTGTTCAAGTGCAACGAGCTTTCCGCTGTCGATTCAGCAACAAGCCGCCTTTGCACAAGTAGATTTATGACTTCCGTACAAAATTCTTGGAAGACGGTTGCACACGCACAGAAAAGAGCACTTGTCGGCCACGCACTCTGATGAAAATGTCGAGCTTATCGGAGATGCGGTAACACGGAGCCCTCGCAAGTCCACAAGACAGGTAGGGCAGGAACTTCAACTTCACCAAACAACTGTGTGATGTGTTTTGAATCGACGCCTGCATATGAACACCTGCAATTTGCAGTTACTGCAGCAATTGCGTCACGGTGACCATAACAGACGGTACGAATTTTGCATTTCATTTCTCCAGGATATGGCACAGGACACTTTCAGAACGACTCATCTGTTCAGACGTATCGAAGTTTCATCTGTCGGGTAGAGTAAATTAAACCGCCCGACACGGCTTTACTTTTGGGTGTTCAACATCTTGCCGGCCGGGATGGCCGAGCGGTCCTAGGCACTACAGTCTTGAACCGCGCGACCACTACGGTCGCAGGTTCGAATCCTGCCTCGGGCATGGATGTGTGTGATGTCCTTAGGTTAGTTAGGTTTAAGTAGTTCTACGTTCTAGGGGACTGATGACCTCAGCAGTTAAGTCCCATAGTGCTCAGAGCCATTTGAACCAAGCCATTTGTTCAACATCTTAATCTCGTATAAACTCGCGCTGCCAACTGACAACGCTATTAGTGGTGTGAAGGTCGTTTCGGTGTACTGAATGTTTGAAAAACTGGTGCCGTCAAAAAGTACGGAACGTGGGCAGAACTCTTTACTTTCTTGCAAGTTATCGCATTCCCCCACCATCGCGTACGTCCTTCATTAACTGCCTATAGGTGGATCTGCTGTCGTTCTGCTCTGTTTCGTTCGACAGAACATACCCAGATTCGCTTGTTTATGTATGTGCAAAAGTTACCGTCATGCCAAAATAATGGATTTGGATTCAACTAAGTAAACAAATTCTTTGTAAAGCAGCAAAATGTTCTTGAAAAATGCGATAGGGCAGTCTAGCATTCGGCAACTTCTTATAATCTCTTAAAATTGTAATGGAGTAACACAACACTGAAGGGAGGAAATGGGTTAAAAAGTGTTTTAACTGAGAGTGTAAAGTTGCTGATGTTCACATTATGCAGAACAGACGATACTGTAACGGTATTTTTTATTTCAGTATTATGATAGAAATTTTTTGCTTTAGACTTTGAGTGTACCATAAATCTATTTGCGCCTTTAGAGATTTAAAACTACGCTTGACCTCATTAAAATCCTATGTAAAAATAACAGTGATAGAAATGGTGCTATCATTGAGTAATGACTGTTCTGCACAGTAGAACCAAGTCTTGTTACAAAGTTTAGAACCGTACCAGTAAAGCAAACGTACGTAAATTTACAGCACCTCTCACCTATCAGAACCTTGACTAAATCTAAAAATAAAAATAAAGCTAAACTGTTGAGACAAAAAAACACTTTCCCACTTACGTTCAGTGTACTATAGTAATATAAAAATGTAGAAATTGTGCTCTTCGGAATGCAATACGTATTGACTGCAGCTGCCAGATG
Organism: Schistocerca cancellata; assembly: GCF_023864275.1. Classification (NCBI taxonomy): domain Eukaryota; kingdom Metazoa; phylum Arthropoda; class Insecta; order Orthoptera; family Acrididae; genus Schistocerca; species Schistocerca cancellata. Next base: position 569,696,446 of record NC_064626.1, read on the forward strand.
TTTCAATGTTACTTGCATTTATTGAGAGCTGGAACGGCATTTCGCGTACGTTTATTGGACTTGTTGTACTGAGCGAGAAATATGGCTCAAAAAGTTTTCAAAATTGATTGTACTCATGTGAAAATGTTTTTTGAACGAAACGACTTCGTCGGCAGAAAGCTCCCTTATTAGCGTATTGGATGTCCTCGAACGATGCTTGTGAAATGCCAATTTCCATACCCAAGATCTGTTGGTTCGTTTTTTCTTCGTCAAGCCACTGTAAAGCTCTTCGGCTAAAAGTTGCGCAACTGCAGTACGAACAATTTCACTTGCCGCTGTCTTGAAAGTTGAGGAAGAAGCATTTCCAACTTCGACGTGTAGAAACACTAACTTGCATGTAAATCGGTAGTGGTGTAGGGATGCACGCGTAAGAAATTCACGCCTGTCGAATCAAGGCTTACAGTGTCCTCACACGTTCCCTAATATTCTGAAATCGTCGATCTAGTGACCGTCGAGGCCGCGCACTGACGTAGTGCCGGTTTCAGAAATATTTTCGAGCCCCAAAAACATTCTCAGCACTGCAATATGTACTGACTGTGTGAAGTCGAGTATTAGCGGTTCGACAACGTCCGCCATTCGCTTGTTGACAGAGCTTGACGAACCAGTCCCAAACTGCCAAAACAGCACCACTTGAACAGCGATAAAAATAATTACATGGAGCAAATATTTCGTATGTCAGCGTAATGAAAGCGCCACACGCCTATCAGTTGCAGAGACGAGCTGGAGGCTGCCTGAGAGTTCATTTGCAGAGCGGGTATCACATGCGTATCAAATTAATCAGTGTCTACTCCCACGGTATCTCTTTCTCTTAACTTTTTCAATCGGTTTGTCAATCTAGCCGACTTTTTATTTGAGTCTCCCACTCCCTCTCTCTGTATCTCTGTAGGCGTGTGTGTGTGTGTGGGTGACGGTGTTGGTGTGCTTGCATGTTTGGAATGCAAGACGTAAACAATGAGTTAAGCGCTAACAACACTCCCAAATACGCAGTGTGACCGAAAAACAGTGGAAAACTCCAACAGTTCGATACATCTGTGACGAGGCAACAATGCAAATCACCTTTTACGATGCTTTTGCAATAAAAGTGAATCGCAATATTAGTATAGGTTTTCACGTCCAGTGTTTTAAGTATTTGTTGTCGTGACGCCAATAATCCAACGTTAACTTGTTATTTCTTGCGCATAAGAAGTGACATTCATTGTCTCGTGGATGCGCGCTATCCGCAGACACTGTGTTCTATGAGTTCCATGCGTGCCTGCTTGAGGGCAGCAGTAGTCGGATGGCGCTGTCAGCCAAGGCACTTGTTGTCGATTCATACTATACGCCACTAAACGTAATTCGGAAACATTCCACATTATATTTCAGATGGCCAAGATCACACCAATCGTCGAAAGAATGGAGTGCCAGTAATTCACTTGAAGATTGTTTCGATTTTGTCAGAACTGTGATAGTCTGACATCGCAGTCCGATTATCTGCTAATGTCTGCTGTTAAGCTATTATCGTTGTACTTTGTCATGTTATATTAGTGGATTTTGCACCCTTGTGGTTTCATTATCTTCAGTTTACTACTTGTTTTGTTTGCGCGATACAGGCAACACAACGAACTAATATTTTACCATCTCTGTCGTTCCACAATGCACTTACAGAGTGTTAATACATATTACTGGAAAATGGCGCGCAAGTGATATGACGGAAAGGCTTTCAGTTACTGACTTCAACATTCTTCCACGGCGGAGAGAAGCTCACATAGCGAATTGAAATTCACAAACAATGAAATGAAGCGGTTAGCTATCGTTTATGCATCTGATGCTAGGCAAAAGAATGTTTGTGTATCTTGTGCAGTTTTTCGTGATAAGATGTGAATACATAGTGTAACATTAGTTTGGAATTAGCTGTGTCAGTAAGAATTACACTGTCAAATAAGCTACAGATACCTGATGTGGTGTTTACTTTTACTAATTTAGTTTTTTATACTGATTTAAAATCTGAAAACCGTTTTGCTCCATCACGTTATGTTTTGAATATATCGACAAAAGTTAATTTTGATGGAACGTATTTCAACTTGTTTTTACCCCTACGTTTTTAATAATTTTTTCATTCGTTGTCATACAATATTTTAGTCATCTGCGAAAACAGTTGTATTTGCGACATCACATTGCTAATCCTTTTTTAAATTTTACATTTAAGACGATATTATAGCGTCCAGAGGTTGCATAGATTAACCAGATCTGTTTCGCTATGTGTGCGGGTATCACACAAGTAAATCCCATCAGATGACTTCTACACCGTTTCTGATGAAATCATATGAACTACATTTCGATGCAAAGGTGGATATTGGTAAGTCGTCAAAGGTGGATATTGGTAAGTCGTGGACACCAAGTTCATGTGCTTGACACGTGCATGCAACTTGTGCGTTTGGGTAGGGAAGGTGAAGAATAACAACTGTCTGACATTCGGAGTTCCTGTGAAATGAAATGATCGTACGGCATTGTTGGCCGGGAGACCCCATGCGGGGTGCGACACTTCGTGAGTCAAGCAGCCGCACTACAGACTTATTTCTGCTTTGCAAATGGCTCCAGATTTTCATACAAAACTCGTGCATCTGTGAAGTATTCCTGTTTCACATGGTCCTGCCGCCTGTCCAATACCAACGGCAACTGCGGAATATACAGTTGATTTAGAAACGCAAGAAGAAAGTTCTCTTTCATCTTCCAGCAATATGTCGATCCTGACTACCAGTCTGGAAAAGGTATCCATTTAATGAACAATGCTGACTTCGTGACCTCGTAGGGACCTGCACTAACAAAAGGTCAATCCGAACTGTCTGGTTCACGCCTTAAAGAATTTCATTTCCTCCCATCGGGGATAACTGCACCTTTTCGCCACAGACTAAAAACTTGTGAAATTTTTCGGAATGAGTGACACTATTTGCTACTGTACTGATGTTCAACGTTTCATGTTAAGTCGCGGGGTGGAACACAACATTAAAACATGGCGACTGTTTATCGAATCATCTAAAACAAATTTGAAAGCAGCATTATTATACGATGAAAGCATATAATACCTACCAGAACCGGTTGGATATTCTACCCTCCTTAAAGAGGCACAAAGAACTATGTCACTACTTCTCGAAAACGCTGTCACGAGTATGAATGGCGTATCTGTAGTGATTTAAAAATTATTAACAGTCTCTTGGGACGTAGGTTGGGTACACCTTATTACCGTTTCATCTGCCAGTGGGACGGTAGAAATAGGAAGACCCACTACATAAAGGAAAACTGGCCAGTCAGAAACAGAATACAGACAGGAAACAATGTTCTTTGTGTGCTGTTTATTGAACGTAACGAAGTTGTCAGGCTACCGCTTCACATCACGCCGGACAACATGAAGAATTTCGTGAAGACACACACTCAAGGACACCAATGTTTTTCTGAAGGAGTGCATCAGTGCATTCAAACAGCTGAGTTTCATCGTGACCCACAAAATTCATCAGCTTGACTCACATCATAGCTTCATCACCGAAAATCTAGGTTCAGTCAGTAAAGGAAATAGTGAACGTTTTCACCAGGAACATCTGGGTGATGGAGTCACGACATTAGGGTCGATGCAGTGCAGCAATGTCGGCTGACCACTGGTGGACAGTCTATAGCCGAGAAATTCAAACCAAACACACCTATGATTAAGGAAATATTTTCAGTATGTACGGATTTTATGTGTATATTATATCGTGAGCTATAAAAATAGGTGCAGGTAATGTATACAGTACAGAGTGGAACAAATAAAAGTGGCCCAGAAAACAGAGTTCTAGGCCACAAAGAAACACAGCAGAGGAAAGGAAATACAGTACCAACCTGACTACAGCAGGTGTTGAAAGTGACCACCACTCATCTATTGGCACTCTTGGGCCCTGGTCAACAAGTTGCTGAAGGAGGATCGAAGCGGGACTGCTGGAATTGGTGCAATCTTATCCGAGATGTTCTGCTGCAGTTCTTGAAGACTATGAGGGTTGCTGCGATACACCTTAGACTTGAGAGCTCCCCACACAAAGTTATCGCACACTGACAGATCAAGTGACCTTGGTGGCCAGCTAGGGTCGCGACCAGACTGATCTCTGATAACAAATCCGTCAGGCATGAAGATGGTGTAAACGTGCCCCAAGCTTCGGCCGGCTGTACGAGCGGTTCTTCCACCCTGTCGGAAGTAGCTGTAGATGTTTTCCTCCTCCGTTATGCTGCCACAAATGGTTTCAAAATGTTGGCAATGTGATGCACCGGAGTCAGCGTCTGGTGAAAGAAGCTGGGACAAATAATGCGGCGTGCAGACACTGCACACCAAACTCCAACCTTCTGATCATGCAGTGGTGTTTGATGGAAGCTACGCGGACTTTCTGCTGCCCAGAACCTGTGATTCTGGGACTTGACATAATCATTCAGGTGCAACCAGGCTTCATCAGACGTGAAGAACAGTTCCAAGTCCAAGCCATTCATTGTTACTGGGTGACAATTTTTGGACTATATGAAATAAAACTGTCATAACTTCTGAACGGTTGGCGTTAGGACGTTCAAACTGCACGGTTGGCTTCGGGGCATGATGGGAATTAGTATGCGCATGTGCACGAGCCTAGTTGTTGTCGGCCATTTGCACGTAAAAATGTCACAATACAGGGTGCCTTAGCGTATAGTGCTTGTGAAGGCCTACTATGCGAGCAATAACAGCCCAACCGCGGTTTAAAGAAAGTTTACGAATGAGTTCAAGCTGAAGACAACTAATCCAAGTGTGCTAACAATCAAGAATTTGATTCGCAAGTTTGGCGTTCGTGATGACATTGTTGGCAATGTCAATCATCCAAAAAGAGTGAAAACGTCTAAAAACATCGGGAAGACAAGCGCTGCGTTTCAAACTGGCCCCGGGAAATCGATCGGACGAGCTGCACAACAGGCGGGAATAGTCGGGGACATTGCGACAAATTGTTGTTAAGACCTGCATTTCTTTCAAATCCATCGGCCATTCAACTCCAGGGCCATGGAAAAGCGGTTGTACTTCGTCAACACTATTGTCCACTGAATTGACGAACAGGACTTTGATGTGAATATGTTTAGCGACAAAGCCCAGTTTCATTTGGACAGGTTCATTAATAAGCAAAATTGGCGTATTTGGGGGACAGAACACGCACTTCACGATCGACAAGTCTCTTCACCCTCAATGGGTGACTGTGTAGTGTGCAATGTCCAGTCACGGAATAATCAGTGCGATATTCCTTAATGGCACGGTGGCTACCGAACAGCACGTGAAAGTTTTGGAAGATAGTTTCATCCCCATTATCGAAAGTGACCCTGATTTCGACAAGATGTGGTTCATGTAAGAATGAGCTCGACCTCACCGAAGCAGGAGTGTTTGATGTCTTCAAGGAGCAATTTGGGGACCACATTCTGGCTCTAGGGACCCAGAGGCCACTGGTATGGACATCGATTGGCCGCCGTATTCTCCGGATCTGAACACATGCGACTCCTTTTTGTGGGGCTATATTAATGATAAGTTGCACAGCAATAACCCCGAAACCATTGCTGAGCTGATAACAGCCATTCAGGAGGTCAGTGATAGCATCGATGTTCCCACTCTTGTGCTGATCATGCAGAATTTCGCTATTCGTCTGAGGCACAACATCGCCAATGATGGCAGGCATATCGAACATAATAACCTAAATGTGAAAGTCTGTAGTGACGTTTATATGTTGAATGAAGTGCGTGAACGCCGTAGTTTGTAACTAATTTACGTTTTTTTCCATATAGTTCAATAATTGTCACCCTGTATCTCTGTGAACAGCCAGTCACAAAACTGGAGGTGCTGAGGAGCATCTGCTGCTTTTAATGCATGAACGCCACACACTTGGTAGGAATGCATGTGCAGGTCCAGGCGGAGTATTTGTCCGCACGATCGACGTGTTATGCCGGTCTCTTGCGACATGCGTCGGGTTGGTTTGGTAGGACTCAGAAGCATTTTCTGGTGAACTTCAACCACATTTTCTGGTGTGCGGGCACGTTTCGAACTGTTTCTTGACTTGTGTAAAACAGATCCTGTGTGGCGCCATTTTCGGCCTAAGCGTTGGATGGCACTCTTTGTTGGTACTTTGACACCATTAAACTTCTCAGCGAACAAATGACCACATCGTTTCCACGACTTGGTTGTCACGTAACTTTCCACAACGAACACCCCCGCTGCTCCACTGTTAGTGCCGTCGTCCCCTTTGCACTGCTCCACTCACAGACACAGACCGCACTACGCTCTGAACCGATCGGTGTTCATCACATGGCGGGCTTACGCGTGATTTGCGCTTCACGGGGTGTAGTTATTTTCAGACATTCACGTCCAATTGTATCCACTCATCCGGGCCACATTTATTTTTTCCACCCTGTATATGTGTAATGTTACTCAAGCTCACAATTTTCTTGGCTAATGTTCATTAGTACTCCATTTAACAATAGTTGTTCTAGTAAAATATAAATGGTTGAAGGAGTAGATTTAAAAAGCGGCGGATGATAGAAATAAATTGTTTGCATATTCAGCATGTTTCATTTTTCTTGGAACAGGTGTTGGATACCAAGATGTCTGACTGTTTTTAAAATTTGTTTTTCAGCATTATAAACCAGGATATTTGTTACTTGTCAGCTACTTTTATTGTTATATAAAACTGACTTGTGTAATATCATTGTAAAATTATCTGTGGATGAAGAAAGAGCCATGGTTTTTAGCTGTTCGAACATTTAATGATACAGTCAGCGCCCTTGAACGTAGTGGACGCAGGAGAGAATTGAGATATTGAGATCCCACAAATCCTGCCGCCACGGATATGAAAAAAAACATGTATATTAAGTTCGGCGGAGTGTTGTTAATATATATTGCGCACAGGCGCTTGAACAGCTGGCAAACTTAAGATATTCCGAGCTTGTAACTGCTGTTTGGACTCCGCGCGGAGTAGCACTCGCAAAGTCGCGTTTTCAACTGGCATTCCGAATGCTGTACTGTCACTTCTCATCGCCACGGCTGTCAGTGTGTGGCTCGCCATTTCCATTTCAACAGCAGTGTGCGCACATTCGTCTCACATCGCACGTAGCAAAGCGTGCCGTGCTTCCGCACGCTTCAATCGTTTTTCTCAGTAGACCGGCACTGAGTGTGGGCACCAACATCTTGTTTTCAATGTCACCTACATACCTTTTTCTCCGTTTTGTTTAATCACCGAAGCCAGTTTGAAAAAGATTATTTCGGTTTCCAAAGATGTTTGCGTACCCCTGCTAATATATCTTTCATTTTTTGGATGCGAACATTTCAAGTTTTCTCTTTCTGTGACTGCCAATGATTGGATTAACTTTACCTCGTGGGACCCTTTAGTTCCTGATTTTCTGTTATTCATGCTTCCACCCTGTTCGTCTTGTTCTGTCATTTCTCTCAGATTAAAATCAATATTCGTGTCGATACAGTATTCCTGTGAACACCCAACACTACCTCTGGATAATTTTTAATTTAGAGCTAAGAACGGCAAGTTACACAACTATAACTAATGGGTACAGTAACAGTTGTTTAAGTTGTAAGCTTTTTAATTTAAAAATATATAAAAACTCGCATACAAACTGCGTGGAGGCGGAAACCACGAACATATTTAGGCCCCTCTTCAATCCCACGCTGTGACCCCCAGAGGCCTTGACTGAAGGACGCAAAAATTTCAAACCATAATAAATTCTCAAAGTCAGAGATTATGCGCAGTTCTAGAATCTTTGTCATCATATCCATATCGTGTTGTACCTAATCTGTGAATAATTTCATTTCAGTCTCATGTAGCTTTATGGTGAAAATTTTACAATAATTACAGTATTTTGTTTCGTGTCATTATTAGTGCATAGTTTATAGTAATTAAATTAAGATCCATTATAGATCGTAGGTAATGAGGTCTTGTTTACCACTCAGCTAATGTTTTAACTGATATGCTAACAACCTCCAGTTCTCTTTATATGTTGTGCCAATATCATTTAATCTTCATACGTTATATCTCAAACTCCTCCATAACTTCTGCTATAGATCTGAAACGCTTTGTGTCTTTACAATGAGAGGGGTCTGTGATGTTATTTCAGTGATTACCACATAAATTTATAAGGAACTTGGCGGTACCCACTTATCAGTGCGACGATGTACACCCTCTTGCCCAGATGGATGCACTGATTCCGTTGGGAAGGATATCACAAAACCTTTGTATCCTCTCCTGAGTCAGACTGTTGTAACTGGCACTTGATATCCTGGATACTGACAATGGAACGAACTGACGTCCAGGCCCACACGCGTTCAATCGGGGACAGATATGGGGATCTTGCTAGCCACGGAGGTACAAAACACTGACGGTTCGTAGGGGCAGGAGCCATGTGTGGACGAGCGTTGTCCTGTTGGAAAATGGCACCACGATGCTGCTGCATGAGAGTAACACATGAGAGCGCAGAATGTCCGTGACGTCTGAACCACTGACTTCAGAGTTCGCTCAATAACGAACAGCCGTCACCTAAAGGCGTACCCAATGGATTCGCACACCACTAGGTCAGAAAGAACACCGTTGTGTCCCTTCAAAATGCTGGAAGAGTAGAACCTCTCCACAGGTCGCTGCCGAACTCTCGGCAGTCGAGTTAAACAAGGCGATGCTGATGGAATTTGATTAGAAAATGAGATACTAAAAGTAGCTGACTTTCGTTTTTTCGGCAGCAAGGTAAGTGACGAAGACCGAAGAGACAGGATATAAATTGCGTACTACTAATAGCAAGAAAAGCATTTCTATAATGCAGACAAGTGTTCAAACGTGTGTGAATTCCTATGGGACCAAACTGCTGAGGTCATCGTTCCTCAGACTTACACACTACTTAAACTAACTTACGCTAAGAACAACACCCGCACCCATGCCCAAGGGAGGACTCGAACCTCCGGCGGGAGGGGCCGCGCAATGCGTGCATGGCGCCTCAAACCACGCGGTCTCTCCGCGCGGCGATGCAGACACTTTTCAACGTCAAATATAACTTCAGATGTTAGGGAATCTTTTCTGAGACAGTCTTGTACGGAAGTGAATTGTGGACGAACCGTTCAGACACGAAGAGAATTGAAGCATCTGAAATATACCACCCGCCATTCACTGTGTTTTGCCGTAAAACAGGGGAAGCAGCAGATACCAACACAGGAAGCGTGTCATTATAGAAGCGGTCATCGTAAAACTGTGTGCTGTAATATAGTGGGCCGGGCCATGTCCATCGAGTTTTGCAAGTGATGGTCAGCGTTTTGAAATTTCTCATTTAGAGCAATTCTGTAGACAGTAAATGTAAGCAAAATATATGACTGTGTTACATATTTGCAAATATAAGCTGTTGTTGTTGTTGTGGTCTTCAGTCCTGAGACTGGTTTGATGCAGCTCTCCATGCTACTCTATCCTGTGCAAGCTTCTTCATCTCCCAGTACCTACTGCAACCTACATCCTTCTGAATCTGCTTTGTGTATTCATCTCTTGGTCTCCCCCTACGATTTTTACCCACCACGCTGCCCTCCAATACTAAATTGGTGATCCCTTGATGCCTCAGAACATGTCCTACCAGACGATCCCTTCTTCTGGTCAAGTTGTGCCACAAACTTCTCTTCTCCCCAATCCTATTCAATACTTCCTCATTAGTTACGTGATCTACCCATCTAATCTTCAGCATTCTTCTGTAGCACCACATTTCAAAAGCTTCTATTCTCTTCTTGTCCAAACTATTTACCGTCCATGTTTCACTTCCATACATGGCTACACTCCATACAAATACTTTCAGAAATGACTTCCTGACACTTAAATCTATACTCGATGTTAACAAATTTCTCTTCTTCAGAAACGCTTTCCTTGCCATTGCCAGTCTACATTTTATATCCTCTCTACTTCGACCATCATCAGTTATTTTGCTCCCCAAATAGCAAAACTCCTTTACTACTTTAAGTATATAAGCTATAAGCTAAAATTTATGTGTGATGGATGGGAATTTAAGCATATCGCTTCATACTGAAATGATCTATATTTAGGGATTTACTAGGAAAGAGAATTGCACCCCTTTAAGGAACGAACCTGCAGACAATTTTTTATGAACACTGTAATTTGTATTTTCGTATTAAAAAAGAGTTCTTATCAAGCTTGTGAAAAATTTAAAGTTATTTTCCAGACTCCAAATGTAAAACAAAGGGTAATATTGAAAAATGCACATGGTTCAAATGGCTCTGATCACTATGGGACTTAGCTTCAGAGGTCATCAGTCCCTAGAACTTAGAACTACTTAAACCTAACCAACCTAAGGACATCACACAAATCCATGCCCGAGGCAGGATTCGAACCTGCGACCGTAGCGGTCGCGCGGTTCCAGACTGTAGCGCCTAGAACCGCTCGGCCACCCCGGCCGGCAGATGCACATGAGTTGTATAAGCGGAAGGCAGAGGCAGCGAGAGAGAACCTCAGCAAGTTTCTTCCAAGAAACTTCCATACATAGGCATTTTATATCATGCCTCGTACCTGAATCTAACATCAGAATATGCAGTTAATGAAGGAGGTGAAAGACACGTTGCTGAATATGAAAATGAATGAATCAGCACTTTCAGTGTAGGTAACAAAAAAAAAAGCTATAATTTCGTAAATATTTGGATATGGTATCTACATAAAGTATCTGATTGAAAATTCTCGCAGTTGTGGTCGCACTTCCTGGTTGCGGTAGTCTGTCGCTACGATGATAATGTAGTTAAGTCAATGGGAACTGTAATATTCAGGCCGTGTTCCGCAATACTGGGTCCACCAAAAAATGGCGAGGAACTATTCTGTATTGATAGAATAGTTCTCAGTTCTCTGGTTACAGAGTGTATATTTTTGTGAAACCTCAGAAATGTTCACGAAGTACTTAAGTAACTTCCAGTGGTCTAAGTAATGCTTAACCGTACAGTGACCTGGCAACTGCTCACGTAATTTGTTGTTCTAGTGTAAACTGAACAGTTACGAACACAGAAGTACGGATAACTTAAGATTGTAAGTGATATATCTTTTGCGTTTCTGTGTACAGTTAGCTGCTTGTAGTAATCCCTTTATGTTCGATGAATTTGTTGTATACTTGTTTCGCTCTGTTCAAAATTTTGGAAACTTATTCCGAGTTGTAGGAAGCGGCAGACTCGGTGGCCTCTTTGACTCTGAGTGACTCTCGTACTATTGTTGTTGCTGTGGTCTTCAGTCCACAGACTGGTTTGATACAGCTCTCCACGCTACTCTATCCTGTGCAAGCTTCTTCACCTCCCAGTACGTACTGCAACCTACATCCTTCTGAACCTGTTTGGTGTATTCATCTCTTTTTACCCTCCACGCTGCCCTCCAATACTAAATTGGTGTTCCCTTGATGCCTCAGAATATGCCCTACCAACCGATCCCTTCTTCTAGTCAAATTGTGCCACAAATTTCTCTTCTCTCCAATTCTATTCAATACCTCCTCATTAGTTATGTGATCCACCCATATAATCTTCAGCATTCTTCTGTAGCACCACATTTCGAAAGCTTCTATTCTCTTTCTGTCCAAACTATTTATCGTCCACGTTTCACTTCCATACATGGCTACACTCCATACAAATACTTTCAGAAACGACTTCCTGACACTTAAATCTATACTCGATGTTAACAAATTTCTCTTCTTCAGAAACGCTTTCCTTGCCATTGCCACTCTACATTTTACATCCTCTCTGCTTCGACCATCATCAGTTATTTTGCTCCCCAAATAGCAAAACTCATTTACTACTTTAAGCGTCTCATTTCCTAATCTAATTCCCGCAGCATCACCCGACTTAATTCGACTACATTCCATTATCCTCGTTTTGCTTTTGTTGATGTTCATCTTATATCCTCCTTTCAAGACACTGTCCATTCCGTTCAGCTGCTCTTCCAGGTCCTTTGCTGTTTCTGACAGATGAATGGCTGCCTCACATTTAATTACGTTATTTCTGATCATTAACTATTTTCTGTTTCCTGCAAGCTTGAGTCTTGATATTACACTCCTGGAAATGGAAAAAAGAACACATTGAGACCGGTGTGTCAGACCCACCATACTTGCTCCGGACACTGCGAGAGGGCTGTACAAGCAATGATCACACGCACGGCACAGCGGACACACCAGGAACCGCGGTGTTGGCCGTCGAATGGCGCTAGCTGCGCAGCATTTGTGCACCGCCGCCGTCAGTGTCAGCCAGTTTGCCGTGGCATACGGAGCTCCATCGCAGTCTTTAACACTGGTAGCATGCCGCGACAGCGTGGACGTGAACCGTATGTGCAGTTGACGGACTTTGAGCGAGGGCATATAGTGGGCATGCGGGAGGCCGGGTGGACGTACCGCCGAATTGCTCAACACGTGGGGCGTGAGGTCTCCACAGTACATCGATGTTGTCGCCAGTGGTCGGCGGAAGGTGCACGTGCCCGTCGACCCTGGGACCCCGGACTGCAGCGACGCACGGATGCACGCCAAGACCGTAGGATCCTACGCAGTGCCGTAGGGGACCGCACCCGCCACTTCCCAGCAAATTAGGGACACTGTTGCTCCTGGGGTATCGGCGAGGACCATTCGCAACCGTCTCCATGAAGCTGGGCTACGGTCCCGCACACCGTTAGGCCGTCTTCCCTCTCACGCCCCCAACATCGTGCAGGCCGCCTCCAGTGGTGTCGCGACAGGCGTGAATGGAGGGACGAATGGAGACGTGTCGTCTTCAGCGATGAGAGTCGCTTCTGCCTTGGTGCCAATGATGGTCGTATGCGTGTTTGGCGCCGTGCAGGTGAGCGCCACAATCAGGACTGCATACGACCGAGGCACACAGGGCCAACACCCGGCATCATGGTGTGGGGAGCGATCTCCTACACTGGCCGTACACCACTGGTGATCGTCGAGGGGACACTGAATAGTGCACGGTAACATCCAAACCGTCATCGAACCCATCGTTCTACCATTCCTAGACCGGCAAGGGAACTTGCTGTTCCAACAGGACAATGCACGTCCGCATGTATCTCGTGCCACCCAACGTTCTCTAGAAGGTGTAAGTCAACTACCCTGGCCAGCAAGATCTCCGGATCTGTCCCCCATTGAGCATGTTTGGGACTGGATGAAGCGTCGTCTCACGCGGTCTGCACGTCCAGCACGAACGCTGGTCCAACTGAGGCGCCAGGTGGAAATGGCATGGCAAGCCGTTCCACAGGACTACATCCAGCATCTCTACGATCGTCTCCATGGGAGAATAGCAGCCTGCATTGCTGCGAAAGGTGGATATACACTGTACTAGTGCCGACATTGTGCATGCTCTGTTGCCTGTGTCTATGTGCCTGTGGTTCTGTCAGTGTGATCATGTGATGTATCTGACCCCAGGAATGTGTCAATAAAGTTTCCCCTTCCTGGGACAATGAATTCACGGTGTTCTTATTTCAATTTCCAGGAGTGTATCTTCAAGCTTTAAGATTAGCCTGGGAAGCAGACATTTGTCACAGGCAGTATAAGTCGTTGTGAGCTACTATCAGAGTGGGTTTTGTTAGCTTTGAGCCAAGTGTGGGAATTTAAATCTGGTACAGCTGAACAGCACATTCTTGTGTTATTACTAGTTCAGGCTTTTATCAAAAATTGTAAAATCTAGAATTTTCATATAACTAACGTTACAGGTAACTAACATTGTCTTTATAGAGACATATTTAAGGTCTGAGTGAATTTCAGCTTGTGTTGATGGTTCATTAGCCCTCCATGCTGTGCCGTTAAGCTCCACTCTGTGCTTCTCCACATTAAATTGTTTTTGGTTTACTGCTTAAAACTTAATTATAGAATAGTTTGCAGAGTTTTACCCTGTAAACAAAATAATTTGAATGCTCAGGTCAGTGGTTTCGAATAGTGTTTGATAATTTTCTGCAAATGTTTAAAGCCATCATCTTATCAATTTTCGTAATTTCTTTAGTGTGTTTTGAAACTGTAAAAAAATCTTTATCAAACTAAATCATTTAATTTTGGCCCGGCACCTCACCACTCCCTCCCCGATCCCTACCACCACACTATCGGTTGTACAATAAAATGTTCTTCCACTTTAGCTCATTTTCTACGAAACCTGCCTGCAAACAAAAGAACGCGTCGCAAAGAACACGCTTACAGTTAAAAAAGTAAAAGTTATTTCCAAAGAAACTTCTAGTGGGAAATACGTGTAATTTTCAATCCCCCTCACCAACCCTTAGATCGCAGTCGCAGCTGGACTAGAGTTCCCCATCCCAAAGTGATGCAGTCACATTTTTCCATAATCCTTGTAAGATTGTGCAATCATCACGGAGAACTTCTGTATGCGCCAGGCCAAACGGGACGTCACTGTAGTGATCCAAAAGTTCCACCATTACATTAGAAAGATTTTACAGCGTTACAAGCACAGCAGTCCCCTGTTAGCGATTTATTGTCAAGTGGTAGCGTTAGGAGGAGAGGTCTAAAACCTTCTGTAGGGCCCTATTATCAGACAGCATTGTGAGTCATCGCAGGAATCTTCCATTGCTGTCCAACTATACGGTCAGATCAGATGAAAGGCGATAGGACTCGATTTTCACGATCTGTTTGTTTCTCAGAAAACCATTCATCACATGGATGAACGCGAGACGGCACATGGAGTGGTGCAAACAACGCCGTCATTTATCTGCTTAGTAGTGGAAGAGTTTTAAAGGTACGATGAGTCACAACGAAGGATGAGACATACAGATGGGTGTGTGCGAATCTGGCGTATGCCTGGCGAACGGTACTCGCTCGAATTAAGTGTGTCGTGGCGACAGCGAGTTATGGTGGAGGGTGTATTACGGCCTGGAATGTTTTCTTTACATGTATGTCACTCTTGCAGGTGGTATTTTTTTAAATAATTGTACATTTCCATTCTTCGTTCACTTTATTACAGTTCGTAAACTTTTGTAAATGTGTAATTTTGCGTGCTACAGTTCTTGCGAAAATGGAAAAAGAAGCTCTGCTTTTGTGATTGCGCTACTTTTGTACTCATCACTGCCCTCTTGCGGCTAAAATTGGCTTCTTGATTATTGCGTTGTACATAGTCTGTTAGTCTGGCACGACAGCTTTGTATGTTGCTTACTGTCCGTATATAACTCGTCACCAAGATGTTCATAATATGTTTTTTAGCTGTTTAATTTCGACTATATTTTTAGTTTCATAGTCTTGTACATTCTTTATTACATTTTCTGCACCGAGCGAGGTGGCGCAGTGGTTAGCACACTGACCTCGCATTCGGGACGACGATGGTTCAAACCGGAGTGCGGCCATCCCGATTTAGGTCTTTGGTGATTTCCCTAAATGTTTTTAGGCAAATGCCGGGATGTTTCCTTTGAAAGGGCAACGCCGACTTCCTTCCCCATCCTTCCCTAATCCGATAGGACCGATGACCTCGCTGTTTGGTCACCTTCCCCAAATCAACCAACTAAATAATGTTTTCTGTTATTTACAAGGTTTTTCTGGTTTTCAGACAATCCGATGATGGGTTCTACCTGAAACGCGTCGAATAAAGTAATTGGTTTATCAGCTGATGGCCCAATGATGATGTAATCATATTGATTTGCAATATGGTCGCATTCTTCCTGATTGACTTTATGTGGAAATTACAATTTTATTTGGTCAAGTTACTATGTTAATTGCGCGTAAGATAGGTCATTAGCTCGATTTGCGTGGAAAGTAAGTGTAACAAATCAATTTGCAGGCTGCTTATAGCTGAAGGAAGGAAGATGGAAGGAAGATCAGGGGCTAGCGTCCCGTTGATGCGACGTTTCTAGAGATGGAGTACCAACCACGATTGGGAAGGTGCGTTTAGAGTGCCTAATTCTTTGAAGAGCCGCCTGTAAGATTACCTTAACTGACCACTGTGTACTGTGCTTACTGTTTGCTTTTGTTCAGTCAGTATTTTCTTCTAACTGATGACTTACGCCAGGAAAACTACGCCATAAGGCATTACAAGTAATTAATAGAAATATGCAAAATATGTTATGTTGTTCATTTATTTGTTTCCGAAACTAACAATTAAGTGAGGAGCGAAGTTGAATCAGTTACATGTTTGAGAAGCTCAATAATATCTTCGTTCTAGTTGAAATTATAATGAAATTATCCTCCAGCTGCAAGAACGATCAACTACTTTATTGCATTATGGATGCCCCTTCTTGATATGCCCCCAAGATGTTGGGTATAATTTCTCCGGGATGTATAGGAAAATGACTTTCAAGGAATTTAACGTGGTTGTGGATCCCAGCCTCTTATGATAATTTGGTCTTATATTTTTCTGTGTACACCAATTCATATAGCAGTTACAAATACTATAAGTAAACAACTGTTACGTTTCCTGCGCCAATGACACGCTTTAGGGAAATAAAACAATGTAAGGAAAGGAGATGAAATACTTTTTGGCCATGTTACCTGTGTCTGTGTAAGTTGATGTACAGCGGAGATAGCGCCAAATTTAGAAACGTCGCAACGCGACTCTTTTGGAGGAAAGTGAATCAGTACTATCAGAAGTTGTTCAGTAAGATTCTTGGAATGGACACGTTGTGTGGGCATCTATCCGAGAAGCAGCCAAGCGACTGAAGCTAGTATGACTTTTGGCGCTTTCACAACGTGGAGCAAGCGAGAACCCCGACGTGAAACAGAGACGTGGGGCTGGTCACGCTTCGTCACGCGTGTTCCTGTCTCGACTCGCTGTGGGAGGCACGCGCAGGGAAGCCAGGCCTAGCCGGAAGTGCTGGGGTAAGCTTCCGGCTGCTCTGCCTCTGCGTCACAAGCCGCCATCAACGGAGCAGCTGTTAATGTTTCTCCGAAAAGCAGCGTCATCAGCGGGCCCGCTTTTATAGCATTCAAGGTCTGTCTCTGGCCTCATTCATAGATGTAGAAATGACACGGGGTAGGAGACGATGTCTCTTTGCGTTCCTGTGGAGGGGAACTTCTCGCTAGCCAGGCGTGTAACCAGATTTGAGTACAGTAATGCGACTACTTAGTACACATTTAACGTCGCTTTGCAGCATTCAAGAATCAGATACAAAGTAAGTGTTTTCCCCATTCAGGGTGTACATAAAATCCGGGAACACTTAACAATTATTTATTGCACAAGAACCAAACATTGTACAAATATCACACATATTTCATTTTGAAGAAAAACCCTGAAAGTTTTTTTCATGTATACCGCCACATCGTAGTTTGTAATTTGCCGATAGTCAGCGCTAGTCGCATACAGGGCGAGTTCAGATGCGGAGGGAGCTTTCTGTGTGTTGGAGTTCGACAAAATCAAGTGTGCTACAGCTGTTTAACGGATGTTTCGAACCAAGTACGGTAAGAAGCCACCAACAAGGAAGCCCATTTACCACTGGCACAACAAATTCGTTACGACAGTTTGCTTGTGTCTGACAAAGAGAAGCGGGCGTCCCAGTGTGAGTGAAGTGAATGAGGAGCGCGTACGAGAGACATTCATAAGGAGTTAAAAGAAATCGGTGTGTCGTGCATCCCGTGAACTCGAAATGGCTTCAGTGACAGTGTCGAACGTCCTGCAACAGAAGTTTGTGGGTACCTGATCACGGAACTGCCGCATCAATGGATCGGCCGTGCTACAGAAGGGGACAGCTTTTTCATGAAATGGCCTCCCCGATCACCAGATCTCACTTCGTGTGACTTTTTTCTGTGCGGACACATTAAAGATCTGGTGTTATGTACTGCCTCTACCACATGATGTAGCAGAGCTCCGGGCGAAAATACGGAAAGCGACTGCCACAGTCGACGATGCCATGCTGGGACGGGTGTAGTGAGAATTCGATTACTATATTGACGTCTGCCGGGTCACTCATGGTTCGCATATCGAATGTTTGTAAAAAAATCTTTCAGAGTTTCTCGTCAAAATGCAATATGTATGACATCTGACCAGTGTTTAGTTCTTAAGCAATAAATAATTGAAAGCGTTCCCGGACTTTTATGTACATCCTGTATTTATGGCACCACCTGGAGACTATTTAACACATGCCTGCTTCTAAATTTCTTTATTTTTTTAATTTTTGACCCATTTATGTAAACTGAAGGACGAAGGTGGAAAAGTGAAAGAACTCAGTGGTGATGAATGAAAATGTGTGCCGGACTGGGATAAGAACCCAAGATCTCCTGCTTACTTTTTTTTTTTTTAATTCTCTGAATTTTTGTTCTGTATTGTTCGTTGCGCTTGGCCTGGGAGAACGTCATATGACATCCTTCACGCTGATCGTTGATTCCTTTACTCAGTTTTTTTTATTACAGAGGGCGACCAGCCCTCTGACCGAACACGCTGAGCAACCGTGCCGGCATCGAGACGAATCAGTTACATGAATACGTGGTCTCTGTTCTTTTGGGCATGTCTGATAGAACAGACACCTCGCACTCGTATGACATGTTTCAATTATACATTCATTTAGCATGTTACAGGATAAGATTACATCTGGTTAGAAACTTTATTGTCGTTTTTAACATCAAAAAATCATTTTTATGGTAGAGGACTGTTGTACTAGTGGGAAATGGTTGATTATATCTAATCACCTGTTGTAAAAACTCTGCATATGAATCAAGTATAATTTACATTCCCTATAGTCGTCTGAGCCATTTATTTTATTTTTAATGGCTCCAGGCAATGGATCAGAACTAAGAACAATAGCCAGAAAACATATTTAAACTGAAGTGTATTTAAAAAATTAATATCAGTTTCCTTTGTTATTAGGAGTATATAGTCATTGCACACTGTATCACGCAAAGTTAAATTTTTAGCACAAACTACTCAAGCTGAAGAAGCTAAGTAATAAAGTCTTACATTATCATTAAATATCCGTTTTAGAAAGTCTAATGAACTTCCAAATACATTTACCGACCTGATTGTTCAAAGAACTTGGGAACTAAGCGGAATGAGACGTAATCTATCTACTATATACAGACAAGTTGTAGTTTATAGTTGTTACCAAAAATTCTCGAAAGGTTCTCAACCGATTTACTTCAGATTTTTACACTATACTCTAATAAACGTTCGGAGGGACACAGGCTACACATTTTTAAATATATGGTATACTGATTAATGTATACTACTCGCATATAAAAGGGAAATATTTTTAAATTTATTTTCAGTTCCTTTATTCAAAGGGTTCCGTTACCGGTTTCGAATCGTCATGATTCATCTTCAGACGGTTTTCATGCTTTCATTACAACGTTTTTTTACAGATTAATTGTCCTAAAATATAAATAATACATAATTATAAGCACGCCACACAGATGGTTGCGTTACAGATTTTCATTGGATGTGACTTACGTGAAATGTCGGTTTAGAGTGTTTGTTTGCATTACATTCGTCCAACAGATGTGAATACATTTCCACTGAATTCTTATCGTTGCACACGTAAATTTTTCTCGCTGAACATTTTAGATTTGTCACATATACTCATTTCCTATTCTGTTCCACTCGCAAACAGAGCGAGAGGGTAATCGACTGTCCAAAGGCTCCGTACGAGCCCTAATTTCTCGCATGTTACTTTCGTGGTCCACAGGCGAAATTTATATTGGCGACATTAGAATCGTTCTGCTGTCAGCTTCAAATGCCGGTTCTCTACATTCTCTCAACAGTGTTCCTCAAAATAACGTCGCCTTTGTTTGGATTCTGATCCGTGCATGAATCCGAGTAAGGCAGCACAGTAGCAGTAGGTATAAGTATTTAGGAGCAATTTTTAAAAGCGATGCGAAATGGTGCGATCATGTACAATCAGTATTAAGGAGGGGAAATGGAATGCTTCCATTAAATACGAAGAAGCAAACGCTATGAAAATACATGTAAGAGAAATGGAGTTAGTCACTCTGAACTCCGAAAGCTGTGACGAAATATTCAGTTGCCGTCGAAAATATTATCACCTACTGGTGCAAGAATTAATGAACAGAATTAAACATTTTAGCCACTGAAAATATACATGTCTGTGAGATACTTATAATCAAAACAAGAGGTCAGACTCTGCAACAAGGGCTATTGGCAGGTGACAAAAACATTTACTCTCTTTCTCTGACAATATACGTGGAGCTGATACTGGATCTAGACTGAAAGGCTGCTGTTGCTGTTGCTGCTGCTGTTGTTGTTGTCTTTAGTCCGAAGATTGGTATGATGCAGATTACAATAGTCTTCTCTGTGCATGGACCTTGATCTCTGCGTAACTAATTTAAGTTAACTTAATATAAAGTTAATTTTATATTAATAACAATTACATTAATTTACATATTTGTATCTAATATATTTATTATATTTTTTAACCTTTCTTTCTTATTAGTGAAAAGAAAGATTAAATACGAAAGAATACAACACATTTATTGGCATCCTACACGCATTTGGACCCATTCACTGAAGCCAAGCCTTGGTCGCTATCTACAATTTTTATCCGCCCCCGGTATCTGAGTGGTCAGCGCGACAGAATGTCAATCCGAAGGGCCCGGCTTCGATTCCCTGCTGGGTCGGAGATTTTCTCCGCCCAGGGACTGGGTTTTGTGTTGTCCTAATCATCATCATTTCATCCCCATCGACGCGCAAGTCGCCGAAGTGGCGTCAAATCGAAAGACTTGCACCTGGCGAACGGCCTATCCGACGGGAGGCACTAGCCACACGACATCCGCACCCCGCCCCTCCCACTCCCCTTGCCCAATTAAGTATTCCTTGACGCTTCCAAGTGTGTCTTTGAATCTAACCCTTCTTTTAGTCAAGATATGCCATAAGTTTCTTTTGCCCTGGTTTCACTTCAGCAACTCCTGTTATTTATCAGATCTGATGATCTGATCTTCAATATCCCTGTAGCCAGCGAGGTGGCGCAGTCAGTAGCACACTGGACTCGCATTCCGGAGGACGACGGTTCAAATACCCACGCGTCCATCCAGATCCAGGTTTTCCGTGATTTCCCTAAATCGCCGCAATAGCGAATGCCGGGACGGTCCCTTTGAAAGGGCATAGCTGATCCGAACTTGTCCCGTATCCCTAGTAACCTAGTTGTTGAAGAGATGTTAAAATACGCCCCTTCTGAGAAATCACATTTTATTGAACAGTACCGAGAATACGGGCACGCGACTCTGGTTTTTACAGTATCCTGTACGTTTCTCCAGCCTTCTACCAATAAATCGAACACTTCCATTCGAAACGCCTACCACAAGTGACCTAGTTCTTTCGTGCAATTTCGCGGTAATTGCTTTCAGCAAGGTTATTTGCAGCGACTAACATGTAAATTATAAAGTGTACAACTTTGTTTCCGCCGTTTGCCGATAGGTGGCGGCAACGGCAAGTAGCGGTCGAAAAAACAGATCGCAGAAGTCAGGCAGTTAGCTTGGACTTCGGTCAACATAACCTCATTCAAACATCAGTCGATTTGTGTCTGCTTCATAAAGTTGTTCTTGATTGAAAATGTCAGTTTACGAGCCTAATTCTCGTCATTTGCGGGAGGTGTTAATGTTTTGTTTCAATACGAAGAAAACAGCGGCTGAGTCTCATCGAATGCTCTCAAGTACGTATGGTAAGGACCGCTATTAGTGAAAGAACGTGTCGTGAGTGGTTTCAACGCTTCGAGAACGGTGATTTTAACGTTGTAGACCGGCATAGTGGTAGAAGAGAGAATGTTTTCGAAGATGCAGAATTGGAGACATTGCTGAGTGAAGACTCGCGTCAAACTCAAGAAGAATTGGCTCGATTAGTGGGAGTGGCACAGAAAGCCATTTCAAAACGTCTCAAGGCTATGGGCGTGATTCAGAGAAAAGGAACTTGGATCCCGTGTGAGCTGAAACCAAGAGACGTTGAACGGCGTTTGTGTGTTTGTGAACAGTTGCTTCAGAGGCAAAAACAGAAGGCACTTCTGCATTGCATTGTGACCGGGGACGAAAAATGGCTTATTACGATAACCCTAAACGCAAAAAATCATGGTGGTATCCCAGCCACGCTCCCACGTCGACGGCCAAACCGAATATTCACGGCTCCAAGATCATGCTCTGCGTTTGGTGGGACCAGCTCGGCGTCGTGTACTATGAGGTACAAGTGAAACAATCTCAGGTGCTCGTTACCGAACGCAGTTAATGCGTTTGAGCAGAGCATTAAAACACAAACGGCCGCAATACAGCGAGTGGTACGATAAAGTGATTTTGCAGCACGACAACACTCGACCCCACGTTGCAAAAGAGGTCAAAACATACTTGGAAACGTTAAAATGGGAAGTCCTACTCCACCCGCAGTATTCTCCAGACATTGCTCCCTCTGACTATCACCTGTTTAGATCAATGGCGTATGGCCTGGCTGGCCAACACTTCCGATCTCATGAAGAAGTCACAAATTGGATCGATTCGTGAATCGCTTCAAAAGATGAACAATTTTTTCGACGCAGGATTCTTACACTGCCCGATAGATGGGAGAAAGTAGTGGCCAGCGAAGGAAAATACTTTAAATGATATATGTGTAACCGATTTGTTTCATTAAAGCCTCAAATATTGGGGAAAAACGGCGGAAGCAAAGTTGTACACCATTTAATTATTTTTTCTTTGAAGGTAATGACCTGTTCCCAGCGCATGTCACTGTTGGCAATGAGCATTTTTTTCGCAATATGAAGCTGAAATGTAGTTTTTTAATCTGTATCTACACAATGTCAACTGTATTGCTATTGAAAGCAACTAATTATGAAGAGAAGTCGAGAATATTGCAGTGATGTAAGTTAATTGGTGCAAGTCCCTACACAGGTGTCACCATCAGGTAAAACCAACGGTGCCTGAGCCTGAGAACCCGAAGTATTCTCATTTGTTGTTTACTCACTCTTGCTATTCTTCTGCCAAGGTCTGGTGCTTGTGGCTAGAGTGCGTCGCTAATTCCATGGGGCCGCCTCAGCTACCTTCTTTTATGGGCAAGAAGCGCCGTGATAACAGGTAAAATGATAACGACTGGGATACGTCACGACTTTGCTGTGGGTGACGAAGGTTCTCTACAGCGTATATCTGATCAGTGTCCGGCCGGCGCGTTCTGCATGTCATAGTTGTGCAACGTGACGACATCACGTCTGTTGATCACAGCCGGTGGCCGGGATGTCAGATGACTGTTACAAGCGGTTCAACTGGACAGTGTCGCCACACACGATGTCCTCATGTTGTGCAACATTAATCGTCCGCGCGCCGCGACTGTTCAAATTCTCTATGTACAGCCACGTCCACCACCACAAGTCAGCACAATGGGGTGTGGCGGAGTCTAATTGGTACCAGTTTTTATGGGCCACTTCTCCTTCCGCTCACAGATCCTACATCAACATCTATAAGACAACTTGCCATGTATGACAGAAGTTATTTGTATCATTTCACCCTATTCCGGATCCATTCACGAGTGAGGTGTCGGAAGAGCCAACTATTTATTGGTAAACCTCCTTTGGAGCTCTAAGTTTCCCTCATTTTTCTGGCTTTCATAAATCGAAGAGAACAATATGTTCCCTACTCTTCTTGGAACTATGCTCTCGGGAAAAACAATACAGTTCTCCCTCTTGTAACGTCCGCTACTGTTGTTTGTTGAGTATCTCAGCAAAACTCTCTTATATTAGATTAGATTCAGTTTTTGTTCCACAGACCCAAAAATGAGATGATTCTCGTTGGTGTGGAACAAGTAAAAAAGACAACATAAAAAACATAAAACATTTTAATAAAATACTCACTACCCTGATCATTTGTAAGGAGATTGTCAAATACACTAAAGTAATACAGGAACTGCTAATATTTACAGAATTAATACACCGTCAGAATGAAACATAGTCATGCACTTTTAATGAATATATCATACACAAAATACTGTTGTGACCAAATAATGCCATGTCTAGATCTCGAAAGAGCAAAATGGACCGAACCAGTTAGTATGCAGAGAACGTCACTTGTACTCGATCAGTGGCACGTTTGTATGCGGATATTGTCATCCTCTCTGAAATTTTTGATCCTTTCCATCTCCCCTTCAGTCAATCGCATGCAGCGACTTCTTTATTACAGTAACGGACAGCACAATACGGGATTGGCCGCGAGCGTTGAAATACCACCTTGGAATGATTCTGGAGTGTATGATAGGAATTTTCTAATACTTACTTACTTGACTTAGTTCCTGTCGTTCCCTCTGGAACATGGGGCCGTGACGAAATTCCTCTACCCGGTACGATTTCTAGCAAGCCTCTTCACTTCACTCCAGGTTTTCCCATCCTCTGCAGCTTCTCTCTCGATCGTCCTCTTCCACGTCCGTTTTGGACGACCCCGTTTCCTAACTTCTTGAGGGTTCCAGTCCAATACCACCCTTTCAACAGCTCCATCTGGTTTCCTCAATGTATGCCCAATCCAGTTCCATTTTCTTTCCTTGATTTGCATATTGATTGGTTGCTTATTTGTCTCCCTCCAAAGATGTTCATTTGCCATTATGTCTGGCCATCTCAAATTTACAATTCGCCGGAGACAGAGGTTGGTAAAAACTTGGAGCTGGTTTGTGATGTGGTTAGCCACCTTCCAAGTTTCGCAACCATACAACAGAACAGCCTTCACATTGCTATTGAAAAGCCGGAGTTTGGTCTTCTTTGAGATGTTCCTATTTCTCCAGACGCACCATTTGCTTTGCTGGTGCGACTACGGACGTCCTCCTCAGCGCCTCCTGTAGTCGTGACTATACTTCCGAGATAGAGGAAAGATTGGACCTGTTCTACGTCCTCTCCATTAATGGCCAGCCTATTCGTGATGGTCGGATTTATCCGCATTTCTTTGGTTTTGCGAACATTTATCTTGAGAATGAGAATTTTCACTCTGCAGCGGAGTGTGCGCTGATATGAAACTTCCTGGCAGATTAAAACTGTGTGCCCGACCGAGACTCGAACTCGGGACCTTTGCCTTTCGCGGGCAAGTGCTCTACCAATTGAGCTACCGAAGCACGACTCACGCCCGGTACAAAGGTCCCGAGTTCGAGTCTCGGTCGGGCACACAGTTTTAATCTGCCAGGAAGTTTCATTTATCTTGAGGCCTGCAACTTCCGCCTCTCTCTGTAACCTGGCCAGTTTCTCTTCGATGTCTCGATATCGCTGTGCCATTAAGCAGATGTTGTCTGCGGAATCTGGATCTTCGAGCCTATCCCGCATCCCCCATTGCACACCTCTCTTCCGTCCCCCCAATCACTCTCTTCATCACATGCTCCAACACCAAAAGAAATAGTGTTAGCGAAAGAACACACTCTTGTTGTACTCTCGAATTAACTTGGAATGGCTCTTTTAGATCTCCATTATGTCGCACTTGGCATTCATAGTCTTCATACATGTCCTTGATGATGTTAATAATCTTCGTTGGAATGCCATATTTTGCAAGTGTATCCTACATCACTCTTCGATTGACAGAGTCGAAAGCCTTTTCAAAGTCAATGAAGGTAAGGTAGAGGGTGTGCTGTCATTCCGCACTTTGTTCCAGATTAATTCTGAGAGTACTGATAAGGTACACGCAGCTTCGATGTTTCCTAATACGGTAACAATGTTCCATCACTGCTGCGATTACCCAAGTTTTAGAGAGCACCTGCATCAGTTGCAATAGACAGTCACCATTATTCTAACACTCGTCTGGACGCCAGATATATTAAAAGATTTACTCATCTGAACCTACGGTAGCTAAGATCAGCGCCATGAGAATGAACGACGATAACACTGAAGAGGACAACAAGATCTTTTGTTCACTGGGAATATTTTAGCATGGCCTGCAGATTACTAATATATTCATATGGGCTTTCGAAGAAAGCGGGCCGACAAAGGTAATAATGTGCACGTGTTCTGGACGCAGTACAAAAAATTACGGACCCTCTGAAGACGCTTAGGGTGTAGTGGAAAAATCGAAAATTTTCACTTGCCACAGATGATTGTTTATTAAAAGATAATCACAAGAATGACTGAAAAGTACGAGCGAAAAATTGAAGGACGCTGTGTTCCTGCCTAAAGGTTAATAAGATTTATTTTCAGCTTACTGCACAATCTTCGGTTCCTTCATTGATAGAAGCATAAGCTGGTATTTTGTCGCGACCACAGGTAATACTAATTCAGCCAGCGTCAAAATGCTCCTATCGTGAGCACAGAAAAGGCGAATATGCTTCTGTTTACTTAAGACACTGACTGAGAAGTGGCGTACCAGCTGTCTCATTCTGTCTTCCTCAGCATCTTTGAACATTTTCCCAAAACACTTTGGCATGCAAACATATTCACGCTATTTTTAACATTCAACATTTTACACCCCAGACTGGATTTTACGTGCACAAAAATTTTGCATATTTTCAGTACAACAGCATTGGGTTCCCAGAAGTCTTTGAATGATAACGGAGACACTTTACGGCATGATTCTCCATGCCACTTCATAAATTACATTTTCGCCTCACACTAGATTATACGTACGTCTTTTACGTGTACTAGTAGCGTAACTTGGAACCACTGTATGGATAAATGTATCAAGAATATTTTCAAAGTGCTTCGAGATCGGGATGTTAGAAATATATAGCCGTCTTGAAATGCGCGGCTCTGTTTTGGTACCCAAAAACCATATTTTTCAAAACAAGAAGATGAAACTTCTAGATAAAGGCTTAGAGAATATAGCGTTAAATTTTGAGCTGCTTGCTGCTGTCGGTTATTTAGATATCTATTGCTGACTGTGAAAAAATGATTATAAACATTTCTTTCGCCCATGAACTACGCTCTGCCTCTTTCCGGCGCACCGTAGACCACACCTAATGCAGAAGAACCAACCGATTTGCTCCATTTGCCTAAGAGGGAGGAAGTGTGTAATATTCAAACTTCGGCCCTGTACTGTTGGATAATTACAGTAAGACGAGCCTTCTGTTGGGTATACAAATGGTCCCTAGTCCAAGCGCTATCCAAAGGACTCGATATACCTTTCTTATATCAACAGAAGTCGATTCTAGAATGAGATTTTCACTCTACAGCGCAGTGTGCGCTGATATGAAACTTCCTGGCAGATTAAAACTGTGTGCCGGACCGCGACTCGAACTTGGGACCTTTGCCTTTCGCGGGCAAGTGCTCTACCAACTGAGCTACCCAAGCACGACTCACGCCCGTCCTCACAGCTTTAATTCCGCCAGTACCTCGTCTCTTACCTTCCAAACTTCACAGAAGCTCTCCTGCGAACCTTGCAGAGACGAGGTAGTGGCGGAATTAAAGCTGTGAGAACGGGACGTGAGTCGTGCTTGGGTAGCTCAGTTGGTAGAGCACTTGCCCGCGAAAGGCAAAGGTCCCGAGTACGAGTTTCGGTCCGTCACACAGTTTTAATCTGCCAGGAAGTTTCATAACAGAAATCGAGGTGACTTGATCTACCTTTCTTATACCAGCAGAACGTGAGGTATGAGCTCCGGAAAAATCCCGTTTTTCTGAGAGATGTTTTGGAACATACTGATAGCGCATGCTGTCTCATGTGTACCCATAATATTGTGATAACGCTGTCACTAATAATAGCGTCACTTAGGATAATTTGACATTACGAACAAAATCATTATACAAAGAACGGACAAATAGCAGACCCGTAACAGTTTCTTGAGGGAAAATAATGCGTTCTCCTTCTCTTTGCACGCAGACAGGGTGCCAATGTCTGCAGTAGAACAAACCTAAGATACAAACAGATGCGCTAAACGTCGCTCACAATATAAATGTCTACGAGAAACGAAAATTCCGAGAGCAGACGTTATTAAAATATGCGAATGTTAAACCTCTATACAATTAAGGTTGAAGGTAATATGTAAATACGTGCCAGACACATCTTATTCACAGTTCTCCAAACTACCAGACAATGTGATACATTTAATGTTGTATAACGCTAAAGTAGAAACAGTTTCCGTGGATTGCTTCACTAGGAATGCCATTTATAGATTTACTCAAGAACTATTACACCCTTAAAAAAGAAACTATCACGAGTTTGTAGGTTTTGTAATCTGCCCAAATCATTTGCTTGTGCCCGTCATGATATAATATTAAAATTTAAACAACTAGTATGAATAATAATTTGCAAAAAAAATTTACTCATTAAGTGAAAAATTAGCAGAAGGAAAGAAAGTTTTAGCATGTGAGTAAAATTCACGACTGGAGTTCCACTGGATTTAATTTTGGATAAACTCATACTTTTACTTGACGTACTTAACATACATCAAACAGAGTTGATACTTTTTGTGGACGACTTGATGCTAGAATTAAATTGCAATACTGTTATTCAAAAAATTATTCGATGATCTCTGCAAATGATCTCCTCCTGAACATTGAAAGAACTGCACAGAATGTACAAGAAACAGAACAGTGCCGTTAACTGGTGAACATATGAACAGTAGTTCGTGAATAGGACACTACGTACCAAATTTTAGGATATACATATTGATGAAAATTTGATCTGGAAGAAAAGACATCCACATTGGCGAGATGCAAAAAGAAGCAAATCAACATCTTAACTTCTTTTGTAAATTACCAGCTATTAAATGATCATATTATAGATCTGCAGAGTAACTATCAGTATTAAAAGACTGGATGTCCGAAAGCTTGGAGTGGTGTTACCAAGTTAACTTGCAGGTGTATCTTCAATGAGTTTAGGAAGTCAACCACACTTTCACGATATGTGTATAAATCGACTAAGGAAAGTAGTTACAAATAGTCCATCACAAATTCAGCTGAATAGTGATCTCCACAGCTGCAACACTACAAGAAAAATTGACCTTCATTACTATTACTAAAACTATCAGTCCTCGCAGATATGTTCTGTCTGCAGTCGTAAGAATTTTTGATCATCCGTTACGCAACATAACATGTGTGACAGGTAACAACAGGTGTGACGTGCATTTACAGCGTGCTCCCTACGCTTGGTCACCGTGCGACTGTGATTGCCCCACACGCAAGTAGAGGCACGCGTGTAGGTTGCTTGCCTCTTGCTCAACATGTGCGTGCAAGTTCTATAATTCCATTCATACCTGTGTTCACACTGGACGCCTCTGCTTCCGTATGGGGCAAGATATGCAGTCGCACGGCGCAAGGCGCACAGGTGTAAACGCACCGTGGACTGCTCGTTTTCGAATTTTTAATTATAAACTGGTAGTAAGTTCAATATAAAAGACAAAAGTGGTTTACTTTAGATGTTAATTTAAGTATGTTTCACAAGTAACGTGTGTAATGTGAGACATTAATTGCGCATTTTTATTAAATTTAAACCAGTGTGCTATTTCGGAATCGGCAAATAGCCAGCGTGTATCCATACACACTAACTATCCATGCATGCGTATCCCTGACTTGTTCCATAACATGTCGATAGGTATCATGTAAATGATATTTAGAAAATACAATTGAATAACTGCCCTAAATCAGTGACAGGCATGGCAGTGTAAAAGAGAGACCAGCTGAACAACTCCGTTTGCCTCGCTTTAATATACAGAAGAGAGACACGTCTGGCGTTCACCTTGCAGCCAAAAGTTTTTACACAATATTAATTGACTGATAGGTAACAAAGCAAATTCTAAGTCCAATCTCTTATTGATGGTTCGTTCTATTACGTAGACGAAATTTTGATTATCAACTACGAGTAATAGCAAGTTCAGTACAAAAGACAAAGCTGTTTACCTTACATGTTAAATTTAAGAATGTTTCACTAGAAACATGAGAAATAATTATGATACATTAATAAGCATTTTTTAAATTACGAGTAAATTTAAGCCACCTGTAGGCCTACTAATCTTGTACGGTGTGAACAGATTTGTTCCACAGCATTTTGATAACATCTTAAGATCTTTGGAACATGGAATTACACTTCTCTTGTACACATGGAACTCTACAGCTTATAAAAATGGCTCTGAGCACTATGGGACTTAACATCTACGGTTATCAGTCCCCTAGAACTTGAACTACTTAAACCTAACTAATCTAAGGACAGCATATAACACCCAGTCATCACGAGGCAGATAAATCTACAGCTTATAAATATTGAAAATACTTCATGTTATTATTTATGTGCGTTGACGTTAATATGCCCAGTTGAGCGTAAAATTCAGACCAGCCAAGTTACATCTTTATTACGCTTTGACGTTTGGCAATGGCCACGAAGGCCAGCAGACTTAAATACAACCCTAAGTCAGTCGCAAATGTTGGCAGCTGCTCTGCGTGGACGTCCTTTCAGTACATTACTGTTACTAAACTACGTTTACTCACGATGCAAACGTTGTAGAAGGACACGTAGACCCTGATGAATCCATCGTCACAGTGGACACAACAGCGGACGCGTGGAGCGAGCGACTGGGGCGTGTGTTTACGGAAGAGGCCTCCCTCACGTAGCTGTGCCCCTCCCCCGCAACCCCCCCCCACCACCACCACCGGCAACCCATCCCCACTCTCTACCACCAAGCACGTCATGAGTCAGCTGTGCTGATGGCCTAGCCAGGGGTTGCCTCACGGCAGCACGCAGCCAATCAGAGTCGGCTCCGTCTAAATGCTATGCCACGTGGGTGAGCGCCTGTCAGCTCCTGTCTGGCACGTGCAGACTGACTAGATGTGACTCACTTACTCCAGGTGCAAGGGACTTCCAGAATGTAATTACACAATGTGTCGTCTTTTTCCCTTTTACCTGAGTACCATGGAATTGTAACCGGTTACTACGTTTACGTGCGGCATAACAAGCGTAAGACGAAAATCAGGTTTCGGAAACCGGGTTTATTGTACATGTTAGGCTTGACTCGATTTTTCCAGCGCGGTCAGATATCGATCTTTCGAGCATCAGTTGTTACGAACGATTGGTAGTAATTAATCAGCACTTTCGAATTATCTTCTTCTCCTTTTTGCCTGTTCCCGTGCCTACTGCTCGGTCAGCATTGTTACATCGGCAGAAGCAACGTTACACATACTTCGCGCGCGCCGATTGGCGACGCTCTGCGCTGACAGAACCAAAGCGCGCGCACCCTGTTATCTTTCTCAAACGATTACGATCTGAAAACATTGTGGAGGCAGAAGATGTAATACCAGTGGCTAATGGCACAGCAGTTATTGAACCGTGCATTGTTCTTGACAAAATAATAAACAAAACAAAAGAAGTGTACACATATATGTAACTGAAAACTATTATGTACTAACGAAGAGAGATGGAGCGGTTAAACAGCGGCAAAACCGAACACTACTCAGTGGTAATAAAATTCAGTATAGAATGAGATTTTCACTCTGCAGCGGAGTGTGCCCTGATATGAAACTTCCTGGCAGATTAAAACTGTGTGCCCGACCGAGACTCGAACTCGGGACCTTTGCCTTTCGCGTAGAGCACTTGCCCGCGAAAGGCAAAGGTCCCGAGTTCGAGTCTCGGTCGGGCACACAGTTTTAATCTGCCAGGAAGTTTCAAATTCAGTATACATTACAGGCCGTATTTTTCGGATGGGCACTTCCACTGCCAATTTGCGCCATGCCGAAGTGAGCATATGGCAGGACTGCCTTCCCGCTCCCCGCCTCACCCCTCCTGCAGTACTCGCGTCGCGCGCGGCGCGAGAAACTGTGACGCAACCACAACGCCGCGCGACCTGGCGCAGGCGCGTGTCGCGTCCCAGTGGCGTCGCGTCGCAATTTGCGCGGTCCCATTTGAACCTGTGATGTTACAAAAAAGCGCGCTGCGCTGCTCCGCGCCACACGCGTCTCAATTTGCGCCTAGCCTACGTCAGTGTCACGCGTGTGTGACGAGTCTGAGGCCCTCCCGCACACGGAGCAACTGAAAATCAACTCCGAAGGCGGCGTGACTGTGCAGTGACTGCCCAGTCAATCGCTTGCAACACGTTGCCAACCAGCTGCCTGCGACCTAGCGTTCGTGTTGCCAAGCGATCTGAGTTGCGTCGTGTCCTCGAACACAGGTCTGTATTGGTTCAATCTGAAGACGAACCAGCAGGTTGTGAACATTAGGATGTGTATGACGTCCTTAGGTTAGAAGTTCTAGGGGAATGATGACCTCAGATGTTAAGTCCCATAGTGCTCAGAGCCATTTTTGTGAACATTAGCTTCGTACAGGAAGTCGCAAAAGTCCCATTTTATACAACTACAAGCTACTGCAGGAGAGATTTGACGGAGGAATTGGTGTATGAAGTGGGAAAAGAATTTCACATTACATTTTTAATGTACTGTACACTTGTTATTTGAATAAAATTACCAGTATGTCAATGGAACCCAATGTACAAAAAATTATAAATCATACTGAAAGTATTCTTTCGTGTGACTAACTTTGTCATTTTGTAAAATTGCATTGTCAAGTGGAAAAGAACAGCAAAAACCACAAATGTCGGATATGTGTAAATACAATGGTGTTCACATATAAATGATGTAACGAGCTCAAACCACCATCACAACATTTCCATGTGTATAAATCACGAGATACTTGGGTTTTCAAAATAAAAGTAACGATGTGTTGATGGAAGAAATCAGCTGCACCAGATCACTGTTTCGTTGTTCAAAATGGTTCAAATGGCTCTGAGCAATATGGGACTTAACATCTTAGGTCATCAGTCCCCTAGAACTTAGAACTACTTAAACCTAACTAACCTAAAGCTGTCGGCACACGGACCGTACTGTCGAACGTTAACGTTGAGCGTGCCAAGTTCAACGTGCTGCTGAACGCTCAGGAACGATGCGACTTGTGCATACGGTACGTGGGCGCCAACGTGGTATACGCGATAGCAATGCACTGCAGCGGCAGTTGAGAGATGTTTCTAGTTCGTAAATCACACTGTTTACTCAGCGGGCGAGCGTAAAATTCCCACATTATCTCTATTAAAACGCAAATTTCCTCCATCGTCCACGAAAAGGAAAGTACCATGTCCAATCAATAAGGACACAGGCTTATAAAAGTTCCATTACAAACTGTGCGGTACAAATGTGGAATACTTCTCTGCATAAGATAAACATTATTTCATCATTCCCACATTTTAGTAAAACCGCAATGTCAGTCTTACTTGATCACTGTTCCTGCCCAGTAGCAGAATCTTTGCAACATGTGAATTACGAAGCGTAAATGAAAAAGGAGCGAAATATCTTTATACAAATAGCGCAAGCTGTCCTTTAAATTAAGCCAATTGAACAAAGTCACCCCTCAAAAAGAGGTGAACTTATATCTACATAACGTCAAATATTATAGTATATACTTATATTAAACTAATAATAAAGCATCAAAACCTAATAAAAACGCCAATGTTAGGAAAAAAATTGAAATATCAAGATGCGAACCACCGCCCCAACAAATATTTATTAAGGGACAGTGACGCTGCTCACTATGCTGCTTTTTTTTTTTTTTGGTTTGGTGTTGATCGTTGCCTTTGGTCTGGGTGGACGTCACAAGACATTCGTTCAAATTCATCGTTGATTCCTTTACTCAGTTATTTTTAATTACAGAGGACAGCTAAACCTCTGACCGAACACGGTGAGCTACCGTGCCGGCAACGCTAATCCAACATCAGACCCTTAGCAACTAATCATAATATCTTACCCTTGCTGGAAACCTTAATCGTAGTTATGTTACTAACTGAAATTTAATTATAACAAATTGTACCAAGAACAATGCGTTTTGGGTGGATCTTCAGTGTGACGCTGCCTTCAAATAGCCTACTCTCATAATAAGCAAGTTACAATAATTCTTTTGCCACGAATATGATATTTCTCATTATTTTATTGGAACGAATCACACAGTAACAGCGGGTTTTCCAGTGATTCTCAATTTGCTGGTGCTCAGAGGCGGCATATATGCGTATAAGCTTGAAATGAATGCCAATACGGCGGCCCAGAAGTCTGTACTCAAGGGAGACGGCGTGTGTGTGACGTATGTGGCGTTGTGCCATCTCATTGGTCAACGCTCAGACGCACGCTCAGAATATCTGACATGCCAGATATTGCTCTGCACGTTCGGAAAGACTCCCGAACGTGCTCTTCCACGCTATGACGTCAGAACCTCGGCACGCTCAACGCTCAAACGTTCGAATGCACGGTCCGTGTGCCGACGGCTTAAGGACATCACACACATCCATGCCCGAGGCAGGATTCGAACCTGCGACCGTAGCAGTCCAGACTGCAGCGCCTAGAACCGCACGGCCACGTTTCGTTGTTCTATAAAAACTTATTAATTTCGAATCTGTCTGTTACAGTGCTAGGCTGCTACGTACAGCCTGCAGTTTATGTTTTTTTTTGGATATACGGATGAATCCAGAATTTTCTTCGTTTTCTTATTTGTGTGCGATAAAAATAGAAAACCACATTTTCCTCTGAGCTTGAATCTGTGCTTGATATACCGCATGCAACACAAAAGATGTTTAGGTTCGACAAACAGTACTCGCTCTCCTCCGCTCTCGCACACGGCGACTGGCGTTTCTGAGTTGCGGAACTGCGTTGCCAGCCAGTCGACGACCAGTTGCCGATGTAGATCGCCTACACGTTGCGTTCCTTTTCAGTCGCACCGTGTGCGGTAGTCCGTGAACGGCAGTGCTGGAGTCCGCTTCCAAATCGCCGACTCGTTCTCTTTTACCAAAGGACGTAGGAATCGTGACTTAATACAGATGTTGAAAACACGATCTCGCTTTTGTGAAGTAACACGACAGGCCGAAATAACCGATTGTCGGGATCAGATGGCCATTAACGAAGCTTTGTTTTTTGAGACTGTGCTGGGCGTAAGACGAAAACTAATTCATGCCTTGTATACAACTGCAAATGTTCTCCATTAGATGGATAGAGATGTATGGAGTAATTTAGATGCTAGTCCATGCTTCGGACGAAAACCATACAAATACCGTCCATTGCAAACAAAATGTTGTGTTCTTGTTTATTCTACCTCCATCATGAGAAAACATATGTACTTCGTCAAACGAAAACTGGGTACAGAGCAACGTCACTCTTATGTCGCTGCGGCCATAAAGCGCGCCATTTGCGTATTCTTTTTGCCATGGCAAGTTACGTGTTTGGGCTAATAGCACGTTGTATAGTATATCATTCACTTCTGCCACTTTTTCTAAGACTGCTTTGAATTTATTTTAATAATTAATGACCATTTAAAGAATACACTTCATCTCTATGTCTTGTTTTCTTGTACTGTCGCCATAGGCACAATAATATGCCGAAACTGTCTGCATCAACGTAATTGTCAGATATTCCCAGGATATAGATTAAAATAAATTTATATTAATCTTCAAAAACGTTTTATGCATATACATAGGCACAAACACACACACACACACACACACACACACACACACACACACACATATCAAAAAGTCAGTACAAATTTGAAAACTGAATAAATCACGGAATAATGTAGATAGAGAGGTACAAATTGAAACACATCCTTGGAATGACATGGGGTTTTATTGGAACCAAAAAAATGCAAACGTTCAAAAAATGTCCGACAGATGGCGCTTCATCTGATCAGAATAGCAATAATTAGCATAACAAAATAAGACAAAGCAAAGATGATGTTCTTTACAGAAGATGCTCAATATGTTCACCATCATTCCTCAACAATAGCTGTAGTCGAGGAATAATGCTGTGAACAGCACTGTAAAGCATGTCCGGAGTTATGGGGAAGCACTGGCGTCGGATGTTGTCTTTCAGCATCCCTAGAGATGTTGGTCGATCACGATGAACTTGCGACTTCAGGTAACCCCAAAGCCAATAATCGCACGAACTGAGGTCTGGGGACTTGGGAGGCCAAGCGTGACGAAAGTGGCGGCTGAGCACACGAACATCACCAAACGACGCGCGCAAGAGATGGTTTATTAAGTTTTCAAATGTATACTGACTTTTTGATCAGCCGGTATATATATATATATATATATATATATATATATATATATATATATATATATATATATTAATGGCCAGTAGTGTATTACTTTGTTTCAAAGTCAACATCGCAACAGCCGGCCGCGGTGGCCGAGCGGTTCTAGGCTCTGCAGTCCGGAACCGCGCGACTGGTACGTTCGCAGGTTCGAATCCTGCCTCGGGCATGGATGTGTGCAATGTCCTTAGGTTAGTTAGGTTTAAGTAGTTCTAAGTTCTATGGGACTGATGACCTCAGAAGTTAAGTCCCATAGTGCTCAGACCCATTTGAACCATACATCGCAACACCACCGTCACTCCTATTTGAATCTGCTTCCGAACAATATGATTGTAAATTTACGATGCTAGGTTCAAGGCTTG
Source organism: Schistocerca cancellata (assembly GCF_023864275.1). Taxonomy (NCBI): domain Eukaryota; kingdom Metazoa; phylum Arthropoda; class Insecta; order Orthoptera; family Acrididae; genus Schistocerca; species Schistocerca cancellata. Next base: position 569,732,742 of record NC_064626.1, read on the forward strand.
GATCATCATCACTTCCATGTCAAATTATTCTTTCTCAAGCTTTGCAGCATGCCACATAGACTGTGCCCATGCTACAAAAAACAGACAGATGCGCCTAGAACCGCTCGGCCACACCGGCCGGCGCCCACTCTACAGTTGGGATGTTGCCTATTGCCTGATGCACAAGCGATTCAGTGACTGTTATCCTGAACGTTTTTTTTCTCCCACATAGTCGTTTTCTTTGCCCAAAGTAAATGAAGAGGGCTGCACTGACAGTGACACGTGGGTAAATGCAAAACTGTGACACCCCATTCACGAGCAAAGAAATCAGTTAGTACGTTCTGTCACGTTACTCGTATAAATTAACGAGCTGCAGCAGATCGGCACGAGTCTCATCCTTAATATTTTTATTTTTCAGCCAGGGAAAAGTATTCACTATTTTGTTGTTTGTACTTAGTGTTTTCTCTATGACAGTTGAATTGTAACTAGCAGTGACCAACTTCGCAGCAAGGTATGACAAGAATTGTAAATCACGTCACGAAACTGGTAGCGTTCATTTCCGAATGGTAGTCACTGCTGTTTTCTTACACGTAAATACACGTTTACTCTCAAAAACAAAAACAGAAGAAGAGTCAGCATGCAGAATAATTATCCGAGAACCTATTCCTATGAAAACTTTAAAACCGCCAATACCAACACTTATTTTCCAGCAGACCTTCCTGGAAGGATTCTATTTGATATATGTTTCATCAAGGTAATACACTGTTGAACTACCTCCTCCTCTTGTATCGTGATTCTTTATGTTGTTGTTGTGGTCTTCAGTCCAGGGGCAAGCTTCTTCATCTCCCAGTACTTACTGCAACCCACATCCTTCTGAACCTGCATAGTCTATTCATCTCTTGGTCTCCCTCTACGATTTTTACCCTCCATGCTGTCCTCCAATGCTAAATTTGTGATCCCTTGATGCCTCAGAACATGTCCTACTAACCGGACCCTTCTTTTTGTCAAGTTGTGCCACATACTCCTCTTCTCCCCAATTCTATTCAATACTTCATCATTAGTTATGTGATCTACCCATCTAATCTTCAGCATTCTTCTGTTGCACCACATTTCGAAAGCTTCTATTATCTTCTTGTCCAAACTATTTATCGTCCATTTTTCACTTCCATACATGGCTACACTCCATACAAATACTTTCAGAACGACTTCCTGACACTTAAATCAATACTTGATGCTAACAAATTTCTCTTCTTCAGAAACGCTTTCCTTGCCATTGCCAGTCTACATTTTATATCCTCTGTACTTCAACCATCATCAGTTATTTTGCTCCCCAAATAGCAAAACCCCTTTACTACTTTAAGTGCTTCATTTCCTAATCTAATTCCCTCAGCATCACCCGACTTAATTCGACTACATTCCATTATCCTCGTTTTGCTTTTGTTGATGTTCATCTTATATCCTCCCTTCAAGACACTGTCCATTTCGTTCAGCTGCTCTTCCAAGTCCTTTGCTGTGTCTGATAGAATTACAATGTCATCGGCGAAACTCAAAGTTTTTATTTCTTCTCCATGGATTTTAATACCTACTCCGAATTTTTCTTATGTTTCCTTTACTGCTCGCTCAATATACAGATTGAATAACATCGGGGAGAGGCTACAACCCTGTATCACTCCCTTCCCAACCACTGCTTCCCTTTCATGTCACTCGACTCTTATAACTGCCATCTGGTTTCTGTACAAATTGGCCGGCCGGTGTGGCCGTGCGGTTCCAGGCGCGTCAGTCTGGAACCGCGTGACCGCTACGGTCGCAGGTTCGAATCCTGCCTCGGGCATGGATGTGTGTGATGTCCTTAGGTTAGTTAGGTTTAAGTAGTTCTAAGTTCTAGGGGACTGATGATCGCAGATGTTGAGTCCCATAGTGCTCAGAGCCATTTCTGTACAAATTGTAAATAGCCTTTCGCTCCCAGTATTTTGCCCCTGCCATTTTTAGAATTTGAAAGAGAGTATTCCAGTCAACATTGTCAAAAGCTTTCTCTAAGTCTACAAATGCTAGGCAAACGTAGGCTTTCCTTTCCTTAATCTTTCTTCTAAGATAAGTCGTAAGGTCAGTATTGCCTCACGTGTTCCAATATTTCTACGGAATCCAAACTGATCTTCCCCGAGGTCGGCTTCTACTAGTTTTTCCATACGTCTGTAAAGAATTCGCGTTAGTATTTTGCAGCTGTGACTTATTAAACTGATAGTTCGGTAATTTTCACATCTGTCAACACCTGCTTTCTTTGGGATTGGAATTATTATATTCTTCTTGAAGTCTGAGGGTATTTCGCCTGTCTCATACATCTTGCTCACCAGATGGTAGAGTTTTGTCAGGACTGGCTCTCCCAAGGTCATCAGTAGTTCTAATGGAATGTTATCTACTTCCGGGGCCTTGTTTCGACTCCGGTCTTTCAGTGCTCTGTCAAGCTCTTCACGCAGTATTATATCTCCCATTTCATCTTCATCTACATCCTCTTCCATTTCCATAACATTGTCCTCAAGCACATCGCCCTTGTATAGACCCTCTATATACTCCTACCACCTTTCTGCTTTCTTTTCGTTGCTTAGAACTGGGTTTCCATCAAAGCTCTTGATATTCATACAAGTGGTTCTCTTTTCTCCAAAGATCTCTTTAATTTTCCTGTAGGCAGTATCTATCTTACCCCTAGTGAGATAAGCCTCTACACCCTTACATTTGTCCTCTAGCCATCCCTGCTTAGCCATTTTGCACTTCCTGTCGATCTCATTTTTGAGACGTCTGTATTCGTTTTTGCCTGCTTCATTTACTGCATTTTTACATTTTCCCCTTTCGTCAATTAAGTTCAATATTTCTTCTGTTACTAGCCCTCGTATTTTTACCTACTTGATCCTCTGCTGCCTTCACTACTTCATCCCTCAAAGCTACCCATTCTTCTTCTACTGTACTTCTTTCCCCCATTCTTGTCAATTGTTCCCTTATGCTCTCCCTGAAACTCTGTACAACCTCTGGTTCTTTCAGTTTATCCAGGTCCCATCTCCTTAAATTCCCACCTTTTTGCAGTTTCTTCAGTTTTAATCTACAGTTCATAACCAATAGATTGTGGTCCGAGTCCACATCTGCCCCTGGAAATGTCTTAGAATTTAAAACCTGGTTCCTAAATCTCTGTCTTACCATTATACACTCCTGGAAATTGAAATAAGAACACCGTGAATTCATTGTCCCAGGAAGGGGAAACTTTATTGACACATTCCTGGGGTCAGATACCTCACATGATCACACTGACAGAACCACAGGCACATAGACACAGGCAACAGAGCATGCACAATGTCGGCACTAGTACAGTGTATATCCACCTTTCGCAGCAATGCAGGCTGCTATTCTCCCATGGAGACGATCGTAGAGATGCTGGATGTAGTCCTGTGGAACGGCTTGCCATGCCATTTCCACCTGGCGCCTCAGTTGGACCAGCGTTCGTGCTGGACGTGCAGACCGCGTGAGACGACGCTTCATCCAGTCCCAAACATGCTCAATGGGGGACAGATCCGGAGATCTTGCTGGCCAGGGTAGTTGACTTACACCTTCGAGAGCACGTTGGGTGGCACGGGATACATGCGGACGTGCATTGTCCTGTTGGAACAGCAAGTTCCCTTGCCGGTCTAGGAATGGTAGAACGATGGGTTCGATGACGGTTTGGATGTACCGTGCACTATTCAGTGTCCCCTCGACGATCACCAGTGGTGTACGGCCAGTGTAGGAGATCGCTCCCCACACCATGATGCCGGGTGTTGGCCCTGTGTGCCTCGGTCGTATGCAGTCCTGATTGTGGCGCTCACCTGCACGGCGCCAAACACGCATACGACCATCATTGGCACCAAGGCAGAAGCGACTCTCATCGCTGAAGACGACACGTCTCCATTCGTCCCTCTATTCACGCCTGTCGCGACACCACTGGAGGCGGGCTGCACGATGTTGGGGCGTGAGCGGAAGACGGCCTAACGGTGTGCGGGACCGTAGCCCAGCTTCATGGAGACGGTTGCGAATGGTCCTCGCCGATACCCCAGGAGCAACAGTGTCCCTAATTTGCTGGGAAGTGGCGGTGCGGTCCCCTACGGCACTGCGTAGCATCCTACGGTCTTGGCGTGCATCCGTGCGTCGCTGCGGTCCGGTCCCAGGTCGACGGGCACGTGCACCTTCCGCCGACCACTGGCGACAACATCGATGTACTGTGGAGACCTCACGCCCCACGTGTTGAGCAATTCGGCGGTACGTCCACCCGGCCTCCCGCATGCCCACTATACGCCCTCGCTCAAAGTCCGTCAACTGCACATACGGTTCACGTCCACGCTGTCGCGGCATGCTACCAGTGTTAAAGACTGCGATGGAGCTCCGTATGCCACGGCAAACTGGCTGACACTGATGGCGGCGGTGCACAAATGCTGCGCAGCTAGCGCCATTCGACGGCCAACACCGCGGTTCCTGGTGTGTCCGCTGTGCCGTGCGTGTGATCATTGCTTGTACAGCCCTCTTGCAGTGTCCGGAGCAAGTATGGTGGGTCTGACACACCGGTGTCAATGTGTTCTTTTTTCCATTTCCAGGAGTGTATAATCTATCTGATACCTTTTAGTATCTCCAGGGTTCTTCCATGTATACAACCTTCTTTCATGATTCTTAAATCAAGTGTTAGCTATGATTAAGTTATGCTCTGTGGAAAACTCTACCAGGTGGCTTCCTCTTTCATTTCTTAGCCCCAATCCATATTCACCTACTATGTTTCCTTCTCTCCCTTTTCCTACTCTCGAATTCCAGTCACCCATGACTATTAAATTTTCGTCTCCCTTCACTACCTGAATAATTTCTTTTATCTCATTATACATTTCTTCAATTTCCTCATCATCCGCAGAGCTAGTTGGCATATAAACTTGTACCACTGTAGTAGGCGTGGGCTTCGTGTCTATCTTGGCCACAATAATGCGTTCACTATGCTGTTTGTAGTAGCTTACTCGCACTCCTATTTTTTTTATTCATTATTAAATCTACTCCTGCATTACTCCTATTTGATTTTGTGTTTATAACTCTGTATTCCTGACCAAAAGTCTTGTTCCTCCTGCCACCGAACTTTACTAATTCCCACTATATCTAACTTTAACCTAACCATTTCCCTTTTTAAATTTTCTAATCACCTGCCCGGTTAAGGGATCTGACATTCCACGCTCCGATCCGTAGAACGCGTTTTCTTTCTCCTGATAACAACGTCCTCTTGAGTAGTCCCCACCCGGAGATCCGAATGGGGGACTATTTTACCTCCGGAATATTTTACCCAAGAGGACGCCATCATCATTTAATCATACAGTAAAGCTGCATGCCCTCGGGAAAAATTACGGCTGTAGTTTCCTCTTGCTTTCAACCTTTCGCAGTACCAGAACGGCGAGGGCATTTTGGTTTGTGTTACAAGTCCAGGTCAGTCAATCATCCAGACTGTTGCCCCTGCAACTACTGAAAAGGCTGCTGCCCCTTTTCAGGAACCACACGTTTGTCTGGCCTCTCAACTGATACCCCTCCGTTGTGGTTGCACCTACGGTACGAACATCTGTATTCCTAAGGCACGCAAGCCTCCCCACCAACAGCAAGGTCCATGATTCATGGGGAAGGAATCTTTATATGGGATGTAATTCGTGCTGCACCTATGTCACTTCTTCGAACTAAAAACTCTCTCCTTAACATTTCAGGAACCAACGTCTTTTAAAATTCTTTACACTGACGAAGCGCTTACCATTGAAGCTAATTTTCGCCTGCATAGCTGTAACACGTTTTTGTGATGCCGGGCATTCATCATTCACATGGAGCACTTTAAAACATCATTGTTAAAACCATCCATTTGTGTAGCAGGTTCCTTGTGATTTCGATGCTTTCCAGGCGACACGAAACCAACTTTTTGTACGGTTCCTACAGCTCTGACACTTTTGTTTACAATTCTCTTTACAGTTCTCTTGCCGACATCGCATGGTTTTGGAGTCCGTTCTTGTGTTTTCAAATGTCAACTGTAGGAGACCTGCTTTAAAATTCACGTTTGAAAAAGTTATAAATGCGGTAAACAATCCCCCTCTCCTACTTGTGAAGCACTTCACAGTTATTGCCGCCACCTGGCTTTTTTTAATCACACTTAAACATTTACCGATACACACCTATACTGCTAGAAGAAAAAAAAGAAAAAAAATGACAGTTGAATGAATAATTCGGTTCTCACGAAGTACGGCAACAGTGCAGCATGTAGGAGCGACATTCTCGCTGTCTAACTGTAACTCGCTACTTGTTGCTTGGAAGGAGCAGGCCCCCACAACCGCACTAGTGGTCGACTGTGAAGAGCGGACAAATTGAAAAGCTGGGCGGCGGCCATTAGAGTGGTAAACTGACGCGCGGAGTTCGAATGTTTATACATCACTTTTGGTTATAAAATGCCTTCCCTTGAGTTAGGTCACAAACATAATGCCTCATTTAAATAAGTTACTACAATATACTTTTTGACTTATGAACAAACAGCAACTAGTAATGAATTTATCTTATGTACTACATGGAATCTGCCGTAGCTAAAAGTTACGTACTGGACCCCTAGCATTTTTCGTACTTGATTTACGATAGATGTACGCAAAATTCATCAAAATACTCGAATATTTGCCCACTATATTAATAGATATTTTCTGACTCTACGTTGCTTTAGATTTTATGACGAGAAGTGCATTATATATGGCATAGTGCTTTGGCAACTCACGACCAAATTATCAAGTTTCAACCTAACCTAGACCATGAAAACACTACAGATCAGCCAACTTTCTTCAAAATGATCAGAACATATAAAATGCTATTCTGTCGGTCGGAAATGTTGCCTCCTGACAGCGTGTAACTATTTTTGTAACAGCTATGGTTTTGAGAAAGGAAAGCTGCAAATAGACGCACAGACATTATACTAATACCGTGTTACAAAAACATTTATTAAGCAAATGCACTGACATACAAAACAACTTAAAATATTCACTTACCTGTGAAATGTAATATTCGTTCCTTTTTCGAATATATTTGTACAATTAATCGCTGCACGACTCTTCACCATTGTACTTCTTTTGATTGGAACGTACAGACAGCAGAATTACGAGTAACAAATACTGTATGTACGTCCCAACAAATATACAACGTTGAATCAGGGTCTTCATAGACAACAGTACTACACAACACATCAGATTACAACCACTATAATGGCGTCCAGCCGAAGGTTCAAATTATTCCGCGACTGCAGCGCCATCAGTGAGTCTAGTTATTTTTTACAAGGTCTTTGGGAAGGAGAATGAACATTATTGGCTGCCAGTGGATAGTGGAGGGGGATGTGCAGAACAGCTGAAAATTGGGCTGCCTTCAAACATGACGTGGACTATAGGCACGGCATGAAACGAGCCTAACATGAGAGAGGGCAGAGACACACCCACAAGGAACAATCCGCCAACGCCCCCTTGACAGCATGTATTTAGGCCGCCGGCGCTGCCGGAGGGCTCACTCACTCAGTCATCCAGTTTGGCGTTTGTCAGTTTACTCGCAGAGTGGGTTTAGTTCGTCAAAGGATACGACAGTACATAGCGACCAGATTAGTGACTTTAGCGGGGCTAGTTTTATTGACATTATATCAGTCTGCAAGAGCACTATTACTGATGAGCATGTGCCTCAAGACATGGACTCTATTCTAGTTAAATAACAGCATCCTGTTCATGTAAATAAAGAACTGTATTAATCCACGTGTGCGTTTGTGTTGTAGATAGAGGATACTGGTCACCCATAACAACATCCTCTCCCTTGCTTCCTTGCAGTACAAGACTTTATAGTGGCGAACGAGGATAATTCAGTGGCGATCGAAGTTAATCAGCTTGGTCGAAGATTTTGCTTGCTTCTCTTGTCTTTTGGCTTGGAGGTGGGTTCTTGTTCAAGTATTTCTATTTGTTTATTTGTTGTTCTGTTCTTACATGTATTCCGGGAGGGGAGCCGCAGAACTAATCAAATTTCTCTTTTCAGATGCTTTGCTTGCTTTTTGATATAACGTATATGTGTAAACCATGAATTACGCGCCCCCTGCACCTCACCTCACTCCTGCCTCCTCACCTCAGCTGCAGACGGCCAATATAATCAGTTACAGAACCAACAAATCGCTGCCTTACTGACGACGGTACATGAACTACTGGCCTTAATCGGCCGCACAAGCTCAACCGACCAAACTACCAGACCAGCAAATGCCGCCGACCGGTATACCAACGGTCCGGCAATTTATGGAAACAGAGGAGGAATGGATTGAATACCTGATTCGGTTCCTAGCACAACGTGAAGATCATCGTGTTCAAGGTACTGCAAAGTTACAATACTTACTTTCGATTGCGAGGTCCCCAGTGTTCAGTTTAATACAAAAATTATTCCCAACGGCGTCTCCCAACGAATTCGACCATGACGAAGTAATTGCTGCATTAAGTCAATACTATGACCATCAAGTCCAAGTAGCTGCCGCTAGATATCAATTCTTTCGCTTGCAGAAAGAGCCGGAACAGATGTGCCGCCAGTGGTACACAGAATTAACGGACGTGACTAGAAAGTGTAAATTTAAGTGTAGTTGTGGCAAATTTTACAGCGACTTAAAGATACGTTATGCAATAACACACACTGTCCCAGGTATTAGAATACGGAAACAGATCTTAAAGTGCTCTGATCCATCACTTCCTCAAGTATTGCAAATCTTAAAGCACTGTGATTCGGGTGCCATAGCGGCCGATAAGTTTGACCAGGCCCCGATTTGTCGGGTCGAGTCGCCCCTTGCTAGCGACCGCCCCAAGCAGCCACAGCAACGAGCGCGTAACAGCCGCGCGGATAGCCACTTAGGCATGTAAACAGCCTTGTGAATGTAGTGACGTCTTGTCCCAGATGTTTTGCTCGCTATAAAAGACAGGATTGCCCATCACGTAACGCAACTTGTTACACGTGTGGACAAAACGGACATATCCAAGCAATTTGTTTGCATCGGCACAAAACTGCTAATATTGCCCACTCCCAGAACAAACAGGCTCGTGCACATGCAGTGAACGCTGTATTTCCAAAACCTACAACAGGTTCTGACAACAGAGACATTCGGGTTGTGCCTCCTTCTCGCCCTAGTGCTGTGCAATGACGTTCTGACAAACTATTTGTCTCATACCGGCCGGCCAGGGTGTCCGAACGGTTCTAGGCGCTACAGTCTGGAACCGCGCGACCGCTACGGTCGCAGGTTCGAATCCTGCCTCGGGCATGGATGTGTGTGATGTCCTTAGGTTAGTTGGGTTTAAGTAGTTCTAAGTTCCTAGGGGACTGATGACCTCAGAAGTTAAGTCTCATAGTGCTCAGAGCCACTTTTTGCAGTCAGTACTAGGCAAGGTGACATATTACATTTGGTTCATACCGAATGCCGCTTGGTCGCGGCATCGCTTGCGTCGTATAAATGTACCTTTCTTGTAGACCAAAGACTGTCAGGACGCATTTCAGAAACTCATAATACTTTGCTCAGTGACAGATGTTTAGCGCATTTTGACCCTGCCAAGCCCGTAATTCTGGAAGTCGACGCTTCTTCCTACGGAATCGGAGCTGTGCTTTCGCGCAGAATCGCTGCACAAGACAGACCCATTGCTTTTGCCTCAAAGTTGCTCACTCAAACTCAGTGCAATTATTCTCAAATAGAGAAAGAGGCTCTCGCTATTGTGTATGGTGTGACCAAATTCCATCACTATTTGTATGATCGCAAGTTCTTTTTAGTGACAGGTCAGAAGCCTTTGTTGTCCTTGTTTCATTCGTCCAAGCCGGTCCCTACACGCACTACTGAAAAATTGCAACGTTGGGCTTTGTTGCTTTCGCAGTATCAGTATGAAATTGTGTACAGACCTACGGCAAATCATAGCAATCATGACCCAGACTTTGATTTTGATGCATCTGCCCCATCTTGTTGCCAAATCCATGCGCAGGACTCTGAATTGCTGAAATCTTTTCCATTGCACTACACAAGAATTGTACAGGCCACGGAAGCACACCCAGATCTCAAGATTTTGTTGCATTACATTCGCACGTCTTGGTCTCGTTCATTGAACAGTATTCAGAACGCAGTTGTGGGCCGATATGTTTCACGTTGGTGTAACCTTTCAGCTCAACAGCGTGTGATTCTTGTTCAAAATGAACGTGGACAGTCGCGTGTGCTTATTCCCAAAGTGTTGCAAAAAGATGTGTTGCGATTGATCCACCAAGGATATAGGGGAATTGTTCGCTCTAAACAGTTAACGCGCCGGCACTGTACTTGGCAGGGCATGGACGCCCACATTGAAGAGATGACGTCAAAGTGTCGCGCCTTCACGGACAACCAATCAGCTCCGCCATAGACATTCGCAGCTTGAGCTAAGACTCAATCCCAATGACAACGAGTGCACATAGACTTTGCAGGACCATTTTGGAACATCCGTTGGCTCATAGTGGTAGACTCTTTTAGCAAGTTCCCATTTGCATTGCCTATGGCTTCTACAACATCATGTAGCACCATTCAAGCGTTGTCCTCTATATTTTGTTTAGAAAGTTTGCCAGAAGTACTTACGTCGAACAGTGGACCACAGTTCACTTTGCGTGATGTTGAACAGTTGTGTGAACGAAATGGCACTCGTCATCTAACAAGTGCTCCGTTTCACCCGCAAGCCAACGGAGAAGCAGAACGCTTCGAGCGCACTTTTAAGCAACAGTTGGCCAAGCTTCGCACGACCCCACACACGGGAACAGGCGCTGCAACTCTTTCTCGCATCTTATCGCTCCCACCCATGAGACAGACCATCACTGGCGGAGCCTCTGCATGTCCGCCGCCATCGGATGCTGGTCCACTTGCTACAACCACCGCAACATCCGGTACCGCCAATGGTCCGCAAGTATCGCTTTGCGCCGCGTAATTTTGTTCTTTTCCAGGGTGTATGGCAACCGTGGGCGCTGGGAAAGAGACGTGTTCCAGGAACACAGTGGCTCTAAGTACATGATTGCAGGTCCCAGTGGTTTGCAGCGCCGCCACCAGAACCAAATTCACGTTAGTCGTTTGCCGCGTGATGCTGTTGCTTCTCGTCCCACAGATCACAGCCTCACTGGAACGCACGGCTTTCTCAGCTGCCCGCTGTTGCCACCAGCGCACCCCAGGAGGTACAGATGGACGATGCGCCCTCGACCCCGTCGTCCCCGGTCGGCGACCCAATGGACCTGGACCCGCCATCGCCATCGCCGTCATGGCCGCAGCACACGCCCTCAGGCCTTGACACGTGCCTTGGCAGCAGTTTTTTGGGGGATGTCCCTGTTGCCTCACAAGCCCGATTGCGAGATATGGTCGGAAGTAGACCGTCCTCCAGTCATGGCTTCCGACTCATCTCTCTGTCCAGTGTCCTGGACCCCCCCCCCCTGCTGCCCCTCTGTTGTCATTCGCACGTTTCCATCCTCTCTACACGACAACGGTGCGGCATTTCACGGGTGGAGGAATATGCTGGCGTAAGCTGTAGCCAGCACACTGGCTGGCAAAGACGAAGCGCGAAGATCGATTAGTAGGCGCTGGATCAAGCGCGCCTGTCGCGAGAGGGGCCAGAGACACACCCACAAGCAACAATGCGCCAACGCCCTCTCGACAGCATGTATTCAGGCCGCCGCCGTCGACTGGAGAGCCTCACTCACTCGATCATTCAGTTTGGCGTCTGTCAGTTCACTCGCAGAGCAGATTTAGTTCGTCACAGGCTACATCAGTACATAGCGACCAGATTAGTGACTATAGCGGGACTAGTATTATTGACATCACATCAGTCTTCAAGGGGACTATTACTGATGACCATGTGCCACAAAACATGGACTCTATTCCAGTTAAATAAAAGCTTCCTGTTCATGTAAATAAAGAACCGTATTAGTCCACGTGTGCGTTTGTGTTGTAGATAGAGGATACAGGGCTGCCCATAAAAACACTCTCTCCCTTGCTTCCTTACGGTACAAGCTTCTACAACTAACGAATTCCTAAATAGAAAGTTCCTTGCGCCTAGCTCCAACTACCATTTCATGCTCAAAGTCTCTTAATTTGTGTCGTGCGACCATAATCACGTGAGAACCCTTTTCACATGAATCACCTGTGTATAAATGACATTACCAATTCACTGCCGTTTTATACCTTGTGTACACGACACTAGCATCATCAGTATGTGTGCATATCACTATACCATGACTTTTGTCATTTTAATGTGTGTAATAAAAGTTAAATGCTGCACGTTGGTAATCACGTCAGTTGAGAACGGTTGGACCGATTTCGTTAATCTTTTTTAAGTGTTCTTAATATTCCGCGTAATGTTTTCGGGAAAGAAAAATTGGAAAAGATTCCCGGAAAATTGGAAAATTCGGGAAAACCTGAAAGCGCTTTTTTCTGTTGGGTTTTTGTATGAACTCAAGACCATAATTCAAAAACGATGGATATGCGTGATTTGTTTTTGTTTTGTTCGTCATGGTCCTGGAAAAGTTTTCAGGAAGAAAGTTAGGGACAATCACAAAGGAAAGTTGGAAAATTAGGACAAACTGCAAAAATATTCATTGTTGTATGTACTCTCGATCATAACTGACGATAGAAACGACATATCTGGTTGATTATTTTATTGTTTTGTTTATTATGTTTCCAGGATGGGATTATTTACTCAATCGAATGTTTTCAATTAGAAAAATAAGTCTGGGAGATATGGAGAGAAATCGGGAAAAACGCATTCCAGCTTAAATTAAAATAATATTACATTTGTTTTTACTGCTGTGTTGTTTCGCGATACATCCAACAAATGTAGCTACTTTATTTCTATTCCAGATCCAATTTATATCTCCACTATACACGCAAATTTTTGGTTTTTCAAAATCTCAAATCTCTGAAAGTTCTTTATGAATTGCTTTGAAATTTTGATAAGACATTGCATTCGATTAACACGTGTTTTTATATACCTACTGGAAAGCCGTGTGGTATATATGTAACGTATATGTAATACAAAGGGGAACATTATAAAAATGTAAACCTTAGTTTGTTCAAAAAACCTTCGAAATTTCTTGACCGATTGCTTTGAAATTTTGACACATTTGAATTCTGATACAGACGTGTTTTTAGGTACCTAATTCTTTGACATTTGTATTTCTTTCATATGTACATATATATGTGTGTTACCAAAAATCTCAAAATGTACCTTTCCGATTTACAGTACTTTAAATTTTATACGTTACTATAATAAACGTTTAGACACGTATAGACTACATATTTACTTTTTGAAATATAAATATATATGTATATAATATACGATAGTGGAACTTTGTTAGCAAACACGAAAGTCGTATTTATGGCTTATTGGTTTATGATTAGAATATTACTACAGAATCTGAATTTGCAGAAGCAAAACGAGAATAATGGAATGTAGTCGAATTAAATCAGTTGATGCTGCGGGAATTAGATTAAGAAACGAGTAGTAAATGAGTTTTGCTATTTGGGGAGCAAACTAACTGATGATGGTCGAAGTAGAAAGGATATAAAATGTAGACTGGCAATGGCAAGGAAAGCGTTTCTGAAGAAGAGAAATTTGTTAACATCGAGTATAGATTTAACTGTCAGGAACTCGTTTCTGAAAGTATTTGTATGGAGTGTAGGCACGTATGGAAGTGAAACGTGGACGATAAATAGTTTAGACAAGAAGAGGATAGAAATGTGGTGCTACAGAAGCATGCTGAAGATTAGATGGGTAGATCACATAAATAATGAGGAGGTATTGAACAGAATTGGGGAGAAAGGAAAATTGTGGCACAACTTGACTAGAAGAAGGGATCGGTTAGTAGGACATATTCTGAGGCATCAAGGGGTCACTAATTTAGTATTGGAGGGCAGCGTGGAGGGTAAAAATCGTAGAGGGAGACCAAGAGATGAATACACTAAGCAGATTCAGAGGGGTGTAGGCTGCAGTAGGTACTGGGAGATGAAGAAGCTTGCACAGGATAGAGTAGCATGGAGAGCTGCATCAAACCAGTCTCTGGACTGAAGACCACAACAACAGGTGATGTACGTTACAAGCAACGTGCCGTCATTGAATTTCTCCCTGAAGAGAAAGAAATTGTGGGGAATATTCACAAACGCTAGTGCAAAGTCTATGGAGCATCTGCTGTCGACGGCTTCATAGTTAATCGCTGGGCACAGAGGATCAGTAAACTTTTGTTTGAACTCATTGTGCGCCGAAGAACCATGAAAACCCCATTTTACTATCAACCAAACATTTTTTTAAAAGTTCCTGGAGGTAATGTTTTCATAGTGCCCTTTTCAGCATGTAAAATTCATTGTGATGTATGTTTTAAGAGTGCTTGTGCACTGAATTCTGCACAGTCTCAGTTAAGTGTACCTCAGATGAATAGCTTCTACCACTGGCTTCTATTTTCTCTTAGCGGCATAGATAAGAGTATTGATTTTTCATTGAATTTTTGATAAGCAAATACTGATGTCTTGATAACTTTCGTGCAGCGACATCAGGCATGTGTTACCAGCAGACATTTTAATGGCTTGGAAAACTGCTGGTAATTTATGAGCTTGCGATGGTGACTTTATCGTAAACTGGCAGCAGTAGGGGCACCAGAAGAACGAAGACTCACGAGTTACCAAAGATAATTCCAGTTTGCTTACTGTGTTACGTAGATCAGTGGCTTTTTCTCTTTTTCGTCAATCACTTTTCTCGAACCTCAGTTATTTGATTCCATGGATTTTTATTTCGATGTACTAAATGTAGCTGCATTCGAATCTGCAGATTTTTCGTTATTCGTCCAAACGATCAGTAGAATACATAGCGGAATTATTGTGCGGAATCTGGATCATAGTTTAGGTTTTTGTACTAATTAGAGTAAAATTTCCATATTTCTGCGTTAAATTTCAATACTCACTTTTTTTTTTCTCTTCCGATTTTGGCCGTCTAGGGATCGCGTTAAACAACTATTTTTCAATGTACATTTCTCCTATTGCGCTCCTCCTCTTTTCTCTTCTGCCAATATGTCTTCATCCTCTCTCTGTGCTGCTCCCTTCGGTCTTCTGTCCACACTGTTCCTCCAGTTCTTCTCTTCTTCACTTCAAATCCTTCAAAATGTTGAATTTTGTCTCTCATTAAGTCTCTGTTGGTTATATCATCTTCTCCTATACCCATCTCCTCTAAGTCTGCTTTGACTTCTTTGAACAAGGTAATTTGGGTTCTGGGGTTCTTGTCAAAAAACATGAATATTTTCTTTGTCAGCCTTTCATCATTCATTCTTTTCACATGGGCGTAAAAGCTTACTCTTCTCTTCCTCATAGTATCTCCCATTTTCTCAATTTTGTCATACACTTCTCTATTACTTCTAAGCTTCCAAGTCCCATTCTCAAACCTCGGCCCAAGTACTCTTCTAATGATTTTTCGCTCCTTTTTTGCTATAGCTTCCATTTCCTTGTTAGTGTTCATTGCTAAGCATTCAGATGCATACAGACACTCTGGCTTAATCACAGTGTTGTAGTGCCTTATTTTTGCGTTAATTGATACTGACTTCTTGTTGTACACATCCTTTGTTAGCTGGAATGCCATTTCCATTTTTCTTGTTCTTGTTTTATTTCCTTCTTTATCTGAAGCATTGGGCTGGATGATTTCCCCTAAATATTTGAAATTGGAAACCTTCTTTATCTGGCCATACTTTGTAATCATATTGTTCGGTGCCTCTTTTACATTGGTTAGGTACTCTGTCTTTTCAAAGGAGATTTTCAGTCCTGCTTTTTCTGCTGTTTCATTCAGAATATTGATCTGTTTGACTGCTTCTTTCAAACTTCCTGCCAGAATCGCTAAGTCATCAGCAAAAGCGAGGCAATCTACTTCTAATCCATCCCTTATTCTTCCTAATCTGATTTTTTGTATTCCTTCTTCAGTCGTTTTCTTCCTCCACTCTCTAATAATTTTTTCTAACACACAGTTGAATAGGGTAGGTGACAACCCATCTCCTTGTCTTAATCCTGTTCTGATTTTGAATGGTCTGGATACCTCACCACGGAACTTTACTTTTGCATAGGTATCCGTAAGTGTTTCTTTGACGATTGCGACTGTTTTCTTGTCTGCTCCAAACTCCCTAAGGATGTTAACCACTTTAATAATTGTGGATTAAGAAAGCCACTCTTTTTTTGAAGAGGCTATTCAGTTGTTTTTGAGATAGTTTTCAGTTCCATTTGAGTGCGGACAACGCCTTCAAATATTGTCTATCCTCGTCAAGCGTTTGACAACAGCTTTTCATCTTTGTCGCAAAACGTTGCTCCAAATATTTAACTTGAGTGTCTGAGTTCTTCTTACTGTGTTGTACAACCTGTAACAGTTCTCGACGATTGCAGATTATTTAATCAAGAGTCGAATCTAAAATACAGACTCAATGCGATGTAATACTAATAACTGCTCTCTACCATGAAAAATAGGAGCTATTACAATTATGTTCTCCAAATCACGCCTGAGTGCTTCACTGCAGAGGGAAGATACTACTAGTTTCCACGGTACCAACACTCTTCCATATTTGTAACATAACCTCCATTGGAAGTCTTAGTTACACAAATGATAAATATTTAATGAGGCGCTAAAGTAAGAATCAGGTGTAATGAAATCCCTCTTCAAGAAACTTGCGTCAAAAAATTGTACATCATGGTACTCCATCTAATGCAGTTGTCTTATTTTTGGCACCTTTGTCGCACTGTTTTCTCGTGTGGGAACATAAAAAGAGAAAAAAAAATAGGGAAAATGTTTTGCTAGATGCTGAACAAGTGGCCGAAGCGGGTGACCTTCATTTCCAGAGTGCCCGTGTCCTTTAGAAAGCTTTCGAGATCGGTATCTCCTAGAAAGTTTTCGCTTAAGAATGGGCAGAGTGTGCCTGCCGATAAGGTCTCTCCGGGACCGGGCTACCACACAATGGCCAGGTATCTCAAGCTTCCTGCCTCCTCTACGTGAGTAAGCACCAGAAGCCAATTCTTTCCCTGCTTCCTAAACCAGGCGAGGGTTTGGGGCGGTTCTTTTGCTGCACTGTGCTCTTCGCTGACACAGCACACAGAAATCGTCTTAGACTGTACTCATTACATGGAAGTGCCGATAGAAGAAAGGAAGAACTCATCTTCACAGTCACCGATGTACAGCACTTGGAAGAAAATACGCTTTCCTGCGGCCCTCCAGATTGTGACTGGATTTATTTGAAATTTAATTAATTAGTATATGAAATTGACTCTAATTTCCATATCAAAATGTGGCTAGTTTGCGTAAAGAGCACGACATCGCCTGCAGCGGCTCTCCTGGGGTCGTGACCACGTCGGTTGGACACTAGACGGTTGGAAAACCGTGGCCAGATCAGATGAGTCGCGGCTTCAGTTAGTAAGAGGTGATGGTAGCATTCGAGTGTGCCGCAGACCCCAACGAAGCCCTGGACCCAAGTTGTCAACAAGGCGCTGTGCAAGCTAGAGGTGGCTCCATAATGATGTGGTCTGTGATTACATGGAATGGACTGGATCCTTTCGTCCAACTCAAGCGATCATTGACTGGAAATGGTTATGTTTGGCTACCTGGAGACCATTTACAGCCACTCATGGACTTCAGGTTCCCAAACGACGTTGGGATTTCTGTGGGTGACTATGCAGCATGTCACCAGGCCATATTTCCGCACGGGTCTTCCGAGAACTTGTTGACACCATGCCACGTCGAGTTGCTGTACTACGTTGGGCAGAAGGATGTCCAATACGATATTAGGAGGTATCCCATGGCTTTTGTCACCTCAGTATATGTACCCGTCCCTTACAAATTTAATCACTTATTTTAAAAATTTGAGCCGGCCGTTGTAGCCGAGCGGTTCTAGGCGCTTCAGTCCGGAAACGCGGTGCTGCTACGGTCGCAGGTTCGAATCCTGCCTCGGGCATGGATGTGTGTGACGTCCTTAGGTTAGTTAGGTTTAAGTAGTTCTAAGTTCTAGGGGACTGATGACCTCAGATGTTAAGTCCCATAGTGCTTACAGCCATTTGAACCATTTTTTAAAAATTTGTTTCTTTGGGACGTGTGACACCCCGTACAGTTCTCCCTGCTTATTTAGATAATTTGTCGTTTTGCGACGTTCGTGTGACTAAATGCATGTGCTATTACTGTCATTTGCCTACCGCATGTGATTACGATATCTTATTATATCGCTGTCCCTAAGGCAGCTGCAGCCCCCACCATAGCCCTCCCACTGCCTACAGATACGTTGGCAACAATCGGTAAGTAGACGACACATTTCTTTTTTGGTCCACGCACAACTATCGATCGCAGGAACATGTTGCATGTCCTGTACTAGGTGGCGATTCCGCCCCTCACCACTTACATCTGTAAGTCACATAGTAATTTTAATCGTAGTTTAACCTACATGGAATCTGTAAGTACATATTTCAGAAACGATAAGAGAAAACTGTGGTGAAATAATTTTGGAGATTACACTAGACAAAAAATTGTGTTTTTGCAAGAAAACAGATCCTCTTTAATTCATTCTTATAAAAATCAACTAATACGTGCGAAACTGTTTCATAGCACCCCCTAGGTCGTATCTGTTGCGGAAAAAAGAGTGCGAAGTAATTACTGGGGGAGTGTTATTGTACCCTAACATTTTCGAGATTTGAAATCGCTAGAAAACTCCTGAATGAGAAAACAGAGAAACATATTCTTATGTACAGAATTATCGAATTTTTTGACGTCAGACACTGATTGTGTGTAGGCTCGTACCTGAGCTTTAGAGGTATGCCAGTCGCATAAAAGAAGTAGAGTGGAGAGGAGGTAATACCCTGCCTTTGTCAGTGCGGTTGGTGCTGTCTTTAACCCTCGCTGTATCAATACCAAGGACAGGGAGTATTTTACGCCCACGTTATGAAAATATTGTTTTCCACTCATGTACATCATATTTTAAAATTTCGAAAAAGTTGTTATTACTTTTAATGAAATCTACCACCATATTCCAGAATTGTTTCAAATTCTCAGTAAGACGTAATCCGAAAATTCATGTTTTAATAATAGATATGAATTTTCACATCAAATTTCATATTAAATTTTTCACTTTGAGGGCTGTATGGTCTGCACAGATTTTTTTGTATTTCTTTAATCGAATTTTTATGTTTCTCACAAACTGCAACACGATCTATACTTCCCATGTTAACTAAGGCCATAGAAGTATGGTCTTTTCCGAATGCACTTTCGACGAAAAAGCGATTCTGGTAGCTGGAGTCGAAGGGTTTTTTTAATCATGCCTTTTGGGGTTCTATGATGATGTTTCCATAGAAACTTTCATCCCCTGATATATATTTCTTTATATCTAACCGAGAACTGAAATAAAGCCGGCCGCTGTCACCGAGCAGTTCTAGGCGCTTTAGTCCGGAACCGCGCTGCTGCTACGGTCGCAGGTTCGAATCCTGCCTCGGGCATGGATGTGTGTGATGTCCTTAGGTTAATTATGTTTAAGTAGTTCTAAGTCTAGGGGACTGATGACCTCAGATGTTAAGTCCCATAGTGCTTAGAGCCATTTGATTTTTGAAACAACAATTTTCATAGATTTAGCTTTAAAATTTTTTAATATAGTGAAATATTTTCCTAAAAGTTTTCACCCCCTGGACTCGTCGTTGTGGTAACACCGAACCCCGTCAGATCACCGAAGTTAAGTGTTGTCGGGCTTGGCTAGCACTTGGATGGGTCACCCTCCATGTCTGCAAAAGTGCTGTTGGCAAGTGGAATACACTCAGCCGTTGTGAGGCTAATTGATGAGGTATTTGATTAAGAAATAGCGGCACCGATCACGACAACGGCTGAGAGAGCGGTGTGCTGACCACATGCCCCTCTGTATCCGCATCTGGTGACGCCTTTGGGCTGAGGATGACATGGCGGCCGGTCAGTACTGATGGGCATTCAAGGCCTGTTCGACCGGTGTTTGTTTTTATTTCAACCAGTTAGGGGTTGAATTTCCAAACAACGCTGAAACACATATCATTTTATTTCTAACTGAGAAATCAAATACCAGTTTCCATAAATGTAACTGTAAAAATGTCTTAGTAGTTCTTTAACACTGATTTATTTTTAAAAATTCACCCACTTTTTTACCCCCTTCATGGTTGATTTTCCAAAAACGCTAAAACACCAAATACCAATTTTGGTAGTTCTAGCTTCAAAATTGCCTTAATAGCAACATGTTTTCCTTAGCAGAGGAATTTCGACAATCCCATCTTAAACGATACCTACAATATAAGATACACACTCTCCAAATTTAGAGTTTCCATCCTCAGCGGTTTCGCCTAGGCGATCATTAGTGAACAGTGACTCAGTCAGACGGACATTGCCTTTTATAAACAGAGATTATATGTTTAAAAAATTTATAGAGATAATATGTTTAAAAAGTCCCCCCATGAACCATGGACCTTCCCGTTGGTGGGGAGGCTTGCGTGCCTCAGCGCTACAGATAGTCGTACCGCAGGTGCAGTCACAACGGAACGGTATCTGTTGAGAGGCTAGACAAATGTGTGGTTCCTCAAGAGGGGCAGCAGCCTTTTCAGTAGTTGCAGGGGCAACAATCTGGATGATGATGTTTGGTTTGTGGGGCGCTCAACTGCGTGGTTATCAGCGCCCGTACAATTATCCAATCTTTGCTTAGTCCAATTTCGCCACTTTCCTGGATGATGATGAAATGATGAGGACAACACAAACACCCAGTCATCTCGAGGCAAGTGAAAAATCCCTGACCCCGCCGGGAATCGAACCCGGGACCCCGTGCTCGGGAAGCGAGAACGCTACCGCGAGACCACGAGCGGCGGACATCAATCTGGATGCCTGACTGATCTGGCCTTGTAACTTTAACCAAAACGGTTTTGCTGTGCTGGTACGAAACCTGCTGAAAGCAAGGGAAAACTACAGCCGTAATTTTTCCCGAGGGCGTGCAGCTTTACTGTATGATTAAATGATGACGGCGTCCTGTTGGGTAAAATATTCCGGTGGTAAAATAGTCCCCCATTCGGATCTCCGGGCGGGGACTACTCAGGCGGATGTCTTTATCAGCAAAAATAATATAAAAAAAACTGGCGTTCTACGGATCGGAGCGTGGAATGTCAGATCCCTTAATCTGGTAGGTAAATTAGAAAATTTTAAAAGGGGAATGGATAGGTTAAAGTTAGATATAGTAGGAATTACTGAAGTTCGGTGGCAAGAGGAGCAAGACTTCTGGTCAGGTAAAAACAGGGTTACAAAAACAAAATCAAATAGTGATAATGCAGGAGTAGGTTTAATAATGAATAGAAAAAATAGGAGCGCGGGTAAGCTACTACGAACAGCACAGTGAACGCATTATTGTAGAGAAGATAGACACGAAGCCCACGCCTGCCACAGTGGTACAAGTTTATATGCCAACTAGCTCCGCAGATGACGAAGAGATTGAACAACTGTATGATGAGATCAAATAAATTGCTCAGACAGTGAAGAGAGACGAAAATTTAATAGTCATGGGGGACTGGAATTCGATAGAAGGAAAAGGAAGAGAAGGAATAGTAATAGGTGAATACGGAATGAGGGTAAGGAATGGAAGAGGAAGCTGCCTGGTAGAATTTTGCACAGAGAATAACTTAATCATAGAGGACACTTGGTTTAAGCATCATGGTAAGACGGAGACGTCTTACCATGGTAATTGTAAGACGGAGACGTAGGAACGAGGTGACCGGCCCCGTTAGCTGAGTGGTCAGCGCGGTGGAATGCCACGCCAAGGGACTCGGGTTCGATTCCCGGCTGAGGCAGGAGATTTTCTCCGCTCAGGGACTGGGTATTGTGTTGTCCTCGTCATCATTTCATCCCCATCTCCGACGCGCAAGTCGCCCCATGTGGCGTCGCATGCAATAAGTACTCGCCCTGTCTCCCGGCCCACAATGCCGTACGCTCATTTCCATCTCCAGGAACCAGGTTTTAAACTGTAAGGCATTTCCAGGGGCAGATATTGACTCTGACCACAATCTATTGGTTATGAACTGTAGATTATAGCTGAAGAAACTGCAAAAAGGTAGGAATTTATGGAGATGGGACCAGGACAAACTGAAGGAACCAGAGGTTATAAAGCGTTTCGGAGAGAGCATTAGGGAACGATTGATAAGAACGGGGGAAAAAATACAGTAGAAGACGAATGGGTAGCTTTGAGAGACGAAATAGTGAAGGCAGCAGAGAACCAAGTACGTAAAAAGACGGGGGCTAGCAGAAATCCTTGGGTGAGAGAAGAGATATTGAATTTAATTGATGAAAGGAGAAAATATAAAAATGCAGTAAATGAAGCAGGCAAAAAGGAATACAAACGTTTCAAAAATGAGATCGACAGGAAATGCAAAATGGCTAAGCAGGGATGGCTAGAGGACAAATGTAAGGATGTAGAGACATATATCATTAGGGGTAAGATAGATACTGCCAACAGGAACATTAAAGAGACCTTTGGAGAAAAGAAAAACACTTGTATGAATATCAAGAGCTCAGATGGAAAACCAGTTCTAAGCAAAGAAGGGAAAGCAGAAAGGTGGAAGGAGTTTATAGTGGGTCTATGCAAGGGCGTTGTACTTGAGGACGTAGATGAAGATGAAATGGGAGATATGATACTGCGTGAAGAGTTTGACAGAGCACTGAAAGACGTAAGTCGAAACATGGCCACGCGAGTAGACAACATTCCATTAGAACTACTGATAGCCTCGGGAGAGCCAGGCATGACAAAACTCAACTATCTGGTGCGCAAGATGTATGAGACAGGCGAAATATCCTCAGACTTCAAGAAGAATATAAGTCCAATCGCAAAGAAAACAGGTGTTGAAAGGTGTGATAATTACCGAACTATCAGTTTAATAAGTCATGGCTGTAAAATGCTATCACGAATTCTGTACAGATGAATGGAAAAACTGGTAAAGCCGACCTTGTGGAAGATCAGTTTGGATTCTGTAGAAATGTTGGAACACTTGAGGCAATACTGACCCTACGACTCATCTTAGAAAATAGATTAAGGAAAGGCAAATCTACGTTTCTAGCATTTGTAGATTGAGAGAAAGTTTTTGACAATGTTGACTGGAATACTCATTTTCAAACTCTGAAGGTAGCAGGGGTCAAATACAGGGAGCAAATGGCCTATTTACAATTTGTATAGAAACCAGATGGCACTTGTAAGAGTCGAGGGGCATGTAAGGGAAGCAGTGGTTGGGAAGGGAGTGAGACAGGGTTGTAGCATCTCCATGAGGTTCTTCAATCTGTATATTGAGCAAGCAGTAAAAGAAACAAAAGAAAAATTTCGAGTAGGAATTAAAATCCACGAAGAAGAAATAAAAACTTTGATGTTTATCGATGACATTGTAATTCTGTTAGAGACAGCAAAGGGCCTGGAAGAACAGTTAAACGGAATGGACAGTGTCTTGAAAGGAGAGTATAAGATGAACATCAACAAAAGCAAAACAAGAATAATGGAATGCAGTCGAATTAAGTCAGGTGATGCTGAGGGAATTAGATTAGGAAATGAGACACTTAAAGTAGAAAACGACTTTTGCTATTTGGGAAGCAAAATAACTGATGATTGTAGAAGTAGAGAGGATGAAAATGAGACTGGCAATGAGAAGGAAAGCGTTTCGGGAGAAGAGAAATTTGTTAACATCGAATATAGATCTAAGTGTCAGGTAGCCTCTCTTGAAAGTATTTGTATGGAGTGTAGCCATGTATGGAAGTGAAACGTGGACTAAAAGTAGTTTAGACAAGAAGAGAATACAAGCTTTCGAAATGTGGTGCTACAGAAGAATGCTGAACATTAGGTGGCTCAAATGGCTCTGAGCACTATGGGACTTAACATCTGTGGTCATCAGTCCCCTGAACATTAGGTGGGTAGCCTCGTGATGACTCGGTGTTGTGTACTGTCCTTAGGTTAGTTAGGTTTAAGTAGTTCTATGTTCTAGGGGACTGATGACCATGGCTGTTAAGTCCCATAGTGCTCAGAGCCATTTGAACCAATAGGTGGGTAGATCATGTAACTAATGAGAGTGTAATGAATAGAAGTGGGGAGAAGAGGAACCCTACTTACACATAAGTATTTATTTAAAATGTGTGTTGTTAATGGCAGTTAGGAAAAATTAACGTAATATGTTTTTTTTCTAAACTTCTTGTGGTGAGGATAAAGTAGCCTCCCCCTCGGTATTACGCATTATGGAAAATATGTTGGTATTGCTACGTTTAATGTGGACTGCACATTGTGTGTGTTATAGGAAGGCCCTGATCAATCTTACTTTCCTAGCCGCTGCAAGGGTTGACTTCCACTGGGTGCCATCTCCATTTCCAATCCCACCTGTTGTCAATGACGGGCTAGCAGGGAGCAGGGGCAGTGCGTGGTAGAGATGGGGGATCCGCTCCTGAACTGATTCATAGAGTTGAATCTTTCAAAGGAGTGAACAATCAGTGATTCAGAAAAAAAGAACGGTTGCTCCAGACGTTTCCCACAGCAAAGAGAGAGAGAGAGAGAGACGGAGCATATCAGCGGGGCCTCTGCGGGTCAGAGCACACTGCCCGCCACACAACACAGCCAGCGCCGGCCTCTGCCCTGCTTCTACCTTGGCTGCCTGCATTGTGCAGTGCCCCATTGGATTTTGTGTTTCACATATGCCGTGCCGTCTCTGTGGTTCCTCTGCCGTGTGCAATGTCTGGCGCAGCTTAACTTAGCAACGCACTCTGTCGGCGATTGTTTCAGTCGCATGTCCTGCCCTCTGGGCAGTTGATGCGAGCAACAGGACAGCGAGCCTCCTAGCGGAGAACATAAGAACTACTTGCAACAACCTGCTCGCAAGAGAACGGTCGATTTGTCTCGGAGCGGGTGACTGGTGGCCGTTCACCGCTCCCCCCACCCTCGGAACTCACCCGCTCAACGCTCACCCCACCGTTCTCGACTCTAGCCAGAGCGTTGAGCAAAGCAACTCAGGTGTCACTCTGGTCTCTGCGGCCTTAGCTCACGCAGTAATACAGCTCGCGGCTCGACCTGCTTGACTCAGCGCCTCTGCATAGGAGTTTGTCTCTACTGGATATTGTTCTTTGTAGTAATACCGCTATGTATATTACATTATTATGTTATGTATACATCATTTGTTTTTATTTTATTTTTATTTGTTTAAACTGATCAGATTAGGTCCCTGACGACTCCTCTTACTATAGAATTTTTATTATGGACACTCGAATTTACGCTTTAATTACGAGCGAACCGATAAACGTATCGCAAAATGTGATACACCAATATTTTCCTTGTTTTATTCTGCGTAAGGCTATATGCAGCACTTTAGTCTTACAGTCAAATTTGTATATATTGTTTTCTTATTCTTGTTCGGATTTTGCGATTTTAGGCGTCTTCGGAAGGAAACATTCACTTTAAAAATATATGGCTTGCGATGTATTTGTGTGAGGTTAATGAAATTTTAATACATTGTAGCCAAATATATTGTTAATGTAAATCTCAAGTTACAACATTTTCCGATCACCCAAAAAACCACGATAGTGCAAAATAAATCAATAATCAAAAACTTTGTCATATCGTGGAAATTTCAATAAACACTACAAAATTCTTACTCATTATCTATCTGTGTTACTTCGAAATAGCATCAAATAAGATCAAAATACAGGTATAGTACTGGAATAAACCAAGTTTAAAGGGCAATGTGCCTTCCATTTATTTTCTATTGTGAATGAGTGGTGAGTCATGAAAAAGAGCTAGTTCATTTCAGGGAGTGAACAGTTCTGATCTGATCTCTGAAAAGAACAGTTTTGCCCATCTCTAGTGCGTGGTCCATTGAGGGGGCGACGGGGGAGCGGCAAGTGTGCTGTTGAGACACGAGGTGCGGTCCTCAGACTCTGCGCCACCACCGCCGGCGTCTGGACGCTGCTGATGTGGAGGGGCTGGGTCTAAGCGATGAGGTCTTAGCTACTCAGTTGGCGCGTGGTTAGCAGGTCATCCCACAGGATGCCACAGAACTGGCTGGGTTCGAAGAGCTGGAAACCACTGTCTTCATTTGTAAGACATCGAAGAATACAGTAGACCCCTTCTAATGGGGGCGACGCTGTCAACGAGTATGCTTCCCTTGGTGAAAGCATAGATCTTGCTTGTGTATGGTATAAAATCGACACGCTCCTCGCGTCCTTAACAGTGCTGCTGTTGAGCATACTGCAGCAAGATTGCCGCTGCAGTCACGTCAGCCATATTGGCTACCGCAAAGAAATCCTCTTTAACTGCCAGTGATTGAATGCTTCCGCGGAACCACGGTCTGGCTGGAGAAATCCTGCAGTTCTACCACCAAGTACGCTGTGGAGGTTAATGACTGAGAGTCACCTCGAGCCCGGTTGTGGTGCTACACTGCCTGCTCACCTCTTCCGCTAACAACTGGAGCCAATGAAGGTTATACCGTATCATTTGGCCTGGGAAACATCTGACTCGATCCTACTTGCAGCTGCGGATCAAGCAGTGACTTTGAACGATGGTTAATCGAAAGTAACCATAGCGATGTAGGTGGACAGAAGGGCAGTACCACATTCATAAAAACAGGAAGAGCCCGTATTCGACTTTCGCTCAACGATATATTCTGCACTCAAGGTTTACAAAGCAACAGAAAACGAATTTTAAGCACTGAAATCGGCAGGAAAGAGGGCACCAATGGTCAATACCAACTTCACATGTCATCAAACATCAGTTAAAACACAGGATGTTTCAAAAAGAATGACCCGATTTGCAAAATCCATATTTGTTGATAAGAACCTACTACAAACAAGGGATGAATAGCAAAATACAACATCTCAAAATTTTAGCTATGGTATTACAAATACTCTCATGCCCACCAGCAGCAGTACGAACAACATTTAGACAATACCTAAATTCTTCATAAACTTCACGCAATGTATCTGTTTTAACAGAAATTATTGCGGTTGTTATTCTGACCTTCACTTCTTCTGTGTCACGAGGTAAAAGTGAGATGGACAGTCTTTCCGTCACATATCCACAGAAGGAAAAAATCACATGGGGTCACGTCTGGCGACGTTGGAAGCCAAGAATGCAGTGTAGTGTCTCGGGGTCCTGTGCGTCCTACCCAGCATCGAGGTATCTTCAACTGCTGCAGAACTCACTGTTTTCACAACTTCAGGACTCCGATGACTCCAACAGGATGGAGCTCCACCACAGTGGAACAACAACGTACGTCATTTTCTCAATGACACTCTGCCTCAACGCTGGATAGGGCTCTCTGGACCCCTAGACCCTACCCTGCATTCTTGGCCTCCAAGATCGCCAGACCATTGCCCCATGCGATTTTTTGTTGTGGGATGTTTGTAGCACCTTTTTATCAATAAATATGGGGTTTTGAAATCAGGCCATTCTTTCTGAAACACCCTGTAAAAGTTACAAAAATGTTATCTAAGAAGTTCCTATAACGTTGAAAGAAGCGAGGGAAAGAGAAAGAGAGCTTTGGCTGTATGCTGATGACACAGCTGTCTTTACATGGAGCATGCAGCTCAAGCAGTGCAAACTGTGATGAACCTAATGTCATGGACGAAAAATAGAGATAGGCCTTCAATCCAGTGAAGAGTCAAGCACTCACCGTAGAGAGACCCAAAGTCCACAAGCTATTGAGTCACCTGGGTGGAGATATGTAGTGGAGGACAACAGCGGACTACCTAGGTATCACTCTCCACAGGCGTTTAACATGGCGCCAAGTCGTCGAAGAACTGAGAGGAAAAGCGATGGAAAGACTGTGGCAGCTCTACTCCCTGCTAAGCATGACGTTCACATTGCTACGATGGAGTTGTTCTGTACAAGTAGTAGTAGTAGTAGTAGTAGAAGTAGCTTTATTCATCTGTAGATTTCTTTTTATAAATTTACAAGTTTAGACCAATTCAAAATAAACGTATTCGTATAAACATACACTCCTGGAAATTGAAATAAGAACACCGTGAATTCATTGTCCCAGGAAGGGGAAACTTTATTGACACATTCCTGGGGTCAGATACATCACATGATCACACTGACAGAACCACAGGCACATCGACACAGGCAACAGAGCATGCACAATGTCGGCACTAGTACAGTGTATATCCACCTTTTTATCAATAAATATGGGGTTTTGAAATCAGGCCATTCTTTCTGAAACACCCTGTAAAAGTTACAAAAATGTTATCTAAGAAGTTCCTATAACGTTGAAAGAAGCGAGGGAAAGAGAAAGAGAGCTTTGGCTGTATGCTGATGACACAGCTGTCTTTACATGGAGCATGCAGCTCATGCAGTGCAAACTGTGATGAACCTAATGTCATGGACGAAAAATAGAGATAGGCCTTCAATCCAGTGAAGAGTCAAGCACTCAATGGAAAAAAGAACACATTGACACCGGTGTGTCAGACCCACCATACTTGCTCCGGACACTGCGAGAGGGCTGTACAAGCAATGATCACACGCACGGCACAGCGGACACACCAGGAACCGCGGTGTTGGCCGTCGAATGGCGCTAGCTGCGCAGCATTTGTGCACCGCCGCCGTCAGTGTCAGCCAGTTTGCCGTGGCATACGGAGCTCCATCGCAGTCTTTAACACTGGTAGCATGCCGCGACAGCGTGGACGTGAACCGTATGTGCAGTTGACGGACTTTGAGCGAGGGCGTATAGTGGGCATGCGGGAGGCCGGGTGGACGTACCGCCGAATTGCTCAACACGTGGGGCGTGAGGTCTCCACAGTACATCGATGTTGTCGCCAGTGGTCGGCGGAAGGTGCACGTGCCCGTCGACCTGGGACCGGACCGCAGCGACGCACGGATGCACGCCAAGACCGTAGGATCCTACGCAGTGCCGTAGGGGACAGCACCGCCACTGCCCAGCAAATTAGGGACACTGTTGCTCCTGGGGTATCGGCGAGGACCATTCGCAACCGTCTCCATGAAGCTGGGCTACGGTCCCGCACACCGTTAGGCCATCTTCCGCTCACGCCCCAACATCGTGCAGCCCGCCTCCAGTGGTGTCGCGACAGGCGTGAATGGAGGGACGAATGGAGACGTGTTGTCTTCAGCGATGAGAGTCGCTTCTGCCTTGGTGCCAATGATGGTCGTATGCGTGTTTGGCGCCGTGCAGGTGAGCGCCACAATCAGGACTGCATACGACCGAGGCACACAGGGCCAACACCCGGCATCATGGTGTGGGGAGCGATCTCCTACACTGGCCGTACACCACTGGTGATCGTCGAGGGGACACTGAATAGTGCACAGTACATCCAAACCGTCATCGAACCCATCGTTCTACCATTCCTAGACCGGCAAGGGAACTTGCTGTTCCAACAGGACAATGCACGTCCGCATGTATCCCGTGCCACCCAGCGTGCTCTAGAAGGTGTAAGTCAACTACCCTGGCCAGCAAGATCTCCGGATCTGTCCCCCATTGAGCATGTTTGGGACTGGATGAAGCGTCGTCTCACGCGGTCTGCACGTCCAGCACGAACGCTGGTCCAACTGAGGCGCCAGGTGGAAATGGCATGGCAAGCCGTTCCACAGGACTACATCCAGCATCTCTACGATCGTCTCCATGGGAGAATAGCAGCCTGCATTGCTGCGAAAGGTGGATATACACTTTACTAGTGCCGACATTGTGCATGCTCTGTTGCCTGTGTCTATGTGCCTGTGGTTCTGTCAGTGTGATCATGTGATGTATCTGACCCCAGGAATGTGTCAATAAAGTCTCCCCTTCCTGGGACAATGAATTCACGGTGTTCTTATTTAAATTTCCAGGAGTGTACATAGACTCACAACAACGAGAAGAAACTCACACAGAGTAGTATAGAGCTACGATTCATCGCTGAATACAGTAGGAAACCATTCATCAACACGCGACAGTACCTAACGGTTACGCTAGTGTAGTTGCTCTTCCAAACAGGATCCCATACGAGAAAACCATTTGCGTCTTTACCTGTGTTACTCGTTCTTTAGTACTTGGGCAATGCAAGGCTCTGTTTAGAAAGAATAGCTCAATGTAGTCATAGGGTCGAACAGCGGACGTCTGGTTTCATGTCCTGCAAGTAATTCAGCGCAAGTAATAACCTGTAGCTGTGATCCTGTAGTCAAA
The DNA here is from genome assembly GCF_023864275.1 of Schistocerca cancellata. Taxonomy (NCBI): domain Eukaryota; kingdom Metazoa; phylum Arthropoda; class Insecta; order Orthoptera; family Acrididae; genus Schistocerca; species Schistocerca cancellata. The sequence continues at coordinate 569,762,935 of NC_064626.1, forward strand.
TGGTCTGTACATTTGCTGGAATTGCGAGTTAATAAAATACGCAGATATATGAAATAAAATTTAAATTAATATTTTAATAACTAGGATTCTATTGTGACATCTGTAATTGGTGAAGATGACAGAGAATTATGTTGAATAATGTTCGTTCAAGAAAGGACGTCTCAAATATTCGTGAAGTTATCCTATGATAATCAAATAAAATACAGACAGAAAATACCCTTATCAAATGCAGTACAGTTATGGCTTAAGTTTTCGAGAGTAGTAACAAAATACCCAAAGAAAATAGTCATAGAAGATGCACGAAAACTAAGTTCATTTCATAATCACAATACACGAAATATTTATCAACTCAAAACAGTTCAGAGTTTAACACGGTGATTCACAATTTAACACATGTGATACAAAGCATAATAACTCATTCGCTGTCGTTTCTCAGTTCCGTAAATCAAGTGGCAAAAATTAGAGTCCTGCATTGGAGCACTTTCAGACCTCTCGAAATATAAAGTCCATAGAGAAATTAAAGCGTGGTAGCGGCCATTCACCACCCAGAATCTACCATCCACTCCGCCAAAAACCACGTGATACTACAGGCAGGTCTGCTTTCTTCCAGAACGAATATCGAAGTGTCCAATTCAAGATCTAACAGAAAAATAGCTTTTCCTCAAAAGTTTAAGTCTCATAGCGGCTGTTCACAGCCCAGAATCTATCACCTATACGTCTGAATCACACAACATTAAAGTGTTCAGAATCGCTTCCCTGAGCCCTTCGCTCGAAAAAGTTCGAGTCTCCACTTGACTCCTGTAGTGTTCGGCTACTGTCTGTTTTTCCATTGGCCATACCCACCAAAAATACATCGTCCTTAAGTCCTACAGAAATGATTTGACTCACCTTGACCTCTTCCCAGAGTAAACTAGTATATTACAACAATATTTAAATAAAGAAATATTATACATATTCGATCACATTCAGATAATTCACAACAATTACAAGTAAAGGATTGTTCGCAAATAAATAAGTTAGTATTCTAGTGCAAGTGTGCTAACCCTAAATGACAACCAGTTGTCGTCATTGTTTAAACAATTATTTATGCCTTCTTGACAGAAGCGTCTTTTGGTTCTCTTTTCAATAGGACTGTCTGCTAACATATGCGATTGACAAATTCTAAATTTGCAAAGTTTTTTTAATGGCATTTGCAGTCACTATTTAATGAAGGTTACTGGCAACATAGTAAAACGTTCATAAAATAAAAACTCAAGCATGATAAAATATGAGATACTGATGCTTTCTTCATTTGCTGTTAAATGTGGAGAATATGATGTTCTGACAAACATTTGCGTAATAAAAAGGTATAAAAGACATAATAAATCAAGAAGCAAAATATATATCGTATACACATATGTAGCTTTCGGAGATGATAGCTATAGTGTATGGTATCATCTGAGATACCGTATGTTGAAATCGCACGTAGAGTTTAAAAATTATTAATTCAGAGGTTTTTGTGAAAATGTTTATTTACTGTGATATATTAACTTTTGTAATTTTAAAGATAGTGAAATGTAAAATATTTGATTGTAAACTACACACATCAAAACAAATTTTGCATCACCTCAGTTCCGAGACTCCCGAAATCTGTACAGAAAATTGGAATAGAGATCAACATAAACACCATTTCCACCCTTTTTATTGCTCATGAAAACCATACATTGCATGTTGTACCACCATAGAGCGAGACCTTCAGAGGTGGTGTTCCAGAATGCAGTACACACCGGTACCTCTAATACTCAGTAGCACGTCCTCTTGCATTGATGCATGCCTGTATTCGTCGTGTCATACTATCCACAAGTTCATCAAGGCACTGTTGGTCTGGATTGTCCCAGTTCTCAACAGCGATTCGGTGTAGATCCCTCAGAGTGGTTGTTTTGTCAGGTCGTCCATAAACAGCCCTTATCAATCTATCCCAATTCGATAGGGTTCATGTCTGGAGAACATGCTGGCCGCTCCAGTCGAGCGATGTCGTTATACTGAAGGAAGTCATTCACAAGATGGGCAAGATGGGGGCGCGAATTGTCGTCCATGAAGACGAATGCCTCGCCAATATGCTGCCGATATGGTTACACTATCGGTCGGAGGATGGCATTCACGTATGGTACAGCCGTTACGGCGTCTTCGATGACCACCAGCGGCATACGTCGGTCCCCACATAATGCCACGCCAAAACAGCAGGGAACCTCCTCCTTGCTGCACTCGCTGGACGGTGTGTCTAAGGCGTTCAGCCTGACCGGGCTGCCTCCAAACACAACACGTATTCGGCGATTGTCTAGTTGAAGGCATATGCGACACTCATCGGTGAAGATAACTTGATGCCAATGGTTCAAATGGCTCTGAGCACTATGGGACTTAACTGCTGTGGTCATCAGTCCCCTAGCACTTAGAACTACTTAAACCTAACTAATCTAAGGACATCACACACATCCATGCCCGAGGCAGGATTCGAACCTGCGACCGTAGCGGTCACGCGGTTCCAGACTGAAGCGCCTAGAACCGCACGGCCACACCGGCCGGCTTGATGCCAATCCTGAGAGGTCTATTCGGTATGTTGTTGGGCCATCAGTACAGCGCTGCATCTTGTCGTGTTTGCGAAGATGGACCTCGCCTTTGACGTCGGGAGTGAAGTTGCGCATCATGCAGCCTATTGCGTACAGTTTGAGTCGTAACACAAGTATAAGCCTGTGTGGATACATGCTGGCTTTCTTCGCAGCTCTGTGACATGTGGTCCATGACATTCCACGTTCCTGAGGTAAACGTTGAACAGGCTTTTCAGTAGAGACCAACAATCGTTGTTTCACGTCAGTCACAGTTTCTTCCGATGATGGCGGCCGTCTCTCACCAAAAAGATCCGACACCGTTCCACTGCTCTCCAGCTTGTTCACTAACTTTTGTATGCACCATTTAGAGAGTATATACTGATCACCAAACAGTTCAACAAAAATTCGCTGACATGTCTTAATGGAAGTAGTACTCCAATATCGTTTCACGTGGAGTCAGGTGCAGAGAGTGGCTGCTGGGATCCAAATCAGTGACTGAACCAAGAGCGCAGAGACTTATTAGTCACTTGTGATGTGCTCCATGCTGAGTAGGGGTTGGTAAAGGAGCCAAGTGCAACTGCTCCATAGACCAGAATCTCTCATGGTGAAGCGTCGAATGCAAAAGCAGAGGCGAGAAAGAGTTTTCTGCGTTATTGCAGTATTGTGAGGGAGTAGCTTTTCTTAGCTTTCTATACTTTTCAAGGCAAAAAAAAAACTGTTCACGTCAGTAAGTTATATAAAGACATACGTAACAGATTGCATATGCGATTTTTTGCGCCTAACCTTTGTCACAGTGACGAATTCAGCATGGTGGGTGGTGCAGCAGACTCCTCTAGAATCTTCGTTCTGCCGACTGACGTCACTGGAGAGAGATTTTCCGGACCTGAAGAGCTACCACTCCTGCTTTCTAAGACACTGATTGCTCGCTCCGTGTAAGGGTCTACCTCTTTGAATCAGTTCCGGAGTCTATCACCAATATCTACTTTTTGGCACAAAACCATTGCGCTACCTCGTAATGAATGTTTTAAGTATTTTCTCCATGATTTGACACTTGGAACGAGTCTAGACACATGCAACAGAGGGCTGAGAACACAACAGCACTGAAAATACATTTTAGGAAAAAAGACATTTGGAAGGTTTGACATTTCCGCTCTTCATGTGTTTATGGCCTGCGTTGCAGTCTCAGTTACGACCTACCTGGCTGGCTGCTGAAGCTCACTCATCATGCCGCCTTCCCAATCTCTGCCTATAGGGTCCCAGACTTCCTTAAGCTAGGTATCAAACAACTGGGGCTACTCTCTCACATCGCTCCATTGCAGTGCGTACTGTCACAAGTTCTGAACACGACAGGAGACGAAAGGTTAAGCAGAAGAATGTGCCTTAGGCCACAGTTAGAATCCCAGAAACCACGCGTCATTAAGGAGATAACACATTGGCGTCGTGAAGTGGAACTTCAACGCCCTCGTAACATGAGCATGTGATGCGGGCGAGTATGTCACAGAACTAATTTTAACGAATGGCTCACTTAACTAATAGCAAAGCATTCAACTTCCTAATGCACTGTCTTCCGCCAGTGTTTGAGGACTTCCCTTTATAGGCTAGGAGGAAAATGTGAACATAATGATGGCTGACTACACCACAGTGTAGAATGTAATACAGCCTGAAATGTTTTCGCTGTGCTAATTTGAGTGAAGAGGACTTGTTAGCTGGCCAGTTCATTCCACCGATCTTATACCGCTTGACCTTTTTTTGTGAGGTAAGCTAATTAATGTTATTTCTGAGGACGTATCGACAGTCCTGAATAATTTGCCACCCCAGCTTAGAGTAGTCTTACGAGATGGCTACTGTTATTACCTCTTTATTCTGGGCTGGGTCGACAATACGAGATTCCTCCTGCTGATGATGTATATTAATCCTAAGAAGGCGATATAACAGTCTTAAGTCAATGAAGTAATACCTCTAGGCAGCTTTTGACTTAATTTAATGGTCAACAGATCGTGATCTGCACGTAACAGTGAATTTTTTATCACATTGCAATGCAGAACTTTGTTCTAATGCCAATCGTTTGGCAATAATATTGGAGTTCAATACCAAACTTTACTCATGAGAGGTCTCTTACATTCTTACAACTGCATCAAGGATTTGGATGGGTTGTTGCATAAGGGATAAGCTGCTTTTAAACATTCCAGATAAATGATTTATTCAAGAAACACGTGTGATTTAATTAAATAGTCAAGAAATCACATTTGATAATATCACACATTGGTGTGGTCCATAATGTACGTAAAAACTAAATTTGTGGGTATATTTGCACTGAATAGGCAGAAAGAAAGACTGGGATATGTTCACAAAAAACATTTGCTTCAGGGTAGGAATTTCATAATCACACGCTTGTTCACTCATTGGGGGATATAAGAAAAGTAATACATCACCACCGATAACTACTATGAGCTCCACTGTATACTCAACGGATAAGCCTTAGCTCAATTTACAGAAAGAGCCAAACTGGGGAAACTCTATTAAATTACACAAATCTAAAATTAAGAAAAATAGTCCAACCCTGTAACTATCCATTAAATTCCGCAATTTTAGAACTGTTCAGTGATTAGCAAAGGAGTGAATTTCCATGTAACCTGAGTGCAACATGGTTGGACACATTGGTATGCATAGATAGAAAAAAAAGAAAGGTAACTTTAAACTCAAAAAACTTCACAGATGAGCCGAGGAAGAAAGGTGGTGATTTCTACCACCGATCCAGTGGTATCCAAACCAAACAAAGCCATCAATTTTCAAGTCTGTGAAATCTAAGAGGAATATAAAATTCAGTTCCACACGTCGTACAAATGTGCTCTGTAAATTTCCTAGTGTGCTGCAACACCTCTACGTATACATCCAACCAACCAACCAACTCTCCACCTGTACACCCTCCACGTCCAGTTTCAATCATTTCCGTCTCCCTGACCACGAACTCCACCCCAACATATGTCCATCCTACCAACTGTGAATCCATCCCCCTCTCCCCCCCCCCCCCAAGGGCACCGCACCCTCCTTGTCCTCTCCCCACACCATACCTTCTCCTTTTTCCATTCCCTGGCGCTCCCCACCCCCTTTGCCTTTCAAATTTGCAGATTCCAACACCGGCTACCCCTCTTGTAGTCTTCCACAGCCACCCCTATCTCATCACCACCTTTACCAGTCCTCAGTCCTGATCACCACCACTCAGTTACCTCCTTCCACCCACCTTTCTTTTCATCAACAATGTACCACGCCAGAGCAACTCCCTTTTCCAGTTTTGATGAAAGTGTACAGTGCTCTGTTTTTAATAGTCAGTGTCTCTTCTGTAGTGTTCAGTGTTTGCAAGTGTATTTTCAAATGTTTTAACTGTGCTGTCTGTCCACATTTTCATCACTGTTTTAAACTATTCATTAAGACAGCATTATTTCGTAAGTTCTCCCATTATCATCACCTTTTCAAAAAAATTTCAATTCATGGTAACTATGTCTCCTCCTTTTGTGTTTAGCATCTAAGTTAGTGAATGATGTCTACTGGCTGCAGAGCGGGGTTGAGTGTAGTGCTGCCAGATTCCTGCTCCCAGCCCACATGGGACATGGGGGGATGAAATAACAACAGAGAAAAAAAATAGGGAGGGTCATTTACTTCCCCAGCTCCGAAAGATCAACAGTCGCCTCAAGTCTCCGCTACGGACCCCGCCAGCCACTGTCGCTGTCCGACAAAGTGCCGTGCCGCTTCGTCCTGAGCTATGTCCGACGCTGCTTTTCCGCCAGCCGCTCCGATGGTACCGCTTCGCAGTGGCTGCCCACGGGCCCATCGCTTCGTGGGATCGTGTCGCTTGGCACTTTGTTACATACCAGTTGACCGCCCACGAGCTTCCAGCCTCGTAGGACCGTTCGCCATAGCTCCTGCTGTGCATTAGGAGACTGCCTGCGAGTTCCCAGCCTCTTTGGACTGTGTCGTTATTAGTTCTAGTACGCCAAAGTTTTTTTGTGACATTGATGGCGAAGGGTGGTTCGGTGAACACACTCATATTAAAATAGTCTACTGATAAAAAATTACAGCCTTCAGATGTTGTTAATCGCTATCAATATTTGGCTGAGTCAATAAAAAATAGCATATTACAATACAAAATGCAAATGTATTGATATTTTACGCTGAGTCCTCAGCTTCAAAGCAGGAGGCACATTTCACATTTCTTTCTAAATATCTGTTACATATACGGTTATGACACTCCCCACAATACCGTTTCGGATTTATGCTACTCCTGTTTTGTTTTAGCTTCTTTTACAGAAATATGACCGACTTTTCCTTGCAGGAGACTGATCTGCATGTCACTTCTTGGAATTTTCTTTTCCATTTAATGAACAGCAATCGAACATTTTCTGTATCCAGAAAGGCCCGTACAGGACCTGCAACATGCCATCGTGCATCATTCTGCTGAAATGTAGGGTTTCACAGGGATCGAATGCAGGGTAGAGCCACGGGTCGTAACACATCTGAAATGTAACGTCCACTGTTCAAAGTGCCGTCAATGTGAACAAGAGGTGACCGAGACGTGTAACCAACGGCACTCCATACCATCACGCCGGGTAATACGCCAGTATGGCGATGACGAATACACGCTTCCAATGTGCGTTCACCGCGATGTCGCCAAACACGGATGCGACCATCATGATGCTGTAAGCAGAACCTGTATTCATTCGAAAAAAATTACGTTTTGCCATTCGTGCACCCAGGTTCGTCGTTGAGTACACCATCGCAGGCGCTCCTGTCTGTGATGCAGCGTCAAGGGTAACCGCAGCCATGGTCTCCGAGCTGCTAGTCCATGCTGCTGCAAACGTCGTCGAACTGTTCGTGCAGATGGTTGTGATTGTTATCTTGCAAACTTCCCCATCTGTTGCCTCAGGGATCGAGACGTGGCTGCTCGATCCGTTACAGACATGCGGATAAGATGCCTGTCATCTCGACTGCTAGTGATACGAGGCCGTTGGGATCCAGAACGGTGTTCCGTATTACCCTCCTGAACCCACCGATTCCACATTCTGCTAACAGTCATTGGATCTTGACCAACGCGAGCAGCAATGTCGCGATACGATAAACCACAATCGCGATAGGCTACAATCCGACCTTTATCAAGTCGGAAACGTGATAGTACGCATTTCTCCTCCTTACACGAGGCATCACAACAACGTTTCACCAGCCAACGGCGGTCAACTGCTGTTTGTGTTTGAGAAATCGGTTGGAAACTTTCCTCATGTCAGCACGCTGTAGGTGTCGCCACCGGCGCCAACCTTGTGTGAATGCTCTGAAAAGCTAATCATTTGCATATCACAGCATCTTCTTCCTATCAGTTAGATTTCGCGTCTGTAGCGCGTCATCTTCGTGGTGTCGCAATTTTAATGGCCAGTACTGTAACAGAAAACCAATGCTGTCCACAAATCGTAGTTCGAAGGCACAAAACTCGACATGTTTACGCGTTGGAAATAGATACCGATGTATGGAACCTGGATGACTATGTGTTGACATTCGTCGTCAGCCGTTACAGGAAGCAGATGGCGCTGCAGTCTCGGTCTCACGGGCTCTATACTGACGTCTAGCGCCATCTATAAGGAAACTCCGCTTTCATACTTCTACACCTGGCAAATCAGCGTGACAGTGCAACCTTTCATGAAGCATCATCTTTGTGGCAACGGTGTCTCAAAAATAACAATCCTGAAATTAACTTGCGTGCCTGAATCCCTACCTGAACCCATTGGAACATCTTTAGGACGAGTTAAAAGGTCGACTTCACTCCACACCCCAGCGTACATACTGCTCTTGAGGAAACATGGGCTGCCATTTCTTCACAGACATTTAGACATCTAATTGGAAGAGTCTCCAGCAGAGTTCAAGCCATCATAAAAGCGAAAGATGGCCACTAATAGGTATCCCGCAACCTTTGATCAGATAGAGTATCTTTGCTTTTGTAATCAACATGGAGCTATTATTTTCTTATGTTTTTCCAATAAAACTGTTGAATCTTCTAGAAGGCAAGAGTTTACGACAGTTTTTTTATGGTATCGGTTATGGTTCGAAGTCGACAACAGCCATCTGGCAACAAATTGTCGTCAACGCCCTTGAAAGATGTCGTCACGTAGAAACTCAGTATGCTGCATCTTCCCAGATAACGCAACTAGACTGTTGCGTTATCTGGGAAGATGCAGCTTTCGACATAGGACTATGAACAGGCTGCCACTTGAAACAGATTTCTGATTATGTAAGTAATAAACATTAAAACGTATCTCTGAGGACGAAAACGTGGAGTAAAATAGATCAATGTCGAAAGACTTCACCGTTTGTTTTAAACAACTATAGCCTGAGTGTAATTGCGAGGGATGGGAAAGCTCGCCGTGGCTCAATGACTTTGTCAGAATGTGGCTACATAAACAAAGACAACTTCATCACATATTTAAAGAGAGTCAAAGCTTGTCGACAGATAAAATTCTTTATTAATTACAAAAAACTGAAAACGCAGTGACAACCATCTCGCTCGTGATCTTCTTGATGGGTGATCATTTCTACAGCAGCGTAGTATGGCATTGTTCTCATTCATAAAGTACTGAATTGTATCAACCAACCGAATATTCCTAGCAACAGAAAACACAGGAAACTGGTTTACCAATAAGCATCGGTTATTCACACTGCACACCGAGACTACAAAAATGAAAGCGTGTTGGCACCTTTACAATAATCATTTGGACGGTGGGCTAAAATAAACCAAAAATTTAAGACATTGAGACATTATTTGAATACGGTGGGTAATTTTAAAAGTAGTTTTGGAAAACTGAGAATGGTTCAAATGGCTCTGAGCACTATGGGACTTAACATCTATGGTCATCAGTCCCCTAGAACTTAGAACTACTTAAACCTAACTAACCTAAGGACAGCACACAAAACCCAGCCATCGAGGCAGAGAAAATCCCTGACCCCGCCGGGAATCGAACCCGGGAACCCGGGAGTGGGAAGCGAGAACGCTACCGCACGACCACGAGATGCGGGCGGAAAACTGAGAATTTTCAGACATTGAAGACTATAAATATTACGGTGACATTAACGAATCAAATTCCAAGCGGTAGTTTCGGAAAATCGTATGTGTGTGCTTTGTATAGGAGGAGATGCCGGATGCTTCGCAAGGCTGTGGTGTTGCAATATTTAGCGCTGCTACCGCAGACGTTTTGCAAATAATGGCCACTTGTCACTGCGGTTGGGAGAACCAGCTTACGACATATTCTTCAGAGAAGATGGATTTAAAATGTACATCTCAGTTGTTATTGTGGTCTTCCGTCTGATGACTGACTTAATACAACTCTCCACGACTGTCTGCCCCGTCTTCACCTCTGCACAACTCCACTCACTTGAACCTATTTACTGTATCCACAACTTGGTCTCCCACTACAAATTTTTACCCTCAACACGGCACTCAATTACTAAATTAGCTATTTCGCAATTCTTCAAGATGTTTCCTATAAGAAAGTCCCTTGTTTTTGCCAAGTTGTGCTGTAACTTTCATTTCACCCCATTTAAACTGACTAAATCTTGATTAGCCATCCGATCTACACAAGTAACCTTCAGCATTCTTCTTGTAGCTTGTTTTTCAAAAGCTTGTATTCACTTCTTGTGTGTACTTTTAGTCGTCGACGTTTCGCTTCCATAAGGGCTACTGTCCAGGCAAGTACTCCAAGAAAATATTTCCCAATATTTATTTTTATATTAACCTATTTCTGTTTTTTCAGGAAATCTTTTCTTGCTGTCACCAGTCTGCATTTTTGCATCTGCCTTTGTGAGTAATTTCGCGGCTCAGATAGGAAAACTCGTACACTTCTTTTAACGTCCTATTTAGTAACGAAGTTCGACCAGTATCAGCTAACTCAATTCGACTACATTCTATTACCATTATTTATATTTATTGATATTGAACTTATAAATTCTATTCAAGACACCATCCACTCTGATCTTCTGGTCATCCAAGTCGTTTATAGTCTCTGAGAGAGCTAGATGTCGTAGACAAACGTTAAGCCGGCCGGTGTGGCCAAGCGGTTCTAGGCGCTTCAGTCTAGAACCGCGCGACCGCTACAGTCGCAGGTTCGAATCCTGCCTCGGGCATGGATGTGTGTGATGTCCTTAGGTTAGTTAGGTTTTAGTAGTTCTAAGTTCTAGGGACTGATGACCTCAGATGTTAAGTCCCATAGTGCTCAGAGCCATTTGAACCATTTTTGCACAAATGTTAAAGTTTTTGTGTCTTATTCTTGAACATTATTTCTTCTTTAAAATTCGTCCTCGGTTTACCTTTACTGTTCTCTCGATAAACGTCAGGCAAAACACACAACCCGTCTCACCCCCTTCACAGCTATAGCGTCCCTTTCAGTGCAACTCTTTAAATAAAGAGTACCCTGGTATCACGTGAGTATTTATGCATGATACTGTAAGAGGATGAGACTATTCCTAGTAGGCACTGTTTAGGGAGATCGAAAAGGTAAACCGACGGAGTTATCCTGGTGTCCCGACAGTCACACGTTTTGTGCAAAAGCGCCCAAACGAAGTAGTTTTTTACTGGAATAATCGTAGCGATCTAGTTGCTCAAATAGTCTTTTAGTCTTTGTGTATAGGATGGACCCTGACGTGTGGGGTGAGAGATGAATACTGGGGTTTGACATCCCGTGGACTAATAGGCGCAGCAGCTCCATGGTTCGATTCTGGGTGGGGTCTGGAGGTCACAGTTTTCTACTGTCACATGCAAGCAACCCTCCCTACAAATATAAATTGCCGTAGCTTCAATATTTAAAATGTCACCGATACCGACTATTTTAATAATAATAACAATAAGACATATAAAGTTTCAGTTCAAGAATAATAAATTGTATAATTTGTATAAAATATATATCATATTTTAGTATTACAATAAAAATTACTTTACGTCACTTCAGATTAACGTCCAAGAAATGGTGAGTTGAAGATATAGAACATTTGAGAAGAGGATGCCCGAAAATTAGAGAGGTACGTCGTCATGCAATTAATTTCACAGCTACACTATCTGATCAAAAGTATCTGGGCACCTATTAGTGGACATTAACATAAGGTGTGTCCATATTTCGCCCTTCTGACGGCTTGAACTCTGCTGCACACACTTTCAAAGGGGTGTCTGAAAGCCCGTGAGCGAATGTCAGTCCGCTCTTCCTCAAGAGCCGAAAGCAGACAAGGTAGTGATGTCGGACAATACTCGCGGCAGGCTACTCTAATTCAGGAATGTTATCGTTCACAAACGGGTCTGTCGGATTGCCACATAAATTGAAGCGCCAAAGAAACTGGTATAGGCATGTGTATTCAAATACAGAGATATGTAAACAGGCAGAATACGGCGCCACGGTCGGCAACGACTATATAAGACAGCAAGTGTCTGACGCAGTTGTTAGATCGGTTACTGCCGCCTACAATGGCAGCGTATCAAGATTTAAGTGAGTTTGAACGTGGTGTTATAGTCGGCGCACGAGCGATGGGTCACGGCATCTCCGAGGCAGTGATGAGGTGGGGATTTTCCCGTACGACCATTTCACGAATGTACCGTGAATATCAGATATCCGGTAAAGCATCAGATATTCGACATCGCTGCGGCCGGAAAAAAAGTGCAAGAACGGGACCAACGACGACTGAAGAGAATCGTTCAACGTGACGGAAGTGCAACCCTTCCGCAAATTGCTGCAGATCTCAATACCGGACCATCAACAAGTGTCAGCGTGCGAACCATTCAACGAAACATCAGCGCTATTCGCTTTCGGAGGCGAAGGCCCGCTCGTGTACATTGATGACTGCACGACACGAAGCTTTATGCCTCGCCTGGGCGCGTCAACACCTAAATTGGACTGTTCATAACTGGAAACACGTTGCCTGGTCGTACGAGTCTCGCTTCAAATGGTATATGGACGTGTACGAGTATGGAGGCAACCTCATGAATCCGCGGACCCTGCATGTCAGCAGGGGACTGTTCAAGCTGGTAAAGGCTCTGTAATGGTGTGGGGCGTGAGCATTTGGAATGACATCCCTACATACGACTCTGACAAGTGACACGTACGTAAGCATCCTGTCTGATCACCTGCGTCCTTTCACGTTCACTGTGCATTCCGGCGAACTTGGTCAATTCCGGTAGGACAATGCGACAGCCCACTCGTCCATAATTGCTACAGAGTGGCTTCAGGAACACTCTTCTGTGTTTAAACACTTCGCCTGCCCACCAAACTCCCCAGACATGAACACTGAGCATATCTGGGATGCCTTGAAACGTGCGATCCAGAAGAGATCTCCACACCCTCGTACACTTACGGATTTATGGACGGCCCTGCAGAATTCATGGGGTCAGTTCCTTCCAGCACTACTTCAGACATTAGTCGAGTCCATGCCACGTCGTATTGCGGCACTTCTGCGTGCTCGAGGGGGCCCTACACGATTTTAGGCAGGTGTACCAGGCTCTTTGGCTCGTCAGTGTTATTTTATTTTATTTATTTATTTATTTATTTATTTTTGCAACCACCGTCGGTTTAGCTGTTCCTCCCATTGACCACGTCTTAGTCACATCAAGAGCATCGACTTGGGCAATTTTAGAAGGAAGGCTTGAAACGATCCTGATGGATTTGCTGCTCAGGTGACATGAACTGACTGGTCCGCGTTCGAAGTCAGTGAGCTCTCATGACTGAACCATTCTGTTGTTGGTGCTTCTCTACTGACAACACAATACCTGCCGCCTTTTTTTATACTGTCAGCTCCGCCTCTCGTGACAAAATGGTTCAGATGGTTCAAATGGCTCTGAGCACTATCGGACTTAACATCTGAGGTCATCAGTCCCCTAGAACTTAGAACTACTTAAACCTAACTAACCTAAGGACATCACACACATCCATGCCCGAGGCAGGATTCGAACCTGCGATCGTAGCAGTCGCGCGGTTCCGGAATGCGCGCCTAGAACCGCTACACCACCGCGGCCGGCCTCTCGTGACACGTAGTGGTCAGTTCCTCATTACATATTTTTTTGATCAGATAGTGAGATAGTGTATAATGGCATACACCATTATAAATATTTCATTAAGCTGTACGAATGTGAATACTTCTCTGCAGACAATGGCTATCCAAGCATGTGACTGAGAAGAATGCTTTTTCCTTCCATTCTTCCCGCATGAGTTGGCAACATCAGTCATTCTGTTATTTTTTCCTTAATCGGGGGCCTTTCCATTTCTGTCTGCCTTACTCATCGTCCTGTGGTGCTCCGGTACTACCAGTGGAATCATTAACAGTGTCTGGTTTGTCGTTAACAGCTTGCGAATGTGCGTCTTTTCCCTGCTGGAATGGTATATGCAGCAGGTCAGGCCGCAAAACCTTCCAGTCCTCAGGGAAACAACTGAAAAGCGTCTAGAATTCCTTGCCGTTTTTTGGGAGTATTAATACGAATGCCATGTTATTCTCTTAAAGTTAGCAGAAGAAATTGGAAATGAATTTATATAAAGGCATAAGCGTTTAGCAAAATGTTGGACAAGGTGCAACAGGAAATCCGACAAGGCCTGGCTGAAGGAAAGTCGAACCATAGGAAATGTATATTTGAATAGCTGGAGGCCGATCCGAACGTCGCACTTTCCGAATGGCGAGTCCAGTGCCTTGACCTCTGCGCGACCTTGCTCCATATAAACGTCGGAGGGCAAATTTTCCACAGCCTATGTTAGAACAAGAGAAGGTAGTGTTGCGATGTGAGCGTTATTTTCGTAGTATCCTGCAGCTTCATTAGTGGGTGGATTGACGTCGGTTTTGACCCCTTACGCAATGATGTCATGGCGTGTGAAGTTTTGCAGGGGTTGTAACAAAATACGGAAACAACGCGAGAAATGCCTGATTAAAACAGATGCTAGTCAAGCCTGCTAGTAGCGCTGTTATATATGACCACGAACGTCACTATGCTATATCCTTAATACGTTGCACGTGTCAGTTGTGATTACAACAGTGTTCTGTGTAGGACCTAAGTGACGTCCAACGTGGGCAAATTGTTTGTGCTCGTATGGTGCGTGCTTCCGTAACCAAGATAGCCGAAGTGTTTGGTATTTCAAGAGGTGCCTTATCGACGATTTATACCGAATAAAGGGAAAGCGGAAAAACATCATCTACAAGTCACAACGCCGACGAAAATGGGGAAAAAACATGACCTTGTCACTGGAATGGACTACGACGAAAAAATACGAGGACGATAGCTGCAAAAATCATTGGTGAATTGAATATCACACTCGCGAACGCTGTCAGCACCAAAGTAACAAGATAGGAGCTCCATAAACAGGGTATTGCAGTGTGAGCTGGAAATAGAAAACCACATGTTAAATGCCCGTAACAGGAAAACGTGGTGCCGAAGCTATAAAGTGCGCTATTGTGCAATGGAGGAAAGTCATTTGTACATCTGCATGGAGACTCCGCAAACCACACTGGCACGGGTGGTGGGATGAATCTTGTTTCGCACTGTTTCCGGCATCTAGCAGAGTTTACGTCTTGCGGACGTCGTCCCAAGCTTAAGGTGCAGAGAGCTTGCTGCCAAGAGCGAAACATGGCTGGCGGTTGTTGACGATTTGGGCAGCCACGCTGTGGTATTCCATGGGAACCGCTGTTACTCTCCAAAGTCGCAATACTGCCAAGGATTAAGTGACAATGTTGGCTGATCATGTCTGTTCCCCAGTGGTGATGCTATGTCCCAAGCCGACAGGGCTTCTGTTCACACAGCTCGCATCGCCCAGTACCTGTTTTTTTGAGCACGAGGATGAATTTCCGCATCTCCCCTTCCACCATGATCACCAAATCTCTACCGACCTCGCTCATCGTTACTTGAACTTGCCAGTACTGTGCAGGAATACTGGTATACAATTCCCTTGAAAATCATTCAGGGTCTGTATTTATCCTTTCCAAGACGACTGGTGTGTTTAAGATCAACGATTTTTCTCCAACGTGTTGTGTTTTTGGTGTATCAATATTTTTGTTCACCACCCTGTACCTGCGCTAACAACGATACAGCAGAACACTGACAATATTTATTTTGTTTCTACATAATTTTTTGGAATGTCTGTAGTTTATCGAGACAGAACGATCTGTAGCGTAGACCGAACTCTAGGGCAGGCTGAAATGTGATAATATTGTTTTTAGCTGGCAAAGATGGAACAACACTGTGCAACCGAGTTAAAGGGTTAGTTCTTGAAACCCCGTCCCTTTCGCCCATTGCGACGCAAAAGTGCGAAATTTGGCTCAAAGGTGCCTAAAACTTACCCCTGTAATGGTACAGTAGCGTGGCGCCCTGCGACGTCACCTTTGGACTCGGCGACGCTTCAAACAACAATATGTTGAAAAACAGGTCAGAGTTCACAAGTTTATGTAAGGTGCGTTAATGGCATCACGTTGTCACCAAACTTTAAAACAGTTACCCTTAACGCCACCTGGACGTATCAGACAATGGGAAAATCGTGGTTGGCCCTGAGTACCATGCGACTTAACTTTTGAAGTCATCAGTCGCCTAGAACTTAGAACTAATTATACCTAACTAACCTAAGGACATCACACACATCCATGCCCGAGGGAGGATTCCAACCTGCGACCATAGCGGTCACTCGGTTCCAGACTGTAGCGCCTAGAACCGCACGGCCACTCGGGCCGGCGGGAAGATCGTCACACACACCGTTACCCACATCTCACCCTTTCTCTTGACAGCACTGTGACGCAGATCGTAACAGCGACGCCTAGCGTTGAAAGCACGCTGTTTTCTTATGGGTGGCTGAGGAAAACATTCCAGACGGAACACCGCTCCAGATCGACATGAAAAGGCCTCTGGAGATGACATAATGGACTACGATGAAACCACCCCTTTCCTTGGGGCGTTCACTTACACACATTTTGCGGTCGAAAGCGACAGTTTGCTGTGCGATGTGAAACAGAACGACTGTCTTGACAACCTTTTCCACTACGAACAGCCTCAACCCTTCGCTAAGGACATATGGGGCTGCAGTCCCATTTAACATGATCAGCCTCTTTGGCGTGTACTGCGACTGCAATTTTTTCTTTGGTAACAGGGTGGAACCACGAGGGATTGCTCAGAATCATTCGATGAAATTTGAATGTGAACTGAAGCAGCAAAGGGTGTTTACACTCTTTCAGGCCTCCTGTTTCGCGCCCTCCTGTGGTGTGATCACAGCGGAGGTGCAACATTGACAGATGCAAGAATAAAAAGGCAAAGGGTCTCTCTATAGAACTCCCAGTTCGGCAATACCCTCAGCGCCACTTTGTCGAGCACTTTACGGATGTGCCTGCTCAGTGACAACCCTTGACTGATTCCTAGGCGCCTGCAGGCAGGCAGCCCCTTCGGCACCTCTCAAATTCCACATGCCTGCAAGCAGGTACGAGACAGCAGTGTAGTCCCACTCAGCGGAAGCGTTTTGGGGGTTGTCTGCTTGGAGGTGCCTAGGAGTCAGTGAAGGCTTGTCTCCATACAGGTAGGTTTTTAAAATGTTCACCAAAAGCGCGCACGTGGCGCTTAGGGTGTTGACGAACTGGGGGGGGGGAGGGTCTTCGAGGGACCCATTTCCATTTTATGTGAAGTAATGAATCACACTATAATCTGTGTGCATCCAATGGAAGGATTTCGGTTTGGCCAGTGCCTGCAGAATGTTACCTGCCAGAAAGTGTAGAGCGAACAGTGAAGTATCAGGGACATGGTAATATTGCGTGGCTTTTTTTTCGGCGTTAGGGTGTAGTCCCCTTATTGCGCTCAGGAAAATGCTAAAGACAAAAGGATATGAACACATTTTACAGCATTGTGAACTGCGTAGAGCAGAAGATCAGTTCATAGAAGAGGACTATTTGTAACAGCTTGACATTCACCTTGCCATAAAGCAGCATCTGTGAGGCAATGGTTTGTGGATAGTAACATCCCTGAAATGGACTGGCCTTCCAAGAGTCCCCACCTGAACTGACTGAAACACCTTTGGCATGAGTGAGAATGTCGACTTCACTTCACACCTTAGTGCCCAACTTCACTACCTTCTCTGATTTCTGTTCCTGAGGAAGACTGGGCTGCCATTACTCCACAGGCATTCGGACACCTTGAAAGGTGGCTACACTGAGCCACAGCGCCAAAAATCGCGCCAGAGAGTGTATTGTTCCGCCGCCTCCACTGGCAGTGATTATTGAGACGTAGCGGCAAGCAGTTCTCGCCGAGAAGTTGTGGTGGACACTGCTTGTCGTGAAGTCAGAGTGAGATGTGGTAATGGAGAGTGTTGTTCCATGTTTTATGCAGTGGTTTGATGGGAGAGATAGCAGATGTTGTTCTAATGGAGATATTGTAATGGTCAGAGTGCATTTCGTCAATATATATGGAGGTATTTTCTTTTATTCTTTTATTCTTTCAGTGACCTGAATAATGTGTCATTACAGGTTCAGTCAACAAAGCATCTGGCGTGTGTTCTTGTATTAGAGTGGAATTTTGGTTTTTTTGCACAATTATAGTATTTGTAATTTTCTTTTATCACGTCAGTATAATTGGTATTTAAAAATTCTTGTCTTGTTGAAGAAGAACCGTGCCAGATGTGCGTTGAGTCATACTACCACATACAGAACAGCTACACTTGTGCTTTGTTGGTTTCGTAGGTTTTATAGTTGCTGGGGACTTAATTAATTAACTGTGTTAACGAAAATTTTCTTACATTCTTTGTTGTCATTCTAAGCAGTCAGATTGCGTACTAATACTAGTCAGGGCCAGCCGTTTACGAGACTTGCGTAATCGGACAGACAGCTACAAGAAAAATATTTGCATTCCTTATATATATAAATGAAAGCCCCCATGCACGTGGCGACCGCTGCTTCGGATCGTCCCTTGGAATCTTCTGATTGTAAAAATAGTAGACAGTAGTATTGTTGTAGTAATTTGTAGTTTAGTAATTGTAGTCTAGATTGCATGTGTAGATTTGGTAATTGTCATTCTTCTAATGGTATTTCATAATTTAATTTTGTTGTCTTGTATATGCGTTTGACAATCTAGTACAATTATTTCAATTGTTCGTTAATCGTGTTTGAGGGAAACATTTCATATAAATGGTATTGTTGGAGATAAAGAGTCATTGTGTGTAATTTTCATATAGTGACGAGTTTTGTATATTTTGTAAATGATTATGTGATCGATGAAAAAGGCGAAAATGATGAATAGTGAGAATGACGAAATTGTTGACATGGCGAACTCGCCAACACAGGACAACAGTATGATGAATAATGAAGTGGAAAACAATGTAATAAGTCGGGAAAATAGTCCGGAACCATTTCAAAATTTTTCTCAATCAGAAAATTCACAGAGTACGAGATCAACGATAGAAGATTCTGAAATAGTATCGAACACAGATAGCTTTATGGCTATGCAGAAGGAAGTTAGTTTTGCGGAAATGTTAGGGGCGAAAAGAATTTCGAACCGGCTAATATGGAGCAGTTGATGGGTGAAATATTAAATCTGGGATCACAGTTGGAATCTAAGTTTAAAACAGAGATGGAAACTTTGCGATCTGAAATTAAAACTGATATGGGAACAATGGGATCACAGTTACGATCTGAATTAAAAACAGAAATGGGAACAATGGAAACACGGCTAGACTCATTGGGATCACAGTTAGGATCTGAATTTAAAAGAGAGATTGGAACTTTGGAAACACGGTTAGACTCACGAATATGGACATGTTTCAAAAACATGAAAGATGAATTAAAGAAAGAAATTCGAGAAGAAGTACAACCGATTTTGAATGCTCACAATAATAGATTAGTTGCAGTAGAGATTAGACAAAGGGAACAGGATAGAGAACAGGAAGAAAGAGATCGCGTGATAGTACAGAAATTTTCAGAGTTAAATTTACAACGTGCAAAAGATAAGGAAGAAATATTTGAGAGAATCGAGGAATCCAAACCAAATGACAGATTAAATAACCTGACACAACAGTATGAACAGTTAATTACTAAATGCGTTAATACTGAAACGCGAGTCGCGACACTTACGGAAGACGTAAATAAACAGAAAGAACAAATTGGTGACTTATCGGAAAGAGTGGAGGAGATTTCAGATAAATTGACAAATCTTAGTTTAAATGGGGACAGAGATTCAGATGACACAGCTCCATTGCCATTTTCAGAAACCGAAGAGTACCAGAGCATAAATAAACATGTTGAAAATCAGGGAAAATTTAATGAACGCGTGAAAAGGGAATTTGAGGCATTAAAAAAGCAAGTCAAACAAATTGAAGGCGAAATCGTAGGAAAAGACGGCAAAAGAAATTTAGAATCACAGATACCAGAGGGGTTTGAAGAAAATAATTTGTTTCATTTACGGGATGCAACAAGAGAGCGCCAGGCGCGCGAACTTGACAATAATCGACATTGGGACTGGGACAGACGCGGTAGGTCTTTGTCGCCACGAGGCGAAAACTTTGACTATAAACACTTTTTGACTGTTCGGAAATTTAAGATCTTCCGCAATTCTAAGAATGACATACATCCATGTGCTTGGTTAGATCAATTTATGTATGCACTTCCACCAAATTGGCCACTAAGTCACAAACTGGAATTTATGTGTGGATATTTAGAAAACGAACCGGCGACGCGGATGCGCGCACTCATTAGAGATTGTAATAGCCTAAATGATTTTTATCGTGCATGGGGGCTTTCATTTATATATATAAGGAATGCAAATATTTTTCTTGTAGCTGTCTGTCCGATTACGCAAGTCTCGTAAACGGCTGGCCCTGACTAGTATTAGTACGCAATCTGACTGCTTAGAATGACAACAAAGAATGTAAGAAAATTTTCGTTAACACAGTTAATTAATTAAGTCCCCAGCAACTATAAAACCTACGAAACCAACAAAGCACAAGTGTAGCTGTTCTGTATGTGGTAGTATGACTCAACGCACATCTGGCACGGTTCTTCTTCAACAAGACAAGAATTTTTAAATACCAATTATACTGACGTGATAAAAGAAAATTACAAATACTATAATTGTGCAAAAAAACCAAAATTCCACTCTAATACAAGAACACACGCCAGATGCTTTGTTGACTGAACCTGTAATGACACATTATTCAGGTCACTGAAAGAATAAAAGAATAAAAGAAAATACCTCCATATATATTGACGAAATGCACTCTGACCATTACAATATCTCCATTAGAACAACATCTGCTATCTCTCCCATCAAACCACTGCATAAAACATGGAACAACACTCTCCATTACCACATCTCACTCTGACTTCACGACAAGCAGTGTCCACCACAACTTCTCGGCGAGAACTGCTTGCCGCTACGTCTCAATAATCACTGCCAGTGGAGGCGGCGGAACAATACACTCTCTGGCGCGATTTTTGGCGCTGTGGCTCAGTGTAGCCACCTTTCAACCTCACTGAAAGTGTCCACAGCAAATTTGAAACCGTTATAAAGGCGAAGGGTGGACACACCTCATGTAAATGTCCACCAATAGATGTCTGGATACTTTTGATCAGGTAGTGCATTTATCTATACATTCATCTGCGCATTGCAGTGAAATCATATGATAGCTGCTTTAAATAATGTACACTGATCTTTTTGTGGTATTAGTAGAAAATGGCTGCGTCTGTTATCGTGTATTTGGAATGGCCCAGGGTTACCTGGTTTGTTACTTTCTGTGTTGCTGATCGTTTCAATTCGGTGTCTGGAGGGATTGAGTTGTTTGTGAACTGTTTATAAAAATGGCTCTGAGCACTATGGGACTTAACATCTATGGTCATCAGTCCCCTAGAACTTAGAACTACTTAAACCTAACTAACCTAAGGATATCACACAACACCCAGTCATCACGAGGCAGAGAAAATCCCTGACCCCGCCGGGAATCGAACCCGGGAACCCGGGCGTGGGAAGCGAGAACGCTACCACACGACCACGAGCTGCGGACAACTGTTTATAACTACTTAGGACGCCCTCTCTTTGGTCTACACCGAAAAAGATACGTTACTGTGTTTTTGAAATGGAGCCACTACCACGATCTTTAACGTCGTTAGAAGAACTATTTGATATATTATTGTTTGTTTCTTCTTAAGGCCCATTCTTTTTAGTTATTAATGAAATGAGTTTTTGACCTTCCCGCTGTGACTATCAAAGTTCAAATGCGCGTATGAGGAAGTGACATTGGTAAAATTTGCTTGTTGAAAATCTGTACTATGTTTACCATGCTCTTATCGTAGATAACATCCCAAAGAATGTCAGCCTACAAATGTCGGCTGTGAATTATAGGCGCAATGACTTCACAAACTAATGTGTACATGAATCTAAACGAGTTTATGTTCTACGTCTAATAACCTAACACTCGTTCCATCCTTTCATGGTCATTTCTTTATTTACAGCAGCAATTTTACAAATGATATCCGAAGACAGATACCGTAATTATTGGTTACAGCATCACATACTTATAACTTCAGTCAGGGATCAGAAACAACGCCTCTGTATGGAAGTAAGCGTTATATTTCTTATTATGCAGAAAATATGGTAATGCAGTCTCACAAGAAACAGCATAGTTCCAAGTACACTGTGGTGTTACTTGTAAGTTCAAGTAATGTTATATGATAGTAAATTACAGCTTGAGTTAGGTATATTAAAAATGGGAAAATAACAGCCCTAATAAAAAAAGGAGTGATGTAACAAGAAGAACAAGGCAATACATTTTTACATTACAGAGATGTCATTGAAGATTTGAATATATCTGCAAGGTGCAAAAGTAAAACTATACTCATATGCAGTATTAGCAGATAGTTGCACAAGATAGTTCCACCATCACTCTGGAGAGATTTTTTTTGGTACCATCAAATTAAAGCATACTTTCAAGACAAAGAGAGAAACTATATTAAAGTGAAACGTTAGCCGGATAATTCAGAGCTTTCGTAGCTTCAGTATGGTTGTAAGTCGTTGGAAGCACCATTATGTTATAGGTCGTATGTAGATGTAAATGTGTTATTAAGACGCAATAGATGATGGAATATCAGTTTGGCATAATCAGTGCAAGTGGTGTGGCCGGCCGATGTGGCCGAGCGGTTCTAGGCGCTTCAGTCTGGAACCGAGCGACCACTACGGTCGTAGGTTCGAATCCTGCCTCGGGCAGGGATGTGTGTGATGTCCTTAGGTTAGTTAGGTTTAAGTAGTTCTAAGTCTAGGGGACTGATGACCTCAGATGTTAAGTCCCATAGTGCTCAGAGCCATTTGAACCATTTTTTTTTTTTTTTTTTTTTTTCAAGTGGTGTGGACCATGATTTTGTTTTTAGTGGCGTGTGCTCTGTTTGCAGGTGACATATTCTGGGGTGCATGAAGGATGTTGTTGACCCCTAGTCTTGACTGAAACCAAAGAGAAGGCTGAGACGTGTGAGGTGAAGGCGGCTATCAGTCTGACGAGTCACTGCTGGGAATATTCGCCTTCTCTCCAACCAACGAGGAAGGCGCGTATAAAGCCTGCAAAATTCCTACGAGAAAAAGGATAGTTGATTCTCGAACCTACGTAATAACATCATAAGAGGAGATTGTGGCTTGGAACTTCCCGTACATGGAGGGTGTGAAACAAAAGCTAGGTGGGAAGAAAGAAAATTGCTGTTCCATTTAGGAATACAGAGAAGAATGATCGTTGAAGGTAAAAAGGACAGCCATCTCTGAAAGATACATTTCCAGACGTTCCAACCCCAGGTGACAGCTGCAACATGTGATTGACCATCCCCATTCCTAGTGCTCCTGCTAGCACGTCATCTCTTTCCCTAGCCGTGGACTTCACACAAATGTGTCATCCAATACAGAACAATAAGACTTGTGGGTTGGCTTCCACCTCCGCTAATTCAAATATTTCAAAATGTCCAGAATGAGATTTTCACTCTGCAGCGGCCTGTGCGCTGATATGAAACTTCCTGGTAGATCAAAACTGTATGCCGAACCGAGACTCGAACTCGGGACCTTTGCCTTTCAAGGGCAAGTGCTCTACCGTCTGAGATACCCAAGCACGACTCACGCCGCCTCCTCACAACTTTACTTCTGCCAGTACCTCGTCTCCTACCTACCAGACTTCACAGAAGCTCTCCTGCGAACCTTGCAGAACTGTGTAGTTTGGAACATAAGATACGAGGTACTGGCAGAAATAAAACTGTGAGGACGAGGCGTGAGGGCGTGAGTTGTGCTTGGGTAACTCAGACGGCGCCGGCGCGGTAGCTCAGCGTGTTCGGTCAGAGAGCTGGTGTAATAAAAAACTGAGTGGAAGGATCAACAAACGAACTTTAACGAATGTCATGTGACGTCCGCAACGATCAAACACAACGATCGCCAACGAAAATTAAAAAAAAAGACGGTAGAGAACTTGCTCGCGAAAGGCAACGGTCCCGAGGTCCAAGTCCCGGTCCGGCACACAGTTTTCATCTGCCAGAAAGTATCATTTCAAAATGTTTTTACTGAATGAAGGTTGCAATCCGTGATTGGTGTTGGGAGAGGCACAACAGAGGATATGGACCGATTGACTTTTAGGAACTTTACTCTGCGTATTGCAAATTGGTAATCGCTCTAGCTGTATGACCGATTTAAAAAAACACTCAAACGTCTTCTCCGAATGACTGCAGGTTCCGCGCACACAATACGTAAAAATGAACATCGTAAATCATTAATGAAATCACACGAATGGCGGATCGGAGCCACGTTGACATTTCTCATATTTCCTGCTAGAAATGCTGAAAGATAGAAACCGCAACACAGTAAATATTCATATAAATATGTGATCTGGTGGATTAATAAGAAAGACACACAAAAATGACTCAAAATAAGCTCGTATATTATGAAATAATTTACAGTTACAGCATACGATGCTTCCACTGCAGCAGCTGAAAGCAGGAAGACAAGGGCAAACAACTAGGCCTTTCCTAGCTGCTCTCTAAAATTTTTGAAGGCTGTGCCATCTTTTATAACTCAAACACTTAGCACTCACATAAAAAATTATATATATATATATATATATATATATATATACAATTTTTTATGTAAGTGCTATATCGGAAAATAAATTTTTTAGCGAGGGGCATTACAGACTGTGTACTAATGATTGCTAGGGTTTAGGACATACTCCTTCCACTCTGTATTTTCATTTATTTTGCCCATGGTTATGATCTGCGTACGTCTTTATTTGGTTTAGAAAGCATATATCCGTATTTGACTTTATTTATGGAAATCTTGTTTATTATTTATAGGCCTGAAGCTTTTTTGCTTCAGGAACCTTCAAAATCACAGAACTGCAATCCTTCGTAAATGTTAAATTTAAATAATTTTATTTACTAATGCTAATCTGTGATTTTAGTAGATGCCCTACAGCTACGAATTTCATTTCTTTGTTGCAGCTGTTTGTAAAGTTTAATGGGATGATGTTACCTGTGACGTTACCTACCGGTTTCCTGCAGCAGATCTGCTCTTCTAAACAGCATCCCAGACGAGCAAACCTGTTGCGTTTTTACCTGTACGTACTCTTGCTTTAGGTACTGGAACTATGTGTGGCTCTGTTTAAAAAGAATAGCTCGATGAAATATGATCAAGCTGCTTCCATGCCCTGTAACTAATTCGATGCAAATAATAACCTGTAGCTGTGACCCTGCAGTCAAATAGTCTGTGCATTGGCTAGAATTTCGAGTTAAAAAATACACAGAAACACAAAATAAAAGTTTGTGAATAATTTAATAACAAAGGTTCTATTACAACTTCTGTAATTGATGTGGACAACAGAAAATTATGTTGAACAACGTTTATTCACTGAAGGACATATCAAAGAAATGGGAAATGGGCCTATGGCATTCATATACAGTAGAGACAGAAAATACCCTTATCAAACGCACTAAAGTTACGTTCGCGGCGTTACGAGAAAGGAAGCAAAATCCTCAGACTAAATTGTAATCAAAGATACGTGAAAAATAAGTCCTTTTCGTAATCACAATATTCACCTGCTCAAAACAGTTCAGAGTTCAACATGATGATTTACAAATTATCACACACAATACAAAGAATAGTAACTCACATTTTTCTATCCCCAGTTCCGTAATATAAGTGGAAAACGTTGGAGTCCTGTCCTGGAGCACATTCAGATTTCTCGAAATACAAAGTCCCTCCAGAAGTGTAAGTATAGTAGCAGCTATTCGTTGCCCTGAAGTAAACACCTCCACGATTGAGCACCACTCATTCTGCATTCCTTCCAGAAGTTGCGCAAAGGCGGCAAGTGTCGCTCCCTTGAGCTACACATGTGAAAACTTCCAGCCTTCACATAACTCCCGTAGTGTTCCACAGCTGTCTGCTTTTTCATTGGCTGAAAGCCATCCCCACGGAAATCCATCTTTCTTATGTTCTATTTACATCATCTGACTCAACTTGATCACTTCCGAGAATAATTAAAGTAATATATTACAACAATAGTTAAAGAAAGAAATGTTATAAACATTCAGTCACAATCAGGCCATTCACAATAAATATAAATGGAGGTTTGACCATAAATAAATAATCCCGTATTCTTGTGCAACTGCACTCATGATAAATGACAACAGATTATTTTTAAATATTGTTAAAAATTATTTAGGACTGCTAATAAAGAGCATCTTTTGGCATTCTTTTGCAAAGGTGGTGTCAGCTAACATATGTGATTGAGCACTTCTTAAATTACCATGATTTTATGAACTGTCCATTAAATAAATACATGAACGTGACAAAATGTGACGTACTCCCTATGTATACATTTACTGTTTAATTGTGGAGGGTGTTATGTTCTGACGAACATTTGCATAATAAAAAGATATCAAAAACATAATAAATAGAGAAATAAAATAGATACAGATACGTAGCCCTCAGAGATGATAGTGCAGTGCTATAATCTGAAATAACATATGTTGAAATCACGTGAAGTATTTCAAAGCTGTCAATTCAGAGGTCCATTTTCATAATGTTTATTCAGTGTGAAATCTCAACTTCTGTAGTTTTAAAGATATTGAAACACTGCAGTGTTATTACATGTGCCTCATTTTTCTGGGATCGCAGATGTATTCAGATTTGCTTTAATACTTGTCTGTAAATTATTACAGATTCTTGAAGAGCTGTAAGATGCCAGCTTTCAGCTTATCTGACACTCCACCATTGCAGGATCGTCTGTCCTCTTAGGGGTCAAAATTCTCTGTACCGGGATTTACCTATTTCCGACTAACTGACTCGCACCCAGCCAAGCAACCTAATTCAGCTCTCCTCAGTACCAGTCCTAGGTGGACGAATTACTCACACACATACTTGTAACGTTACAAACTGAAAATATAATTTTTTTAAAAATCTTTACAGCCATAGTTTTTGAGATACAGATCTGAATGTTTGCCTGTGCAATGATAAAGAGCTCTGTTTTCATGGAGAAATATAATGAAAACCCGAAATTAGTATTTTACATTGAAATATAATTTTATATTACACATTTTTAAAAGAAAGTCATAAATGAAATTCTAATTATGCAATCAATTTCGAAATTTCTAGCCTCTTATCCTAAGTGACTTATAAGATCATTGAATTACAATCATTAATGTATGGTTAAATTTTATTATTTATGAAATTTTGGAGCTGGTGTAGCTAAAATTAAAAACATTTTCTAATATGCAACTATAAATCAAAATTCAGTTAATGGGTACCGTAATTTTTTGCTTCCAAATATCCGGACGTATGTTGTGAACAGTCTCTGAAAATTCCCTTAGCATTAGTTCTTATAATTTTTTAGAAAAGGCTTCTAGTAAACCGAAAATTGTAAAACTGAGAAAATGTGAACATGTAACGTGCTTACCTGGATTTTAAAATCAGTTTTCTTATTGATGCTCCTCATACTCCAGGTATATCTTCTTTCTCTCTCTTTCCTGCATGTCTTGTGGCTAAAGATCAGTGATCTGTCAGTTTCGTTGATCCTGCTCTGATTGATATTCTAAATCACTTTTGCAGTAAATACACCTTTATTCACACCAACTCCCTTCAACACTTCCGTTCTGCCATTGCTTCCCTCATTTAACGATAAAACTGAATCATAGTCACCAATTTTCAGTATATTAAATGCAAAAAATGTCCTTTTTAGGTGTCTGATCAAAGTTAAATTATTAAAGCTTTTATTCACATTCTGTATTTTCCCATGAAGAAATTTATTCAGTAAATCACGGTTTGGCAAGAGACTTGAATGTGGGCTTAATGGTGTTCATAACTGGTTGTGGTAGTGAGTGCTTATATGTATATTTTTCTTTGCTTATGCTGCTGTTGCACCAATCTTCTTTTGGGCACTGACTATGCGTTGGCGTGTAGTTGCTGGATAACATATGAAAATAAACTGGCCCCATAGCACGCCAGATTGCTTCTAACTTACTGTTTTTTTCCCTTTCCCCTAGAATAGCTGAATGGAATCAGTTTCTTTAAGTGTAAGCCTGCTCCCACTGTTACGATGACGACAAACGAGTCGTGGCCAATGTTGACTGGTGGCCAATGCTAAATAGAAACATATAAATCACAGCAGGTTTGTCGGTAACGTCGATAAGGTGCTGGCTGCATGGTCTGGATCTGCAACGACTAAAATAATTAGAAGTCGTTGGTAAAAAATAATATATATTGTAATTAACTGGTTGTACAGGATTCTTCTTGGCTGCATACATATAATTATAAACAGATAGCTTTTGAGGCCTCACTTAGGCCGTACGTTACTAAGCGCCTAGTTAGAGGCCGCTTCCTATCAGCTGAAGGCTACGCTACTTTACTACTTGACGTCCCGAGCAAGAGTGCGCTAGAGTCGCGCTAGTTGCGACTCGCGGGTCCAACGATACTAATACGGACCGCGGTCGATAACTGCAACCCCTAACAAGTGTGCTATCGAACGTTGATACCACACCCACCTCCTAGTGGTTATCTATCCTCAAGCAGTTCCCCTTTCTTCGGATTTACCAAGCAACTATGCCTACCACAAAGTGTCTTCCGGATGTGGTCGATAAAAAAATGTTCAAATGTGTGTGAAATCTTATGAGACTTAACTGATAAGGTCATCAGTCCCTAAGCTTACACACCACTTAACCTAAATTATCCTAGGGATAAACACACACACTCATGCCCGAGGGAGGACTCGAACCACCGCCGGGACCGATGTGGTCGACATTTTCCAACTTACTACTTTATGGTCTTTGGTCTGCTATAGCATTAAAACAAGAATAATCTCCATCGCCTCGGATCTGGAGAACCTTCTAACAACTGCAGCGGTCTGCATGCCCTACTTAAGCCACTATAACTTTTTGAAAATGCTACTACACCATTTTCTAGCCATAGTTTCTCATTGTGTCAGCTTTTGATTTTGTTCCACGTAGATGATGGTGTTTGAGATAATTTCCATGTCCAAAATTTTCCTTACGCAATGCCACTTATAGATGCAAAGAGGTGTGTGCCCCCCTCTTCATCCAGGTCCCATCAACAGATTCACTGTCTTGATATCTTCTCCAGCATCTATTTCTTTCTGATTTATTTCCACCAATTCTTCTACTGCTTTCTTCATTCAAACTTTGTCAGTAAGACATATGGCTCCTGAAATTAAAATATTTATTTTGTTCAGGAAAATACACAATAAATTGACTCCTTCCCCACCCTGTGAAAGTCATCCCGGAGCAATGCTAACCTTAAATTAATGCCATAGGTACCGGTTTCAGTCTTTTTGGAGAAGGCAAAACAATTACGGCAACATGAACAACAGTTTAATTTGAAACCTCTGGCTATTTCCAGTCTTCTTTGTTTTACGAGACTCATGCTTTCCACATTTTTACAGATGCTGCACGCACGTGAAGGCTATGGAGCATCTATCCTAATGCTTGGTACTGAAGCATAAAATTTATCTTCTTTATTTTTAGCTGCTTCTTCTTCTTTCATGGTAAACTGATTTCCATGCAAACTATGTTTTCGAAACACAAGTGTGTGTACGGAGCGATTTGGTGGAACGAAAAAATAAAATTAAATGCGAGTAAGGCAGACGCCGTACTGAAATTCATTGAAAGAATCCTCAGGAGATGTAGTAGATCAATAAAGGAAGCAGCTTACAAAACACTCGCTCGAGCAATACTTGAATATTGCGATGCTTGATTTTTTCGGCAAAGGTTGATCCGGGATTGCGGAAGGCTGGAATCTACAGCACAAAATGAGTGAATGACGCGTTCAACATGATTGCCACACTCGCCTTTCACAGCTCAGAAAGTCAGTTATAGCCTGTATCTCCACAGGACATTCCGTGCACTATTCTGCCACGGAAATCTTGGCCTCGACGAGATCGTCCTGGGATTCAGTTATTAAGGAATCCGTGGAAATACGTTTGGCGCAAGATCTTATTATCGTGATGGCAGCTTTCAACTGGATAAGGCGTGGGACCCGATGATTTCTTTAATTTCTTCGGGAAGAAGACATTTTATGACTAACAATACGTCTAGCGACAGTTAAGTTTATTAATTTTGACATCTGAATTTTAACTTCACGAGTGCGCATTCCGACATTATGCAAGCAGCTGGCGCCATAGATGGAGGGCGCGAAACTCGACAGAGGTCGTTCTTGTAGCAACTGCCTTTGCGCACCCGTCTCAGCTCCAATTTTTGGAGTATGTAGCGATGTGAACTAGCTATCTCCAGTGCAAAACACTCACCTTAACGCGCTGAGAAGTCGTCAGCCGAATTACCGTGGCAAGAAGAAGACCTTATCCAGCTGCAATCCTGAAACTACATGCAATACTTGAATATTGGTTGTCAGTATGGGACCCGTAGCAGTTAGGACTGGTGGAGAAAACAGAGCAGATCCAGAGAAGGGCAGCACGTTTCGTTACAGGGTCGTTTAGTAACCGTAAATGCTCAGCCTTTTAGGCGTTCTGCATCACGGAGTGGTCTACTGTCAAAGTTCCGAGAGGGTACGTTCCTCCTACGTACACTCCTGGAAATTGAACTAAGAACACCGTGAATTCATTGTCCCAGGAAGGGGAAACTTTATTGACACATTCCTGGGGTCAGATACATCACATGATCACACTCAAAAATGGCTCTGAGCACTATGGGACTCAACTGCTGAGGTCATTAGTCCCCTAGAACTTAGAACTAGTTAAACCTAACTAACCTAAGGACATCACAAACATCCATGCCCGAGGCAGGATTCGAACCTGCGACCGTAGCGGTCTTGCGGTTCCAGACTGCAGCGCCTTTAACCGCACGGCCACTTCGGCCGGCCATGATCACACTGTCAGAACCACAGGCACATAGATACAGGCAACAGAGCATGCACAATGTTGGCACTAGTACAATGTATATCCACCTTTCGCAGCAATGCAGGCTGCTATTCTCCCATGGAGACGATCGTAGAGATGCTGGATGTAGTCCTGTGGAACGGCTTGCCATGCCATTTCCACCTGGCGCCTCAGTTGGACCAGCGTTCGTGCTGGACGTGCAGACCGCGTGAGACGACGCTTCATCCAGTCCCAAACATGCTCAATGGGGGACAGATCCGAGATCTTGCTGGCCAGGGTAGTTGACTTACACCTTCTAGAGCACGTTGGGTGGCACGGGATACATGCGGACGTGCATTGTCCTGTTGGAACAGCAAGTTCCCTTGCCGGTCTAGGAATGGTAGAACGATGGGTTCGATGACGGTTTGGATGTACTGTGCACTATTCAGTGTCCCCTCGACGATCACCAGTGGTGTACGGCCAGTGTAGGAGATCGCTCCCCACACCATGATGCCGGGTGTTGGCCCTGTGTGCCTCGGTCGTATGCAGTCCTGATTGTGGCGCTCACCTGCACGGCGCCAAACACGCATACGACCATCATTGGCACCAAGGCAGAAGCGACTCTCATCGCTGAAGACGACACGTCTCCATTCGTCCCTCCATTCACGCCTGTCGCGACACCACTGGAGGCGGGCTGCACGATGTTGGGGCGTGAGCGGAAGACGGCCTAACGGTGTGCGGGACCGTAGCCCAGCTTCATGGAGACGGTTGCGAATGGTCCTCGCCGATACCCCAGGAGCAACAGTGTCCCTAATTTGCTGGGAAGTGGCGGTGCGGTCCCCTACGGCACTGCGTAGGATCCTACGGTCTTGGCGTGCATCCGTGCGTCGCTGCGGTCCGGTCCCAGGTCGACGGGCACGTGCACCTTCCGCCGACCACTGGCGACAACATCGATGTACTGTGGAGACCTCACGCCCCACGTGTTGAGCAATTCGGCGGTACGTCCACCCGGCCTCCTGCATGCCCACTATACGCCCTCGCTCAAAGTCCGTCAACTGCACATACGGTTCACGTCCACGCTGTCGCGGCATGCTACCAGTGTTAAAGACTGCGATGGAGCTCCGTATGCCACGGCAAACTGGCTGACACTGACGGCGGCGGTGCACAAATGCTGCGCAGCTAGCGCCATTCGACGGCCAACACCGCGGTTCCTGGTGTGTCCGCTGTGCTGTGCGTGTGATCATTGCTTGTACAGCCCTCTCGCAGTGTCCAGAGCAAGTATGGTGGGTCTGACACACCGGTGTCAATGTGTTCTTTTTTCCATTTCCAGGAGTGTATATCCCACGAAAAACCATTAAGATAAATATAGAGAGAATCGAGACCACACAGCGGCTTACAAGCAATCTTCCTTCTCGCGAACTATACATGACGTAGACAGGAAAAGAGGGATGTGATACCGGCGCACAAAGTAGCCTCCGCTACACAACTTGAGGTGGCTTACGGCGTATAGATGTACATGTGGATGTGGAACACAGTTTTTCCACCTTCCATTACCTATTTGTGTCCTCTTTCACATAAATGTTTCGATAAGGTGTTTATGACGTACTAATCTGCATTCGTAATGTCAAAACATAAATACACAGTATTTGGCTGACACGCAGCGACATACAGGGAAGTCTTCAGCCAAATATATAGTTATCAGTCAAAGATATCGTAAGAAAAGTGACCTTACATTGAAACAAATTTCGCGTAAGGAAACAATTTCCCAAATGCCTAAAAAGATGTGTGGTCGCAATTGCAGAGTTAAACATTTTTAGATATTTAAGGCATTTACAATGCTGCCTGTTAAGATAAAATTTATATACAACATGAATCACACTCTGTAGAGTAGGGAAAAAATATTTTTCAAAAAATCAATTTTTGACCACCGTAACTGCGCACAAGTAAGCAATTATATTTTCAGATGACCACCAAAAATAGGCCAAAATTAGGAAGAAAGGTACATAGGAGTGAAGGAAGATTAGTGTTAGTTGGTTAATGACGTGGCTCAAAGATCATCTGAACGGTTATTTATCGAAATGATGTGGAACGAGTCTGTTTACATGATATGTATGTATCACTATCATTAGCATTGACTTTAATGAACGCATATTTTTAGTCCTATTCATGCATTAGACTTGAAAACAAGATTTTTTAAAAGCGGCTAACATTTTTTAAGTAGAAATTCGTCAATGGCATAGAAGGAGTTATTCAGGAGAAATGATTTTAATTAGAATTAAAATTTATTTTGCTACGTGTCAGACATTTTATGTCACTTTGTAAATTATCAAAAATTTTTGTTGCTACATATTGTACTCATTTCTCGGCCACTTACACCTTTAACAATGTTTAGTAAAGGTCATTTTACGGTCTAGTGTTTTAAGTATGGACATCAATGTTCTTCTCAAATTGTTATCAATTATTTATAACGAATTTCGTTAAGAAATATATGTATTGTGACGACGCAGTTAAAATGCCTAGCTCCTTGAAGAGGTACCTACATGACGTCCGGGTGAGTGAACATCACGTATTATCTTGTTGTACGCTTTTGTGCAATCAATACTTTCTTCTTAAGTGATGTTGTAAGTAGCCTGTTTAGGTTTTTATGTTGGTAACACCACGTAGCGCTCTATATGAAAATCACTGACTGTGGTGTGTGCAGTCTGTGGCTGGTTGGCATTGTTGGAATATTCGCTATTGTAGTGTTGGGCAGTTGGATGTGAACAGCGCGTAGCGTTGCGCAGTTGGAAGTGAGCCGCCAACAGTGGAGGATGTGGGAAGAGAGAAGGCAGAGTTTTGAGAGCGGACGACCTGGACGTGTGTCCGTCAGAAAAACGAAATTTGTAAGACTGGATGTCATGAAATGATATATATATATATATATATATATATATATATATATATATATATATATATATATATATTTGTTTTTTTTGTCTTTCCTTCTCCTTCCCTCTTTCCTGACGAGGCAACCGTTGGTTGCAAAAGCTAGAATTTTGTGTGTATGTTTGTGTTTGTTTGTGTGTCTATCGACCTGCCAGCGCTTTTGTTTGGTAAGTCTCATCATCTTTCTTTTTAAATATATTTTTCCACGTGGAATGTTTCCCTCTCTCTCTCTCTCTCTCTCTCTCTCTCTATATATATATATATATATATATATATATATATATATATATAATGACTTTTGAACTCTATTAAGGTAAATACATTGTTTGTTCTCTATCAAAATCTTTCATTTGCTGACTATGCCTATCAGTAGTTAGTGCCTTCAGTAGTTTGAATCTTTTATTTAGCTGGCAGTAGTGGCGCTCGCTGTATTGTAGTAGTTCTAGTAACGAAGGTTTTTGTGAGGTAAGTGATTCATGAAAGGTATAGGTTATTGTTAGTCACGGCCATTCTTTTGTAGGGATTATTGAACGTTAGATTGCGTTGCGCCAAAAATATTGTGTGTCAGTTTAGTGATGATCAGAATAAGTAAAGAGAGACACGTTCAGTTTTGCTCAGCTGTTTGAAAATGAGATAACGTAAGAGGTTTACCAGCACAGTAATTCATTAATTTTTGTAAGAGGAGGTTTCAATGTGTTACCCGAGGAAAAGTATTCACATTACTGAGTGGAAATATGCAAAATATGTCAAAAGTTTCAATCGCTTGTTCCCAAGATTGGCAAGTATACGAACAGCAAAAATAGCTGAACTTGATTATTTGAGAATCTCAGTAATATGCTACTTCGAGCCAAAGATTTCATCTATACGTATACGCAAAAATTTGGAGCTTTCTGTCCTATTTACTGCTCACCTGCTACATAAATTGTTGTTGTCCCTCTTTTTGTTATAAGAATAGACTATAGTGCGTTTTTTACAAAATGTAGGGAGCGCCATTTTGTATGAATCTCTTTATAATTCATTGGAAGACGCCATTTACCATTTCTTCTGTTTAAGGTACCATCGACGACGAGGTGTAGATGTTACACACTGTGAAACAGGGTGAATTTTTTTGAAAACACACGCACACACACGCGCGCACACACACGTGTTGAGCGACCAGGCCACGGAGGAGGGTGCGAATGAGTGGCGAGCGTACCGGCACGCGCGACCGGCCTCGCCCGCGATGGCCGCTGGCACGGGCCATTACGCACCGCTAAGGCGACGCACACGTGCCTGCGTCAGCAGGCGCAGACAGCGGACGCGCGCGTCCCCATTTTAGTAATTTATTGCCGGGGGCTGCCAGCGCTAAACGCCGCCCTAACTGCCGATGAGTTGGCCGCCGGTGGCCCAGTGAGCGGCGCGATTGGCCGAGATTCCGGGCCGTCCGACACGGGCGCGGGCAGCCTGGCGCTCTCCCAGCACCCACTGCTCGCTGGCGCCGGTTCGTGCCTCGGCACGGCCCCACGTGAGAAAGTGAACCGCGTCGCATTACTGCTACAGGCGTCCCAATCGTCGTGCAGCTTCCACGCCGGCCCCTGAAATAACTCGGCATAAGATTCATCTACATCTACATCTACATTTATACTCCGCAAGCCACCCAACGGTGTGTGGCGGAGGGCACTTTACGTGCCACTGTCATTACCTCCCTTTCCTGTTCCAGTCGCGTATGGTTCGCGGGAAGAACGACCGTCTGAAAGCCTCTGTGCGCGCTCTAATCTCTCTAATTTTACATTCGTGATCTCCTCGGGAGGTATAAGTAGGGGGAAGCAATATATTCGATACCTCATCCAGAAAAGCACCCTCTCGAAACCTGGCGAGCAAGCTACACCGCGATGCAGAGCGCCTCTCTTGCAGAGTCTGCCACTTGAGTTTGTTAAACATCTCCGTAACGCTATCACGGTTTCTAAATAACCCTGTGACGAAACGCGCCGCTCTTCTTTGGATCTTCTCCATCTCCTCCGTCAACCCGATCTGGTGCGGATCCCACACTGATGAGCAATACTCAAGTATAGGTCGAACGAGTGTTTTGTAAGCCACCTCCTTTGTTGATGGACTACATTTTCTAAGGACTCTCCCAATGAATCTCAACCTGGTACCCGCCTTACCAACAATTAATTTTATATGATCATTCCACTTCAAATCGTTCCGCACGCATACTCCTAGATATTTTACAGAAGTAACTGCTACCAGATTCAGCACTTTGGTTATACACTGGCGTGCAAAACTTAACGACGAAAGTAATTTTCGCATTATTTGTCACTACCGAGCAGCATAGCTCGATGGTACTTAGACCATACGTAGAAAGAACTGCTACGTTATTGACGGCAACTAAAAGAAATACGCAACGAGACGAACAGAAATGACAGCTAGACCAGTGGTCGTCAAACTGCGGCACGCGGGCCGCATGCGGCCCCTATGCGGCCCGAATCAAGTATTCGTGCGGCCCGCTATTCTCAGCCGTATTGTATAACAATATGCATCTGACAGCTTACAGCCGAATCTAAAACAACTAACGTTAACAGCTGTAGTTTTCCTGCTCAGTAACAACAATACTTACACAGTCAGTTACGATTTTAAGATGTGCTTAATTTTAATCGATGTTCATGAATTCGTCCATGAGCACAGTAAAGTTGGCCGCTTAACTCAGGGGTATAGGGGTCAAGTAGCGCGGCCACTGCTGTGTTACAGCGGGAAACGTATATTCTTTTGTCTTCCAGTACCGATAACTCACGTGTGCGAGCGTCTCGTAGCGATCAGCTCTT
Source organism: Schistocerca cancellata (assembly GCF_023864275.1). Lineage (NCBI taxonomy): Eukaryota > Metazoa > Arthropoda > Insecta > Orthoptera > Acrididae > Schistocerca > Schistocerca cancellata. The sequence continues at coordinate 569,799,589 of NC_064626.1, forward strand.
CTTACGAATGCTATTTGTTTGTTAATACTGTCCCATACAGTGCTGTAACCTCTGCATGTACATCGATATATAAGTATTAGCGTGTCCACTAAATCACATTTGTTACACAGTTTGTTATATCGTAGTCCAATTAAATGCACCCTACCATTTATCAGCATATTGATCCCCTGTACCAAGTAGAGCTAGGTATGGAAGCGGGCATGCTACAGAAATTCGTCACTAATATTGTTAGCTGTTACGGTCAGTATCTTCCAGTCGTTCACACGCAGTATCTTGTATTTCTGTACATTTAAAGAGGTCAGCTTTTCAATATGCCAAATAGAAATGCTGTCCTTACATGAAGTTAGCCACACATCCAAAATGTTATCAAAAATGGTTCAAATGGCTCTGAGCACTATGGGACTTAACATATATGGCCGTCAGTCCCCTAGAACTTAGAACTACTTAAACCTAACTAACATAAGGACATCACACAACACCCAGTCATCACGAGGCAGAGAAAATCCCTGACCCCGCCGGGAATCGAACCCGGGCGCGGGAAGCGAGAACGCTACCGCACGACCACGTGCTGCGGACCAAAATGTTATCAATGCGGTAGTTTGTCTAAACCCCAACGAAAATTTAACACAGCGTTTGCAAGACATCGTGTGTGAAAAGAGAGTGCTGTGTTTCGTATGATAGTCTTATTATTTGACATGGCCGAATTTGGAGATAAGCGATCTATTCAGAAAAACCCTTAATAATCGAGATCGCAAATATGATTTTACTGATTACTAGTTTCGGCTTATCTACAAGGCATCTTCAGCTTATAAAACATACAAAAATACAGTGATTGGTGTACAACTGCCAATTGGCGGGACACATCGTCATAATTTGTGTAAGTAGTGTCGTTTGTTACACATTCCAATGGAACAATGATGTAGATTATCCCAGAGTAAAAGACATCATATGTAATGCAGACTGACAGAACCAGGCAATTCACATATGTGGATACTGAGATCATGCTTACCACATCACGTTACTCCAAAGTAACTTCATAATTATTGCGGTTATGGGCTCTGTAGAACGAATCTTCTACCTGCCGCAGCACGCGCTCTTCCTTATCTGCCGAGGCCTGTGCCCTGAGGGATGCGTGATGGTTATGTTCACATATGCAGATCATGATGATCTCTCCATTGGCAAAAGATACCGGACTAGACCTCATTCAGATCTCCGGGAGGGGACTTGGTTCAACTGGCTCTGAGCACTATGGGACTTAACTTCTGAGGTCATCAGTCCCCTAGAACTTAGAACTACTTAAACCCAACTAACCTAAGGACGTCACACACATCGATGCCCGAGGCAGGATTGGAACCTGCGACCGTAGCGGTCGCGCGGTTCCAGACTGTAGCGCCTAGAACCTCACGGCCACCCCGGCCGGCTCCGGGAGGGGACTGCTAAGGGGGAGGTGACCATGGCAAAAAGACTAAATAACCGACAAAACGATAACGTTCTACGAGACGGGGTATGCAATGTCAGAAGTGTGGACCTGGTAGGGAACCTAGAAAATCTGGAAAGGGAAATGCCAAGGTGGAAACTAGAAGTAGTGGGGGCCAGTGAAGTGATATGGAAAGAAGACAAAGATTTATGGTCAGATGAGTACAGGGTAAAGTCAGAAGCAGTAGGGTTCGTTATGAATAGGAAGGAAGGTCAGAGGGTGAGTTACTGTGAACAGTTCTGTTATAGGGTTGTTCTCATCAGAACGACAGCAGTCCAACATCGACAACGATAGTTCAGGTATGCATGCCGACATCGCAGGCTGAAGATGAATGGATAGAGAAAGTATATGAGAGTATCGATCGGGTAATTCAATATATAAAGGGAGATACAATTCTAATAGTTATGGGGGACTAGAATGGGGTTGCAGGAGAAGGAGTAGAAGAAAGAGTTACAGGAGAACATGGGTTTGGTAATAGGAATGAGAGAGAAGAAAGACTAATTGAATTCTGCAATAAATTTCAGCTAGTAATAGCGAATACTCTGTTCAAAAATCACAAGAGGAGGAGTGATCCTTGGAAAAGACCGGGAGATATGGAAGATGTCAGTTAGTTTACAACACGGTAAGGCAGAGGTTCCGAAATCAGGTATTGGACTGTAAGGCGTACGCAGCAGGAGATGTAGACTCAGATCACAATTTAGTAGTGATGAAGAGTAGGCTGAAGTTTAAGAGACTAATCAGGAAGAATCAGTGCGCGAAAAAGGAATGAAGGGATATGCCTGAAATTCTGTGAGGCTATAGATAGTGCGACAACGAATAGCTCAATAGGCAGTTGAAGAAGAATGGACATCTCTGAAAAGGACAGTCAATGAAGCTGGAGAGAAAGACATAGGAACGAAGAAGGGAACTCGATAACAGGAGGTAAGTGGATAACAGGAGAAATATTTCAGTTGATCGATGAAAGAAGAAATCACAAAAACGCTTAGGGAAATTCTGGAATATAGAAATACAAGTCACTTAGGAATGAAATAAATAGGAAGTGCAGGGAAGCTAAGGCGAAATGTCTGCATGAAAAATGTAAAGAAATGGAAAAAGAAATGATTGTCGGAAGGACTGACTGAGCATATATAGAAGTCAAAACGACCTTCCGTGAAGTTAAAAGCAAGGCTGGTAACCTTAAGAGTGCAATGGGAATTCCACTATTAAATGCAGAGCAGAGAGCAGATAGGTGGAAAGTGTACACTGAAGACCTCTATGAGGGGGAAGGCTTGTCTGATAACGTGATAGAAGAAGAAACAGGAGTCGATATAGAAGATATAGAGGATCCAGTATTAGAATTAGAATTTAAAAGAGACTTAAGATCGAATAAGACACAAGTGATAGATAACATTCCATCAGAATTTGTAAAAACATTGGGGAAAGTGACAACAAAACGGCTATTCGCGCTGGTGTGTAGAATGTATGAGTATGGCGATATACAATCTCACTTTCGGGAAAACTTCATCCACACAGTCTTGAAGATTGCAAGAGCCGACAACTGCGAAAACTATCGCACAATCAGTTTAACAGCTGACGCATCCAAGTTGCTGACAAGAAAAATACACAGAAGAATGGAAAAGAAAACTGAGAATGTGTTACATGACGATCAGTTTCACTTTAGGAAAGCTAATGGGACCAGAGAGGCAGTTCTGAGTATGCAGTTGATAATGGAAGCAGGAGTAAAGAAAAATCAAGACAAGTTCACAGGATTTGTCGACCTGGAAAAAGTATTCGACAGTGTAAAATGGTCAAGATATTGGTCATTCTGAGAAAAATACGGATACGTTAAGGGAAAGAAGGGTAATACACAATATGTACAAGAGCCAAGAGGGGACAATAAGAATGGAAGACCAAGAATAAAGTACTCGGATTAAAAATGGTGTAAGAGGTGTAAGACAGGGTTGTGGTCTTCCACCTCCACTGATCAATCTATACATCGGATAAGCAATAATGGAAATAAAAGTAAGTTTCAAGAGTGAACTAAAATTCAAGGTGAAAGGATGTCAGTGTCAAGATTCGCTAATGACATTGCTATCAGCAGTAAAAGAGGAGGCTACTAGTATCAAAATAGCCCTTAATTTGAGGAAAAAAATTCTGGGAGTGTGCGTTTCGAGCATAGCACTGTATGGTGGTGAAACATGGACTGTGGGAAAACAGGAAAAGAAGAGAATCGAAGCATTTCAGATGTGGTGCTACAGAAGAATGTTGAAAATTAGGTGGACTGATAAGGTGAGGGGATGAGGAGGATATCTGTTAACACAAGTGTTAACACACCAGGGAGTAACTTTCATCGTACTTGAGAGAGTTGTAGAGAGCAAAAACTGTAGAGCAAGACAGAGGTGGGATACATCCAGAAAATAATTGAGGACCTAGACTGCAGTTGCTGCTCTGAGATGAAGAGGTTGGCACAGGAGCGGAATTCGTGGCAAAAAAAGAAAAAATGCTTTTCACATAGTTCTAGTTTCTAGTGTGGGACAGTAATCTCTTTCTACAGTCTGCAACTGCCACTACTTATGACGTTACTTTAGAGTAACGTAATGTGTCAAGTTTGATTCTGTCAGTCTGGATTGCATATGATTCTCTGTTACTCTGGGCTAATTTACTTGATTATTCCATTGGGTCGTATAACAAACGATCCTGCTCGCACAATTTATGATGATGTGTTCTGCGTTTGCACACTGATGGATGTATTTTGTAATGACCCGAACATGGCTTGTAGGTAAACCGAAACTAGCAATCAGTAAAGTTATATTTGCGAGCTTGAGTACTGAGGGTTTCTCTGGAACCACAGCTTCGTATAATAGTGTTTGCTGGACACGTGCTGATGCTTTCAAGTAATTTCTTTTTCTCTAGGGATGTCATTAAGTGTAACAGCTGAATTCAAGTGGCTGTAAAGAGTATAGTGTCGTGTCTGTGTAGTCGAGAACAGTAACGGAAGAAGTGAAGGTTGACCCATCGTCGCAGTAGTAGTGAATGTCACGCAGTAGAATTGAATGTCACCTTTTGATGTGGGTATTACCACCTACAGTGTCGCAAGTTCTCTCGCAATCAGATACTGCGTTCGGAAGTTAATTCCAGACATTGACACACAATCTGTTGATATACATACATTCCGCTGTTTGACGAGCGGATACTGGTGATGAAAATTCGCTCACCATCGGTACCCGGATCAGCTACCTCACGATCTGTTACGACAGCAGAAGCGTGCGTTGCTGTACCTTGGAGGCTATGGAGAGAGATCGACTCTGAGTAATTTATTGTTGCTGCACAGCGATTCTTTCAAGGCCTTCAGAGAACTGTCGTTAAATCCGCTGCACCGTACTGTTAGCTGTGCTACTATTTCCCGCGTCATAGACGGCGACAGTGAAGAAAGCAGTTCGACTTCAGGGAACTCGGGTTCAGAGAAAGCACACAGACGGGCACCGCAAGTGCCACAGACGCTCAGATATGCGCACACTGTTGCTACGAGGAACTACCGTTCATTGGTAGTGCAGTCGTGCAAGGGAACGGGAGAAAAAGGAAAGAGGCAGCAGTCGATCCTTTCATACCACCCAGGCAAGGCTTTGCAACAGAAAAATATAACTGATGGGACTATAGTCAAATGCATCCTTTATTAGTACGTCAAATAGCTGGTTCGAGTAGGCAACATGGTTTCTGGGAATGTAAAACGGAATCTTCTAGTTTTAGAGAGACGTCTAAAAAATGAACAGACGTCTAAGAAATGAAACTGGCTGAAAGTGCAGCGTGACAAAGCAGGACTGGATGGAAGCGAAATGGAAAACTGAAGAAATTTCTATGACTATGGGAAAGATAAATGTCGTGTATAGCGAATGTGAAAAAACTTTAAGACAAAAGAGAAGCACCGAATGCTCATATGAAAAGCAAGTAATGATTGGAGCAGGAAAGGCTGCAGAATAGAAGAAATGTATAAACGGTCTGTTCAAAGGAAAATCTACATCAGTACTCAGCAAGCCACCTGACGTGTCTGGCGGAGGGTACCTGTGGCACCACTGATATCCCCTGCAAACTCGGCGCGGTGGCTGATGGGAGCGACTGTAAAGCTATTTCACTTTTACGGTCACACACCCCTCCCCCACAGCCACCACGACGAGGGCCAACTTAGTTTGAACAGACAGTAACTGATTCCCCCTTTCCCTGTTCTACTCGCGAATGACGCCTGGCAAGAGCAATTGTTCAGCTGCAATTTCTAGAATTTTGTCGATGTGGTCATTTCGCGAGACGTATGTAGGCAGAAGCAACACGATGTCTCATTCTTCCTGGAACGTACTCTCTCGGTATTTCAATAGAAAACCTCTCCGTGATGCACAATGCCTCTATTTTAGCGTTTGCCACTGGGATTTGTTAAATATCTCTGTGACGCTCCTGTGACGAAACGCGTCGCTCTTCGTTGGATCTTCCCTACCTCTTATATAACTCCTACCTGGTAAGGATTTCAGACTGATGACTAACACTCAAGAATCGGTCGAACAAGTATTTGTAATATATTTCTTTCGCCGACGAGTTACATTCCCTTACGATTCTTCCCACGAATCTCAGTCTGGCGTCTGATTTTGGTAGTATTTGTTTAATGTGGTGATTCCACTTACTGTCACTCAGGATGGTTACTCGTAGGTATTTTTTGGCAGACACTGTGTAAGTAGGCCGTTTAGGTTTTTATGTTGGTAACGCCACGTAGCGCTCTGTATGAAAATCACTGGCTGTGCTGTGTGCAGTCTGTGGCTGGTTGGCATTGTTGGAATATTCGCTATTGTAGTGTTGGGCAGTTGGAGGTGAGCCGCCAGCAGTGGTGGATGTGGGAAGAGAGATGGCCGAGTTTTGAGAGCGGACGATCTGGACGTGTGTGCGACAGAAAATCGAAACTTGTAAGACTGGATGTCATGAACTGATGTATATATATAATGACTTTTGAACACTATTGAGGTAAATACATTGTTTGTTCTCTATCAAAATCTTTCATTTGCTAACTATGCATGTCAGTAGTTAGTGCCTTCAGTAGTTAGAATCTTTTATTTAGCTGGCAGTATTAGCACTCACTGTATTACAGTAGTTCGAGTAACGAAGATTTTTGTGAGGTAAGTGATTCATGGAAGGTATAGGTTATTGTTAGTCAGGGCCATTCTTTCGTAGGGATTATTGAAAGTCAGATCGCGTTACGCTAAAAATATTGTGTGTCAGTTTAGTGTTGATCAGAACAAGTAAAGAGAGAAATGTCTGAGTACGTTCAGTTCTACTTAGCTGTTTGAAAATAAAATAATGTAAGAGGTTTATCAGCACAGTAATTCACTAATGTTTCTAAGGGGATGTTTCAACTGTTACCAACAATTTTTCATCAATAGCTTAATGTTGTACAGTAGTCGATTTTTCTCCTATGTAAGCGCAGTACGTTACATTTATTTACGTTCAGGATAAACTTCCAGTCCCTAAACCGTTCATCAATTCTCTGCAGGTCATTTTAGGAATCGCTACAGCCTTCTGGAGTTGCTGCCTTCTTGTAGACAACAGCATCATCTGCGAGTAGCCTTCTGGAGCTTCCGACACCTTTTACTGGATCGTATGTACACTGATTAGCCAGAAGATTATGACCACCGACCTACTATCGATACAAACCCTTCCAGGCGATAGCAGCGTCATCTAGTGAGGAATGACTGCTTGTCAGTTACACGCTCAGTGCATGTAGCATCACTAAGCGCGCTGTCCGTGAGTAGAATGGGGAACTCGCGCCATGTATCTGAGTTTGATCGGGAGCAGATTGTGATGGCCGGGAGGCTCGGCACGAGCATTTCGGAAACAGCAAGTCAAGTCTGGTGTTCGATGAATGCTATGGTGAGTGTCTTTAACACGTGGCGAAACCACGTCCAGACGTCGTGCGATTGGGCGGCCACCCCTCGTTATACATGTCGAACGTTGTAGGCTAGGCAGACTGGTAAAACAGGATAGGCGGCCAACTGTGCCGGAACTAACATTAGACTTTAATGTTGGGCAGAGTACAAGTGTGAACACACAGTGCACCGAACACTCCTGATGATGCCTCTGCAGTGCCAATGTTAACGCCACGACATCGGCATCTACGTCTGAAATGGGGACGTGACCATCGGCACTGGATGTTGGCGCAGTGTCGGAGCGTTGCATGGTCTGATGAATCCCAATACCTTCTTCGTCATGCCGATGAGAGGGTGCGAACCCATCGTTTTCTAGGAGAACAGCTCCTTGACACCTACATCTACATGGATACTCTACAAATCAAATTTAAGTGCCTGGCAGAGGGTTCATCGAATCATCTTCACAATTCTCTATTACTCCAACCTCGTATAGCGCGCGGAAAGAACGAACACCTATATCTTTCAGTATGAGCTCTGACTTCCGTTATTTTATCGTGGTGATCGTTTCTGTTGTGGACTGACAAGACAGCCAGTCCACAGTGACGGGTAACCGAAATGCACGCGTACACACACGCCGGCTGGCGTGAGGTCTGAAACAGGATACTTTATGAATGCTATAGAGAAAAGTACGTAGCTCCTCGAATACTTAACTTTATTCCATCATTGTGATACATCGCTCTTGACGATACAATTGAGAGTCCTTAATACAAGCACTGTAAGGCTAATGGCGCCTTGCTAGGTCGTAGCCATGGACTTAGCTGAAGGCTATTCTAACTGTCTCTCGGCAAATGAGAGAAAGGCTTCGTCAGTGTTGTCGCTAGCAAAGTCGTCGTACAACTGGGGCGAGTGCTAGTACGTCTCTCTAGACCTGCCGTGTGGTGGCGCTCGGTCTGCAGTTACTGACAGTGGCGACACGCGGGTCCGACATGTACTAATGGTCCGCGGCCGATTTAAAGCTACCACCTAGCAAGTGTGGTGTCTGGCGGTGACACCACAGTTTCTCCCTATGTAGGTCGGTGTCAACAAAATATTTTCGCATTCGGAGAAGAAAGTTGGTGACTGGAATTTCGTGAGAAGATTCCGTCACAACGAAAAACGCCTTTCGTTTAATGATGTCCAGCCCGAATCCTGTATCATTTCAGTGACACCCTCTCCCATATTTCGCTATAATACAAAACATGCTGCCCTTCTTTGAACTTTTTCGATGTACTTCGTCAGTCCTATCTGGTAAGGATCCCACACCGCGCACCCGTATTCTAAAAGAGGACGGACAAGCGTAGTGTACGCAGTCTCCTTAATAGATCTGTTACATTTTCTAAGTGTCCTGCCAATAAAACGCATTCTTTAGTTAGCCTTCCCCACAACATTTTCTATGTGTTCCTTCCAATTTAAGTTGTTCGTAATTGTAATTCTTAGGGATTTAGTTGAATTTACGGCCTTTAGATTTGACTGATTTATCGTGTGAGCTATACGGCGGGTCGGAGACAAACTGGCGGCGGTTCCGTTAAGCTCTGGGAAACATTCACATGGGCGTTCATCGGTGCAGTGGAGCTCGTGCAAGGCACCATGACGGTCAAGGAGTATCGTAAACTCGTTGCAGATCACGTACACACTTTCATGACGATCATGTTTCCCGACGGCAGTGCATTATTCAACAAGATAATGCGCCAGGTCACAGAGTGATGGAGTGAACGGAGGAAAGCAGTCACGAGTTCCAATTGATGTGCTGGTCCCCAGCTTGCCAGATCTCAACGCAATCGAACACATCTGGTATGTGACGGAACGTGGCGTCAGAGCTCATCGCCCCCTCCTCGGAATTTACGGGAATTAGGCGACTTGTGTGTGCAGATGAGGAGCCAACACCCTCCAGCGAACTACCAAAGCCCCATTGTTTCCATGCCAAGACGCACAACAGCTGTTTTGCTTGTAAAAGTTGGACATACCGACTATTAGATAGATGGTCATAATGTGATCGGTGTATATATCGTAAACAGTAACGGTCCTATGACACTTCTTTGGGTAAACCCTAAATTACCTTTATAGTTGTCGATTTTGTTCCGTTAAGAGCGACGTGTTGAGTTCTCTCCACAAGTTATCTACAAAGCTGGTCCGATACTCTGGGAGTTTGTACTTTTTTCACTAAAAGGCAATGTGCGATGGTGTCGAATGTCTTCCTGAAGTCAAGGAACACAGCATCAATCTGAACGCCTGTTGTCTACATCATCGCTTCATCGATTCGGGCAGCCCAATGTGTTTCACGAAATTAAAGAAGAACTAGGAAAAAGTGTAGAAGGAATTGGATGCCCTGCCCATATTCCGCACAATATTATATCCAGCGCTGCTGGAGTCTTAATTGTCGGCATAAAAATAATCGTCTAAAAATATTATTTTTCAGTATACAGTAATGACAGAGAAGCTGAAAAAGTTCTGCTTACACGTTGACGGCAATCACCAGACTCTCGTAGCTCACTCAAAAACAAGATGCCCGCAGTTGTGAGAATTCTTAAGCTTTGGATTCAGTTAAAACAATTTTTTGATGGTAAAGACAGGCCACCTAAAATAAATCCAGAATTTTTTCAGTGGTCCGATCAGCGATATTTCCTTCATGTCTCTGCAGTGAAACTTGGCTCTGTTTGAAAAAAATAAATATATCAAAATCATGGAGAAGAATAAGGTTCTATAACTTAAACAAGAAAGATATTAATCGACACTCAAAGATGTCTGAATGAAGAAAGACTGCTAACAAATATGGATTGGAACATGTTAAAGAACGTGAACCATAACCAAGAAATATTTAATTTGATTTCGAAATTTTAGGAAGAGAAAAGGCTTTCTATACTATAGCATTTTATTACTTAGAGAAATAGGTTATTTCTTTTAATAAATATCAACTATTTGATTGGATGACGCTTTCTGAAACCCCAGATTGGATGAAGAGTGCAAACACTATTATATACTTGACAGAAATGGTGTGAAAATTTCAGGCGTCAGTTGCTTCTTGCAACGCATGTATCTGAAAGGCTTTTTAGAAAGTAAAAGTCACTCGGAAGAATGGAAGTCTAAACACTCCGAGGAAGAAAGGTAGATTCATTTTCTTAAGGAAACCGAAAATCTCGAACGGAAATGCCAATTGTTAAAATTACGCGGGTATTTGTTCTCTAATCCCGCACAACGCCACTGTCGAAAGAGTATTTTCGCTGATGACAGCCCAGTGGATTAATGAGAGAAATCGATTGCTGCCAGTGACTGTGGAATCAATCTTACAGTTGCAGTTTACCTACAGGCTGACTTGCATAGAGTTTTACAATACGTAAAAGGGAAAAAAAAACACTTGCTGGAAAGGTGAAATCTTCCGAAAAATATGGTGTACCAACTACTTCTGTCGCAGTAAGTTCCACGTAATTGTGTTCTAAATGAAACCGAAGGCTTTCTGTTTTTTGGCGATTTCTACCGGCTGAGTACTGGAGTGAAGTGCGCGTAAATGATGGAGGGGATGTGCAGTTTACCTGTCCCTGTAGCTAATATTTTGCTGCTCCCAGGTTTCGGCTGTTTCTACTGTGTAAATAAAGTAAGATTCACGAATAAGCCCTTTGTGGTTGATTAATAATACTACAAGAATTGTTAGTCGACGTGCTTGTAGATAGCTTTTTTGTTTATCCAAGTTAAAATAAAAAAACTCTAAAACATAATGCAATGTAAAATTACAACGTAATATTAATGACAGAGAGAATTTCAGACTTTAAGAGCCCAATGTTCGGCAGCCAGAACGCCACTGTCATTTGCTGCAACCAAGTCTTGCATGTCACAGAGTTCGCTGAGATAACTGCAAACGGACGAGTGTCCTGTCCAGAGGCAGAATCCTGCCTAGCCCTACCTTCACAAAATTCTTCATCAGTGATACCCCAGTTCTTCAAATTAATCTTACGCGTTATCACTAGAGATGGGGGATCCGCTCTTGAACTAATTCATAGAGTTGAATCTTTCAAAGGAGTGAACAATCAGTGATTCAGAAAAAAAGAACGGTAGCTCCAAACGTTTCCCAAGGCAGAAAGAGAGAGAGAGAGAGAGAGAGAGAGATGGAGCATATCAGCAGCGCCTCTGCTGGTCAGAGCACAGTGCACGCCACACAACACAGCCAGCGCCGGCCTCTGCCCTGCTTCTACCTTGGCTGCCTGCATTGTGCAGTGCCCCATTGGATTTTGTGTTTCACATATGCCGTGCCATCTCTATGCGTCATCTGCCGCGTGTAGTGTCTGGCGCAGCTTAACTTCGCATCACACTCTGTCGGCGATCGTTTCAGTCGCACGTCCTGCCCTTTGGGCAGTTGATGCGAGCAACAGGACAGAGAGCCATCTAGCGGATAACATAGGAACTACTTGCAACAACCTGCTCGCAAGGGAACGGACGATTTGTCTCGGAGCGGGTGAGTTCACCGCTCCCCCCACCCTCGGAACTCGCCCGCTCAACGCTCACCCCACCATCTCGACTCTAGCCAGAGCGTTGAGCAAAGCGATTCAGATGTCACTCTGGTCTCTGCGGTCTCAGCTCACGCAGTAATACAGCTCGCGGCTCGACCTGCTCGACTCAGCGCCTCTGCATCGGAGTTCATCCCTACTGGATATTGTTCTTCGTAGTAATACCGCTATGTATATTACATTATTATGTTATGTATACATCAATTGTTTTTATTTTATTTTTATTTGTTTAAACTGATTAGATTAGGTTCCTGATGACTCCTCTTACTATAGGATTTTTATTATGGACACTCGAATTTACGCTTTAATTACGAGCGAACCGATAAACGTATCGCAAAATGTGATACACCAATATTTTCCTTGTTTTATTCTGCGTAAGGCTATATGCAGCACTTTCGTTTTACAGTCAAATTTATATTTTTTTTTCTTATTCTGGTACGGATTTTGCGATTTTAGGCGTCTTCGGAAGGCAACGTTCACTTTAAAAATATATGGCTTGCGATGTATTTGTATGAGGTTAATGAAATTTTAATACATTATAGCCAAATATATTGTGAATGTAAATCTCAAGTTACAACATTTTCCGATCACCCAAAAAACCACGTTAGTGCAAAATAAATCAATAATAAAAAACTTTGTCATATCGTGGAAATTTCAATAAACAATACAAAATTCTTACTCATTATCTGTGTTACTTCAAAATAGGATCAAATAAGATCAAAATACAGGTATAGTACTGGAATAAACCAAGTTTGAAGGGCAATGTGCCTTCCATTTATTTTCTATTGTAAATGAGTGGTGAGTCATGAAAAAGAGCTAATTCATTTCAGGGAGTGAACAGTTCTGATCCAATCTCTGAAAAGAACAGTTTTGCCCATCTCTAGTTATCACTCGTGTTATCAATCTATTGAGGGTCTTCTAGGTGATGGCAGCCTGATGGTAGCCTTTCTTTTGCTGTTCATAATCCTCCAGGAGATGTCATTCTCAACAGCTCAGGTCGGCGGACTTCTGCTGAAACTGAAATTGGTGCTGTTGTAAGGAAGAAGCTTTTCTTGGATTTCAGACGTGATGGATAAGCGTGAGTTCCAAACAACGGATTTTTTTGCCTATGTTTCTTACTTTATCTTTTGAATTTCTGCTGCTACCAGTCTTCTTCCATCTGGAGGCGCAACTCACACGAGTAGAAAGATTCTAATGACTGAGGTTGGTCTTAGGCGCTCTGCGACTGTGCACCCCTCTTACAAAGAGCGACAAATACTTGATTAGCATGTGCAGAGTTCCTCGAGACTGGCTTGGCGTACTCTACAACGGAGAGACATAGACAGCCGCTATTCGTGAACTGCAACTTGGCATCTCACCAGCGGGTGGTGCAAGGACTGGGAGAATGGGTAGTTGTTGTTGCTGCGAGAAGTAAGGTCCGGGGGTGAACAAGCTCTGCCTCATGTACAATAAGTACACAGTGTAGGTAACACAAACTTGAGTTTCGAGGCCGGCCGCTGTGGCCGAGCGATTCTAGGCGCTTCAGTCCGGAACCGCGCCGCTGCTACGGTCGCAGGTTCGAATCCTGCCTCCGGCATGGATGTGTGTGATGTCCTTAGGTTAGTTGGATTTAAGTAGTTCTAAGTATAGGGGACTGATGACCTCAGACGTTAAGTCCCGTAATGCTTAGAGCCATTTGAACCATTTTTTTGAGTTTCGAGCTTCCGCAAGCTCCTGATAACCGATTTTCTTTTCCGAACTGGGGTAGAAGGTAACCCTCGCAATGGGCCAACAACTGAATCATGATTCGTTTTCTAAAAAGGCACATTGAAAACAGCGCTTCGAAACAGAGATACCAACAGCAAAGCTCAGATATAAAGCAGACGACAATGCAGCCAATACCGGCTAACAGTGCGCTGCACGGTTGGTAACAAATATCTCTAAGCCACTACGGCACGAAGTCTCCCGACTGTTACCGATCAGAACTGTTGGGTCCGTGTGCCAAGACGTAGTTCCCAGATAGTATACTGTGTTCATCTACGTTGAACCTTTGTATAAACAAAGGTATACCGTGTAATCGGTCATCGGCAGCACTGGTCAAGACAACTGAAAGTAGGCCCTATGTGTTAGATATTTTGTTGTTATTCTCGTGCGAATGAAACTCTGACACACGCTAAAATACACTCCTGGAAATGGAAAAAAGAACACTTTAACACCGGTGTGTCAGACCCACCATACTTGCTCCGGACACTGCGAGAGGGCTGTACAAGCAATGATCACACGCACGGCACAGCGGACACACCAGGAACCGCGGTGTTGGCCGTCGAATGGCGCTAGCTGCGCAGCATTTGTGCACCGCCGCCGTCAGTGTCAGCCAGTTTGCCGTGGCATACGGAGCTCCATCGCAGTCTTTAACACTGGTAGCATGCCGCGACAGCGTGAACGTGAACCGTATGTGCAGTTGATGGACTTTGAGCGAGGGCGTATAGTGGGCATGCGGGAGGCCGGGTGGACGTACCGCCGAATTGCTCAACACGTGGGGCGTGAGGTCTCCACAGTACATCGATGTTGTCGCCAGTGGTCGGCGGAAGGTGCACGTGCCCATCGACCTGGGACCGGACCGCAGCGACGCACGGATGCACGCCAAGACCCTAGGATCCTACGCAATGCCGTAGGGGACCGCACCGCCACTTCCCAGCAAATTAGGGACACTGTTGCTCCTGGGGTATCGGCGAGGACCATTCGCAACCGTCTCCATGAAGCTGGGCTACGGTCCCGCACACCGTTAGGCCGTCTTCCGCTCACGCCCCAAGATCGTGCAGCCCGCCTCCAGTGGTGTCGCGACAGGCGTGAATGGAGGGACGAATGGAGACGTGTCGTCTTCAGCGATGAGAGTCGCTTCTGCCTTGGTGCCAATGATGGTCGTATACGTGTTTGGCGCCGTGCAGGTGAGCGCCACAATCAGGACTGCATACGACCGAGGCACACAGGGCCAACACCCGGCATCATGGTGTGGGGAGCGATCTCCTACACTGGCCGTACACCACTGGTGATCATCGAGGGGACACTGAATAGTGCACGGTACATCCAAACCGTCATCGAACCCATCGTTCTACCATTCCTAGACCGGCAAGGGAACTTGCTGTTCCAACAGGACAATGCACGTCCGCATGTATCCCGTGCCACCCAACGTGCTCTAGAAGGTGTAAGTCAACTACCCTGGCCAGCAAGATCTCCGGATCTGTCCCCCATTGAGCATGTTTGGGACTGGATGAAGCGTCGTCTCACGCGGTCTGCACGTCCAGCACGAACGCTGGTCCAACTGAGGCGCCAGGTGGAAATGGCATGGCAAGCCGTTCCACAGGACTACATCCAGCATCTCTACGATCGTCTCCATGGGAGAATAGCAGCCTGCATTGCTGCGAAAGGTGGATATACACTGTACTAGTGCCGACATTGTGCATGCTCTGTTGCCTGTGTCTATGTGCCTGTGGTTCTGTCAGTGTGATCATGTGATGTATCTGACCCCAGGAATGTGTCAATAAAGTTTCCCCTTCCTGGGACAATGAATTCACGGTGTTCTTATTTCAATTTCCAGGAGTGTATACAGAGACTTAATGTTCTTAGTTAGTCACTTTGCTGAACTAGTATTTCACGTAATTCTTGAATCATATCTCACCTGACAGTCGGTTTTGCTGCACTTGATTTTTATTAAAGTTACTTATAAAATTAAAATTTGTTAAATACGCTTGGAAAAGCTGCGTAAGATACACTATCTGATCAAAAGTAACCTGATACGTGTTAGTAGACTTTAATATGGGCTGTGTCCGCCCTATGCCTTTATGGCCGTTTGAAGGACACTATCAGTGAGGAGTCAAGAATGTCCGTGGAGGAATTGCCGCCCGTTCTTCCTCGAGAGTCGAAACTAGAGGAGGTCATGATATTGGGT
Source organism: Schistocerca cancellata (assembly GCF_023864275.1). Taxonomy (NCBI): domain Eukaryota; kingdom Metazoa; phylum Arthropoda; class Insecta; order Orthoptera; family Acrididae; genus Schistocerca; species Schistocerca cancellata. The sequence continues at coordinate 569,815,408 of NC_064626.1, forward strand.
GCTGGGGTCTGGAGTGACGTCTACGTTCTAACTCAACCCAGAGACATTCCACCAGGTTTTCATCGGGACTCTGAACAGACCACTCTACGAGGATCGTCCACAAAGTAAGTTGCGTTTCTATTTCTATCCGCGACAGCGCTACGATCGCAGTTCCGAGGATGGGCGTAATTACTCTGATTCAAGGAGAAGACATGTACGCCATTTTCAGATCGCCGACGTGTGCTTTGTTGTGCTTCTTTATAATGTCAGCCGGAGTTGAAAATGCCACCGCGTGTGAAATCAGATCTGTGATTCGTTTCCTAAATGCAAAGAAATTTAAACCAAAGGAAAACCTCGAGGCAAACCTGTGACGTTTACGGACAAAATACTATGAGTGATTCAGCTGTGATCAAGTGCACAATGAAGAACGAAGTGGACGACCGTCTGTGATTACTGATGAACTGGTTCACCCAATTCAAGAGAAGATTAAGCACAACCGTGAGCTTACACTTAGTGCCCTTGCTTTGGAATTTACGCAAATCTGACGATCACTAATTCCTGAAATTGTTATTGAAAAACTGAAATTTCGAAAACTTTGCTGACGTTGGGTACCCAAAAATTCTTACTGAACAACACAAAAAACAACGGATGGGCAGTGCACATGTGTTTTTGACACGCTACAATGAAGAAGGCGATGGTTTTCTTTTTCGGATAGTCACGGGGGATGAAACTTGGGTATCATTAGACACCCTTGAAACAAAACGGAATCAATGGAATGGAGGCACACTTCATCCCCGACGAAGGTTAAGCCTAAGCAAATCTTGACACCTTGCAAAGTCATGTGCAACGTTTTTTGGGACAGAAAGGCATTTTGCTGATTGATTTCGTACCTTGAGGCGAAACAACCAATACACATGGTTACCGTGAGACCATTAAGAAATTGCGCTGCGCAGTACAGAACAAGCGTCGAGGATTACTGTCAAAAAGTGTTTTTTTTTTTCACGATAATGCCCGGCACGGGGTCCCGGGTTCGATTCCCGGCGGGGTCAGGGATTTTCACCTGCCTCGAGATGACTGGGTGTTTGTGTTGTCCTTATCATTTCATCATCATCCAGGAAAGTGGCGAAATTGGACTGAGCAAAGGTTGGGAAATTGTACGGGCGCTGATAACCACGCAGTTGAGCGCCCCACAAACCAAACATCATCGTCATCATCATCATCAGATAATGCCCGACCTCACACGGCGAATGTGACCAAACAACTCTCACGGGAATTTCACTGGAACGCGTTTGATCATCCTCCGTACAGTCCGGACCTCGCTCCTAGCGACTTAATGAATGAACACGTTACCACATGGTTGAATTAACAAGCGGGAACCTTCTATGAAGAAGGCATACAAAAACTTGTGCGACGCTATGACAAGTGCCTACAAAATTTCGGAAGCTACTTAGAAAAGCAATTTAACAGTTGTAGATTTTTGTACAATAAATACTTTTTCTGTATCGGTACACGTTTGTTTTATATAACCAAACGGAACTTACTTTGTGGACATACCTCGTATTTCAGGAATGTTTTTGTCCAAAAACAAATGCCTCACAGTTGCTGGTTTATGACAGGAAGCTTTGTCATGCTGATACTATTACGATCGTCTTTAAACTGTTCGAACACAATGATGTAAAAAGAGTTCATTTACTTCCGCATTTAGCGTTTTCTTAAACAGAGTAAGCGAACAACACCCTAAGCACCGAAAACACCCCAATACCGTAACACCAACTCCTGTTGGCACTAAATATGATGGCAGGTAACGCTCTCCACGGATTCGCCAAACTAAAACCCTTCCGTCGGGTAACCACAGGATGTAGGGAGAGCCAGAAGTCCAAACAACTCGCTTATAATCATCCACTGTTCAGTGACGTCGCTCTTCGCACCACGTCACGAACCGCTCAGCACGGACTACAGAAATGCGTCAGCTGTGAGGAGCTGCTCCACCATTCTGTTTAACTCCTTAGGCACAGTCGTGCTAGCTGGACTGCCGGAGCGTGTTGGGAGTCACGAGCGGCTCCTTGAGCTGATTAAATGCTAATTTTTAGAACTTCCCTCCACAACACTCGACTGTCCCTGTCTGTCAGAAAATGAAGTGTGCGTTTCGTTGGTTTAGCTGTGGTTGTCCCTTCTCTTTTCCAGCTTGACAGTGACGCCACCAGCAGTCGACTTTGGTAGCTTTAGAAGGACTCAAATGTTGCTGGTGGATTTGTTACTACGAGGAGAACATGGCAAGTACCACAGCCTGATTTCCCAGAAACTTCGCTCAGTGCAAGAGACGTTAAAAACTGGCGAACATGTGTCTCGGTTTATCCATAGATATTCGACCTTTCTCAAAAAACAACCGTCGACGTTTTCGAGGTACACTCATGCTCATAAATTAAGGATAATGCTGATACATGGTGAAACAACGCTCTGGTGGACGGTTTGCGGGTTTAAATCACCTCGGGGTATGACCATGCAGTGCATTTGACCTGCGGTTGTCGCACGGTGGCGCTGGCAGCAGTCCCCACATATGCAGTGCAGACGTAAGTGTGCAGACGTTTTCAGACGTGCTAATGATGACTGTGTGTTGAAAATGGCTCAAAGTACACATATTGATGACGTTATGAGGGGTAGAATACTAGGACAACTGGAGGCTGGTCAAAAACAGCAGGTCGTAGCACGAGCCCTCCGTGTGCTACAAAGTGTGATCTCAAAACTATGGCAACGATTCCAGCAGACAGGAAACGTGTCCAGGCGCTACAGTACGGGACGTCCACAGTGTACAGAAGACCGATATCTCACCATCAGCGCCCGCAGGCAGCCACGGAGTACTGCAGGTAGTCTTGCTCAAGACTATGCTCCAGCAGCTGCTCGACTACCTGATCCAGAGTATACCAACCCGTTGTGCGGCCTGTGTACGTGTGCATGGTGATCATATCCAGTACTGATGTCGGGGTACATGGGCAGGAAACAGTGGCGTTTTGTACCACATGTGTTTCGGGACGGTTTTCTGAACTTATCACCAATACTGTGGACTTACAGTTCTGTGCCGTGTGTGTTCCCTATGTGCCTATGCTATGCCTGGAACAGCTGTCTCCAGACACACAGTCTACAGACGATTGAACAGACATGGTTTATTTGCCCAGAGACGTGGAAGGTACTTTCCACTGACCCCTGGTCGCAGGAGACCCCATAAAGTCTGGTGTCAAGAACGCAGTACATGGTCACTGGAACAGTGGTCGCTGACCCCTGGTCACAGGAGACCCCATAAAGCCTGGTGTCAAGAACACAGTACATGGTCATTGGAACAGTGGTGCCTGGTTATGTTCACGGACGAATCCAGGTATAGTCTGAACAGTGATTCTAGCCTAGTTTTCATCTGGCGTGAACCAGGGACCAGACACCAACCCCTAATGTCCTTGAAACGGACCTGTATGGAGGTCGTGATTTGATGGCGTGGGGTGGAATTGTGATTGGTTCACGTACACCCTTGCATGTCTTTGACAGAGGAACTGTAACAGGTCAGCTGTATCGGGACGTCATTTTGCACCAGTATGTCTGCCTTTCCAGGGGTGCAGTGGGTCCCACCTTCCTCCTGATGGATGATGACGCAGGGCCCCACCGAGCTGCCATCGTGGAGGAGTATTTTGAAATAGAAGATATCAGGCGAATGGAGTGGCCTGCCTGTTCTCCAGACCTAAACCCCATCGAGCACGTCTGGGATGTTCTCGGTCGACGTATCGCTGCACGTCTTCAAACCCCTAGGACACTTCAGGAGCTGCGACAGGCAATGGTGAAAGTATGGGAGGCTATGCTCCAGCAGCTGCTCGACTACCTGATCCAGAGTATGCTAACCCGTTGTGCGGCCTGTGTACGTGTGCATGGTGATCATATCCCGTATTGATGTCCGGGTACATGGGCAGGAAACAGTGGCGTTTTGTACCACATGTGTTTCGGGACAGTTTTCTGAACTTATCACCAATACTGTGGACTTACAGATCTGTGCCGTGTGTGTTCCCTATGTGCCTATGCTATTAGCGCCAGTTTTGTGTTGTGCCACGTTGTGTGGCACCACATTCTGCAATTATCCTTAATTTATGAGCATGAGTGTAGTTTATATGCCTTTTAGCGAATGAATAGTTCAGCCAAAGCGGTGGCACAGTGACCAGCGTCGCGGCCTCACACTTTTGCGCCTTGCGGCTGAAATCCGATCATTATTTTTATTTTTGTTTTTGTTTTTCATTTATCTACCAGAGTTCGTGGAAGATTAGTATACAAGTGTTTTCCAATGTATATTGAAAGGACATTGTCCTCATTCGTTTACTAATTGATTCTCTCGTAAATGAATTAAAAAAATAATAAAAAAGTGAATGGAAAAATTACTTGAAATTGTTTTCGGCGAAATCCCTGTATCTCGATTCACAATCAATTGCAAGCGCCAGTTTTCGATAAGTGATCCATTTTGCGCTCTTTGACATATTGCCAAAGCGTGAAACCTCCAGCAGTGTTAACGACGTTTCTTTCCCGAGTAAGACTCATACGAAGAAATGTCAGTGTGGCAAGCCTGCCTTCGCGCGATGGTCGTGGTGTTCGGAATTTCAGCGTTTCGAATGTTTCTACAATTGGTATCATCCAAAGAAATGCATCAAACGTTCCCGAAGAATAAACATAAGAATAAAGTTTAAGAATTAGGATTTCGCATGAGAATGAAATATAGAATATGAGAATTTAAAAAGAATGTCATCCCTCGAAATACCGCATACAGACATACACCGAAGAGGCAAAGAAACTGTCACACATGGCTAATATGTTGTAGGGTCCCTGCGAGCACGCAAAAGTGCCGGAACACGACGTGGCATGGACTCCGCTAATGTCCGAAGAAATGTTAGAGGAAACTGACACCGTGAATCGTGCAGAGCTGTCCATAAATCCGTAAGAGTACGAGGGAATAGATATCTCTTCTGAACAGCACGTTTCAAGGCATCGCAGACATGCTCAATAATGTTCATGTCTGGGGAGTTTGGTGGCCAGTGGAAGTCTTTAAACACAGAAGAGTGTTCCTGGAGCCACTCTGTAGCAATTCTGGACATTTGGGATATCGCATTGTCCTGCTTGAATTGCCCAAGTCCGTCGGAATGTACAATGGACATGAATGGATGCAAGTGATCAGGATGCTTACGTACGTGTCACCTGTGAGAGTCGTATCTAGACGTCTCCGGGGTCCCATATCATTCCAACTGCACACGCCCCACATCATTACAGAGCCCCCACCAGCATGACAGCCCCACCTGCATGACAGCAGGGTCTATGGATTCATCAGGTTTCCTCCATACCCGTACACGTCCATCCGCTCGATACAATTTGAAACGAGACTCGTCCGACCAGGCGACGTGATTCCAGTCATAAACAGTTCAATGTCGGCGTTGACGGGCCCTGGCGAGGCGTAAAGCTTTGTGTCGTGCAGTCATCGTGGGTACACGAGCGGGCCTTCGGCTCCGAAAGCCCACATCGATGATTTTTCCTTGAATGTTTCCCACGCTGACACTTGTCGATGGCCCAGCATTCAAATCTGCAGCAATTTGCAGAAGGTCTACATTTCTGTCACGTTGTCTTCAGTCGTCGTCCGCAGCTCGTGGTCGTGCGGTAGCGTTCTCGCTTCCCACGCCCGGGTTCCCGGGTTCGATTCCCGGCGGGGTCAGGGATTTTCTCTGCCTCGTGATGACTGGGTGTTGTGTGATGTCCTTAGGTTAGTTAGGTTTAAGTAGTTCTAAGTTCTAGGGAACTGATGACCATAGATGTTACGTCCCATAGTGCTCAGAGCCATTTTTTTCAGTCATCGTTGGTCCCGTTTTTGCAGGACCTTTTCCCGGAGATGTCAGAGATCTGATAATCACGGTACACTCGTGAGATGCTCGCACGGGAAAATCCCCACTTCATCGCTGCCTCAGAGATGCTGTGTCCCATCGTTCGTGCGCCGACTGTAACACGACGTTCAAACTCACTTAAATCTTGATAACTTGCCATTGTAGTAGCACTAACCCATCTAACAACTGCGCCAGACACTTGTTGTCTTATATAAGCGTTGCCGACGGCAGCACCGTATTCTGCCTGTTTATATATCTCTGTATTTGAATACGCATGCCTGTACCAGTTTCTTTGCCGCTTCTGTGTAGAACCGATAAGGAACACTAATGTAGTAAACTTCCAGGGACTTGTGTAATAAATGCCAGAAATAAAATACAAAAGAAAAATACAAACAATAATCGGGTTTCGAACACAGGACACAAAAAGTGACATGCCACGACGCTAGTTTTTTTTTGTAACCATATATATTTATTTAAATATATTAACAACGATACATTTTTTAGAAAAAGACATTTTATTCTATTAATCTATTATATTCCTAGTGTTGGTTAATATTACTGTCATTTTATATATTTTCGTTTTCATATTTTCTTTTTTCGTTTTTCTCTTATTGTTGTTCCTTAAACCCTTTTACATGGCCATTTGTCGTCTTTTTTTTGAGGGGGTAGACACTGCAGGACAGGCATAACAGTTTATATTTGGCATCGATGCATTGATTTTGAGTTTAATATTCTGTATGTGATGCACTTGTGATGCCACAGGCGCATTATGTATTCTGGTTTGATCTCTTCCTCTAGTTACACTGTTAAGTGGGACAGAATGAGGGAAACGTCACCATGATAGCTAGATCAGAAGTGGAAGAAACTTTTTTTACATATACTACATAATATACCTAAACTGAAGAAGAGAGAAAATTTTGTCGTATTACATAAGAGAAGCAGAAAGGATAGTGTGAGTAATCAATAGAATTTTATAGGCACGAAGTAAAGGAAATCATTAAAAAAATATCTAATAATAATAATGAGTAGTTGGCACTTTCCACTAAGTAAAGCTTGTTTCCTATTCAGTATAGTACAATAATGGAAGAAAAGTTAATTAAAAAAAAACTGCTGGTACTACAGTGCACACTTTTGACACTGTTTTGGCTGCGAGCCTGACAGATGTTTGGTGAGAAGCACTTTGTATCACTGATTTCACTTTATACTACTATACTTCACTATTTGATGCGAGAAGAGAAAGCACTTTATACTAGTCGTTACTCCACGAACTCAACTGATCTTATCGCCTCCTAAAAGGCATTCAAATTACGTCTAAAAGTGTGAGAGTCGTTTTCCCAGAAACGGTCGATTACCTACTAAAACCAAAGCACGTGTTCGCTAATTTTGGCTCCTCTTCCGCTGAGTGAAGTTCCTGGGAAATCGGGTTATGGCACTTGCCGTGTTCTGCTCGTCAGGTGACACCCAAAGATTAGCCCGTAGATTCGTTCTGATCCTACTGCGTCTATACTTGGCAACACGGTACTCCCTGACTCGTTTTACCCTAGTGGGTCCACCTCTCGTGACATATAGTGATCAGTTCCGCATTACACAGGAGTGTCCGGATACTTTTTATCAGATAGTGCAGTTTTTCGTGTGTCTGGTGTGTGTGTGTGTGTGTGCGTGTGTGTGTGTGTGTGTATGTGAGTGAGTGAGGGGGCGCAGACTCTGCTCGCCACGGTCTCTCGGTGTCGCTGGCAGCGTGCAGCGCCTCGCTGCCGGAGGTGTCGCTGCTCCGGAAACCCAGTTGCGGTGGCGGCTGGCCGCCGCTCGGCTCAGCGGCGGCTCACCGCGCCGCGCCCCGGCCGCAGCCTTGGCCGTGATTTATGGGTCGCGTGCCTCTAGTCGCGACGCGCTTTCACTCAGCCTCGACTTCCTGCTTCCGTTTCGCATAAAGCTCTCCCCACTGGTCTTCTTGCTCGTCAACGGCCGAACTGTACTGTTCGGCTTACAGTCGACAGGTTTCTTTTGGGTCGTGGGAAAACGAAGTCGTTTTATGCAGACGGTAAGGTTATATTGTACACTAAGACAACGATCATTCGGCACTCCCTAATACGACAGATCCGTTAATCCGGCGTGGATCAGTAATTTACCCTTACCTTTAACTCTGCGTGGATGGCAGTACAGTCGGAAGCTTTCGAGAAACATCGGAACCGCTCGGAGCTACGCCTCGTCGGTAACAATTATTTTCTGACTCAGTGCGCTATTATATTCTCGCCAAGATAACCCAGTTGGATTATTAGCTTTATGCTAACCTCAAACGATTCTTCGTTCACTAGACCTAAATTTATGAGACTTAAAGCTGAATTAGTGCTGTGCTATTTCATTTAATAATTATTTAACGCCGGCCGCGGTGGCCGAGCGGTTCTAGGCACTGCAGTCCCGAACCGCGCGACTGCTACGGTCACAGGTTCGAATCCTGCCTCGGGGATGGATGTGTGTGATCTCCTTAGGTTATGTTATGTTATATTATGTTAACCGAGGACCTAGAAACGATGGAGAGGCTCCGTCCCCGCCGCAGCCGCAGTGGTCCGCAACCCCACGACGACTACCGCAGTCCACTTCACCCCTCCGCCGCCCCACACCGAACCCAGGGTTATTGTGCGGTTCGGCCCCTGGTGGACCCCCCACGGGACGTCTCACACCAGACGACTGTAACCCCTATGTTTGCATGGTAGAGTAATGGTGGTGTACGCGTACGTGGAGAACTTGTTTGCGCAGCAACTGCCGACATAGTGGAACTGAGGCGGAATAAGGAGAACCAGCCCGCATTCGCCGAGGCAGATGGAAAACCGCCTAAAAACCATCCACAGACTGGCCGGCACACCGGACCTCGACACAAATCCGCCGGGCGGATTCGTGCCGGGGACCAGGTGCTTCTCCCCACCCGGAAAGCCGTGCGTTAGACCGCACGGCCAACAGGGCGGGCTGTCCTTAGGTTAGTCAGGTTTAAGTAGTTCTAAGTTCTAGGGGAATGATGACCTCAGATGTTAAGTCCCGTAGTGCTCAGAGCCATTTGAACCATTTTTAATTCTTTAATGAAATCATTGTGCTGTGTCAATATTCAAATACTTGTACGACTGTCAAACATTGCATTACAGTAAAAATTCCGTACATAGACTGAAGATGCTTTTCAAACAGAGCAATAGTACGCCTAAAGCGGCAAAACGCAAACGTGTGACAATTGACAAACCACCTAAAACTGGAGAGAGAAGATCGGAGAAAAGTGAGAACCGAAACAATGTTATGAGTGAATTTAAAATTACATCTCCAACTATATACGATACTGAAAGAACAAAAACAGCAGCTAGAAAATTTCGCTGAGAATAGCCAACAAAAAAAAATGGTTCAAATGGCTCTGAGCACTATGGGACTTAACATCTGAGGTCATCAGTCCCCTAGAGCTTAGAACTACTTAAACGTAACTAACCTAAGGACATCACACACATCCATGCCCGAGGCAGGATTCGAACCTGCGACCGTAGTGGTCACGCGGTTCCAGACTGAAGCGCCTAGAACCGCACGGCCACACCGGCCGGCCAGTCCGACATATTCCACGTCCTGGACAACGTCCTATATCTGTACACTTCCTGAAGACAGTTATTCCAGTTACACAGCACCGAATTCTTCGTTACAGTTTTCATTAATTATCTTGTTCTTGATCTTTTCAGGCCAATGGTTATTATTTTATTTCCTATCTGGTGAACAAAATATTATTTATGCTTTTTTAACTGTTCTAAAACTCTGAGAAAAACTGATTTAATAGAGCAGTACATCAGTAAGAAAAGAAACATCTAAATTAATCCGACAGACTTAAAGAAACTACGAAAATGCTCAAATTTTAGAAATCGAAAAAGAATTCCAAAAGAACAACACAATAAACTTTTATAAAACACTCAAAACAAAACTTACCGGTTACCAACCTCAAAGTCTTTACTTCAAAAATGAAGATGGTAGTTTGGCTCTTAACAACCAGGAAAATTGTGAGGTACTTGCTAATTATTTTGAAAAACTATTAAACTATTCAGAACCAGCGAAAAATTCCAACAACAGCAAACTAATAACACCAACCCTAACGTTAAAGAACCTGACGAAATCGAAATAACTAAACAAATTAAGAGATTTAAAAGCAATAAAGCATCTGGAGAAGACGGTATAATTGCAGAACTATTCAAATCAGCTGGCCATAACACTATAAAAGAGATCACTCAACTAATAGGACATATCCGGCAAACTAAGAAAATACCTGAAGACTGGATGATGATGAGGTTCTATACTCCGAGAAGCGTAGGGAACGATGCGGGAGACCCGCACCGCTGTTCTAGGCAAGGTGCTAATGGAGGTGATTTGCCATAGCCTTCCTCTGACCGTAATGGGTATGAATGACGATGATGAACACGACACAACAACACACATTCGTCTCGAGGCAGGAAAAACCCCTGACCCCGCCGGGAACCGAACCCAGGACCCCGAGAGGGGGAAGCGAGAACGCTACCGCAAGACCATGAGCTGCGGACTGAAGACTGAAAAGCTGCCCTAATTCATCCATCGCATAAAAATGAAGATAGCACCGATGTTAATAATGACTTCTCCCGGTTACGTACAAAATGCTCTCGCAATGTTTACTTGATCTAGCTCAAGAACAGTTCGAACCTAAAATTGGTGAATACCAAGCAGGCTTTAAACCAGACAGATCCTGTCTGGAACAAATTCTTAATTTAAAACTAATCCTTAGGCATCAAAGGATTTCTAGTAACAATACTGTATGTACATTTGTGAATTATTTTAAAATGGCCTACGACTAAGTTGATCATGAATTTCTTTTCAAATTTTAAAGGAACAAGGGCTAGATGATAAAACTCTAACACTGACTAACGAAACGGTAACCGACACTAGCTCTGAAGTTAAATTCATGGGAGTAATTTCTGAACCATTTGATATAAAGACTGGTGTTAGACAGGGAGATGGACTCTCCCCATTATTGTTTAACTGTGTTTTCGGAAAGGAATTAAAGAATGGCGAGAGAAATAATCTAGTCAAAATATAGATCAATCAATCAAGTTAGGTAGGAGTAACATTAGAGTAGACTACCTCGCCTTTGCAGATGATCTGGCAATTTTAACTAGAGATATTACCGCAGCTCAAAAACAAATTTAAATTCTTAAAGAAGTTGCGGAAAACGTAGGAGTACAAATATCATTCAGGAAAAAAAGTGAATATATGACATGTAACAAACAAGCACCAAAATTTTTGAACACGAAGTATGGAAAAATAAAAAGGATTGCTCGGTTTAATTACTTGGGGGAAATCATACAAGAAAACGGACTGGAAAAAGCAGCAAACGAAGTTCGCTTTCAAAAAATGGCGACTGCATTCAAATTAACACAAAATATTTATAATAAAAAATCACTTTCTTAATTCAGTAAATTTACGTATTACAGCACTGTAATCAAACCTGAATGTCTTTATGGTGCAGAAACTTTAATTTTAAATAAATAGAGGGATATTAAATAAATTCAAAAGAAAGAAAGATTGTTAGGAGAATATTAGGCCCCAAAATTACTGATGGAGAAACTTAAGGTTGATAAGTAATAAGGAAATAGAAGAATACACAGACATACATGGTGACATGAGAAAACGAAGACTTAAAATTTATGGACACATTAAAAGAATGGCACCCTGTAGATTGGCAAAACAAATAGAAGAATTCCACGAAACAGAAGTAAGGCCAAAACTGAGCCAATTAAATGGCTTGCTGCGATTAGATTAAGGAGGAGCTTAAAGTAGCCGGTATAACTCAGGCAGACGTTACAGATAGAAAAACATTCAGACAACGTATATTTGATTGGGTAGTTGGTCAGAGGGAAATTAGATAACTGTGGTCTGATGAAAGAAAGAGACTTCATTCTGAAAGGATGAAACAAATTTCGTCACAAAGGAAGGTCAACCATCAAAAGCGACATTGGCTAATTGTACCTCTGCTGGTCCTATTGGGCCCATACGTAAATAATAATAGAGCAGTGTACTATTCTACCTTTAATTTAATTTTCTTTTCCAGGTAAGTAATATATACTTGTTCTTTTTGTGTGTAAGTTCTCATGCTTTATTTAATAACCTGTTTTTGTATGTTAAAACAGTAGGTTCTGCTTATATTCATGTTTTCAACTCTGGTTTTAAAAATGACCTTGATAATCCGGTGCATATGATAAAACGGCACTGACAGATACCTGAGCATGCCGGATGACCTTCAAAAACCACGCGCGAGATTTTCACATCCTCTCGTTCGCTACACGCAAACAATTAGTCCTATAAAAAAAAAAGAACAGGATCTTTCTTTAGGAAAGTTTACCCACTTAAATTTTGCACTGGGATACTTTTTCCCTGGAGGTCACGGTTTTCGAGTTACTCAAAAACAACGAACAAAAGTGACGTACAAACGAACCACGACCCCCCACACTCATCCCTCACCAGTAACGATGTTGTATTGTTTGTTTTGTTTGTTGTTCGTGGCACTCCTTTCCACCACTGTACAAAAATTTCCGAGTAAACGAACTATTCCCTATATTAGACCTTTTTTGGTCTCTATTGATTGGACTATTACGCCACCAGCATAGTCAGCTACTTCGTTAATATATTTTAAACTTGACCTTGAGGGTAACGAAGGGAAAACTACTTATGTAAACGTTACGCTAACACTAGTTACGTTGACAATTCGATTCGTACAAGCACAGTAGTTTCGTAGTCAGAAGGCTTGACGAGTACAATGACATAATTTTTTATTTTATGCCTTTAAAATTAACAAAATTGTTTGATAAAATTTACGCAAACGTCAGTTTTACGATTTGTAAGTGCTCGACTAATCTGATAGCCTAATACAGCCACTCAGTGAAGGCTAAAAATGATCGAATGTGGGAAATAATTCGTGTAGTCTCAAATTTTTGTTCGGTGATAGTAGGGAGTACCACGAACAACGTACTAGAAATCTTTACCAGTGGGGGCTGATGTGGGAGTGCGTTTGAAGGTCACTTTTGTGCCTTTTTCTAGAATAAATCGAAAACTATGGCCTCCAGCGAAAACATAAAACATAATCTAGTATAAAATTAACTACAGTAAATTTCCTACATAGACATCCTGTTCACTTTTTTCTGTACGACTACTAGTTCGCACTTAGCGAGCGAGAAAATATGAAAATTTCCGGTGTGTTGTTTGTCGGCCAGATATTCAGGAATTGCTGGCCCCTTGTATAATGACCTGCACTGATTAGAGTCACTTACCACACATTCACAGTATACGAGTCTCACAAGTGATGGTTGTCAATATTTCTGATGGAATCGGACTGGTTACGTTTAAATCTAGGGCAGTAATGTACTGTAATGCATTGCTTGATTTGTGTTGAAATATATGGAGTTCCATAACAGGTGTGTGGCTTACTTCTGTTACAGAGGCAGTCAATTTAAGTCTCTTGGCCCGTTTGGGTGTCACTTCTGTCACACGTCTGTACGCGAGATTTCCACACTCCTGAACATTCCTAGGTCCACTGTTTCCAATGTGATAGTGAAGTGCAAACGTGAAGGGACATGTACAGCACAAAAGCGTACGGGCCGACCTCATCTGTTGACTGACAGAGACCGCCGACAGTTGAACAGGGTCGTAATGTCTAACAGGCAGACATCTATCCAGACCATCACACAGGAATTCCAAACTGCATCAGAATCCACTGCAAGTACTATGACAGTTAGACAGGAGGAGAGAAAACTTGGATTTCATGGTCGAGCGGTTGCTCATAAGCCACACATCACTCCGGTATATGCCAAACGACGCCTCGCTTGTTCTAACGAGCATAAACATTGGACGATTGAATAGAGGAAAAACGTTGTGTGGAGTGACAAATCACGGTACACAATGTGGCTATCCGATGGCAGGGTATGGATATGGCAAATGCCTGGTGAACGTCATCTGCCAGCATGTGTAGTACCAACAGTAAAATGCGGAGGCGGTGATGTTATAGTGTGCTCATCTTTTTCATGGAGGGGTCTTGCACCTTTTGTTGTTTTGCGTGGCACTATCACAGCACAGGTCTACGTTGATATTTTAAGCAGCTACTTGCTTTCCACTGTTCAACGCAATTCGGGGATGGCGATTGCATCTTCCAACACGATCGAGCACCTGTTCATAATGCACGGCCTGTGGCGTAGTAGTTACACGACAATAACATCCCTGTAATGGACTGGCCTGCACGGAGTTCTGACTTGAATCCTATAGAACACCTTCGGGATGTTTTGGAACGCCGACTTCGTGCCAGGCCTCACCGACCGACATCGATACACCTCCTCAGTGCAGCACTCATTGAAGAATGGGCTGGCATTCCCCAAGAAACTTTCCAGCACCTGGTTGATCGTATGCCTGCGAGAGTCGATGCTGTCATCAGGGCTAAGGGTGGGCCAACAGCATATTGAATTCCAGCTTTACCGATGGAGGGCACCACGAACTTGTAAGTCATTTTCAGTCAGGTGTCCGGATACTTTTGATCACATAGTGTATGTCGAGCGACTAAATCGAAAGACCACCAGGGACAGACGCTATAATTGTAAGACATACAAAGCAACTGACCCTACAAAAAAAGAAAAAAGTTTATTAAAAAGAGAATTTTCCAATAATCAATCACAGCGGAAAATAGAAAAAAAAAAACGATTTATACCAGCACCATCATCATCACTAATTTACTGCTATATTAGCAGATCCTTTACATCTCTATATCATGCGATCCATTGCTTCCTTCTTATTGCCAGTGTTACATGTTGCTGTCCATCACGATCATCCATGATCTGAGATCTCTTCCTTCCTCGTCACCTCTTTGTTTCCACATACGCTACTAAGACTGCTTTTATAAGCCTCTCCGTCATTCTTAATATATGTCCAATCCAGTTTCGTTTCCTTCTTTTTATTACATGCAGAAATTGTTTTCGCTCTCCCACTCCTCTCAGTGCCTCTTCATTTTACACTATATGCATCCTACTTATTTTTTCCATCCTCCGCCATGTCCACATTTCAAAAGCCTCCACCCTTGCTCTATTTTTCTTCCTAGGTGTCCACGTTTCAGCGCCATACAAGAGGACACACCACATATTTCATTAATCTTTTCCTTAACTCTTTCTCCATACTGCTACAGAAAATTCTCCTTTTCTTGTGGAATGCCTCTTTCGGGATTTAATTTCTGTGCAACTCTTCCAGTCCGTTTCTGTCCTGCTTCCAAGTTTTTTCAAGCTTTGCATATGTTCTAATACGTTTCCATTCAGCATTAACTTTACCTATTTATTTCTTCCCAGTGCCATAATTTTTGTTTTCGCTGTATTTATTTTCGTTCCACAAATATTTCCTTTAGCTTCAATGGTATCCACTATACCCTGTAATTCTTTTTCAATTGTTTCTAGAAGGAACATGTCGCCTGCAAACTTCAGACACCATATTCTTCTTCCTCCAATTTTTACACATTTATCATCTAATGGGCACTGCCCAAAAGGGTAGGAGACACGCAGCAGCCTTGTCTTACTCCTTTTCCTGGTTCTATTCAGTTGATACTTTCTTCTCTGACTTTCACTGATGCCTTTTTAAATTAAGTGTAATGTGTTTTATAAGTAGTCTGGTTTTGCAGTGGATTTGCGTTCTGGAGGACGGCGGTTCAAATTCTCATCCGCCCATCCAGATTGAAGTTTTAGGCGATGATACCCCAAGGCCGTTTGAGACAAATGCCGAGATGACGTCTTCAAATGGTTCAAATGGCTCTGAGTACTATGGGACTTAACATCTGTGGTTATCAGTCCCCTAGAACTTAGAACTACTTAAACCTAACTAACCTAAGGACAGCACACACATCCATGCCCGAGGCAGGATTCGAACCTGCGACCGTAGCAGTCGCGCGGTTCCCGACTGCGCGCCTAGAACGCGAGACCACCGCGGCCGGCCGATGACGTCTTCCCCTACCTGAGTTTCTACCGTCTCTAATGACTTCGTCATCGGCCCTAACTGTCCATCTTTGTCTGTGACAGCGCCGCTCTTCAGGAATCAAGTACTCCACGCTCTGAGAGATGTAGACATCATTTGGTGTGTCAATTCTTTCTAGTGATTTGTATTGAATCTGAAAACGGTAAGATTGCTACACGGTAAGATTGCTACACGTCCTTCGTCACATGTCTTACTCTTATGAATTACACTGACGTGGCAAAACTCATTGGACGCCTCCTAATATAGCGTCGTACCTCGTTTTGCTCAGCGTAGGGCAGCAACTCAACGGGACATGGACTCAAGAAACCACTGGAAGTCCCCTGTAGAAATATTGAGCCATGCTGCGTCTATAGCCCCCCCCCCCCCCCCATAACTGTGAAAGTATTGCCGGTGTAGGACTGGATGCACGAACTGACCTTTCGATTATGTCCCATAAATGTTCGTTGGGATTCATGTTGGCCGATCCGGGGGGGAGGGGGGGGGGGAGGCAAATCATTCAAATTCCATCGTTGTTTGAGAACATGAAGTCCACGAAGGGCTGCAAGTGGTCTCCGAGTAGCCGGACATAGCCAATTCCAGTCAATTTTCCATGTCAACACAGCCCATCCCACATGGAGCCACCACCAGCTTGCACAGTGCGTTATTGCCAACTTCAGTCAATGGCTTCGTGGGGTCTGCACCACACTGGACCCTACCATCAGCTCTTGCCAGCTGAAATCGGAATCCTTTCGACCAGGTCACGGTTTTCCAGTCGTCTAGGGTCCAACCGCTATGGTCACGAGACCAGGAGGGGCGCTGCAGGCGATGTCGTGCGTATAGCTTCAATTACCATACCGCGTTGAAAGTCTGTTAATTCCCGTCGTGCGGTTATAGTCACTCTGCAAACCTTTTCACTTGAAGCATCTGAGTACAAATGACAGCTTCACCAATGCAGTGCCGTTTTATACTTCGTGCACGCGAGACTACTGCCATCTGTATACAGGGTGCTACAAAAAGGTACGGCCAAACTTTCAGGAAACATTCCTCACACACAAATAAAGAAAAGATGTTATGTGGACTTGTGTCCGGAAACGCCCAATTTCCATGTTAGAGCTCATTTAATTTCCTCAGTATGTACTGTACTTCCTCGATTCACCGCCAGTTGGCCCAATTGAAGGAAGGTAATGTTGACTTCAGTGCTTGTGTTGACATACGACTCATTGCTCTACAGTACTAGCATCAAGCACATCAGTACGTAGCATCAACAGGTTAGTGTTCATCACGAACGTGGTTTTGCAGTAAGTGTAATGTTTACAAATGCGGACTTGGCAGATGCCCATTTGATGTATGGATTAGCACGGGGCTACAGCCGTGGCCTGCTCTACAGTACTAGCATCAAGCACATCAGTACGTAGCATCAACAGGTTAGTGTTCATCACGAACGTGGTTTTGCAGTCAGTGCAATGTTTACAAATGCGGAGTTGGCAGATGCCCATTTGATGTATGGATTAGCACGGGGTAACAGCCGTGGCGCGGTACGTTTGTATAGAGACACATTTCCAGAACGAAGGTGTCCCGACAGGAAGACGTTCGAAGCAATTAATCGGCGTCTTAGGGAGCACGGAACATTCCAGCCTATGACTCGCGACTGGGGAAGATCTAGAACGACGGGGACACCTGCAATGGACGAGGCAATTCTTCGTGCAGTTGACGATAACCCTAATGTCAGCGTCAGAGAAGTTGCTGCTGTACAAGGTAACCTTGACCACGTCACTGTATGGAGAGTGCTACGGGAGAACCAGTTGTTTCCGTACCATGTACAGCGTGTGCAGGTACTATCAGCAGCTGATTGGCCTCCACGGGTACACTTCTGCGAATGGTTCATCCAACAATGTGTCAATCCTGATT
This sequence comes from Schistocerca cancellata, assembly GCF_023864275.1. Lineage (NCBI taxonomy): Eukaryota > Metazoa > Arthropoda > Insecta > Orthoptera > Acrididae > Schistocerca > Schistocerca cancellata. Next base: position 569,833,203 of record NC_064626.1, read on the forward strand.
TCAGTGCAAATGTTCTCTTTACGGAAGAGGCTTCTTTCCAACGTGATCAAATTGTAAATTTTCACAATCGACATGTGTGGGCTGACGAGAATCCGCACGCAATTGTGCAATCACGTCATCAAAACAGATTTCTGTGAACGTTTGGGCAGGCATTTTTGGTGATGTCTTGATTGGGCCCCATGTTCTTCCACCTACGCTCAATGGAGCACGTTATCATGATTTCAGACGGGATACTCTACCTGTGTTGCTAGAACATGTGCCTTTACAAGTACGACACAACACGTGGTTCATGCACGAAGGAGCTCCTGCACATTTCAGTCGAAGTGTTCGTACGCTTCTCAACAACAGATTCGTTGACCGATGGATTGGTAGAGGCGGACCAATTCCATGGCCTCCACGCTCTGCTGACCTCAACCCTCTTGACTTTTATTTATGGGGGCATTTGAAAGCTCTTGTCTACGCAACCCCGGTACCAAATGTAGAGACTCGTCGTGCTCGTATTGTGGACGGCTGTGATACAATACGCCATTCCCCAGGGCTGGATCAGCTTATCAGGGATTCCATGCGACGGAGGGTGGACGCATGTATCCTCGCTAAGGAGGACATTTTGAACATTTCCTGTAACAAAGTGTTTGAAGTCACGCTGGTACGTTCTGTTGCTGTGTGTTTCCATTCGATGATTAATGTGATTTGAAGAGAAGTAATAAAATGAGCTCTAACATGGAAATTAAGCGTTTCCGGACACATGTCCACATAACATCTTTTCTTTATTTGTGTGTGAGGAATGTTTCCTGAAAGTTTGGCCGTACCTTTTTGTAACACCCTGTATATGGATATCGCTATCCCATCACCTGTCACCTCAATGTGTATTTGTCAGATGCTTAAGAATGCAAGTGAATCTTTACATCTATAGATAGTTTCTTATTGGATTTGGCGTCTTTAGCATTACCTTAAAACTATTCACAGAACTTCTTTTTCTGTTGCTTTTGTGCCACAGCTACGCGGGTTGGCATGCTTAGGAACGTATGTGGCACGGTTAATTTTAAAGGGTCTTCGGATGTTCTTCCAGTCGCCATTCCGTTACCCCAGTGGGAGGAATATGTTTGTTCGAAGTCTGCGTGTAGTGTTATCCACGCAAAAGCGTGCGACTTTTTTTTTTTTTTTTTTTTTTTTTACACCTTTGCGAATCGTGTTAACTGAGCAGGGACTTGGGTACCAGCACGGTATGCACTTAGTCGGATGTTGGGATGTTGGAAACCGCATGAAAACCTCATTGACGGTGGCCGACACTTCGGCCCTCGTCGTTAAACCGACGGGTGGATTAAATCCGGGGCCGGCACACCTGCTCCAGTCACTCAAACGGCTCGTTGACGTGCGCGGCTATACTTTCGTTCTGTGCATTCAGTTAACTGATGTTCATATCCTAAGGCAGACTGATCTTTGACATGGATAAAGGAGATAGATGATCCGCAGATCTTTATCTCAAAATGCTTTCCAAAACAATCTTTCAGTATCTTAACATAGCGGAAACCTTATCTTGACTTACGAGTTTTACTAATTTTTCTGCTTTTCCTTCTCATTGTAATCTCCCCGAATTCTTTATTTATACTCCTACATTTTTCTTTCCGGAGGTATTTTATCATCTGGAGATAAAGCCTAATCATGCCAGGGTTATTATCACTGGATAATTTTTTTAAATTGTGCTGTGATTATTTTCCGCATATCCACAACTACATCATGATGTACATGTGCTGTGATTATTTTCCGTATATCTACATCTACATGTATATGTAGATATGGGGAAAATAATCACAGCACAATTAAGAAAATTAACATCCTCTACGTTTAAACAACAAATGCGACCTGACGCGGTTTTCAACAGAGCAGGGGTCTCTGCAGCGGCCCACGCCGTTGCGTAGCAACAGTCTGAGACGAGGCGACGGCGAGCGATATGAACGTGTCCGTCACCGGTCAGCAAAATCCTAAGGAAACAGTGAAATGCAGTTTAAGAAGAACACGGAGCAGCGATAGCAGTAAGGAGGTAAGCCTTCAGAAACATGTGAGTTCCGCCAATCCGTGGACAAAACACAGGCGCCAAACCAATTGCATTTTTCGGTGGATGCAACTCGTAAATTCTCGCAGACTTGTATATTTAATGGGTATTTAAATCTTTGTCACTGCCATTATATTCAGCGTAATATGATTTTGCTCACCCAGACTGTTTATCAAGATTTATCTGAAGTAGCTTATGTTGGAGGAGCTTGTATTTTATAAATCTTGTAATTATAGGAAAATCGGAGTACTACAAATTTTACATTCTCGTATGAAGTTTCCGTACCAAGTGATGTCTGTATTCGCTCCGTATAAACATTGTTCGACACGTCAAGCGTATTATCAGAGTGTACTGTAATACACGTTTTCGCCGCCCGCGGTGGCCGAGCGGTTCTAGGCGCTACAGTCTGGAACCGAGCGGCGGCTACGGTCGCAGGTTCGAATCCTGCCTCGGGCATGGATGTGTGTGATGTCCTTAGGTTGGTTAGGTTTAAGTAGTTCTAAGTTCTAGGGGACTGATGACCTCAGAAGTTAAGTGCCATAGTGCTCAGCGCCATTTGAACCAATTTGAATACACGTTTTCCATGACCATATCATAAGCAAAAACACATTCTGTAAGAATATCTAACGATTACAGACAAATTCAATCGTTAAACTGTGTTGTTTGTCCGAAAACTGATTTGCCTTTTAAATCGTAGGCGTCTCAAAAACGAAAAAAAATCCTATTTGAAATTGTTGTTTCTACGTACGAAGAATAGGATAAGGTGGGTCAGCGTCGTCTTTGTGTCAGTGCATTTCGTTGGCTCTGCGTCTCTCTCCTACTGAATCGGTAGCGGTTGCTGGAATTCGAGCAGCTGTTATGTTAATTCTTCTCGTTGCCGACTCTGTGATCAGATGATACTGTCGTAGTAGCCCTAACAGTAGTCGTCGTTGTTTTATGTTGCGTTTCATTGCGGTATAAAATAATTTGTAGCAGTATTATTTGTACACGATCTCTTACGCCACTGGTTATCCCTTGATGTGGTACAAGTGTGAATCATTTACCCTGAGCAGGCACTCGGAGCAGTGGGTGATGAGAGTAACTGTTTCTATAGAAATCGAAAGAATGTGTTAGACTTCGTATTATTTACTAACTTGTTTGCGGTCGCTGCCAGTTTTAGCTATCAGGACTACCGACACTGGACTCGCATTCGGGAGGACGACGGTTCAATCCAGCGTCCGGCCATCCTGATTTAGGTTTTCCGTGATTTCCCTAAATCGCTCCAGGCAAATGCCGGGATGGTTCCTTTCAAAGGGCACGGCCGACTTCCTTCCCCGTCCTTCCCTAATCCGATGAGACCGATGACCTCGCTGTCTGGTCTCCTTCCCCGAAACAACCAACCAACCAACCTATCAGGACTACACTGCCGGTGAAAATTAGTACACTCTTTGAGAGGTCTCCAATTCACTCAAGATTTATTGTTGCCACAGTGCATATGGAGTACATGAAATGATTATGTTGAGAGATCAATAGCACAAGTGGTTGTGAGGTACCATGTAACCCATGCAGAAATACCCAAGGATGGATATGATGATGATGATGATGATGATGATGTTTGTTTTGTCGGGTGCTCAACTGCGCGGTCATCCCTGCCCGCACAAAATCCCAAGTTGTACACAGTCCAATTGTTTTCTCACTCCAATCTAATCACTGTCAAGAACGATGATGATGAAATTGCTAAGATTCTTCTGGAGAATACTGAGGATTAAGGAAAGTTTACTGATGATCACTATACTGTAAGTCCCCGTAAACGTAAATTTAGCGTCGAAGAGGGAAGCGACGAAAATCAGGGACGTAACTAGGCTGGATCAACCAGATCATTGCCCTGGCACCCTCGGCGTCCGAAAAACGAAATAAAAAAATACAAGACGTGTTTTCCGGTGGAGGATTCGGTTAACTTGTCACCTTGTAATCAACCGTTTGCTGCTCCCAATCGAAAGCCACTTCCTTTCGGCTGCTAATAGATTAGTTGTGCAGAATCGACTGTCATTATAGGTCCCTACCTCACACCTCGCTGTTGCAAACGAACGTTACACCACTACACAGACACAAATTTGAATAAAGTGAAACAACCAAAAAAAAAAATTGGCGCGAGAAAGGTTTCAACACTGCTCGCTCGCTCGCTAGGCCAACACCGTAACCACTTAACCACGACGCCATTGTTCTTGCAAACTGCTCTATATTACTCTTCTTCTCCTTGGATCCTTCATTGTTTATATTTTGCTTTTCTTTTTTCACAGTCCAGTACACCTTGTTCCCATTTCCGTGCTTGATCTGTGTTTAGTTTTTGACGGAGTGTCCACTGGGCACTCTTACAACTAAATCTGAGGGTGGTGCGATGGGGAGTTTCCCTTGTTGGTTGTGACTTGTGTAAATTCAGTGCTAACCACGAACCTTCACAAAGTGTTGTGAGTGATTAACTGTTCTCCATAGGAGAGCCTTTTGGTTCGTGTACTTTTCAATAAAACTTTTCTACGTGGTTTAACTGGGATGCGTTCTGATTGCACCTCAACCAGCTCAAGAAATAGCACGAAATGGACGTGATCACATGCACCCTTCAAAGAACTTCGTCTGCTGTTATACGGAACGGAGAACTTGAAGCATATGATGGTCACAGTACTATACGATCGAACTTTCTGGAATGACTGTGCTATCAGACCAGGTGACAAAAGTAACAAGAACAACGTTTCGGATGTAGCCTAACAGTGGAATCGAAGTGGTAAATCAATGCGTTGGGTGAAGTGAAGAGGGTTGGTAGCAACTGTGATGGCCAATGTTCCACTGCGATCTTCAGTCTGAAGACTGTTTTCTCGCAGCTCTCCACGATTAAACTTTGCACGCCTCTTCATCTCTGCATAACGACAGCAACATACATCCACTTCGACCTCCTTCTTACGGTCAAGCCCTGGACTTTCACAACAATTTTTACCCGCCAATCAAAACCTTCCGTTACCAAATTAACGATTCCTTTAACCTCAAGCTGTGTACTGTCAATTGACCCCTTCTTTTAGTCTAATTGTGCCATACATCTCTTTTTTCACCAATTTGATTCAATATGTCTTCATTGGTTACCTGGTCTACCCATCTAAACATCAACATTCTGCTTCTATATAACCACATTCTAGAAGCATCTGTTTTCCTCTTGTCTGAACCGTTTATCGTCGACGTTCCACTTCTGTACAAGGCTACACTCCAGTCAAATACCTTTAGAAAAGACTTCAAAAATGGTTCAAATGGCTCTGAGCACTATGGGACTTAACATCTGAGGTCATCAGTCCTCTAGAACTTAGAATGACTTAAACCAACTAACCTAACGACACCACACACATCCATGCCCGAGGCAGGATTCGAACCTGCGACCGTAGCGGTCGCGCGGTTCCAGAGTGAAGCGCCTAGAACCGATCGGCCACACCGGCCGGCAAAGGAGTTCCTAGCACTTAAATTTAAATTAGATGTTAGGAAATTTCTCTTTTTCAGGAACGATTTTCTTGCTACTGCCAGACTACGTTTGTAAGTAGGCTGTTAACGTTCAAAAATGGTTCAAATGGCTCTGAGCACTATGGGACTTAAAATCTGTGGTCATCAGTCCCCTAGAACTTAGAACTACTTAAACCTAACTAACCTAAGGACGTCACACAACACCCAGTCATCACGAGGCAGAGAACACCCCTGACCCCGCCGGGAATCGAACCCGGGAACCCGGGCGCGGGAAGCGAGAACGCTACCGCACGGCCACGAGCTGCGGACGGCTGTTAAGGTTTTTATGTTGGTAACGCCACGTAGCGTTCTATATGAAAATCACTGACTGCTGTGTGAAGTCTGTGGCTGGTTTCTATTGTTGGAATATTTGCTATTGTAGTGTTGGGCTGTTGGATGTGAACAGCGCGTAGTGTGGTGCAGTTGGAGGTGAGCCGCCAGCAGTGGTGGATGTGGGGAGTGAGATGGCGGAGTTTTGAGAGCGGATGATCTGGACGTGTGTCCGCCAGAAAGAGTAACTTTGTAAGACTGGATGTCATGAACTGGTTTATATATTATGACTTTTGAACACTATTAAGGTAATTACATTGTTTGTTCTCTATCAAAATCTTTCATTTGCTAACTGTGCCTCTCAGTAGTTAGTGCCTTCAGTAGTTTCAATCTTTTATTTAGCTGGCAGTAGTCGCGCTCGCTGTATTGCAGTAGTTCGAGTAACGAAGATTTTTGTGAGGTAGGTGATTGATGAAAGGTATAGGTTATTGTTAGTCAGGGCCATTCTTTTGCAGGGATTTTTGAAAGCCAGATTGCGTTGCGCTAAAAATATTGTGTGTCAGTTTAGTGTTGATCAGAATAAGTAAAGAGAGAAAAGTCTGAGTACGTTCAGTTCTGCTCAGCTGTTTGAAAATCAAATAACGTAAGAGGTTTATCAACACAGTAATTCATTAATTTTTCTAAGGGGACGTTTCACGTTCTATATCCTCTCTACTTAGGACATAGCGCAAATCGCAAAACAAATCTACAATGTCAGTGTATCAGTTCCTAGACCAATTTCTTCAGCACCGCCTAATATGATTTGCCTGCATTCCATTACCCTTGTTTTACTTTTATTGTTATTCTTTGTATAACAGTTTTTTTTCACAACACGATATATTCCGTTCAATTAAACTTCAAATTCGTTTGCCTTCTCCGACTGAATTTTTGTGTCATCGACAAATCCCAGGGTTTTTATTTCTTCTCCCTAAACTTTAATCCCGTTTCCAGATATCTGTTTCGTTTCATTTACTGCTTGTTCATACATGTGTGATGAGACGAATGAGCACTGATTCTGCACTGATGATTACAATAGATGCAGACGAGGATTGAAGTATAATGTTCTCTCACTGACAGTGAAAGACTGGTTTTTTTTTTTTTTTGTTGAATGTATTTTTCTCTGTTTAAATTCTAGAAGTGTGATACCAAAATATCTGTAAAATACCCAGCTACAAGTGGCATAACCTGTAATTTTCAACCAGAGACGTGTTTAGATGTGTGAAACGGCAAGGAACGTGGTTGGGGAATGGAGCGCGGGGGTTGTTTGCCACTGACGGTGGTTGGACTGAAACACGTTTATTTTTCTAGCCTTTAATTAACTTTTCCAACTCAAATTTTATTAAAAACAACATCTTTAGATCCGACGTCCGTGGTGTGAGATGTGCGCCAGACGTGAGAATCTGCCCATGTCGCCCAGTGCGGCGCCGGCAGCAATGATGGCAAGCATCCCTCAGCTGCTGGCCGTACAGGATGAGCGGAAAAAAAATGGTTCAAATGGCTCTGAGCACTATGCGACTTAACTTCTGAGGTCATCAGTCGCCTAGAACTTAGAACTAATTAAACCTAACTAACCTAAGGACATCACACACATCCATGCCCGAGGCAGGATTCGAACCTGCGACCGCAGCGGTCACGCGGTTCCAGACTGAAGCGCCTTTAACCGCACGGCCACACCGGCCGGCGAGCGGAAAACGGAGCCATTCGTTCGCCGAAGGAGAGAGCTGAGTAAGCGTTTTGAGCTCACATTAAGCAACAACACCACCGGCTGACGACACTTAAAATCACACCAAAATATTCAGTTGAGCATTGTTCTAAACCCTAATCAGAATGGTATTCAGTAATCAATAAGCGTGCTAGCAATATGCGCGATGGTTCGAAACCTGGCATTCACAATCAAGACGAAGAGTTTTCCTCGTGGCCAGTTAGTAAGAAAAATCACTAGCTGCTAGTAGATACATTTGGTTAGAAGTACAGTCGTGGACAAAACGAGCGAGACCCCTCGCCTTTTCGTTATGCTGATCCGCACGGCTTTAAAGTCTGCTACACAGCATAACAGGCAAGGCGACGAAGTGCTACCAACATACTATGCACTTGCGCGAAATTGACAAACTATCTGAAATTTTTTAGGCTGTTTTCAATAATTTGTAAGACTATATTAATGCTGATTAGTGTGTTAAATACAACACGTAAATATAAGACAGAACTGAAAGAAGAAACGCTAATTGGTATGAACTGTACCAATAAAAATGAATTTCAACTTATCGAGATAACGTAATTGTTTTAGTAATACAAAGAACGCCGGATCGTTACGCATTAGCAAAATATTATCCGCTTTCGGCCGCGAAACGGTCTGTGTCAACGTTCAGACCAGTCATACTGGATTACCGTTGCTGACCTACCATGAAAGTGTGCAAATTTAACAACGCGTGAAGATTCATAACGAAATTCAGTTAAAAATCATTCAGTGCCACACTTAAGTCAATTCCATTATTGACAGAAGCGGAAAAAGTAGGCAGTAACATGTATGAAATTCTACAAGAGTGTCATATTGACATGCACAGGGCGCCAGTACAGAATAAAGGTAGCGATAAAACGTATTGGGGCCGCGAGAATTTCTTAAAATTGCTTTACTGATATTCTACCTGCCTCCATCGAGATTAGAACCGAAAACAAACCAGACCTTCCTTTCACTACGCAGACAACCCATGCAGCCCTCTATTATTACCCCAGACATGAATAAGCCACCAATTTCGCAATGAAAATGGCAAAATGATCTGCAGTTTCTGTTGCATAGAGCTTTCTGGACTCAAAAACATGAATTTTCTTCCTTTATGTCACCGCTTATGTGACAACCATTCGGGATGTTTATCGAAATAGCAAAATACTGTTATTAGAGAGTAAATTTAGTAGGATATTTCTGCACCACCCCAGGAAATAAACGGCTACACAGCTGCCAAACGTATTCTACACTGTTTCGAATTCTCCACTAGACTCGCCACAGCCGCAAAACGTTCATTAGCCTAAGTGTTTCTTAAGCTAGCTAGCAATGGGAATGTTCGCACTTCTAAAACGCGGTAGCATTAATACTGGGATGTGAACTACCACGTGTATAGGCAAATGGATTGTATTTGCATTCCTGTAAACGTGATTTGGATCGAAAGCGTAGCTACGAATTATATGCTGATGTATCGACTGCAACTAGAACATTTCGAATAAAGAGTAGGGGGTGTTATTTATGCAGCCCTCATCTTCAGTATCTGTCGTAGCTGTTTTCGTTGTTACGATTTCGTCACCTAAACCAGTAAAAACGGAACCCTACAAGTCTCACTTTCTTGACCGCCTATCGGTCTACCCAACCTTTAAAACCCGTTTACCTCCAGAACGGGTAGACATAATAAGCGGAAATGTATCGCACTCCTTGCGGTAACCGGTCCCTTGGTGGTGTAAAAAAAGTGAGCTTTTATGTCAACGCAATCTAAAGATACGGCCGTTTATGTAAAGAAAATTTACGCGAAAGGTCAAAAAATGGCTTCAAGAACTATGTGACCAAACTGCTTATGTCATCAGCCCCTAGACCTAGAACTACTTAAACCTAGCTAGCCTAAGGACATCGCAGACATCTATGCCCGAGGTAGGATTCCAACCTGCGACTGAAGTAGCCGTGCGGTTCGTGACTGATGCACCTGGAACAGCTCGACCACAACACCCGGCGGAGCCCTATTCACCTCATGTATAATGATAAACTGTATTCGCCAGCAACTCAGATCGTTTGATCACGGAACTTTTACGAAGCTACATTCAAACTTTGTTCGAAGTCGTCTGCAATATCCATTTATAAACACCCTAGGAACGTCGTATGCGATACCCACTTCTGAAGACGCTGGCAGATACTGCAGTACCATAACAAGTAGGTAAGAATTTATTGTTATTGGTCCATGCATCACACTTTATTTCAATACCAATTTAACGCGCCTAGGTGTTCGTATATGGCTGAAACTAATGAACAAAAAGTAAATAAATAGCAAACAACTTCGATGTTCAAATCAAATAAAAGTCACATGTTGCAATTACAACATAATTTCGTTGTTACATCTACATGACTACATCAACAAGATTTCTTTGCAATCCAGACTTACGTGCCCGGCAGAAGGTTCGGACTATTTCTCTACCGTCCCAGTCATTAACAGTGTGCGGGAAAAAGGACCACTTAAATCTTTTCTTGCGAGCCTTGAATTACATTACTACTATGGTTTCTTCCTGTGTAAGTTCCCGAGGATTGGCATTCAGAACAGATGTTGGTGATTGAAATTTCGTGAAAAGATCTCGCAGTAACGAAAAACGCTTTTGTTTTCATGAATGTTACCCCAACTCGATTATCAAACCTGGCACCCTCTCTCCCCTATTTCGTGACATTACAAATCGTGCTACCGTTCCTTGGACGTTTTTGCGAGCGCAGTCAATCACTTCTGTCAAGGATATTATAGCAGTGGACGGACAAACGTAGTGTAGGCAGTGTTTTCAGTTGGCCTGTTGCGTATTCTTAGTGTGCGGCCAATAAAACGCAGTCATTCGTTTGCCTTCCCCAGAAAAGTATGTTTTCGATCGTTCCAGTTTGAGTTTTACTGGGTACTGAGATGAACTGACAGTGCTTCGACTTGTGTTTTGTCATGTAACCGAAAGTTAATTATTGTTATTGAATGCAGCTTTCGTGTTTAATGTATTCCTCATTCAACAGAGTACACTCCTCCTACACGACATATAACTGTTTCAAAGTATTAAATTGTTACTGATGTTACCAAGTTGCAGTGGTCATCTTAACTTGCCGTTTTGAAACAAAGGAAAATATTATAGCGTAATGTAGCTACTAAGAAGTGGAGTGTCCAAATAATCAAACATTTCCGGTTTACGTAGTTGCGGTAGGTCTACTACACAGTAACGTAAATTAGGAGCAAAGTCCATTAGTAGATCGTTATCAGGAAAATCAGCCCTCATAATGCAAAGTGCCACTACAAGAAAGAAAGTTTCCAAACATGTCAATGAGTAGTCGAGGAAAGTGGACGCATTCTGTCTACTGAATCCCAACGCACGCCACTTACGAGTGGACACGCCAAGCGTCATACCCCGATCTTGCTGAAACTTCCGTCAGTGAAAGAGGGGGCAAAATAAGCGAACACGTGTCTTAGCTTATCTGCTTACACTCTACCGCTTCTGAGAAAACGACGGTCAAAGTTTTCAATGCGCTGTTGCTATAGTGTAGATACCTCTTAGCGGGTAAGGGTTCAACTGAAGCGGTGGCTCTGCGGCTACCATAGCGACTTCGGAACTTTGCGCTGCGAGCTCGAAACCCGGTTTTTCCTTCCCCCCCCCCCCCCCACCCCCCCACACACACACACACTCTGAATTATCTACGAATGTTTATTCCAATTTATGTTGAAACACTGTTGTCGTTATTCGTCAGTTAATTTACTGTGTAAAGAAATAAGTTAAAAAGGGAACACATAGTGCGTAGTGGGGCGATCACTCTGTTGTAGAAATAATTCAGAAGCCAAGATCGCTTAAATACTGTTTACTGGGTAACCGGGTTCAACACACTAAAGGTGCCGTCATCGGATCTGAATGTAGATTAACATTTATAAACCATTTGGATATAACGATACATGAGGCAGACCAGATGATTTTAGATCAGTTTGTCTCATTCGTTTATTATTTTTTTAATTAATTTATTACACATAAAGTTAATTGGCGAATAATGACAACATTATTTCAACATAAATTAGAAAAAAAACATTCGTAGATAATTCTGATAGAGAGGCAGGAAAAAACAGTAATAAAAAAACCCAATATGGTCTCGAACACGGGAATCAAAGTTAAGAAGGAACGACGGTAGCCACTGAGCCACCGCTTCAATTGCGTTCTCGGCTGCAGAAGGTATCTACACTATAGCAAGAGTGCGTTGATAACTTTGACCGTCGTTTTCTCGGAAACGGTCGAGTGTCTGCAGATAAGTCGAAACACATGTTCGCTTATTTTGTCCTCTCCTTCACTGAGCAAAGTTTCTGGACAATCAGCCTATGACACCTGGCGAGTTCTCCTCGTTAGTCGAGTCGCTTCTTACGCCCGGCGAGAATTATGTATGCCTCAGAGAAAACTGCGCCACTTGGAAACACGGCGAGCGAGGATAAACACGTTTTCCTTCTTATAAGGCAACCTTCTACAGCTAAAATTCACGAAGTGTTCTTCAGGTTGCCTCATATATTTCAGAAATGTTTCTTGCTTTAGGCCTGCCGCATATGCAAAACGTAAACATTTCATTTCATGTAATATTTATCAGGATAAGACATGACAAGAGTGGACCAGTCCCTTCTGAGAAAAATTACAGATTCTAAGTTGCTCCACTATGTAATGACACGGGTACGGGCTTGCGACCTCTCGTTTATGCCAACGATTTCCGTGTTACACATACTTGGCCACTGCGTTGTGGCTGCCGTCGTGGAGGAGGCAGTCTGTTTCCTACTAGCGCTGTTTCCGCAGCAGATATTAACCGCGACGAATCATTCAGTCAACGCTAAATGGCCCATCTGGCTGAGGAAGACAAGGGCGCTATAATAGCACTCCATGCAGAGGGATCTTCAAATGGCTATACAACACGAACTACGGGTCTTCCCAAGTCGACGGTAGCCAGGTGGATCAGACGAAAGGAAGAGAGTGGTAACCTGAATGGGAGGCCTCATGGGCGTCGCCGCAAAACAACAGCAGCTCAGGATCAGCAGATACGCCGTTTCAGTGAGAACCACCCATTTGTCACCCCACGACAAATTCAGCAGACTTTGGGTCTCAATGTTAGTAGTAAGACCGTCACTCGTCGTCTAAGGGCAGGTGGACTGAGAGCAAGAAGCGCTGCTGTGAAAGAGACATTGACTGTTTCCCACAGAGAAGCTCGCCTTGCTTTTGCTGCTGAAAATGTCGACAAACCTCTCCAGTTTTGGAGGCGAGTGATTTTCACGGACGAAAAAGTTTTCTCTACGGCATCAACCGGAAAAGTACTTGTTTACCGGCCTGAAGGTGCTAGGTATAATCGATAATATATTACAGTTGCCGAAGGAATGGCAGGGAGTCGGTAACGGCATGGGCATGGATATCGGCCGAAGGGTGTGGGCTCCTGTGGGAAGTGGAAGGAAGATTCGATGCGCGCAATTACATATCAATTCTGGAGAACGTGATGTAGCCTTCTGTGACAGCAAGATTTGGCGATGATCGGATCATGTTCCAACAAGATCGCTCGCCTATTCATATGGCACGTGTGGTTAAGAGGTGGTTCGACGACCATAGTTATATTACTGTAACGGAATGGCCACGTAAAGGAGCTGACATGAATCCCATTGAGAATATTTGGGCAGAAATGGTCAGAGTAATACGAGAAAAGGGGCAGTCACCGTCGACTCGCCGACAGCTTTCTGATGTGATTCATGACGCTTGGAATGAGTTACTTGAATTTCCTAGTTATGTGGCTCGAGTTGTGGGCTCAATGCCCAACAGACTTCGAGCTGTTGTGGAAGCCGAAGGAGGCTATACGCGATACTAAGCAGCATCAGCGGAGGTGGTTTTTTTTTTTTTTCAGCCCTTCACCAATCAGCTGCAACAGCTGTTTCAAGTTTTTTCTTTATTTACAGACGTATATTTTATATAATTTCAAGGAAACGCAGTAAGTGGAATGTGGACAAACAAATTAATTCACAGCAAAATATGTAATATTTAATTTGACAAGAGAAGAAATACACACCTTATATATTCTTGCAGTCTGTAAAAAATACATGACACACGTGTATATGCAAGAAGGGTACAAAACAATTCAGCACAAATGAAAAATATTGAGGAGAAGCTCGCCGATGAAGGCGTAATTTGAGAACAAAGGTTGGGCTAGAAGGAGAGGTAATGAGGCCCGAGAAAGCAGAGAAAAATCAAATACCCAGTAGACTTTGAGTCGTTGTCGCTGCAGAGGGCGGTTGGTATATACGATTCGGAGCAACAGTAGAAGAATAGTTTTATTTACTGATTTTTGAGGCTTTATTTTGTGACGGCTAAACAGTGCTGCCTCATGACACCCACTATTTGTCCACATGTGGCTAAACATCAGAGGTGTAAAAAGTTTTGAGAGATGCCGAAGTTCTCTGGGAGAGTAACGTGTTTTAGACAAGAAGATGATTTTTAGTTCATTTCATTTTAACCATTCACACTACGCTTTGACATTCTAATCTTTGATTTCATTTTATTATCATGTATCTTTTCTTCAGTGAAAGTCAACGGTAGTAAGTTTCAAGATATGAAGAATAACTGGAAGTTTTTAATTTGTGGAATAGCGTATTTAACACTTAATATTTTCAACAAATCTGTAGTTATAGGACATATTAAGAAGCAAGTCAAAAATGGCATTGTGGAAAGATCAGGTTGGTTTCTAAAGGGTAAAGACGGTAAAATAGCAAATACGAAACTATGGGTAACAACTATTGTTGATGGTGAGGAGCAATAATCGATATCCAGAATGAAACTTTCACTCTGCAGCGGAGTGTGCGCTGATATGAAACTTCCTGGCAGATTAAAACTGTGTGCCCGACCGAGACTCGAACTCGGGACCTTTGCGTTTCGCGGGCAAGTGATCCACCAACTGAGCTACGACTCACGACCGGTACTCACAGCTTTACTTCTGCCAGAACCTCGTCTCCTACCTTCCAAACTTTACAGAAGCTCTCCTGCGAACCTTGCAGAACTATCACACCTGAAAGAAAGGATACTGCGGAGACATGGCTTAACCACAGCCGGGGGGATGTTTCCAGAATGAGATTTTCACTCTGCAGCGGAGTGTGCGCTGATATGAAACTTCCTGGCAGATTAAAACTGTGTGCCCGACCGAGACTCGAACTCGGGACCTTTGCCTTTCGCGGGCTGTGGCTAAGCCATGCTCTAATTCGAAACATCAAAAATCAATGGAGTGACTATTATTGAACGTCATCAGGTCACTCATCGAGCATTCCTATGCAGTACTGTTACTGGTGACGTATTTTGTTGCCTTTATTGTCAACTTCATAAGAAGAAATAAAGGCTGTGCCCCACCAAAAGACGTAAACTCGAGGAAAGAGAAACGTGAACATCATATTTTACATCTGATAATTCCAAAAGTGTGTTTTGGGCTACGAATTCTGCCCCCAGGGTGTGTGCAACACAGCTGGCATTTGTTGCCACAACTGAGACACCTTTCTTTCGCAGTGTAAGAAAATCGAGCAACAAAACTACATCACCTGTGCTACTGCATGATAACGCACTATGTTGATTTGAGAAACAAAACAACCCAGAGACTGATAGAAAAGTCGTCTGTCAGGCACTTGTATTGATAGGGAAGTCCTCTCTCAAGCACTTGTCCCTCTCGTCATATATTTGTAAAATTTTACCTTTCCCGCTCTTGATCGATCAACCGTCAAGGCAATTCATTTCTAGACGGAAATACTCTTAAAACTACTCTGGTTTAATGACATCGTTAGAACCAGTAGGTTTCTACAGGCGTAGAATTTGTAAACAACTTTAGCATTGTCAGATCGTTTTAGATATCGTGAAAGAAAATTCTGCTGCTGATTAATTTCTCTTTGATAATTACTGTTGCGTTTAGTAAACTAATGGAAAATGCAATTAAAATATTCACTGTACTAATACAAATTAAATTCAGCTTACTACAGAAACATCACGACGGCAGACTATCTTAATAAAGCATTAAGTGTCTGTGAGACGATGGAACCTATTTTAACACGAATTAGTAGGATATTACCAACTTTTGACTTCGAAAAGATCTGTATTTATTTCATTTCCTGTACCATTCGCAAGTATTATGAAAATGTGACATTTCATAGATAAAATTATGTATTCACAACAACAAAAAATATGTCGGCAGAAAACAAAAGTGGCATTATGAATTTGGCAGTACCGTAAGGTTTTCGCTCTGACACTAAGAGTTACTGAAAGTAACAAGACGAATTTTGCTCGAGCGTTGTCTTACGATTCCCTTATTGAGTTTTTATCAGCCTGCTTGTAGCTGTGCTACAAAAGAATTAAAAATCTGGCTTTCAGCGAGTCGCGAATGGCGAACGAAAGCAGCTTGCACCTGTTAGCTAAGCATGTTACCTGGGAACTGGTTTTTTCCTAAAGTGGGAAGACGTCCTTTTGTGGTTGAATTGTTGGCAAATGTCAGTCAGACGTGTGCCGTTGGTCTAAGCGTTTCGGTGTGTTGAATTTGTGCCAATGATTTTTCTACAGGTTTCTTCTGTCCCAAATAGAGGGTGAAGTCTCCCACTAGTATTTTCACGTCATCCTGGTGAATTTTGCTCATAGTATTTTCGAGTGTGTTCCAGAATTTTTCGACATTTTCGTAGTTTTTCTTATTTTCGATGTTGGTGGGGACACGTGCATTGATGAGCGTATATTTTTTACTGTGGCTCTGAATGAGCATAGTCATAAGTCGCTTGTTGATGGGCCGGCCACGGTGGCCGAGCGGTTCTAGGCGCTTCAGTTCGGAACCGCGCGACTGCTACGGTCGATGGTTCGAATCCAGCCTCGGGCATGGATGTGTGTGATGTCCTTAGGTTAAGTTAGGTTTAATTAGTTCTAAGTTCTAGGGGACTGATGACTTCCGGTGTTAAGTCCCATAGTGCTCAGAGTCATTTGAACCTTTTCATTGTTGATGGGTGTGATTTCTTTGACAGAGTTGATGATAGATCTGTGTTCGAGAAATGCAATGCCGAAGATTGGTACGCCTTTCGCTACCTTTTGTTGTATTTTGCTTTTGAAGACGCAATGGTTTCCCTAATGCAAGGTTTCATTGTCAGTTAGTCGTGGTTCTTGAAGAGCAAGGATGAGAATTTTTTGTCGGTGGATTTCTTTTGTGAGATTATTTAGTTTTCGTGTTTGGATCAATGTATCGATGTTTCCTTTTAAATGCATGTTTCTTCCTTGTAGGGAAATTTACCAGAGATCTTCGATATTCTCTGCCGTGCTAACCTGGACTCCCCAGAATCCGAAAATCCAACTGCCGCCTGTCGACAGCTGGGTTGTGTACCACTTGGGGTAAAGTTGACTTTGCTTGCATAGTTCATGTTTGCTTGTGTTTCATTGGTTTGGCTAGGGTGATACAAGGACCGGACAGGACCAGAGGGTGTTGAAGCCTTTGAAGGCAAATATTTTCAGCCAAGCTCATTGAGCTAAGAGACGGTGACCAGAGTAGCGGTGATTTTCACTCAGACGTGTCTGGATTTTGGGTTCAACGGATTTGGTAGCCGTTCAGGATTGTGTTAGTATTTGGTTCACCCCTAGTATTTGATTTCCTCGGTACCACCCATATGGGGGAGGGTTTCCCCTATCCGCCACACGCGATTATTATTATTATTATTATTATTGTCATTATGTCATCAGCAAATCCGATATGGTGTATCTTCCCACCACTGAAATAGATGTGTATTGTTCGATTCAGTATTTCCATCACATAAATGTGGGTTATAATTACGTTACATTGCTGCTAGAAGACATATTTCTCACTTTTTCTTAGACAGTAACTATCTGTTACTCCATCATAGGAATTTATGTGCACAGCATTGTTGCAATACAGACGTTCAAATTATACGATTTCTGTAATTTCGTTTCGATACCAGATAGTTCTAATCGGATTCAGCTAGGCAGTCTTAATGTGGATATCTGACTACGACTCTGATCATGTGATAGACTGGGCAAATCACATTCTTAATCGGACTGTTGAATATAGATCACTTATCTATGACAGGGCCTGAATTCTTAAACACTGTGGAAAATAATAATCCAATGTGCTTATTACAAATACGTTATTTAAATATAAATACATGGACTAACGAGATAATAGTTTATTTACAGGAGCAGAGCCCCATCCATCATAGCAGAGCAGTGCGAGATTGGTTTCAGGCCCAAGAGAGGATAAAGCTGTTGCCGTTTGTTCCACGATCACCAAACATCAACCAGATGGAGAATATGTGGGCAGAGTAGGCCATTGCCACGTGGATCTACAAAAGCAAGCGACCTTTGGACAAATATAGAAAACATATGTTGGGAAGTAAACCATCACGCTACACTGTCGACGACTTAATGAAATCAATTCCCTAAGCCTTCGAGAAATCTTACGTAATGATCGTGGGTGGGTTGGTTACTAAAAGTATAAAAAAATGTTCAAATGTGTGTGAAGTCTTATGGGAGTCAACTGCTAAGGTCATCAGCACCTAAGCTTACACACTACTTAACCTAAATTATCCTAAGGACAAACACACACACTCATGCCCGAGGGAGGCCTCGAACCTCCGCCGGGATCAGCCACGCAGATAATGACTGCAGCGCCCCGGACCGCTCGGCTAATCCCACGCGGCTACTTAAAGTATACTCGTCCACAAAACCCATGTGGACAATTATCTGATAATCGGTCAAGAGTTGAAGTTTCCCATTAGTATTTTCACGTCATCCTGGTGAATTTTGCTCATAGTATTTTCGACTGGGCTCCAGAATTTTTCCCATGCACTTCTAAGCGCTACAGTCTGGAACCGAGCGACCGCTACGGTCGCAGGTTCGAATCCTGCCTCGGGTATGGATGTGTGTGATGTCCTTAGGTTAGTTAGGTTTTTTTAGTTCTAAGTTCTAGGGGACTGATGACCTTAGAAGTTAAGTCCTATAGTGCTCAGAGCCATTTGAACTATTTAACACAAAATGACATTAAAAATTTAAGTTATTCACGAGCAGCTAGTTGAGAATATGTATGAACATTAAATGACACGACGAACCGTCTTGTTCTGCATATGGATTCAAACCCAGCTCATGCAGACTAAGCAAAGATTTCGTGACTGACGGAAACTAACAGTCATTCCTGATTAGGCATACAGAGAGTGATATACCTCGATTTTAGACAGTATCAGTTAGCAAATATCAACTTTAAATTGCATAACGCAAACATTTTTAACAGACGCGAATTCCTACCCAGCATCTATTGTCCCTGTTAACGAACTAAATTAATATTGCTTCTTCACAAGTAACTTACTTGAAATGCCGTGAGGTAAAGCTGTGTGTTGGACACGGATGCGAACCCGGAACCTAATCGGATTGCTATCGAAGCACAGTCAAACGTGACATATCGGAATTTCGCGGCAGTAACTAGATGTTTTAACTGAAATGACGAGACGAAACATTAATTTTTTCCTTCCCAGGACTCCAACCCGGCACCTATCGCTGTTATATTCTAGAGAAAACTAACGTTAAATATGGGTTTGTTGCACCAGCAGTGACATGTGAGCATGTTTGAACTGAAATAATATGACGAAGAGTTCAGCGCTCACTGGGAATAGAGCCCCACACATATCGTTGTTGACTACACACAAAGAGACGTCAGCTACCGAATTTTTCTCCACCAGCTGCTCAGAATAGCATCTTGAACTTACAGTCATCTCGCAAATAGTTTTGTGTCTCACTGGGAGTTAAAAACGCCAGATATCGTTAGTGTTGACAGCGAATGAAAATACATTAAAAATCAAAATTATTATCCACCAGCAGATAGGTGTTCTCATGCTAGAGCTTGATAATACATAATTAAATCTTTAGTGCCGGGCCAGGATTCGATCCCATTCACGCATAATATGTGAAGGAGTTGAGGAATCTGCAGTTTTGAACAAACAACAAATTGTAGCCGAGCTGTATTGCCACGAAGGGATCAAATTCCGCGTTAAGGGCGGTCTGAGTTGCATTCCCAGTTCAGAACCAATTTTATCGACATACAGAAGCTCAAATAAAAGATGGAATAAGTGTCCTGTGACCATACATAGCGTTTGTGTCGTCACTTGAAATAAATAACTAGTATAAGAAAGGTTACTGGTGATAGAGTTTCTACATGTCGCCACTCCAGACTTTATTGTGGTTCAACCTACCATCTACTTGGTAAAGAAGGAATATCATCTTTAATGTGAATTTTCAGACCACGCAGCCATTATATCTCCTTCACTTGGTGTAGCCAGGAGAGAATGGAATCTGTCTCTCCCTATCTAAAATCATTGACAGAAGTGGGAATCGAACCCAGACCATAGGTATAACAAACTACCATCCGTCCAACAGACCACGAGACCCTCTTCTCTGCGCGTCATTTTTCTATCGTAACGCAGTTGCGCCACACTGGATGAGAATTCTGACACACAGGCTCCCAGTAGTAATTTGCAGCATGTTCAGTAAATACAATTACTTGGTTGACCGAATCACCATGAACTAGCTGCCTCGGCTACCCAGTGCATACATTCGACTATTTTGTAATCACAGAAATAAAATCACGTTACTGCCACCTACACACAACTGCCAACATTGTAGGATGCAGAAGTTTAAATAGGAAGTGTTCCTTTCCACTTGAGCTATTCTATTGCGCTATCTGTTACTAGAAAACGTCGTTCAGTCCAAAAGAAAAGCTGTAACTGTTTGTCTCTCAGAAGTCAAGACCTGGCCATATGCATAATCTCACAGTGCTGTCGAATCCAAAAGTTCTGCAGGAATAGTTGCCGAGCTCTGGAGCTGTTGTAGCTACGTGTCAGCTTGTAGCATAGATAAGATGTAGCGAGTTCGAATACATTCAGTGCTATATTTTTTAAAACTCAATTCTGCTCTCTGCTGAAGTTATCAATCTAATGGAACTTTGAACATAATTCCCTTCACTTCTCAACCCAAAGTAGTCACATGTGGAAAAAGGACTAACTATTGTGACATTTTGTTCTATTCAGGTTTAATAGACAGCAGGCAGCAGATGCATCTCGAAGATGTGCAGGGAGAGCGCATCGTGCCATAATATGTCAGAAAAGTATTTTCTACATTAGCCGTCGTGTGGTAGTGATATTTTATTCTTCTTCAAACTTTGATTGACAGCTTTAACTCAGAACAAATTTTCTACATGCATGTAATCAATAAACTGCATGTGCATTGTCAGACTGTCATAGGTAACATCAGAGAATTCGCATATATCGTTGATGATTAATTTCTCTCTCATGTTTACTATTGTTTTAACAACACTAAAGGAAACCTTACGAAAATTGTGCACTGTATTATAAGAAATGAAATAAAACTAACCATGATAACCTTACGACGAAAGTATCTGTACACAAGCATGCCTCTATCGACACGAATTAGTAAAATACTACTCACTTAGATTTTGATTGGGTCTGTGTTTAATTGGTATGCTGTGTCATACTCAAGAGGTACGCAAATGTGGCATTTCATAAATATAGTTACGTATTCCTAGAAACCCAAAATTCGCTTGTCAGCAGCGGAAAGAGGCGTTACCTGTTGTGCAGCATTGTAAGTTTTTCAACATTGCACTATGAGCTGAAAGCATTTTCTTGCGATTTCCTTATTGATGTTTGATCTGACTGCTTGTAGCTCTTTCACAGAAGGGATAAAAACGTTTCAGTCAGTGAGACTGGAACTGCGAACCGTAACAGACGCTGTTTCACAGGTCAGCACGTTACCACAGAGCTGGCGAGGGGGTATGGGTCTCAGCTTCCTATTACGACGGCAATAGTAACTAGAACTCGTAAACCGCTATTTAAAGGTCGAGATTAAATGCGATTTACACCTGCAACGACTTTCCTGGGCTGAAAACCGTAAATTTTCAATCTTTTGTTACCCTTCAAGCTATAATAACTCAGATTATTCAATGGAAATGACAGGTAAAATCAAGTGAACTTTGAGGCTTAATTCCGTGCACACCAGGAAGTAACTCGTCGATCACAGAGTTGCCAAACATACGTTGCCTTGTTGCCAAATCTCAGTTACAGGACCAGCAGGAAGAAGAAGAACCGATGTGATCCTGCAGCGGTCTGGGAAGTGACCATAGCTAGTGTCTCCAAGTCGCGGCTGCTACGGCCTGGAATACGTAATGCGTCTGATTCGCTTTCTGTAACTAGGTTTAGGGACTGGAGCGTAGTTACTAATAATACTCAGAACTGACTGCAAACTGAGCATCATAAATCAGTAACTCTCATTGTTGTTTTGTCCGCCCCAGTAGCTGAGTGGTCAGTGTGACGGATTGCCGTCCTCCGGGCCCGGGTTCGATTCCCGGCTGGGTCGGAGATTTTCTCCGCTCAGGGACTGGGTGTTGTGTTGTGTTCATCATCATTTCATCCCCATCCGGCGTGCAGGTCGCCCAATGTGGCGCCGAATGTAATAAGACCTGCGCCAAGGCGGCCGGACCTGCCCCGCGAGGGGCCTCCCGGCCAATGACGCCAAACGCTCATCATCATCATTGTTGTTTTTATATTTCTTTCGTAAGTGCACTCAAAACTAAGAAAGTCATTCACAGGCGTTTTCGTGCCTCGCCGATAGTCGAGCACAACATACAAATAAAAATAAAAAAGAATGTGTGTGAGTGTGTGTGTGTGTGTGTGTGTGTGTGTGAGAGAGAGAGAGAGAGAGAGAGAGAAATAAAATGCAATGAGAGAGAGTGTAAAAAATTGTTGTAAAGAAATTGAATCATGGTATTTAAAGAAATCTTTCATTAAAATGACACGTTCCACATCATTACGAAATGTCGTATTCATGATCTATGGAACAAGAGTTAATCTAATGTAATGTAATCTAATCTAATCACATCATATTGATGATTAGCCATGAAGAGTCATGAATTACCGAAATTTTTGACAATACCAGTAACCAAATCTAAACTTGAAAATAAAAGACGACAATTTTTGTAATAAACCGTGACTCCTATCAAGACCCTTTCATCCCTGTAATCTAACCACGAAAGATGTCTGATATACCTCCATTATGAAGTAACAAAGTGTGCATGCATTTAAAGATGAAGTGCATGATGTGAAGTTCTGTGACGGAGATACGAACCCAACACGTAATCCGATTGTTAACTAAGAAAAATCAAATGTTACGTATCGGTTTTTCTTACGAGCCGCTATGTGTCTGAATCTAAAATAAGGATACAAACTTTTGTGCCTAAGCGACAATCGAACTGCACACCTACCGTGCATCCACGAATATAGCTTAAGTATCAGTTGCTTACTCATGAACAGTAAGATGTGTGCGTGCTTGACCAGAAATAACGACACCTGTTGCGATTGTTGGCAACACATGAACAGACATTGAAATTGCGCGTTAATTTTCACTAGCAGGTGGGTGTGCACTTGATAAAGCTAGAAATGAAATTATGAATATTTTTGTACTGGATCAGGTTTCAGACCCACATACTTACCTTTGGAGGAGACCTAGAGAAGATTGCAGTCTTGGGAAAAGGAACGAAATGACTGAACTATACTGTTCCGAGAGGTTCAGATCCTCGAAAGATTAGATACGAATTCGAATCACAGTCCAGCACCAAATTTTTAAACGTCTCTAGTTCAATCAAGTACAAGTAAAATAAGAGCCCTGTCCCTTTAAATGGCTATCGGTTCATCAAATAAAATAAAATTTTCTAATGTAAGTAAGCTTACTGGCGACTGTATTTCTTTTTACCATGACTTCCGCTGTGTCATTTCCCAACGTAAACCGGCTCTGCCCAGTTGGTAATGAAGGAACGTGATGTTTAATGCGAATTATGGATTATAACGTCTTTCTCTTGAGGTTACCAGAGGTAAAATAAATCTGTTTGTGCCTCTTAAAAGTAAATACCTGAACCCACGCATTGCACCTGTGATAGCTCGTTCCACCAGACCATTGTGGCCACATTACCCAGCCCCAGGAGTGTGCTGTAACGGATGATGTGCTTAGCTTACAAAATTAGTCACGGTGGAAAAAATGCGAGTCTATTAAATGGTCAAGTAGAAGCAAGCTTCTGACGCAGAGATTATGCTATTCTCATGTCAGCAGGATGTAAAGACTCTTCTAGGCATCATAGGCTGGATGTGACGCCATTTTGATTTTTCACAAATTCAGCAAATTTCTTAGTTCGAGAAAATCCACTGTGAAGTGTGAAGTTGCCGGATAATTCGATTATTACTGTTATTATTATTATCATTTTATTCATACCGCTGATGGAACACGACCGTAGTCTTGAGGTAAAACGCGAGACCAGCTAATATGACGTCTGGCGACCGAAAGCACATATCTACAAAATTTTTATCGCCCCTTTCCTCTCGGTGCTGAAGCTATGAGTGTAATTCAAGCGAATCTACAATATCATATTAGCTGGTCTCGCGTTTAACCTCAAGACTACGGTCGTAGTCAAGAGTAATGTACTAAGACTGGAGTCAAGACTTCCTCTGGGAAGCGCCGCAGTCTACATGTTGCTAGATCGAGCATATTGCCAGACATAGAATTCTGAGAGGAGCATGACTGTATTGTCCACCTTACGTGAACGACTCGGCGGTCAATTTTTTGGTCTGAGACTGTATCTACAACACATATTGCACGCTTAAGACCCAGAAATATTTAAAAAAAAAAGTTGTTTATGAGAGCAACGTTAACCATAGCGTTCGAAGTATTCATAGTATTGTATACGTGTGTGTAAACGCCTTCCAATGACCACTCAAGAAAGACAAGGATACACAGTCTAGCTTCAATATTATAAATACGCCTCAGTTTGTGGATGAACTCAGACTTAGGTTGATAATAATTTTGAAAATATAGCAGCACTGTACCCATTGGTATTAAACTCGTTTTCAACCAATGATTCCCACAGCTACAGGGATACTACTTGTGATACCTCTTAGACAAAATACTTAAGCAGTGTTATCAGACGAAGATCAACCTGACACAAACTGTGGGAAGTTTGTTTTACAATCTTCGTACCTGGATATTCAGCTTTTTCCTATTTGAGATATCTGTGAACGTTGCTGCTTAAGACGATTTAAGCAGAAACTAAATTCCCTCAGCTTCGACAATGTTTAAAGAAATCGTCTTATCGGCACTAAATCGTGGTTTGTGAATTGTTTACCGGCCGTACTCTTCCGTATTTTGCCGGTTGGAAGGCGTTCCTTTTCCCAAGACTGCAATCTTCTCTAGGTCTCCTCCAAAGGTAAGTATGTGGGTCTGAAACCTGATCCAGTACAAAAATATTCATAATTTCATTTCTAGCTTTATCAAGTGCACACCCACCTGCTAGTGAAAATTAACGCGCAATTTCAATGTCTGTTCATGTGTTGCCAACAATCGCAACAGGTGTCGTTATTTCTGGTCAAGCACGCACACATCTTACTGTTCATGAGTAAGCAACTGATACTTAAGCTATATTCGTGGATGCACGGTAGGTGTGCAGTTCGATTGTCGCTTAGGCACAAAAGTTTGTATCCTTATTTTAGATTCAGACACATAGCGGCTCGTAAGAAAC
This sequence comes from Schistocerca cancellata, assembly GCF_023864275.1. Lineage (NCBI taxonomy): Eukaryota > Metazoa > Arthropoda > Insecta > Orthoptera > Acrididae > Schistocerca > Schistocerca cancellata. Next base: position 569,858,429 of record NC_064626.1, read on the forward strand.
ACCGATATGTAACATTTGATTTTTCTTAGTTAACAATCGGATTACGTGTTGGGTTCGTATCTCCGTCACAGAACTTCACATCATGCACTTCATCTTTAAATGCATGCACACTTTGTTACTTCATAATGGAGGTATATCAGACATCTTTCGTGGTTAGATTACAGGGATGAAAGGGTCTTGATAGGAGTCACGGTTTATTACAAAAATTGTCGTCTTTTATTTTCAAGTTTAGATTTGGTTACTGGTATTGTCAAAAATTTCGGTAATTCATGACTCTTCATGGCTAATCATCAATATGATGTGATTAGATTAGATTACATTACATTAGATTAACTCTTGTTCCATAGATCATGAATACGACATTTCGTAATGATGTGGAACGTGTCATTTTAATGAAAGATTTCTTTAAATACCATGATTCAATTTCTTTACAACAATTTTTTACACTCTCTCTCATTGCTTTTTATTTCTCTCTCTCTCTCTCTCTCTCTCTCTCTCTCTCTCTCTCTCACACACACACACACACACTCACACACATTCTTTTTTATTTTTATTTGTATGTTGTGCTCGACTATCGGCGAGGCACGAAAACGCCTGTGAATGACTTTCTTAGTTTTGAGTGCACTTACGAAAGAAATATAAAAACAACAATGAGAGTTACTGATTTATGATGCTCAGTTTGCAGTCAGTTCTGAGTATTATTAGTAACTACGCTCCAGTCCCTAAACCCAAACATCATCATCATCTCAGTCCCTAAACCTAGTTACAGAAAGCGAATCAGACGCATTACGTATTCCAGGCCGTAGCAGCCGCGACTTGGAGACACTAGCTATGGTCACTTCCCAGACCGCTGCAGGATCACATCGGTTCGTCTTCTTCCTGCTGGTCCTGTAACTGAGATTTGGCAACAAGGCAACGTATGTTTGGCAACTCTGTGATCGACGAGTTACTTCCTGGTGTGCACGGAATTAAGCCTCAAAGTTCACTTGATTTTACCTGTCATTTCCATTGAATAATCTGAGTTATTATAGCTTGAAGGGTAACAAAAGATTGAAAATTTACGGTTTTCAGCCCAGGAAAGTCGTTGCAGGTGTAAATCGCATTTAATCTCGACCATTAAATAGCGGTTTACGAGTTCTAGTTACTATTGCCGTCGTAAAAGGAAGCTGAGACCCATACCTCCTCGCCAGCTCTGTGGTAACGTGCTGACCTATGAAACAGCGTCTGTTACGGTTCACAGTTCCAGTCTCACTGACTGAAACGTTTTTATCCCTTCTGTGAAAGAGCTACAAGCAGTCAGATCAAACATCAATAAGGAAATCGCAAGAAAATGCTTTCAGCTCATAGTGCAATGTTGAAAAACTTACAATGCTGCACAACAGGTAACGCCTCTTTCCGCTGCTGACAAGCGAATTTTGGGTTTCTAGGAATACGTAACTATATTTATGAAATGCCACATTTGCGTACCTCTTGAGTATGACACAGCATACCAATTAAACACAGACCCAATCAAAATCTAAGTGAGTAGTATTTTACTAATTCGTGTCGATAGAGGCATGCTTGTGTACAGATACATTCGTCGTAAGGTTATCATGGTTAGTTTTATTTCATTTCTTATAATACAGTGCACAATTTTCGTAAGGTTTCCTTTAGTGTTGTTAAAACAATAGTAAACATGAGAGAGAAATTAATCATCAACGATATATGCGAATTCTCTGATGTTACCTATGACAGTCTGACAATGCACATGCAGTTTATTGATTACATGCATGTAGAAAATTTGTTCTGAGTTAAAGCTGTCAATCAAAGTTTGAAGAAGAATAAAATATCACTACCACACGACGGCTAATGTAGAAAATACTTTTCTGACATATTATGGCACGATGCGCTCTCCCTGCACATCTTCGAGATGCATCTGCTGCCTGCTGTCTATTACACCTGAATAGAACAAAATGTCACAATAGTTAGTCCTTTTTCCACATGTGACTACTTTGGGTTGAGAAGTGAAGGGAATTATGTTCAAAGTTCCATTAGATTGATAACTTCAGCAGAGAGCAGAATTGAGTTTTAAAAAATATAGCACTGAATGTATTCGAACTCGCGACATCTTATCTATGCTACAAGCTGACACGTAGCTACAACAGCTCCAGAGCTCGGCAACTATTCCTGCAGAACTTTTGGATTCGACAGCACTGTGAGATTATGCATATGGCCAGGTCTTGACTTCTGAGAGACAAACAGTTACAGCTTTTCTTTTGGACTGAACGACGTTTTCTAGTAACAGATAGCGCAATAGAATAGCTCAAGTGGAAAGGAACACTTCCTATTTAAACTTCTGCATCCTACAATGTTGGCAGTTGTGTGTAGGTGGCAGTAACGTGATTTTATTTCTGTGATTACAAAATAGTCGAATGTATGCACTGGGTAGCCGAGGCAGCTAGTTCATGGTGATTCGGTCAACCAAGTAATTGTATTTACTGAACATGCTGCAAATTACTACTGGGAGCCTGTGTGTCAGAATTCTCATCCAGTGTGGCGCAACTGCGTTACGATAGAAAAATGACGCGCAGAGAAGAGGGTCTCGTGGTCTGTTGGACGGATGGTAGTTTGTTATACCTATGGTCTGGGTTCGATTCCCACTTCTGTCAATGATTTTAGATAGGGAGAGACAGATTCCATTCTCTCCTGGCTACACCAAGTGAAGGAGATATAATGGCTGCGTGGTCTGAAAATTCACATTAAAGATGATATTCCTTCTTTACCAAGTAGATGGTAGGTTGAACCACAATAAAGTCTGGAGTGGCGACATGTAGAAACTCTATCACCAGTAACCTTTCTTATACTAGTTATTTATTTCAAGTGACGACACAAACGCTATGTATGGTCACAGGACACTTATTCCATCTTTTATTTGAGCTTCTGTATGTCGATAAAATTGGTTCTGAACTGGGAATGCAACTCAGACCGCCCTTAACGCGGAATTTGATCCCTTCGTGGCAATACAGCTCGGCTACAATTTGTTGTTTGTTCAAAACTGCAGATTCCTCAACTCCTTCACATATTATGCGTGAATGGGATCGAATCCTGGCCCGGCACTAAAGATTTAATTATGTATTATCAAGCTCTAGCATGAGAACACCTATCTGCTGGTGGATAATAATTTTGATTTTTAATGTATTTTCATTCGCTGTCAACACTAACGATATCTGGCGTTTTTAACTCCCAGTGAGACACAAAACTATTTGCGAGATGACTGTAAGTTCAAGATGCTATTCTGAGCAGCTGGTGGAGAAAAATTCGGTAGCTGACGTCTCTTTGTGTGTAGTCAACAACGATATGTGTGGGGCTCTATTCCCAGTGAGCGCTGAACTCTTCGTCATATTATTTCAGTTCAAACATGCTCACATGTCACTGCTGGTGCAACAAACCCATATTTAACGTTAGTTTTCTCTAGAATATAACAGCGATAGGTGCCGGGTTGGAGTCCTGGGAAGGAAAAAATTAATGTTTCGTCTCGTCATTTCAGTTAAAACATCTAGTTACTGCCGCGAAATTCCGATATGTCACGTTTGACTGTGCTTCGATAGCAATCCGATTAGGTTCCGGGTTCGCATCCGTGTCCAACACACAGCTTTACCTCACGGCATTTCAAGTAAGTTACTTGTGAAGAAGCAATATTAATTTAGTTCGTTAACAGGGACAATAGATGCTGGGTAGGAATTCGCGTCTGTTAAAAATGTTTGCGTTATGCAATTTAAAGTTGATATTTGCTAACTGATACTGTCTAAAATCGAGGTATATCACTCTCTGTATGCCTAATCAGGAATGACTGTTAGTTTCCGTCAGTCACGAAATCTTTGCTTAGTCTGCATGAGCTGGGTTTGAATCCATATGCAGAACAAGACGGTTCGTCGTGTCATTTAATGTTCATACATATTCTCAACTAGCTGCTCGTGAATAACTTAAATTTTTAATGTCATTTTGTGTTAAATAGTTCAAATGGCTCTGAGCACTATAGGACTTAACTTCTAAGGTCATCAGTCCCCTAGAACTTAGAACTAAAAAAACCTAACTAACCTAAGGACATCACACACATCCATACCCGAGGCAGGATTCGAACCTGCGACCGTAGCGGTCGCTCGGTTCCAGACTGTAGCGCTTAGAAGTGCATGGGAAAAATTCTGGAGCCCAGTCGAAAATACTATGAGCAAAATTCACCAGGATGACGTGAAAATACTAATGGGAAACTTCAACTCTTGACCGATTATCAGATAATTGTCCACATGGGTTTTGTGGACGAGTATACTTTAAGTAGCCGCGTGGGATTAGCCGAGCGGTCCGGGGCGCTGCAGTCATTATCTGCGTGGCTGATCCCGGCGGAGGTTCGAGGCCTCCCTCGGGCATGAGTGTGTGTGTTTGTCCTTAGGATAATTTAGGTTAAGTAGTGTGTAAGCTTAGGTGCTGATGACCTTAGCAGTTGACTCCCATAAGACTTCACACACATTTGAACATTTTTTTATACTTTTAGTAACCAACCCACCCACGATCATTACGTAAGATTTCTCGAAGGCTTAGGGAATTGATTTCATTAAGTCGTCGACAGTGTAGCGTGATGGTTTACTTCCCAACATATGTTTTCTATATTTGTCCAAAGGTCGCTTGCTTTTGTAGATCCACGTGGCAATGGCCTACTCTGCCCACATATTCTCCATCTGGTTGATGTTTGGTGATCGTGGAACAAACGGCAACAGCTTTATCCTCTCTTGGGCCTGAAACCAATCTCGCACTGCTCTACTATGATGGATGGGGCTCTGCTCCTGTAAATAAACTATTATCTCGTTAGTCCATGTATTTATATTTAAATAACGTATTTGTAATAAGCACATTGGATTATTATTTTCCACAGTGTTTAAGAATTCAGGCCCTGTCATAGATAAGTGATCTATATTCAACAGTCCGATTAAGAATGTGATTTGCCCAGTCTATCACATGATCAGAGTCATAGTCAGATATCGACATTAAGACTGCCTAGCTGAATCCGATTAGAACTATCTGGTATCGAAACGAAATTACAGAAATCGTATAATTTGAACGTCTGTATTGCAACAATGCTGTGCACATAAATTCCTATGATGGAGTAACAGATAGTTACTGTCTAAGAAAAAGTGAGAAATATGTCTTCTAGCAGCAATGTAACGTAATTATAACCCACATTTATGTGATGGAAATACTGAATCGAACAATACACATCTATTTCAGTGGTGGGAAGATACACCATATCGGATTTGCTGATGACATAATGACAATAATAATAATAATAATAATAATAATCGCGTGTGGCGGATAGGGGAAACCCTCCCCCATATGGGTGGTACCGAGGAAATCAAATACTAGGGGTGAACCAAATACTAACACAATCCTGAACGGCTACCAAATCCGTTGAACCCAAAATCCAGACACGTCTGAGTGAAAATCACCGCTACTCTGGTCACCGTCTCTTAGCTCAATGAGCTTGGCTGAAAATATTTGCCTTCAAAGGCTTCAACACCCTCTGGTCCTGTCCGGTCCTTGTATCACCCTAGCCAAACCAATGAAACACAAGCAAACATGAACTATGCAAGCAAAGTCAACTTTACCCCAAGTGGTACACAACCCAGCTGTCGACAGGCGGCAGTTGGATTTTCGGATTCTGGGGAGTCCAGGTTAGCACGGCAGAGAATATCGAAGATCTCTGGTAAATTTCCCTACAAGGAAGAAACATGCATTTAAAAGGAAACATCGATACATTGATCCAAACACGAAAACTAAATAATCTCACAAAAGAAATCCACCGACAAAAAATTCTCATCCTTGCTCTTCAAGAACCACGACTAACTGACAATGAAACCTTGCATTAGGGAAACCATTGCGTCTTCAAAAGCAAAATACAACAAAAGGTAGCGAAAGGCGTACCAATCTTCGGCATTGCATTTCTCGAACACAGATCTATCATCAACTCTGTCAAAGAAATCACACCCATCAACAATGAAAAGGTTCAAATGACTCTGAGCACTATGGGACTTAACACCGGAAGTCATCAGTCCCCTAGAACTTAGAACTAATTAAACCTAACTTAACCTAAGGACATCACACACATCCATGCCCGAGGCTGGATTCGAACCATCGACCGTAGCAGTCGCGCGGTTCCGAACTGAAGCGCCTAGAACCGCTCGGCCACCGTGGCCGGCCCATCAACAAGCGACTTATGACTATGCTCATTCAGAGCCACAGTAAAAAATATACGCTCATCAATGCACGTGTCCCCACCAACATCGAAAATAAGAAAAACTACGAAAATGTCGAAAAATTCTGGAACACACTCGAAAATACTATGAGCAAAATTCACCAGGATGACGTGAAAATACTAGTGGGAGACTTCACCCTCTATTTGGGACAGAAGAAACCTGTAGAAAAATCATTGGCACAAATTCAACACACCGAAACGCTTAGACCAACGGCACACGTCTGACTGACATTTGCCAACAATTCAACCACAAAAGGACGTCTTCCCACTTTAGGAAAAAACCAGTTCCCAGGTAACATGCTTAGCTAACAGGTGCAAGCTGCTTTCGTTCGCCATTCGCGACTCGCTGAAAGCCAGATTTTTAATTCTTTTGTAGCACAGCTACAAGCAGGCTGATAAAAACTCAATAAGGGAATCGTAAGACAACGCTCGAGCAAAATTCGTCTTGTTACTTTCAGTAACTCTTAGTGTCAGAGCGAAAACCTTACGGTACTGCCAAATTCATAATGCCACTTTTGTTTTCTGCCGACATATTTTTTGTTGTTGTGAATACATAATTTTATCTATGAAATGTCACATTTTCATAATACTTGCGAATGGTACAGGAAATGAAATAAATACAGATCTTTTCGAAGTCAAAAGTTGGTAATATCCTACTAATTCGTGTTAAAATAGGTTCCATCGTCTCACAGACACTTAATGCTTTATTAAGATAGTCTGCCGTCGTGATGTTTCTGTAGTAAGCTGAATTTAATTTGTATTAGTACAGTGAATATTTTAATTGCATTTTCCATTAGTTTACTAAACGCAACAGTAATTATCAAAGAGAAATTAATCAGCAGCAGAATTTTCTTTCACGATATCTAAAACGATCTGACAATGCTAAAGTTGTTTACAAATTCTACGCCTGTAGAAACCTACTGGTTCTAACGATGTCATTAAACCAGAGTAGTTTTAAGAGTATTTCCGTCTAGAAATGAATTGCCTTGACGGTTGATCGATCAAGAGCGGGAAAGGTAAAATTTTACAAATATATGACGAGAGGGACAAGTGCTTGAGAGAGGACTTCCCTATCAATACAAGTGCCTGACAGACGACTTTTCTATCAGTCTCTGGGTTGTTTTGTTTCTCAAATCAACATAGTGCGTTATCATGCAGTAGCACAGGTGATGTAGTTTTGTTGCTCGATTTTCTTACACTGCGAAAGAAAGGTGTCTCAGTTGTGGCAACAAATGCCAGCTGTGTTGCACACACCCTGGGGGCAGAATTCGTAGCCCAAAACACACTTTTGGAATTATCAGATGTAAAATATGATGTTCACGTTTCTCTTTCCTCGAGTTTACGTCTTTTGGTGGGGCACAGCCTTTATTTCTTCTTATGAAGTTGACAATAAAGGCAACAAAATACGTCACCAGTAACAGTACTGCATAGGAATGCTCGATGAGTGACCTGATGACGTTCAATAATAGTCACTCCATTGATTTTTGATGTTTCGAATTAGAGCATGGCTTAGCCACAGCCCGCGAAAGGCAAAGGTCCCGAGTTCGAGTCTCGGTCGGGCACACAGTTTTAATCTGCCAGGAAGTTTCATATCAGCGCACACTCCGCTGCAGAGTGAAAATCTCATTCTGGAAACATCCCCCCGGCTGTGGTTAAGCCATGTCTCCGCAGTATCCTTTCTTTCAGGTGTGATAGTTCTGCAAGGTTCGCAGGAGAGCTTCTGTAAAGTTTGGAAGGTAGGAGACGAGGTTCTGGCAGAAGTAAAGCTGTGAGTACCGGTCGTGAGTCGTAGCTCAGTTGGTGGATCACTTGCCCGCGAAACGCAAAGGTCCCGAGTTCGAGTCTCGGTCGGGCACACAGTTTTAATCTGCCAGGAAGTTTCATATCAGCGCACACTCCGCTGCAGAGTGAAAGTTTCATTCTGGATATCGATTATTGCTCCTCACCATCAACAATAGTTGTTACCCATAGTTTCGTATTTGCTATTTTACCGTCTTTACCCTTTAGAAACCAACCTGATCTTTCCACAATGCCATTTTTGACTTGCTTCTTAATATGTCCTATAACTACAGATTTGTTGAAAATATTAAGTGTTAAATACGCTATTCCACAAATTAAAAACTTCCAGTTATTCTTCATATCTTGAAACATACTACCGTTGACTTTCACTGAAGAAAAGATACAGTCCCTGGATTGTTTTGTTTCTCAAATCAACATAGTGCGTTATCATGCAGTAGCACAGGTGATGTAGGTTTCTTGCTCGATTTTCTTACACTCCGATCGAAAGGAATGCTCGATGAGTGACCTGATGACGTTCAATAATAGTCAGTCCGTTGATTTTTGTTGTTTCGAATTAGAGCATGCAGTACTCCTACACCAGACTTCTGAACTTTGCCTGATGAACGCAAATGTCTCATGATGGTTAAATGGTAATCTGTCAATTATATCAGTAGTCGAGACTTCCTTAATGTGGAAAATCATTCATGCCAGAACGATCTTTGTTGAAACACGAATATCTTTTTCTGGCGTATTTTTACCAAAAACACTCGCTCCAAACACAGTTCACATCTTTCTAGCTGCCTCCTCTGCATTCACCCCTCTGTTATACCAAAAGTAAACGTTGTGTTTCAGGTGTTACACCTTTTTCCACTTGCGACTCAATTTTACAATGCTTAACTGTAGTTCATGATTTTCAAGTATGCAAAATCGAATGTTTAACTGCAAGATGATAACTAGAACTTCAAATTCGAAAATGACAGTTGATACATACACTGACAGCGTGGCGCCGCGTTCACATGGGCGGCGCCGGATTTCAGGCGGCGGGTGGCGTCTGGCCGGTGGCCGGTAGCCGCTGCAGCGTGAGGAAACGCTCGAGCGTAAGCTGTTATGATCGCGGCGCAACCACGAGCTGTCCTGCGGAGTTGTTTTTGGAATACTTGTCATTGCTGGTGGGTAGAATGTTAAGCGAATTATCTTCGATGCTCAATCAGAATCATAACTTTAGACCGAAATGTGGTAAAAAAAAAAAAAAAAAAAAAGTTGGACACGAACAGGCGACCATAAGCTTAGAATGCATGACGATTACCATTTTTTCTTTTCTTTTTTTTCTTATTGTTCATTATTGATCGTTGTGTTTGGTCGTTGCTGACGTCGCT